>NC_051181.1:171695737-172295737 GCF_013339695.2 Rhipicephalus sanguineus | reverse complement strand
AGAGAGATGGACCGTGAATTTATATTTTTTGGTATAATAACATAGATTTAATCAATGTAGATAAGGCGTTAGGACAACATGAAACAAGGAAGTTTTTTTTCTTCTTTCTCTTTTTTTTCGCCTTCGAGCCTGGTGGCAGACATGTCACCGCCCCGTTATAAAGGGGACGCTCATAGCATCCATCCATCCATCCATCCACAAAAGCTGGATATGTTCATGGAAAAGGCCCAGTAGTAAAAGCTCGTTAATTCGAACTTACGGTTAATTCGAACTGACATCCCGGCACTGCAGCCCTGTATATTTAAATGGGGGAATAATTCGAACGCGGGAGCTTTCACCGCTCCTCGTCGGCACCGCAATGTGTTGCTGAACCAAGCCAAGCCAAATTTACGATAAGCAACGAAACAGTAGCATTTCTCCGCAGATGAAAATTCGGACGCTGGAGCTCTTGGGCAAGCCGCAAACGATTCTCATGGAGTCGCGACAGAAGAAGCGCAAGCAAATGCAAATTACTAATTACTTTTAAGTTTGATTGCGTTAAGCCATGTAAGCGAGCATATGTTTTGGAGAATAAATAGCGTCATATATTTCACATTAAGGCTCACTGCTCACAAGAATTCAAGTCGTTTCTGGCGTATATCTGACTGATCGCTGTTAGAGCTCCATGAAATTAATTTACAAAATAACCTGCCACAAACGTGAATTCGCGATAACGAGTCCCTGCAGAGGTGGCTTCTTTGGGCTCTGCCCGCGCAGTGTGGCGCAATGTCCGATCATTCTGCGCCCGCCCGCTAATTCGAACTCCGCTTAATTCGAACAATTTCATAGTCCCCTTGGAGTTCGAATTAACGAGGTTTTTCTGTATTACTTAAATTACTTAACAACTTTGAGGGGGGAACATAAATCTAACTAGCATTTTCTTAGCCGTGCGACTGTATGTCAATAATGTGTGCTGCATTTGTGTTTGCTTTTCTCTCTGATAATGGAACACCTTTCTCTGTGGCTGTCAATGAAAGTCGTTTGATATATTCTTATGCGCTTGGAAATCTGTTTGGTTTCCCCATGTTACATATGTTTGCGATTCTGTCATGAAAAGTTGTGTACTGTTCGCGAGAAATAAGAAGTGCGTCTTGCTGTGTATGTTAAAAACATGAAATGTTATCTATGCTGTATACTTGTAAAACACATGTAAGTGTTCTATTTGTTACGTTTTCCAAAACTTAATCTGTATATCGATTCACTGCAGCTTTTTCTTCTTCTGTGTATTCATGTGTGAAAACAGTTGACTGTCTGCCGCCAAATTGTGTAGGGGCAGGGGCCTTTGTCAAGCCGCTATAATAGCGGCTTTTCGCTCCTGTACTCTATAGCATTTCTTTTGTAGAGGAATTCTGAAATAAAGAAGTGCGAATGATGATCGGGCAGCAAACCAACTGCGACCTGGTTATAACTTTCCTTTTCCCTATAGCTCTGGTTTACATGTGGTGATTTGTGACCGCCCAGCTAAAAATAGGACGCCACTTAAGCTCACCATAACCCCTTCCACCTTCGTCGTCACGCAAAGCAAATAGCTCGTTCGCCAAGGAGAGACTGGCAGGCGAAGGTGCGGGCTCTCACGAGACAAAAACTTGCAGCTTCAAGAGTAGAACGCGATAGCGTAATCGGGCCTCGTGCGCATCGCCTTCACAATTGCTAGCCTGGCTTCGGTTCTATAGGTGCAGGCCTGAACGTCTGTGCCCGTAACATTGGCCGCTTCAAAATATCCTAGAATGCGTACTGCAAGTATATACAGTTGCCCCGCCACAATTCTTCCTTTGCGAATCTTCCTTAATTGCGGGTGCGCGGATTTCGCCTTGCGAAGAAATCGTTCCCCCTAAAATTTCCCTTTCTCTCGCCCATCAAGAAATCGGCGCACGTGTTTTGAGAGCGAAGCTGAAGACGACGAAGAAGAGAGCGCGTGACGATAGCTTTCTGTTCGCCACCGACAGACCGGCTTAAAGGGGCCCTGCGACGCGTTAGCAACTGTCTTATTTAGCGCTGGAATTCGCGCAGTAATGAATGCCAAGACGAACGAAAAAAGAATTACGAAAGTTGGTGCACCAAAACTGATGTTATTAGTATCGAAGCTTGGGCGTGTTGGTTAGACATCGGAAGAGAAAACGAGGACAAGAAAGGCGACGCACACAGAGCGCTGACTTACAACACTTTATTGGTAGAAAGGGCGTTTGCATCGGGTCGTGCCTGGCACCTATCCTAAGCGATATCTACCTTGCCCAAAAAGATCGCAATATTCTGTCCAACCTCGATGTGTCCGTAGTTGAAAAAGTGTGCAGATATGTAGATGATTTCTTGATTGTCTGAAAGAGTCATTTGAACAAACTGAGGAACAAGTCTTAAATGTGTTTAGGCAGAACCTACTTCCGCTGAAGCTGACGCACGAATTACCCGTAAATGGTTGCTTAAGGTTCTTGGATATAAAACTGTGCCTCTCTAGCGAACATGTATGTTGGTGTTTTGAACCGAGGAGCGGAAAACCACTTCTGTCATTCCATTCCGCTCATTCAAAATTAGTAAAAAGAGGAATAGCGAATGTGTGCCTCGTCAACGCCCTTAGAAGGTCGTGTCCGCATTCGATGCAAAAAAGTTTTGACGCCCAGGTTAGCCGCTTGGTATCTGCAGGGTATACGAAGGCTCTGGTTTCGGCTGTGGCGGAAAAGCTGTTAAAACAAATCAGACGTGGTGAAAATGACCGTGTACCAGTTGCGCATGTTGAAAAGAAAAAAACTTGCTGTACTTCCGCACATACATGATCTGTCCCACAAACTTAAAAGGGTAGGGCAACGTGCTGGCGTTAAGGTAGTGTTTTCCGCACCGGAGAAGTTGTCCAAGCTTTGCAAGTTTGCTTCGAGTGGCAGCCGTAATGGCTGTTCTGTGAAACATAAAAAGCAGTTTGTGCCCTGTACCACTGGCGTGGTATACGTGATTCCTCTGTCTTGTGGGAAGAAATACGTGGGAGAGACTGGTACACAACAATGTGTACAACACGGTTCAGGGCCACTTGGGCATTCATTGTCGTGACCGTGGCTGCGCGCCCTTCTTTGAAAAAAGCGAGGTCCTGGCCAGGCATACTTTACAGTTGACACGCGAAATCATCGAGGCAGACTTC
Organism: Rhipicephalus sanguineus; assembly: GCF_013339695.2. Lineage (NCBI taxonomy): Eukaryota > Metazoa > Arthropoda > Arachnida > Ixodida > Ixodidae > Rhipicephalus > Rhipicephalus sanguineus. Next base: position 172,292,574 of record NC_051181.1, on the reverse strand, counting down.
ATCAGAAAGTTCGATAGCAGTTGCATCAGCTCTCCTTCGATAGCACTTTCATCTCATGAAATATCATATCTAAACAGACCATGAGGGATACGCCCGTGTGCGCAGTGGTGGTTGCTCTATGTATAATGTTCAAAAAAAAAATCGTCAGTTGCCCCGGTTGTGGCGCATCCTTCCCTTTCTACCAATAAAGTGTTGTAAGTCAGCGCTCTGTGTGCGTCGCCTTTCTTGTCCTCGTTTTCTCTTGCGCTGTACCCCCTCTGATGTTATTAGTCTTCAAAGTTCAAAACACGAGCAGATCTAGCGACAAGAAACGTTTCCTTAAGCATTTCACTCTTCCGCTGACGTCAAAGGCCGTACCCAACCACCGCACAGCTCTTATAGAGACATACCGGAAGTCTCGCCTCATGGTTGCCTTCACACAGTGCCTTGCCACCATTCTTTTTGACGGCGTTGCAACCATGGCTACGACAAACCACGTGCGACGCCCATAGAGTTTCCTAAAATTAACTGGACTCTGGCGCTGCGATCGTTCAGCCACCACTGGAATGATGGGTAGTACACGGATTTGCCTAATCTTCGTACTTGCGGGCTTCGAACGCACTTGTGGCCTTGTTTATTGCTGTGTTTTGGTTTTCTTTCGGATGAAAGAATGAATCGTTGTGAACTTCGTGACCAGATTTGAATCGGTGAGCCTAAAAAGGATAAAATGGTGAAGTGGAACTGCTGACCTTTCCGAACCTCGTCTTGCTACAAAGCGGATGCAGGCGACGCGTAGCCAAACGGAGCCGAAAGAACGTAGTTTAGACAAATCCGTGTACTACCCACCATTCCCATGCTGGCTGAAGCGCCATGCTATTCGCAACTTTCAGCAACTATAGGGGGCGCCACAAGAAATCCAATATGGCTGTCGATGCGGTGATCACCTGCACACACGGAGTGATCGCCGCATGTGTAGTCGCTGGTTGCTGCCGCTTGCCAGCTAAGATAATTTTCCACCGCATTGAACTTCCCATGCATGAAGTAGCTCACGCTTGAGAGCATAAACTGCGAGACACACGGCACGACTTTGCATCCGATTTGACGTCCTACGCGTTGGTGTAGCAGCTGGAATGGTAATCTTTCGCCGTACGGGGTCGCCGGATAGGGCGTCCGGCGTGCGTCAAACTCGGCAGATGTTTCTTATCCGCCCGGTCCGGCGATCGCACGGCCGTATAGCCATAGTGGCAGCAGCACGGGAGAGAGGCAACGTCGTGCTGCTGCTCGGTTTCTTACCGCTCCCATCAACATGTCCGAGGATGCCGAGGTATTTACCTGTATCGCCGCTATCGGTGGCATGAAAAAGATGTGCTACAATTATTTTATCATGCAAACTAATTCCTAACTCAATAATGCGGAGCTTCCAGTGTGGCACTTATCAAAAAAAGTGCCGGCGTCCACACCACTCGCGAGATCGGGAACCACGATGCGAAGGCACCTGCGATGCATTCGCAGATAAGCAGTGACACTGCAGGCCGTCTTACCCAACCAGCTTGCTTCGCCTCCACCTTTGCTCTTAATATTGAGGGTGTCGAGAAAACTGATTGCATATGTCGACGCCTGACATAAGAGTACAATCCCAATCGTGTTAGCAAAATTTGCTCACTCTACGGCGTGCTCGCGCTCGATCGCGGACGGCAGCGGCGTCTGCCCAGCCGCCGCTCGCCGGTGTCAGTTGCGGCAGGCTGTTTTAAAGTGGTTCTCGCTCGCGAGGCATTGTTTTATTGACCGTCGTCTTCTAAATTAAGCAAAAAAAAAAGCACTCGCCTGCTGTCTCCCAGGACCGTGGTAGCGCAGTACATAAGGTGTTGCGATGCATGTTCACGCGGGTTCGATTCCCGGCCACAGCGGGCGCATTTCGATGGAGGAAAAATGCAAAAGATGACCTGCATGCTTAGATTTAGGAGCACATTAAAGAACCCCCGGTGGTCGAAATTCATCCGGAGCTCGCCACTACAGCGCGTCCCATAATCGTATCGTGGTATTGGCACGTAATATCCGAGGAATTCGGTTGCGTCCCAAAATTCAGCCGATTTGAGAAGCACGATGGAAACCATTATTTTCTGTGTGACGAGCTTCCCGATGCGCACGTGGATATCCCATTGCCTTTTCTGCCGCCGGTCCAAGGGAAAACCAGCCACGTTTACGACGCCTTTCACAATACACGGTTTGAGCATTTTGGCACGCAGTACACGCGATTTCTCTTGTGCTGTTTACCCATTACTGAACCGAAAAGTTTCCACAATGTTGCACCAACAAAATCCATCGTAATTCACTGGCCACACGCACAACAAGTTTGCAGGACACACCGGCGACGAAGCCTATCACCGGAACGCGGCTTTCACCGGTTGCCGCGTGGCGGCGCCACCGTAGCTGAAAGTTGCGAATAGTGTTGCCATGCGTTGCAGCTCCCATAGCGCCAGAGTTCCCTCTAGTAAGCATTGTAGGAAACTCTATGGCGACGCGGCCTAGCAGACGGCCCCATGGTTTGTCGCGTATAGTGCACACAATGAGTCTGTATGATGTAACAAACCTTGAGCGCGAGATGTTGCGACGTAGCAATGCCCTGCACGTAGTGCCGTATCCGGACAGGTCATTGTAAATTGAAAGTGCGTCGCTGAGCCCTGCGCAACGCGAAGATAGGCCTGGACGAAACGCCGATGACGCGGAAGGCGTCGGTTGGTAAGCGTTTTTCTTTCTTCGTTGACATCATTGTGCCGAACTGAGCGCTGCGTGTTTCGCAGCTGCCGGTGTGGCCAATATCGCCCGATGCCGCAGAAAGCAAAACGCGGAAGAATATCGCTTGATTACCATTCCCACTAGAGTTACTGTATATGCTACCTTTAGGTAGTAGAGTTGCGCATAGGTCCGCCATCTTGCCCTCCGTGGCATCCACGCTAAGCAGGAAAGCCACCTTTCTGGAATGTAAGAGCCGACGCGGCTGCTGTTGTTGCTGCTGTTCTCTCGGCCCAGCGGCTCCGTGTACTTTCTCGTTCGTTCATAACGCGTCGCTGGCGTAATGACTTTCGATTCGAAGAAAAAAAAAAGAATGGAAAGCTCGGAGAAACAATAATTTGAGATGGAACAGGTGGAGATGAAACACTATCACAAGTAATTTTTTTTTTTTAAATGGCAAATAGGAATAGTGCGATGGTCACGATTCTGGACCAATTAAATTCAGCCTAGTTATTCGTTTCACATAGTTTTTGATGCAGCGCTTCAAAATATTAAGTGAATAGCTCGAGAAAACAAGTGCTAAAATTATCACTGTGTTTTACAAATAGCGCACGCTAACGAGAATTTCGCGTACGTCTAGGTAGATGTGGCATATAATAAACACTCGGTCATGCTTCAAACTTTTATGCCGCACAGTGCTCAGAATGAATCATGCTGTTTTGATAGACCTGTAAGGTTCATATTCACACACATCGCCTCCTTCACACAGTCACTCGCGCATATTTTTACCGTCTTGTCCCGTTCGACTTTTAATCAACCTTTGACCAGTGAAAGAGAAGCGATATATATCCTGTTCGTTATCGCCGGCTTCTGACGTCTCATGCGCAGCAGCCACTTGAGACGGCGACGGAGACAGACTTGCCACACGGAATCGAGAAGAAGGCCTTTCCGTGCTCTTGTCGGTTCGTGCAGTGGGGAGCATCCTGTCATTGTCGCAACTTCGCAACACTGAGTCAGGGCGCTGCGCCGCGCAGACGTTCGCAAAAACGGACAGCAGAAGACACCACCACAACAACGACAAACAATCCGAATTCAGCTGGACCGTCTTGCGCTTCGCCGGACGGCTTGATTTGGCTTGATACAGCGGTGGTGGCGCGGCGATCGCCAGCACCCACGCGGCCGTGAAGCTGGCTTTCCCTAAAACGGATGCTTTTTGCGCACGTGAGCGCGCTGGGCGAATGGTGGCGCGAGCGGCGAGTTCTATCAGAGGCGCAACTCTGCTACCTAAAGGTAGCATATACAGTAACTCTAATTCCCACCAGTTTCAAAGCACACCTAGCGTCGTGTCCGTTGTTTTGAAAATACATCAGTTAGAAACAGAAGTGATTTGTTTCTGAAAAAGCATAAGCATAAAAAAGGGTTTTATTCTTTTTAGGCCTCAGTTACATGGCCTAGCTACCACTATATGAATATTAAATGGTACTTGTCGCGTCAAGCCAATCAAAACGCACGGCATTTGTCGTCACTGTCACATGACGAAACGTCACTTGCCATAACAAAAATAGCCGATGTGTGTCGCTGTAGTCCGAAATCAAGGTATAGTTTATCCGGTGAAATGTCGTTTTCGGCGATGCCACAGTACCAGAGGAAGCGTTGAAAACGACACGCTTAATCTGCGCCGCCGGGCCCCTTTAAACGGCTCCGCAGTTTTCGCATGCCTTATTTACTCTCGAAAGCATGGCGGTGATGGTGCGCGCGTGTGGTCTCTGCTCGCATGCGACGCTTGCGTGCGTGTCTCGGAAGCAACAATCCCCGACACGCGGTGTCTTAGCTGACGCCGGTTGCGTGCACCGGTTCGGCCAAGCACGACACGAAGGTGTCTGACATAGCACAGCAAGCTCTCACGTGGTCTCTATTTGCCTGGCACCCGTATCTGTACTGAAGAAACGATAGTTTGTCCAAGGGCAATCAGGAGGAGAGTTAAAGGACCCCTGACACCGAATTTGGAAACTCGAGATGCTTGTGTTGTTTGATAGTCCTGCATGCGGGGGCACTTCTGACCGATTATGAGTGACGAGCGTTGCCTTTAAGATATTTTAATTTGGTTTTAAAGTAAGCCTGAGTGCTCATCTGAATTTTGAACTCCTATCAACATAACCACTAGTATGACGTAGACGTAGGCCCCTTGTGACGTTGCAGAGGTAAAGCAAGTGTTGTCGACGTCACAGACAGAAATATGCGTGGTGCACGGTATATTGCGAAACATGTTTGCTCTTTGCTCCTCCCCCTTTCTCCTTCTTCGGTACGTGTCGGCAGGCAGCGTGAGCTCTCCGTGTGTGTGTTCTCCAACTGGCAGTTCGACAAGCGCGTGGCTGACGTCACCCAATACTGAGCGCACGTCATCACGCGTGCCCCGAGGCGCGACCGCCGCGGCGCGGCGCTAGTTTCTTATCCTCTTTCGGCGCGCGTTTTGAACCTACACGAAAAATGACCATAATTAACGCTGCTAGGATTAATTAGACATCACGTTGGAGGATTTACGGTGTCATTCCGTGATTACAAGACATAGACCTACTTATTACAACGTAAATGTCACAAACAAAAAATCGGCTGTCAGGGGCCCTTTAAACTATTGCTCGTTGCTTTCCTGCGTGGCACTGGTCTGCTTAACACAGGGGTGGCGCCAGGATTTTTTTTACTGGGGGGGAGGGGCACCCACGACAATTCAGTTCCTTCAGGGGGGCAGAGATGCATTGTGTTTTGACTATGCTTGCTCTTGGGGGGGGGGGGGACTCCAGCCCACCCATACCCCCCACTTGCGCCGCCCCTGGCTTAACACGTGATGACACACCCCTACTAATCGAGAGATGCTCAGGTGGAGCAATTGCCGGATATGTATGCCAGGCTAACGCATACTCATTCTTGATCGGAACGGCTGATAGCGCTGAGTGCAATGGAGTTTCTGTATGCCATTCCACGTACTTCGATAATGGAAAGCTTGACTTCCGCGCTGCTTTGGACCAGCTTTGGGCAAACGTTAACCACATAAGCTCGCGTATCAGCGCTGTAGATTACACATTTGTACATTAATTTTTACTCATCCGAACGAGTCATGCCACAACAGCGCCGTTTCCTATCTCAGTCCAGTACGTAGTGAACGAAGCAGCGTTGCGCACGTAAATAGTTATTTATGGCTCGGAAGAGCTGATGGCAGTTCTCGTATAGAAAGAGAGAGTGCCCGAAGCGGCTTGCGCACTCTTGCGTTCCCTTCTACCCTCCTTGGGGGCAGCTGTCGAACAGAAGAAGGCGGGGACACTCGTTCGCAAAAGGACGTCCAGTCACACTGGGGCCGATGGTGACGTCGCATCCCGAACACCTGGCAGTACTACTGCACACAACTACTACAACACAGCACGTCAGCGATTTTCTCCGGCCATCGCAAGTGACAGCTGATGCGTAGATGATGTCGGGCAATTCGCCGAGCTCGTTTCTTTTGTTGGGCCAAATCGCGGTTTCGTGTCTGGATGCGTAGCTTTTCAGGGCTGCCCACCCGGGCGTCCTCGGCAAAAAGAGCGAGCGATGCCTCGAGCGAGCTGCGGCGTGAGAAAACGCCTTCTCTTCTATTCTGTCTGCTGTTATCGGCGCTTCAAAGTGGGGCCGAAATAAAGCACTGCTATCCCTTTTGCTGCTTGGCCGCTTCACCGCTGAGCTAGTTTCTCGCCTTGCAGTGGTGTCTGTACAGGATAAAGTAAAAAAAAATAATTTAAATGTATTTATGAAGAGGCCTACGTGTGGCGCCGGCTACTTCTCTTGCATTAGTTGTCGTAATGCAGCGGACGATCACAAAACTATGCAAACGGTCACGTGGACTAACAATCACACACTTAGACCCTCTACTTCAAGACAAACAAACTCCCGCTCAAGAGAATGGCTCACAAAACACAAATATTCCCTACACACGTAACAGAAGAGTTCACCAAGATGTTCACAAACTGTTTCCTAACATTCGCACTTTAATTTAAAGCAGAAATTCGGGCTAGTTGGTAGTAACTGAACATCTGAACAAACGCAAAGCAACCATCACACAAGGAAGACACGGAAGCGGGCCGGGCGCTAGACGTGGCGCAAAACGATGCACGTGCGCAGAACCTACAAAGAGGTGCAAGCGGCGCTGCTTGTAACGTCGCTTCAGATAAGCTTTTTCCTTGGCATGCAAAGAGGTGAGCCACCTAGCCTCGCGCAACTGCAATTTACAGTGATGTGGGAAAGCTTCGAATAGGCAGCTAGCCGGGTACTGCGGAACGTGCAGTGTGACAGGCACTAAGCTGGCACCGCACACCACGAGTCGTCCTCTGCATGGGATCCGAGCTCTGCAAAGCTAATTAATTCACTCGGATCAATTCAACTCGATTCATTCTCCGCAAACACAACCGAACGGCTACTGCAGCCTCCACCATTGCTTCTCGCCGTCTCGCCTCTGGCCTTTTCCCAAAACTTACCACCGTATAACAGCGTAACGAAACATCTTCTAACCCACCCTGTCATTCTTCTCGCATCGACCACAACGTTAGAATTATTTCTTACCGTTTCCCCCGCAGTTTTATTCCACGCACACCATTGGCACCGCCGCCATTGAAAATCACAAAACTTAAAAAATAAAAAAAGAAACACTAGCTAATATTGTACAGTAAGATCTCCTTAATTCGACCCCCACTATTTCGAAAAATCGAATAATTCAGACATGTTCTCTGGTCCCGGCAAGCATATGTATTTTTAATGGGATCAAACTCGCTTTAATTCGATGGCTGCAACCCGGTTAATTCAGACGATTCTCGGAGCGCACGAAGCGCCGCAGATGTGCGATGGAAAGGAGTGAAAACGGCATTCGCGAACAACCGAAACGACCGCGGGAAAGGCGTGGTTGCCGTCGAGCATCTTACCATAATCGCGTTGTTGGAGACCAAGGCTTCAGCGGCTGCGGCAAAGTTGTTTCGTCTTCGATTTTACTCGCAGCCCACGCACTGCGCGTGAGCCATCTATAATCGCGTCGATAGCGACTGGGGTCAAAACTAGAGTGTCCGAGAATGGGGGAATGTTTAAAGCGCCGGCTGCCGCGTGGGCATTTTGCGGTGAACAGCCGCGCCGCGCCGCTGCTGCGCCGGACCCACGGAGCAAGAATGGCAGTGTCTCCTGCGACAGGGGCGTAGCCAGAAATTTTTTCGGGGGGGGGGGGGGTTCAACCATACATTATGTATGTTCGTGCGTGCGTTTGTATGTGTGCGTGTATATATACACAAGCAAAACTGAAAAAGTTCGGGGGGGGGGGTTGAACCCCTCAACCCCCCCCCCCCCCTTGGCTACGCCCCTGTCCTGCGACATGCTCTCCTTAGTTTTTCTTCCTTGACTTGGCTTGAAGTGTATAAGTAGGTGGCGGCAGAGTAACGTTCAGGCCCGTTTGTGTGGCTTGCGTGGTGGGTGTAGGCAGACATGCGTTTCGCCGGAGTAAGGGCTCTCTCACGAACAATAGATGACGTCACTGCTACGTCACTCACGTGTGACGTCACTTGAAGACTTTCTTTCCCTAAGTTAGTTTTGACTTTTCCCCGTGTCGCCACGGAGTGCCTAGTATGTCACGTGCTTGATGAATTTCGTCCCTAGTGTCCTAGTGTCATTGGTGTCATCTTCACCTCTGCCGGCGCTGTCTCCGCGCACGTGTCACGAAGTGTCGTCGGTGTCGTCAAGTAGCCGCAAAAGTCAATACTCCCATGAAATGCGACGTTTGTGGCGTTGGCCTGTCTTCACTGGAAAAATATGTGGAGCACCACATCGCAGCGCACAAATTCGCCGCCGACTACGTGCAGCAGGCGTTCCACAAATATAAAGGTGAGTACCCATCCTGTTTTCAGTTTATAGTTGTTGGAAAAGACAGTGTCAGTGCATTTTTATCATCTTTTGTGGTGAGGCTGTACAGCACATGACCGCTTCCACGTGCATTCACTGTGCCAGCTAGTTATAATTCGCATGTGCTTGTCGCGTAGAAAAAAAAAAGAAAAGAAGTATGCACAGAGGCACTAATTTTCACAATTTTGCTCGATCACACTGAAAGTACTGCCGCTTGCGTCGCTTTTTTTGTTTTCCCTCTAAAAACAAAGCAGAGCAAATATGTCCGGTGGATACATGATGTGTTGAAACAGGTGAGCGCACAAGACAGGGACAGCGAAAACGACACATAGAGCGCTACTTCCAACTAACATTTAATGCACTACACTCATCACGTGGTAACATCGAGTGCTTCAGAACAAGACTATCAAAAAAAAATTTAATTTTTTTTCTTCCTTACGCTTTTTTTTTCTCGCTAAAGATTACAGGCGGTAACGTGCCCATGGAAACAGGGCGACAAAGCGAAAAAACCCTTGATACCATACAGAAGTTTTTGACCGAGCTCATGAATGCGTTATCAACGGCAAAAACGGCTGTATGATAAATGCGACATGAGATGAACATGGGTTTTAACAAAAAGCGGGTCATCCAAATGAAGAAACAATGATGCGGCTGAACAAAGGAGGCTGTAAAAAGGTATTAAAAATGGCCTTGAAAAGGTTAACACTTAAAAAGTGAGAACAACAATAAAAGTTTTGCAAAAACGCAGACTCTTTCTTCGAGAGTGACACAGAGGGCATACTGACACAGCTGGGTCCGAGCTGTTCTGCACATGATGCATCATATATTTCTCGAGCTATGACAGCCTGGTCAAGAAAGGGGGTACAACCGCAAGCTGCACAGTGTAAGGCCATGTTGCCGTCAGACTTTTAAATTGTTGGCGTGTTCACGCAAGCGATCGTTAATACATTGGCCGATGTAAACACATCCACAAGAGAGCGGAATCTTCTACACGATGCCGCATTTGCAAGACAAAAACCGCGTGGTGTGCTTCTTGCAGCATGTCAGGCCTTTCACTGTTCACGTTTACACGCTTGCACAGGCCTCCAAAGTTTGTTGTGGGCGGTAAACACTACACTGACTCCTGCGCATCCTGCAGCCTTCTTAATCCTATGTGACACTTGGTGCACGTATGGGATAACAGCAGTTTTTGTCCCATCTCTGTTTTTTGGAGGCACATCACTGGTTTTCTTGAGTCTGTGCAACAAGGTCTCCGCAAGGTCACACAAAACTCTGGAAAACATGTGCTCTCGAAGAAAGATTTTGTGTTTTTGCAAAACCTGTTGACTTTTATTGTTCTTACTTTTAAAATTTTAACCTTTTAAAGGCCTTTTTTAATACCTTTTGATGACCTCCGCTGTTAAGCCGTATACTTTGTTTCTTCATTTGTATGACCCATTTTTGTTAAAACCCATGTTCATCTCATGTCACATTTATCACCCAGTCGTTTTTGTCGTTGATAGCACATTCGTAAGCTCGGTCAAAAACTTATGCTTCAGAAGTTTTTCAGAAAGAATATCAGTGCACTGAATGAGATGAAGGGTAACTGAAGGACTTAATTTATTTTGTGAAGCAGAGAGAGTGAGGGAGCAAAATAAAACATTTGACATTAATCTATCAGGGTCGTAGCCAGAAATTTTTTTCGGAGGGGGGGGGGGTTCAACCATACTTTATGTATGTTCGTGCGTGCGTTTGTATGTGTGCGTGCCTATATACGCAAGCAAAATTCAAAAATTTTCGGAGGGGGTTTGAACCCCCCCAACCCCCCCCCCTTGGCTACGCCCCTGTAATCTATGTCTAAGGCCTTTGAACTATTTTCGTTGGTTTAATGTCTCTCTCTGATACTATGTTGTATTTGTATTACAGAATTCAGTGAATGGAAAGCTCAGGAAAAGGCGAATGAGAACTGTTGGTTTGTTCTTCACACGGCTCCCAAAAAGCTGGCCAGTGGGGAAACGAGGAGCCACTACTACTCTAATAGATCAGGAGTGGCTAGGCCAAAGGAAGGTCATGGTAATCGTCGAGAAAAAAGTCAGGGTAGCTGCAAGTCCGGTAAGATATGTCTTTCATTTATTACTGTGACGAAGAAGGAGAATACTCAGAGCCCGGCACCTGAAGATATCACCATAAATGTAAGGTACCGAAGAAAGCATTATGGCCATAAAGCAGAAATTCAGCACTTGAGGATGAGTGACAAAGAAAAGGCCAACGGGGTTAACCAACGTAGCAGAGGACCTGGAGCGTGGTGTGCCCATGAAAACCATATTGAATAATATAAGAACATCTGTTGGGGGCATGTAAGCTGAGGCCAGCACATTTGGCAGAACGCATAACTCTGCATAACATCAAACGGCAGTTTCACATTGCTGCTCCTGAACAGTGTCACACCAATGATGCTGTCAGTGTAGATATGTGGGTGAAAGCAATGTAAGACAAAGGTGAAACACTTGTCTGTCTGTATAAGGCACAAGGTGCAGTGGACCCAACTGGTACTTTTGATGCAACAGATTTTGCCCTTGCTTTGATGACAGAGCCACAAAAAGAGCTGTTAGAAGAATTGGGCACGGGCACTGTGTGTCTTGACTCGACACATGGAACTACAGGGTAACAGTTTGAGCTGACCACTCTTCTAGTCCTAGATGAAGTGGGATAAGGTATACCTATAGCCTATTTCATCTGCAACAGGATGAATGAGGAAAACTTGGCAGCTTTTTCAGGTCTCTTGAGTGTGCCATCAACGAAAAAGTGGCTGCTAAGCCATATATGTCTGATGACGCCTCCCAATTTTACAAGGCATGGTCGTCAGTTATGGGTGTCCCTCAGCAGAAACTTCTCTGCACCTGGCATGTGGATAGGAATTGGCAGAAGAAGATACATGAGTGTGTAGAAAAACAACTGAGGCCAGACGTGTACCACAACGTGCGACTCCTTTTAGAGATCCTTGACCAGCAAGAATTTGAAAAGTATCTTCAATCATTCCTTGACACTGAGGAAGAAAAACAGGGATTTTCTGAAGTACTTCAAGGACAACTATGCAGTTAGACCTCAAGAGCGGGCTTACTGCTTTAGGACGAGGGCAGGTATCAACACCAACATGCACCTTGAGAGCATGCACAGGACGATGAAGCACAGCATGCTGGAGGGAAAGAAGAATAAGCGTGTTGATAAACTAATTTCTGCACTCATGGACTTGACATATCATTTTTTGATGAAGAGGGCAATCCAGATGATCAAAGGGCAAGAAGTTGAGTGCAGTTGAAAGGTACCACAGATCTGGCACTGAAATGGGGGGGGGGGGGGGGCAGGTTGTGCCAAATTAAACGAAGACGGCACGTGGACTGTGCCATCTCAGTCTACTAAAGGGCACTCTTATACAGTGACAAAAGTCGGGGATGCTGCTTGCTGTCCCTTGAGATACAATGAATGTGCAGTGTGTGCGCACCTGATACACTTCAAAGTGTGCAAGCACATTGACTGTGTGGTCATTGCTAACACATTGTCAAGCAGTGACAATAACGACTATGAGAGCCCACCTGAAACAGTAACTGAAACGAGTCGGGCATTGCACATAGTGCAAAGCATTGCAAAGCTGGAGGCGGCCACAACAGTGCCGAGCCAAAAGTCATGGATCGATCTCGGCCGCGGCGGTCACATTTCGATGGAGGTGAAATGGTAGAAGCCCGTGTACGTACGATGGCAGTGCACGTTATAGAACACCAGATGGTCAAAATTTCCGGAGCCCTCGACTACAGCGTGCCTTTACCTACCTCGTGGTTTTGGCACGTAAAACCCCAGAAATTATTATTATTATTGCCAATGATGACCACATGCCTAGACAAATATGAAAAGTACTATGTGTTGATGTTGGCACTGGACCGAGGTTTCCACTAAATATAAAATTTAAGTCACTCATATGTCTCGTCTGCTCTATCTGACACAACTGCTGCTGTAATTAATAATTGACTGGAATGCAAAGTGTTCGATTGGTGAATGTGCTGACCTGCCCATTTCTCACTTATGATTTCTCATTTCAGATGTTGTATTACTGATTGTAGAGGTGTTAAATGACATTGATTTCCCAAAGCTATGGAGGAACCAAACCAGCATTTTAATAAACCCTTATTGTCAAAGCTTAACCTGGTTGTGTCTTCCTGTGTTGATAATGCATACTTGTGCATGCGGTTTCTGCACTACATTCATTACAGTAATGCAATGCAGTTTCATTTCAAGCCACGAGGACAGAGTCAGAATAGATTTAGATCTGTTTCTTTCTTTATGAATGCTTAGATTATTATTGTTGTTGTTATTATTATTATTATTATTATTATTATTATTATTATTATTATTATTATTATTATTGCAGCGGTATTTGCACACGTTTTCTGGCTACGGCGCGAATCCTTTATTACAGAGGAGAGCTCGATCGACATCGTCTGCAATGGCGGATTGTTTATTTGCAATTGCAGCGTTTGCGCGATGTAAATTGTTCTTTCGCTAGTTTCTTGTACGCGGTAATGTTAACATTAACGCTCGCTATCGAGTTTAGGGTATGTCTTCTCACACGTGAAGGTGTGGTGCCTTTTTCACCCGTGGATATTCGTACTCCACTCCGCTCGCCCACCATAGCAGGTGAGGTCATTGGTAAGATACACGTTCCGATGCAACTTCCAATTCAACATTGTGCTTTGTATGAGTGTCATGCCCTGCGCTTTCGATAGGTATCGAGCTCTTTGATCGTTAACTTGCGCTAGATGTGGTATCGAGCCAGTCGAGCTCTGAAAAATCAAGCTTAGAATAACAGAGAGCTGAGCTAGTTGGTACGTATTCATTCTAAAAAGAGACAGGGCGTGCAAACACGTGTTTGCACGCCCTGTCTCTTTTTAGTCTGAAAAATCATTTCCGATGATCGGGACACGATCGTGAACGTGCATGAACGCGCGGGTACCACACAAAATATAAGCTAAATGTGCAGCAAATTCAGATGTCCTAGGTATTGCCGCGAACAAATATTGCTTTGCTAATGGGCATCGATGACTGCCCAGCCCCCCCCCCCCTCTTTTTTTTTTTGTACATGCATGTAAACCGTGATTTCAATTTGACAGCTTTGCTTTGAAGGCGCTTTTAGTGCTATTCGCAACTTTTACGGCCTATAGGTGGCGCGACTGTACATCCAACATGGCGGTCGTTGAGATTATCGGCCCGCTGCAGACGATTTAGGAACGTACATGTTTAGCGAAGAGTTCAGTTCTTCGCGCTTCGGCTGCACTCCGATTTATGTTTTTGTGAAAGCAGGGTTGCGGTGACATATTCTAATAAGTAAAGGAATGTCGGGTGCGTGATTGGAACCTCATTAGGAAGATAAATATGCACACAATTGTAAATAAAGCAAACACACTCTTCGCGTTGCTGCGGCGCCTAATAGCGCGTTGCAACCCCCGCTGTGTTCTTAGTACAATATGGTAGTAGGAGTCTCAGTAAATATCACTCAGTAATATCAGAGACATTCACGGAGACGTGCTTTATCTAGTTTTTACTTGCATTGCATTCTGCCGCGTAGCTTGCTCAGCTCACTTCAAAGCACGAAGTATTGTATGTAAACGAAACAAAATGTGTTGCCCTTCGAGACCGAAGCACAAGAACCACTTGAGGCATGTGCGATTATCGGAAATATTATTTAATTGCGCTTTCAAGCGAATGAAACCAGCGGCAAGACGCAATTTTCACGTTTATGATGTGACGTTCCTGTTATAATCCTACGCTTTCGGTGTTTATGAGAAGTGCAATAAGTAACATCGTACGGGGCAGGGAGGAAAGAAACAGCGCCATCAGCAAGTAATACCGAACAAAAAGCGCTGGAGATGTGAAGGTCGCGGAGGCACTTTACAGCCACTTATTCAGACGTGGAATGGTGCGATGGACGCTTTGAAACCGGACTTTTCATTTTATTCTAGAGGCGGAACGAATTCCTAATAAGTTCTGGTACGGTCTGCACAACGTTGGTCTGCACAGCGACTGTGTCGAGCGGAGGAATGAAGCGCGAGAAAGGTGATATGAGGTAGTAGACATATACTCGGACACAAAATGGGATTCTGCATACATTCGTGGGCCGTGGTTATTTGCTTGCGAAATTTAACCCGCTTAACCACTCACGGTTTTTCGAGGCGCTAATCTGAAGGGGAGGCTTTTGCTTTGCCTCCTGCTGTACGCTGTGAGCACAGAGGCCCGCAGTAAAATCAGTTGCCTTTTTCTTTTATTTTCCGTTCACATTGAGGAACCGAAAGTGTCGCGTATCGAGACCGTGCACACCGTCTCAAAACGACCCCAAATGAGACAAAACAAGTGGCAACATTCGCTGACTCAAGCGGGTCCAACATTTCAATAATCTCAACAGAGCTTCCGGCGGCCACCGCTCGGCGGCGCCACGGTACGTCGAAGTTGCGAATAATGGAAGCGATAGCTTGCTTTTGATGACCTCTGCGCTGTCAGTGCATCAGGACATTGCATTATTGATGAGACAGAATTGTTCACGTCCAACACCCCTCGCAACGTAAAGCTTTTGAAAATTCTTGCGCTACACTTGCTCGTTTTCACGAAAGGGGGTGTTTTTGGAAGAGTTCAAGCACCCTTGACCTAAAGACGCTGATTTCTTCTTATCAGTGCTAGAGTTACTGACTACGCTACCTAAAGGTAGCATATGCAGTAACTAATCAGTGCCTGCCAGCAGCGCACCAATTGAGGGTGTGTTCTGTATAACTTCGTGCAAAAAAAAAGAAAAAAATCAGAACTAAACGCACAGTAGAACTTGCTGCAACTGAGCTGCAAGTCGGGTTGAACTTTCGATTCAAGTGCGAGCTTTCATTCGACTACATTAAACCCTTTCAGACGCGATCTATGAAGAACTGCCTGTAATTCGTCAGAGTTGCACATTATCTCAAGGGACTCGACGTTGCAACAAAAATATTGTCATGTATGTGCTTTATAGTAACTAATCTTGATTAAACTGCAATTGCATTGAACCTGAAGTCATTCATGTTCTGCTTTTTGCAAAAATAGAATGAAATGTCAGGCTAGAAATATAGTACTAATTTTTCTTTTTTTGGTTATGATCATTTTGAGCAAAAATAAATTATACTTTTTAGGTGACTTGGAAAAAGCGGAACATCAAACGTGGTAGTGCCTTCTGCTAATTGACTATATTTAACAGTACACTGCAAAATGAAGTTGAAAACAGATCTATTACACAGGAGCTTCAATTTATCCACTCTTAAATGTATCTTGTTCTTTCTTAGCCACTAGTCAACACGACTAGCAAAAACATGTGATGTAGACAGTTGTATACAAAGCGTCTCAAACAGTTATAGAAAGAATGGTGTGCTAAAAGCTGCAGCAAGACAGAGTACGACTTTGCGAAACTGCAGTCGTAAGTGCCGCCGCTTTAGGTTTACAGGTTGATCCATCCACGGCTCGGATGTAGACCATACTTAGAAACTAACTCGGATGATACCGTTGTCACATGGTGCACTGCTGATCGCAATTAAGCCCAATCAGGGTCAAATTTCTCAACAGTGATTGACTCGTTTCTGCAACTTGCATACAGTAAATAATCACAGTAGAGAAATTCTACCCAGTCAGGTCCCATCGTGATCAAAATTGACAGTATCACACCCATAATACATATTTGTCTGGGAGGCCAACTTTTGGATATACAGGTCTTACTAGAAAAGAAAAACTAGATACATTGTTCGATAGCAGCCTATTAACATGTTGGCTCACGCACTTTTTCAAGCACATTCAAGACGTGGCATGAAACTCTTGCTAAACTCTTCTCACTCAGTTTGTACCAATCAGCTTATTTGCCATGTTATATACCAACAGATGCGGTCACCTATAGTGCACACTATGGGCTCACTTTCTTGAGCTAAATTTTCGTGATGTACAGCCTGACACTTAGAAACACCATGTGGCTCTCTTGTTTGCAGTTCATCCGCCTTGGTGCAGTTGGCCTGCCTTGCAAACTCATAAACGGCATTGTGTGTTGCTGCCATGTCTTCCCGTTACTTTCTCTCAGTAGCATGAACAAACTATCCGCACCCGTTTTGTCTGCACTACAACGGAGATGCCTCAACTTCAGCCTATGTTAACCCCCACTGCCTTTCAAGGAACTATGTCAACAATGCGAGCACTATGTGCTGCTGGGCCTCATAACATAAGCTTGCTCAGTGGCACAAACTGTCCATATACTTTTGCCCCACAATGCAACTGTGCCATTCTCAGTGGTCCGTATTGGGAAGCACTCCAGATCTACAAACACTATGATGTGCTGTTGGCTGCTAGAAAATGACTCGTTTATAGCAGCGGAGTTTTGCACAACATAGAAAGGGTTATGAATGTAAAAATGGCCATCCACTCCCATTTGTTGCACAAAGCTACGATAAAATTCATATGGATTTCTCATAAAGAACAGCATTTTAGTTGGCAAAAAATTTGACATGGTCCACAGTTTGAACTCGAGAACGACTTTTTTCGGGGTGGTCGCTCTACCATTTAAGCTAACCAGTATGCTAGTAATCAAAGTGCGAGGGCAAATTCAGTTTGGAGCGCATGGACACTGAATATGACAAATGAGTTCTGTGGAAAGCACAGTAGGTATAAGTAGCTTATAACCAGCTGCAAGTAATGTTTTTTCTTTAAAGTTTGATTTTCATAAATAGATATTAACGCAGAATCTTCTGCTAAAAGCTGCTGCACGTTTCCACAGGACCCATTTGCCACATTCTGTGTGCTTTGACTTTTCAACTAATTGGCCCTTACACTGCCCATTGCTAGCCTACTGGCTATCTCAGTTGTATAGAGAAACAGCCCTGGAAAGGTGTTGGTTCCAGGCTTGAGCCCAGGAACAGTACGAATTTTTTGTCTTCCTTTCTGAGAAATCAGTATGGATTTCCTGGTAGCCTTGTACAAAACAGGTGGATGGTCATTTTTCAATTCAAAATAACTTGTTCTCTACACAGATGATGTATGCGAACACAACTGTGATGCCTTGAATCATGTCTGTACGAGCTGGGCTTGGAGCATGTAGCCAAATGTGATGGTAGGAGCTCCAAGTGAATGTTCTCAAATGTTCATTGTTCCAGTGCTCCCAGAACGAGGAAAAAGCTGGGACACAGCACTGTGTGCCTTGGCTTCTTTCCTCGCACTGTGACATAATGAAGTGGTACCAACTAGCCCAGTTCATTGTGCTCTAAAATGTGTTTAGCTACTTGTGATGCCGTTCAGACCAATCTGCTTGGCACATTCACAGGTAGCAATAGAACAGAGGGCTGCCGAGATAGCAAAGCCATAAATGCAAGGCCTGCGCGTGCACATCTGAGCTTGCAGAGATAGTGTCCTGCATAGGTCACTTGCTTGATGAATGTGCAATAAATGGAATTTTTTGGGCAATAAAGGTGTGGTGACATATGCAATTTCTACATTTATTTGCTGCAATACAGAAACGTTCTCGATTTGTTCGAGTAGTGATTAGCATTTATGAAAGATAATTAATGCAAGGTCATGCTGTATGTATTACTTTCAATTGAAAGACCCTGTGGCACAATCTTAATTATACAAAAGTAATATACAGCCAGCAGAGTCAACATGCGCCGCACAACTCCTCTCAAGTTTCAAGGAGGCTCTCTGGGTAACAGTTGGGAGCATTCGCAACCAGCCGGACAACACATGGGTGGCCCTGAAAAGGGCCGTTTCATGGCAGGCAGCATTTGCCAAGTTTCAGTAAGGTTGAAAGTCGGGTGAATTGGTGACAGAGCATCTGAACATGTAAAGCAGCGCACAGAAAAAAGACACAAGAGGATTAATATGATTCAACAGGACAACTGTTGCACTTGCCACTAGTTTATTCTTTTAAAAAATATGTATATAGTACATACCCACAAGTGCACCACATGCAACAATGACTTTTGCTCATAACGGTGCTTAAAATTTTGAATGTTGTGCACTTGTGCATATGTGTATTACCCCCTCCTTTTTTTCCCTTCAAAATAAGCTAATTGCAAGTGCAGTGGTTGGCCTGTTGAATTGTATTCCTCCTTTCATGTCTTGTTTTTGTGCGCTGCTTCACACATTAAGATGATCTAAAGCAGTCTTGGTTCATGTTGGGAAGGTAGGCGAAGGAATTTGCTGCACTCGCAGGACTTCGTGGCCTTTTGTGTTGCAGTGGCTGCACTTCAGCAGATACCCAGCTCGCTGTGTCCATGTGACTTCACTCCAGGTCCGAAGTCACGGGCAAGAGAACTGACGATGATTTTGGCCAGCTGATCGATCCCATGGCCTCTGTGCACATGGTACCCATCAATTGCTAAGAGCGCACGTCGTGGCTCTTTCGAGGAATTGAGAAACCGATGCTGTAGGAACAAAAAAAAATAGTGCAATTAGGAAAAATGTGATGCATTGAGACAAGAAAGAACTTGCAGATCAACTGAAGTCACTAAACAAAAAGAAAGGGAAGTGAACAACATGGGACCACAGCCTACAGTTTCATAAGATAATGGAAAAATTTGGCGACATAACGTGTTGCTAGTATGCTGCAATGTGAAAATTTTTCACCGCTAGATGGGGCTCAGCCGGAACTTTTGAAATCAATACACGCTCCTTTGAATGTTTGCATTGCCCCTGTTTATGTGGCTTGCACCAATATCACAGCTTGAAATTACATAGCCATCCACCCCGTGTGTCGGAACGGAACTAAAACCAAAAACAAAAAGATATTTTTGGCTGGAACGAAAATAACAAACGTTATCTATTATTTCGTTCCAGAGTGAAACCGAAATCTTTTTTATCAGTTTTCAGTTCCCGGGAAAACTTGGTGACCTGGAACAACAGAGGTCATGCAACGTGAGCAATACGCTTATCTCATGCAAGAATTCCAAAGTAAAGATGTTCAAATTTTATGAAAAATGAAAAGAGTGGCAACCAGAGCTGTTTATATTAATGCAAGTGGACTTTCGTGTGCCAGTCACACTAGTGTGGAGAGGGCATTCTCGGTGCTGAAGTTTGTT
Organism: Rhipicephalus sanguineus; assembly: GCF_013339695.2. Lineage (NCBI taxonomy): Eukaryota > Metazoa > Arthropoda > Arachnida > Ixodida > Ixodidae > Rhipicephalus > Rhipicephalus sanguineus. The sequence continues at coordinate 172,272,868 of NC_051181.1, read as the reverse complement.
TTATCAGAACAGCGGTCTTGTACCCTCGATGACGGGCTGCTTCTGAGAAAATGCTCACTCCCTTGACACAAAACATAGAACCTGCTCAGAAAATTCGTAATTCACTTTTGAGAAATTTAAATACAGTAACTTGGAAGGGTGCTAGTTTTGGGGTTTTGTGTGGCTGGCCCAGAAGCCCCTCAGGGACGAGACCAAGACAGACCAGCAACCATCTTTACTCTGCCGAGCCTCGGCCACAACTGCCCGCTGCCAGTGGCTGCTGAGTGCGAGCTGCGAGCGCGCCATCGCTCATCATTCTCTTCTTCTACGGCCAGCACGCTCGCAGCCACCGCTTCTATACTGCCCCCTCCCCTCCGGTGAAACTGGGGAGGAGGGCGCAGTAGCCGCTATCCTTGGCCACAGCGGACAGCACGTGGCGTGCACGACCACACGTCGGCACGGTTCGTCCACCACGTAACCAAGGTCCCGGTGTTGTCCGTGGCAACTGGGGGCTCCGGGGCTCCGCATCCATTTTCGGGTTAGCAGTCGTCGTGGCAGCCGCCTTGCTGCCACCGTTTGTGGTTGCCTGCTCTTTCCTGTTGCTGACCTCTGGTTTTTCCTTCCTATAAGTGTAAAGAAGCGTATAGACAAGTATAAAAGCGGCGGCTGCAAGCGCGTCGTCCGTTGAAGAAGAAAACGAACGATGGCACGCTCGCAGCTCGCAGTTGTGGCCGAGACTCGGCGGAGTAAAGATGGTTGCTGGTTTGTCTTGGTCTCCTCCCTGACGGGTTTCTGGGCCAGCCACAGCCACGACACCCCACATAGCTCGCGCTAGTCTGTAACAATTCGTCGTACAGTTACTTGCGCTCCTCTGAAGAATGCGGGAGGAACGTGTTTTACCCGTCCCACGTTCTTAAGAGGAGCGCAAGTTTACGACAAATCCTATGCTTTTATCGTTACTTTACCTTCAAATTTTCGCATAAAAATAAGAACCGTTACAAAACATTATTTTTTTAGTTCCGGAACAGAAACGGAACTTTTTTCGGTGGAACGAAACTAAAACCGACACGAAAAACATTTCGTTCCGACACCCTGCATCCACCATTACGATGAATCACTACTGAAAGCTGACCAACCACCACTGAAGCTATAGTGACAGTACTAGAATATGTACCGTACTTACTCGAATCTAGGCCGCTCTCGATTGTAGGCCGACACTCGAAATTCGCAAGGCCAGAAAAAAAAACTTAATCATGGTACTCGAATCTAAGCCAACCCCCCACTTTCGCACATTGTTTTTTATAAAAATACATCAGCTTAGATTCGAGTAAATACGACACATGCATTTCAGATTCAATTAATGGTTGCCTGCACATTTGTATAATGCCCCAACTGCTTTGACACTAACGCAAGGAAGCAGCAGCCAACGAAAATAAATATGAATATTTCAGCCTGCCATACATGGAGAACACGTGCAAGCATCCAATGTTCATATGTGAAAGACAACAGTGTTAGAGGAGAGAGCCTGGTGCGGATAATAGAAGAATTTTGACACAGCAAGCCTGTGATGTACACTTCACTACATAGTCAAAAGTCTGATAAAAACTTGTCAGATGGGGAAGGTACCAGATTAACATATTAGAACGCGCCTCAAATTTTTTAAAAGTACATAAAATTGATGCTTCGGGACCACTATGGCCCCATTGCTCACACTAAAAAAAGCATCAGTGGGGCGCCTATGTATAGCCTATGTGCCACAGCGTGCAGGTAGGGCAAATTACCAAATGTACAGCTAGTTCCACATTTTTCCGATTTCATAAAGATTCCATGAGCAAACATGAAGATTACTACTTTGTAGAGTGTATTCAGATAACATCGGTGCATGTCTGTGGACCCCTTTAATTTCGCTGAAAAAAAAATATTTTGCTGTATGAGTCCCTAGGTCCACTAAACCAATGTTAGTTTTGCGAAAAAAAAATTTGCGTAAGTCAAAAAAATTTGGACGGAAGTCTTCACTCAGCAGAACTGCTTTTCGCGAATTTCCCGAAAATACGATTTTGACGAGATACTACAAAGAAATTATTGCAGCTGCGAGTCAATTTTTCTTGGCTTACTGTGAGTAACGTGCATTTATAAAATGTTATGTTGCAGTTCTGTTGCCCATAACTTATGCAAAAGAAGTTGCAAACACGGCACCCATTGCTCAATAATGTTCTAATTTCAGATTTTTTCACTCCGCGTCTATAATACTCGAAATTTCCCAAATTTTCCAGAGATTTGCCACGCATTAGGTTAACCATTGTGCTAAGTATGATTGCCGAGGATGATGTCAGACGCAAACCATAAATGCATATGGTAAGAAACGTCTCTAAGAATAAAATACTTCGAAATTCAGTTTAAAAGAAAGGTCATCATCAATTTTCTTTAAACTCCCCAGAATTAAAGCCAAGCACGTGCCCTAACTTAATCTCTAAAAACATGTTGCATTATTTTTGTTAGATAGGAGTTACAAAGCCACCAAAGTGTCCAAATTGACGTCAAGCTCACACACAACCACTTAAAGGGGTGGTGCCATCAAATTTGTGGCTTGTGCATTCTTTGTTGCAAACATTTCTTATTGATCTAGGAAGCATCACCGTGTAGGAAGCTAGAACAAGTGCACCCACAAAGTTGTGACACATGCAGTGCTGCATTGTCTGCTCTCGCACACAGATGCAAGCAACCGTCCAGACGCCTTCAAAACTTGCTAAAATCCTCTATCATCCGCAGATGGTCGGCGAACTTTCAACAATGACTGGTAAAACCCGTTTTGTCTACGTAACCCAACAGCAGCACCACATTAGTGAAAAGATGTTGCGTGGAGTTTTGCACAAAACTCTCCACAGAATGGTACTGCACTGTTAAACGGAACGTCTCAAACAAAGGTGAAAACCACCTAACGTTATGGAAATTGCAAGCAGTATTAAATCCATTGCAAGAGACTCTTGTCTGCTGAGACAGTCATTTCATAACAACTGACCTACCTTCATTTTAGAGACTAAAAACATGAATTCACTTCACAAGTGCAACCAGTACTTGCTGGAAGCAATCCACACTAACCAGCTGCTGAACTCACTGAATATTGGCATGACTCTGCTGCTCACTACCCGAGGCCAGCAAATGCTGCAATGACATTGCTGTGCCTATAGTCGGGTACAACTTTAGAAGACAGGAGAGGCCCCGCCCAGATGACCGAAGCGCAGCAGCCAATTGCCTCCGCGACTAAATAAATAGTCCCGCTAGGCATGTTAGGCATGTTCTCCGTCGGCGGGGTCACCGGCCGTCCGGCTCATGACGTCACCTGAAGTGCGCGCCTATTGGTGGAGGCTCGTATGCATCCGCCTTTGAGGGGAATATGCCGCTGCCTTCTAAAGTTGTACCCGACCATAGCTAATGAAAGCTGTGATGTTGAGAGGGTTCTTTCAGCTGAGGTACAGAGTCGTCCACTTCCACCTTGAACACCGCACCGTGCGGCCAGCACTCCGCGGAGCGCCTCTCTTGGTTGCTTGGGTAACTAGAACGTATGCGCAGTGACAGCTCTAGGCGGAGCCTTCGCCGCGTCGTCTGCTAAAGCGCGGCAGCTCTGCCGAATTGTACTGGCTTTGCGGTGAAGCTAACTTCGCTCTTGCTATGCGCATGCAAATCCAGCATCCGGCACGGTTCAGAAGAAGCGAAGCGACTGCACCTCGTTCCGTCTAGCTTTTGCTACTAGTGTTTTCTTTCATTTCTGGATGCGATCTCACAACCAATAAACCTCGGTCCGTGCATGAGTAAACTTTCACAGCCGCGCTTGAACTCCTACAACTAAGCAACTCAGCTCCTTTGAGCCCAGTAGCCAGAATGTTCCCGCTGCTCACGCAAATGTTTTTGATCAGCTTCAAAGCTAGGCGCCGCAAAATTGGCGATAAATGCATGGTAAGGTCTGACATAACAGCTTTAAATGTGCGAAAGTTTGGATTGTTACTCGCCTGAAAACAAAAGGATGTGAGCAATTTGCCAATTTCAGAGAAGTTACATTACATTCAGGTGTTATCAGCACTGCTGCCTTCATGCGCTAGCGAATTTAACTCGCCAATACGCCGCCCTAATTTGCTACTCATTTGCAACCATGCTTATTCGTACCATTCATGCAGAAAAATGAAGAAGCATTCTAACAGAGTTTTCAGTTGAACTCATATCACGCAATCAGTTCACCAAAGAAGCGCCGCTGACAAATGATTACAACAGGCGCTGAATAAAGCTTGACTCCCTTTTTATCGCTAGGTGACCCAAAGCACCGCGTATCGCTTTATATATTTCTTGGCTCAAAACTTTAGCACGAAGCAGAAAGTTTTCCGTGAGCCTTCAATTCACAGCGCAAACTTATATTTTTTTATTGTTGACTCTGTGTCGCCCAACTTTCAGCTGATGAAAACAACCGTGTGAGTAGCGGGAATATTCTAACTGTACGGCACAAAGCATCTGAGTAGCTTAGTTGCGGGAGTGCCAGCCCGGCTTGGCGATCTTACTCATGCACGGGCCAAGGTTTATTACTTTTAAGATCGCATGCAGAAAAAGAAAACAGTAGGAGAAAAAGCAGTGCGGAACGAGGCGCAGTCGCTGCGCTTCTCGATTTCCATGAGATTAAGTTACCTTCATCGAAGAGCAAGCGCGATTGGGCGGAGCCGCTGCGCTTTAGCAGACGACGCGGCGAAGGCACCGCCTACAGTTGTCACTGCGCTTACGTGCCCCAGCCGCCCGCGAGAGACGCTCCGCGGAGCGTTGGCTGCACGGTGCGGTGCTCAAGGTGGAAGTGGATGCCTCTGTACATCCAAAGGTGAGACAGCTCTCGAATGAAGACCAACATGCTGCACATGCAAATGGCAATGTACGTTAACAAGGACGCGTAAAAAATCGGTGATCAGCTTTTTGTGAATTAAATGTGTCTTTTCCTAGATGTTATCAAGGCTCTTTACTGTCCTTTTGTCTTATCAATTTGTGTAAATGTATTTCATGTAGCATTTCTAAACTAAACCCCCCCAAAAACATGCAGTTCAATGATGGTTCCACGAAAAATGTGATTTCTCTCAAATTATCAGCTTGAAAAATAGCACCCAATTTTTACCCTCTAATTTGAAAAAATATAAAACACAAAAACAAACCACCGTAGTTATGCAATTTGTGTTAGAATGCTTTGGCTTCCTGTGCGACACAATTTGTACAAACCGCACCTCTCACCACCAGACAGGCATAGATGAGACTCTGGCTAAGAACATGTGCAAGGTTGTAACCAAGCTGATCATTGCGCATCATAGCAACAATAAGGCCGTCGTCATCACCATGACCAAAAAATGACCCACCGATCAAGACAACAAATGTGTGTGTGTGTACCTTTCATCACATTTACCACCAATCATAACAAGAAACGAGTTCATACATTTGTTCATATTTGTGTGTTATGTGCTAGACAGCTTCACTGGTAACCTGCCTTCACAAAATGGAATGGCTCGAAATTTTTATCACAATTTTACGCACCAATTCAGTCATACACACAACACATTGTAAACAGTGGTAGTTTAGCACAATAGCAATAATACGCCAGCAAACGAGCAAGGCCTTATCTATAAGAAAGCAACATTGTGCTTATAAAGCCCCTGTTGCTGTGGTTCGTGTTTGTGCACTCAGCATGTATACGCACTGCGCATAAGCACCACGGCTTGACACAGGTTGCCAGTTCCCTTAGTCACAGTGATGGCAAAGCCGCCTCTCAGCAATCACTCCTTTTGCCTTATAAAAAGCATAGAATAAAGTGGGGATGCCTAATAATATAGATTGTAATATCAAGCACGAATTATGGTGCATGTAAAGAACAGAAGACTGTACAGCAATCCGAATGGCTCCTTTGCACAGTATGAAGGCCTGTCCACCAGGCTGCACAACAAACCGGTTTTTGCAACATTGAAACACATTTTAAAAATGCAAATCCTGTTGAAACTGCAAAAAGTGTGCTAGATTCTATCACTATAATTTACGGTCCTTCCATTTCCACTAGGATATGATAGCACGTTCTAGCCAGTTGTCTGTGTTTCTAACTTAGAATTATTATGTTTAAGCTGTTGCATTAACGTAGACAGAACTTTCAATGACAAACTTGTAAGGCATATTGGGAAACACCCAATGGCTCTCTATTGATGAATAAAAGGCTTTTACAGGGCTCTAAAATTGCCAAAGCTCCGAACGAGTGTGACTATTGGTGTTGAATCCTTCGTCTGAGGCAAGCTTTGAGATTGGGCTAGTTGCTAATCCATCTTCAACAAAAAGTGTCGGAGTGGACAACAGACAAAGAAGGGAACAAAGACAACCGTTCCCTTCTTTGTCTATTGTACACTGCTGCACTGTTTGTTGACGATGAACTTCGTTTGAGGTTTCTAGTCTCACTGATATAAGTCGTATCAAAGTTCATGCGTAGAATTTTGTAGATTACCCCTGGTAACTTTTATTGCTCCAAGAGGTCTTTAACATGTGTGAGCTGTCATGTTACCTAGTTTTTTGGCATCTGGGAAATTCTCACACAATTAGTGTAAAAAAATCTTGCAAGTGACTCGCTTATTCCCTGCACCATGGGATGCCCACATACTTTTGCTGTTCCCGTTTGTCCTCCCAAAGAATCAAAGTGCTCCTTAGACAAATAGTTTCCAGGAGGTTACCCACAAAATGCGTGAACTGTGACACATCCTACATTAGTGTAACGAAAAGTTCAAACAAACAAAACACCATAAAAAGTGCCTTGAGAAAGGCAAGACATGCTCAAACACTGGTGGATAATTATTCATTACTAACCAAGCGATTAATTTGGACACCACTGCTCTAATTGCAATGAAGAAAATCTTTATACATCTGATCTCAAATGTGGTATGTGTGCAACTTACTTTAGCTGTACATGTGTTGACCTACCCAGGATATACACCAGCACCTACTGGCACCTAGGCCATAAATATTCACCCTCTTCGCATTCTTTATTGTGAACAAGGGGCCCATAGTGGTTCTGAAACGTTAATTTTAATTGTTGCCTTTTAAAAAGGTACCTCACATACATGAACCCATTTTGTCGACAGGTTTTCATTCGTCCACTGAAACAGATCGAGATAGCAGTGACCTGTGGGCTTTCATTTATTCAAGGGTAACAAAAGTTACCTAACAACGTCATAGTGAGTTGGTTGTCACTGAGAAGATGCGGACACTGGCGGTTTTCTGAATTTGGTATCACCACATACTGATGTTTCAGTCAAACATTTCTTTTCCCATGCCTTGAAAACACTGTCTTACTCTATAAGTGGCCTTCGGTGAGAAAGGCTAGGATGCTTGTGTCACTACCACTGCCATTGTTGATGAACCATTCCACGGACATTGGAATGGTTTATCAAAATTGTCTCTAACATACTAGCCAGCTCATGTGACGGCACATGCAAGCCATGTATTCTCAAATGCCTCTACTAAAAATGGCACCACGTTGCCTCACTCCGCTAAATCTAAATACTGAAAAGCATCCTCACTGTCCATGTATGTCACCGTCTTAAAGAAAGGGCATTAAATTTCAAGTCCTTGTTTTCCACTGTGTATAATGGCCACATGCAAGATCACTAAAAGGTGTGCACGTAAAAGGTGTGCACGTGCTTAACGTGCATTGTCACCTTCATTTCGGTATTTTCCCTGTATCTCAACATCGTGTGAACGCCTTGTCAATAACAACAGTCAGGTATTTCAGATGAACGCATATACACGGGAGAAAATTGCTAGGAGCACTTACAACCAAGTTTTAAAATTCGTTAGAATGCGGTGCGGACGGTACGCATCTACATACCGCTTTAATCGGGTCTGTTGGCAGTGCAGGTTTACCGTGAAGCAATACGGATATGCCATACCGTCGTGGTCGGCATGTCAGTATTTTAACCCGCAAGACCTCTACCGCATCACTTTACCGCAAGCAATGAGCAACTAGCGCGGCTAAAAAGTTCTTAAAAAAAGCTGCGTGCCGACCACGACGGTACGGCATTTTCCTCAGCGACGCGCACCAGTATGTCAGCGTAAACTTACCTCGGCGTTCAAGATTCGAACACACGGCAGGCGTTTCAGCGTAGCCGTCAGCTTGCGGTTCAGCAAGCGCGTTTTCTTGATCTGGCGCTCCGCATCGGCGTCTTCAGAGCTGGAGCAACGTGGCAGCACTTTGAAGACGTATACACCACGGGGGCCACATCGTGCTGCAGTTGCAGAACTAACTTCTAAAATGTAAAGAAAATACAACCTTCAGTGACTGATGCCAAGCATCTCACAATTTCAGAATACGTACCCCTATTGTCGCATATATCTTGAGGGTCCGCGTTGGCACTGCAAACGTCGTTACCACCAACGTACAAAACGACAGTCTACGCGCTGAAAGTGCATCGCAGAGACGGCCTCAGCCATTCGCACAGCGTCAAAACCACCAAAACTAAATGTGCAGGTCTCGACGGATGTTTTCAAGTGAAGGCGACTCCTGCACATGAATTTAACCTGGCTGTCGCCTATCACCACACCGCGCAAAGAAGGCATAACTCAAACAAGGCCGGCGACTGCGGTGAGGGTACAAAGTAAAGGCTGGGGACAAGGCCGAGGAATCGTCGGATCTTTCCCTAGCTACAATGGTACCTGTCTAGGGGCAGGGAGTGGTATGGTAACGTCAGATCCGTTTCGCGCCAAACCGGGAGAGCCCTTACTCCGGGGATACGCTTTCGTAGGCAGAGGAGGCACACTACTGTACTGGTGTTGATATTGAGCGTGAACTGTGTGCATTAACGAGAACCGCCTCTGACCTAGGGACGTGGTCGCGTTGTGTGTGTTGTAGAAGTCGTAGCAAGTCGTTGCCGCTTTTTTTGCGATGTCCTCCTGTTCAGTGGACCGCTGCCAAATCTATAAGCAATGATAACGAGCTGTACGAGGATGAGATAAAGGCCATGTGTTACGTGATTTGTGAATGTCTGTTTGACGCACAGCTTCTACTGTGGCGTACGTGTATGTGTGGTAAGTGCGTGCTCTGTGTGGCCCGTTTGTGTGGCTTGCGTGGTGGGTGTTGGCAGAGGAGGCACGGCACTACGCACTACTGGTGTTGATATTGAGCGTGAACTGTGTGCATTAACGAGAACCGCCTCTGACCATAGGGACGTGGTCGCGTTGTGTGTGTTGTAGAAGTCGTAGCAAGTCGTTGCCGCTTTTTTTGCGATGTCCTCCTGTTCAGTGGACCGCTGCCAAATCTATAAGCAATGATAACGAGCTGTACGAGGATGAGATAAAGGCCATGTGTTACGTGATTTGTGAATGCCTGTTTGACGCACAGCTTCTACTGTGGCGTACGTGTATGTGTGGTAAGTGCGTGCTCTGTGTGGCCCGTTTGTGTGGCTTGCGTGGTGGGTGTTGGCAGAGGAGGCACGGCACTACGCACTACTGTACTGGTGTTGATATTGAGCGTGAACTGTGTGCATTAACGAGAACCACCGCTGACCGTGGGGACGTGGTCGCGTTGTGTGTGTTGTAGAAGTCGTAGCAAGTCGTTGCCGCTTTCGTTCCTGCGATGTCCCCATGTTCAGTGGACAATTGCCAAATCTATAAGATATGATAACGAGCTGCACGAGCATGAGATAAAGGGCATGAGTTACGTGATTTGTGAACGTCTGTTTGACGCACAGCTTGTACTGTGGCGGACGTGTATGTGTGGTAAGTGCGTGCTTTGCGTGGATCGATCGCTTACATTTGGAAAGTCATTTGGGCGAAGTGTACTTGAACCATCACTTTTATTTAACGGTGCGGCTAGGGTTACGTCCAGACGTAACTGTAGCCGTCGCTATCGTTACGCCCAGACGTAACTATAGCCACCGCTAGCGTTACGTCCACGGGGTCCACGGTGCAATTCTTCCTCCGTGGTTACGCGTCCTATGCGCAGACTAAAACAATTCCTTGCTGTTTGCAATCTACTGTCCCTGAGAATATTTGACATAAGTTAGGGGTGGTCGCCTTGTGGTCGGTGTGAAAGGCTAGACGTTTACACCTAGCCACTGTAACTAACGTGCAGCACGGCCGCTCGCTGAATTAAGCGGCCATACATTCAGTATCACTGTCGTATCACCTATTTACCAGCATCACTCGTGTATTGAGACGTGCGTCGTTTGTTTTGCCGGACTGTTTCGCGTATCAGCAGCTCTGTTGTCGAGACAGACCAGCTGACGCACTTTAGGAAGACGTTAATTTCGGCCTCCGCCGGAGCCACGCTGCCTTCAGCCACCGTCTCGGGTGCTGCCTTTTCCTTAGCTTCCTTGAGGCGGTCAACCTCACTTTGGGGCGATCACGGTTAGTGAAATAACTGCAGGTCTCCATCGAACTTGATGTAAGTACGGTTTGCGTGCCTGTGTTGATGTATCACACGTCCACTAGGGTTACGTCCATACAATAACAATCGGTACAGCTGCCCCGCGTGTGTACACATAAATGTCGTCTTTAGAAAGCCTCCTTCCGTCCAGTTATGTTGGTGCAGCCTACTTGGCCTACTCGCAACACATTGTTGCGAGATTGGGCTCACCGTCGCGGCGATAGCAGTGTAGTATATGGATGGGCGGTCGGCGTCCCATATCCACACAGCGGCGCTTCACTGTGAGCGGTTTCAGCCCATTGTCGGCGAAGAAAGCGCGTTCACTACAGCCCAATGGTGGTATATACGCCCTCCATTTCCACATTAATGCACGAAGCCGTCCTAACGTTCCTATTACGTGTGTGAGAAGTGCAATCTGCCAATCAATGGGGTACTGGCCTTCGGCGACAGTCGTGTTTTCCACTGTGCTCGATGTTGTTTTTTTCTTGCTTTATTTGTACGTGCTTAGGTTGTGTTCTGCCCATACTACAATATAAATGGTGTTGTGCGACTGAACCAATATACTTCTTGCTGTAGCGGCTACAAAAAAAAAAAGGCCTGTATTTCTGTGTAATTAGTGTAAGCGGAACTCTGTGCACTCTGCTTTTCTGTTTGCATGAATCCGTGTACCTCTTTAGAAGTGCGTGACTTGAGGTCTTTTTTACTGCTAACCGGCCTTTGCAGGAGCTAGTTCATGCTTGGTATCACAAGAATTTCTTAATCGCCAACACTTCACGAGATTGCGAACAGTTATTTACGAAAAGTCCTTAAAACACAGTTCTCTTCCGAGTGATTGGAAAATGGCATCGGTTGCGCCTATACATAAATCTGGCCCGCGCAACGTTATCAATAACTACCGCCCCATTTCACTCACTTCTGTGTGCTGCAAAATTCTTGAACACGTTTTATATACCGCCATTGTTAAGCATATAGATGGTAATTATTTATTCAACTCAAACCAGCACGGATTTAGGCATGAACTATCGCGCGTCACACAACTGGTAGAGTTCACACATGTTTTAGCAGCAGCACTGGACGATAACTCTTCGGTTGATTGTATTTTCCTCGACTTTCAGAAAGCGTCCGACACCGTTTCGCACTACTTATTACTGCAAAAACTGTCCAGCTTTAACATTAATCCCCACGTTATTGCATGGGTTGCTGAATATTTACGTGAGAGGCGACAATGCGTAGTTGTAAACGGCGAATAGTCTGCAATAACTGATGTTACGTCAGGGGTACCCCAGGGATCAGTTCTGGGACCCCTTCTTTTCTTACTTTATATCAATGATATTAACGAAAACGCACAATCTCATATTAGGCTATTTGCAGACGACTGCATATTATACCACAAAATTACATCTGAAAGTGACTGCTCTGTGATCCAAAACGACTTATGCGCGATACACGCATGGTGTGAGCGATGGTAAATGAAACTGAATCTTAAAGGGACACTAAAGAGAAACAATGAATTGGTTTAGATTGATAAAGTGTGCTCGGAGAACTCTTGTGTAATTTATTTCACCACCATAGGTTTATTATTAGAGGAGCAAACCAAGTTCAAAGTTTCTTTTTTTAAATTTCGCGCCGAACTTTGTAATTCGTGACGTAAAAGGTTTCAAAGAGCATTTAACGTATTTTGGCGCCACTGGCTCGACCAAATTTCCACAAATTCGTTATGTCAAGTCTCTGGCCCCCTCAGAGGACAATGTACTTCGATTTAACCGGTTAGGAACTACGTAGGCCCAAGCAGGCGCCGTCAAAAATATGTGACGTCACGGCAGATGGTGCGGGAATTCCAAGGTGGCGTCGCCACCTGTATTTTCTTTTTGCGCGTTTTCTCGCTTATTAAGCGTCTTTTCGCAGCAAGCGTGGTGTTTTCGGTATCGTGGAAGACTACTTTACTAATGCGAGAAAAATCGTTTTGCTCTTTAGTGTCCCTTTAAGAAAACGGTGTGCATGAGGTTCACCAGAAAAAAAAAAAAAGTCCAGGTGAATTCGAATACACAATAAACTGCTCACCGGTAAAATTGGTGCGCGAATACAAATACCTAGGCGTTTACTTTTGCCCCTCTTTATCATGGAATCGGCATGTGGATTATACCGTAAGTAATGCTTGTCGGAGTTTGGGATTTTTGCGACGAAATATACGTGCATTTGCACAGCAAACCCGGGAGTTATTATATAAAACATACGTAAGATCAGTGCTGGAATACGCGTGCTGCGTGTGGGACCCTTCAACAGCATCAAACAAAGATTAGGAAGGGTTCAGTCCATGGCGGCAAGATATGTGCTTAATATACCCATGTATGACAGACAGTTTAGTGCAACGGAATTTAAGGCAATATTAAAATGGAAGTCTCTGCAGCATGCGAACAGCGTCATTTCGACTGAAGCTATTACACAGCATATAATATTTTCATACTCGAATTCCCCGCGACGTATACATTAACCGGCCTCACTACAAATCAGCACGCAAAGATCGCGAACACAAGATAAGAGAATATAAATGGAATACATCGTCCTTCAGCAACTCGTTTTTTCCGAGAACTATCAGTCAGTGGAATCGAGTTCATTCCACAATTGTAGGAATTTCGTCTAATGACGCATTCTTTTGTGCAATAAAAGTGATTGAATCTTTTGACCACTGAGCCTTAAAAGAAATCATGCGTATGCCTGGTAATCACCAAGGTCTATACTGTATCCCATTTGTAAACTGTGTTGTTTTCTTTTAGTGCTCCCTTTGCATCTTGTGCTGTACTATATATTTTCCACTGCCGCGCTTTGTTGTAATTGCTGTTCGCATTGCCATTATCTATTATCACTGTGCTTTCTGTTCATTTTAGATTGTTTTCCCAATGTATACAACATTTTTGATGTAGCTGTGTTCGACGCAGCTGTGTACGTTTGTGTCGGCGTAGAATAATCTACATTTTCATTTGCACCTGCAACTTTCATGCTTGTTCTTCTTCTGTACCCCCCCCCCCCCCCCCCCACTGTACGTAATGCCTGTATGGGCGCTATGGGTATTAAATAAATAAAATAAAATAATAATTGTGTCTCAAAAATTCTGCATTCACACCTCCATACAGACACGTGCATGCACTCACTTATTAAAAATATAAAACAGCGCTTTTTTAAACACAAGACGAAGGAAATAAGAGACGTATGTGTCCCTCCATTCCTTCGTCTTGTGTTTAAAAAAGCGCTGCTTTATATTGTTACCATGGAACCTCACCAACTCGCCCAATTTGCGTGTCTTCCTCACTTATTAGTCTGCATACAAGCCTTGGAAATTGAAATGCTTGTTTATATCGTGCAGACATACGTACAAGCATTTGATGCTGTGCTAACACAACGGAATAGGCTGCCCTCTGAGGACGCGCGCAGGACGTTCGCACACTAGCAAACACGGTGTGGCTAGCAGACGACGCAGGGAGCCATAATCAGCTGCTAAATTTACGTCCACCGTGTGATTCACAATGCGCACTTGAGTTTAATAATTATCTTGCCAGTCTAAGTGGTTGGCTTGTGTCACGGGGACGCTGTCGCTTCGCGGTGCGCTGTCGTCGCTCCACTATTTTGCTCGAGTGGCTCGTGTCACTGCAGCAAGAGTACGGAGCGTCAACGACGTGGGCTGGGGCGTCCACCGCTGCCACCAAGGCGATTTCCTTAAAGAAAAAATGTTACAGCGCCCGTGGAGCACTTAATAAAAAAAAAAAGAGAGAAGGACAGCAGCGAGGTTCGAATTCGAACCAACGTCCTCGCAGATCCGAGGACGACACGTACTAGCCCGCTGCGCCACTAGAGCCGATCGGTTCGGTGCGCCTAATCTCACGCTGGACGTAACTTTGACTTGTTATTCTTACGTCCAGACGTAACTGCAACGGCTCCTATAGACCGTTGCATCGGGCGAGGAGGACCGGACTGGCAACCAGCGCTTTCCTCCTTCCTGGCTCGTGCGCGACGGCGCGTAGTGTGCGGGCTTGTGCTTGGATGAGTGGCGTTGTCGAACAATTTTTTCGTGTTTTTTTGTCGACCTGCGGATTTTGTTCTCTTTTATTGCGATGTCAGCCAGCGAAAGGTCATCGGGAAACCACTGTGCCGTTTTTTGTTGTTCTAACAACTATATAATTAAAGGAAACTGCTGTCAGAATAAGTATGCGAAGTGTATCACCAAACGCAGAGTGTTCACGGTTGTGCGCTCTTCAAGGTACATCGTCTGTGTTACGTTACAGGTTCTAAATCGGCAAGTGCCGCAATATATCCGGAATGCCTAGTGTTCCACGCAGTCAAATGTCAATCGGATATGGCCAGATTGCGAACAAACATAAACGGTCAAGTACGCGTCCCTGTCCGTTAAGCGCAAGACATCTAAGTACCACTCGAGTAGCCACCTGAGTTGTTTTTGCTTCGTTTTATTATATTTTAATATGATGTCTTTTGTCTAACATTTAGCTTCGTAGCTCGGCTTAACACGTTGATCGCTGCAGTTGATGTATACCGGCATTAGCACGGACGAGAAATCCCTCACTTCGCAGCGGGGTAACCGGCATCATACATTTAAATATTGCTCCGTGCCAGCCTTGTAAAACCCGAACATTCAATGAACACTACATCAAAAGGACGTGGTGAGAACTTTGTCGTGAGGTTGCAACTTCCGTGAGCCAGCGGGGTGTATCTTATACGATGAGCGATATGAAAGCCGAATAGTAAAAAAAATAATAATAAAGAATTCTGTCACTCCGTGTGTAGAACAACTACCTCAGGAAGACAAATTTTTACGTGGTCTAGAACCGTGTCTGACAAGTCGCGCAATAATATACAACATAGTTAATTATCTTCTAAGCGCGATACAAAAACCACGTTGTTACTCTTGTCTAGTGTTTCTTGAACTGCCAGTTTTGCTGCTTAGCTTTGCGAAAGACAGCAAGAATTTCTCAAGAACAGCAAATCTGGTATACGAAGTTAAAAGAAAAACAAGACAAAACAAAAACGCGAATCACCTCCGATGCCGATCAAAGGCTCGAGCCCGGGCGCGCTTCGTGCCTTATCGGCAGAAGAAACTCTCTAACCACCTTCATCTTCTCGCCGCCTAAATCCAATCAAATATCACGACTCTTAAAAGAAAAAAGAAGCGCGCCGGCATGTGAACATCAGCATCGTTTTTATGTACCAGCACCTCCTTGTAAACAGCTCTAACTTCGTCCACACCGGTGGGCAATAAACGAGCGAGTAATGAGCGGTCACCTAAAAGTTGACAAACAAGATAGGCAACGCTTTGTGAGCAACAAACAGATGCCGCGCCATGAAATCGAGATTGCGTGTTCACGCACGACCGAATGTACACGCGGTAGCCGGCGCGACAGCGCAAACATACCGTGAATGAAAAAAAAAAGTAACTAATAGATTACAGTCCAAGAAAAAAAATTCATGTTATACCTCAAGAGTGGCTGAACTTGCTTGCCCTGCTAGAACGAGTCGAAATATTTGCGTGGATTTCCAACAGACAGTGCCGAAAATGTATGACATCGACCACTTGCGACACGTTCGCGCAGACGTATATTAACATCATTGGCTTTCAACGGATCAAACCTTTTCAGGACGACTCACAAACTCATTTCCTACGTAGACCGCATCTCTTGATACGAAGTTCAGCGCGCCAGAACGAAAAAAACCGACTGCAACTGCAGCCGCACGCATACCTTCCATGCAAACACGGAGCTTCGCTATAGTGCCTAGAATATACTGGCTAGTGTGCTGAGCGGAGGGGGTTTCCTATGGGAGGAGGTGGCAGGGCCGGTGATGCCTTCCAACTTTCGCCGGCAGGGGCGACGCTTGTCGCAAAGGTGTAGGCCGCGCGCCGGTTTGGCCTCCGCAGCTTTAGTGCCTCATGTCCGAATTTGTCTTGGTGAGGTCTGTGCTGCTTTTATCGTGTTTGCGCTGTTGTGTACGCACGAGTAAATTATAACTGCAAAGAGTAGCAACGGGAGAAGCATCAGGGCAGGCAGAAAACATGCTTCGTTCCGCTGTGTCGGAGTGGCTATCACATTTTCTGTTGAAATACAGATGGGGCTTTTCACTAATATGTTTGTATTAAGCAGTTGTTTGAGTATTTCCCTGCCCGTTTAACATTTTTCACTGTATTTTGCTGATTTAAGAACTGGTATTATGACTATTTGTATTGTGTCTCTTCTGTTGAGCGTTTGTTTACATTTATGTGTGCGTTGCGTGTTTTGAACATTATATATGTTTGATAAGTTGATGGTTAAGTTGTGGAACAGTGGGATTTTTCATAGTGAAAGTCAGATTATATTCTCAGTTATTAAGGTGGGGTGAAACTTCGAAAGTGAGTTTCAAAGCTTGGCTGTACAGCAGTGGTAATGAAAGCTATGACTAAAATTTGCGAGGTATCTTAAGGTGGACGCAGGTTGCATTAAAGCTCAAAAATGGTTTGAAATTGTTTAGTATTTTTTATTTGTGTTTGTTTTTCTACTAGTGTACTTTTTAAATAAGATCTGCCAACTGCGGACCATTGCAATTTTGCATAAAGGAAGCTACTAACGCTTTACAGAAGTGGAACTAAAATTGTGAGCGTACAACAAAAACTAGATTTATGTTTTCTTACGTTTGTTGATTTATGAAAATTGCCACTTATGACTGATTTTTTTGTACTAAAAATACAAATACGCATAGGCTACTGCTTCTAGTGCCAGTTATGTAAATGCCATTAGTTACCACGTGGAAATTTTTCTTTTCTAAGCCCACTAGTTCTCAAGAAAAAGGTACAGAAACTACAAAAATGTTCTTTTGAGAAAAATGCAGAAATAATGTAGGGGTACGCGAGCATTACCTGTCAATGTGTCAAAGAAAAAGCACCTAAAATTCTTTTTGAAACTGCGAGTACCCAAATGTGATATATTTTCTGAAAGATAAAGAAATGTTGTATCAGGTAATTTTGAAATCCCAAAATTGAATTTTTTTTTACCAAAGGAATTCTCATCCCGCCTTAAACTGTTAGTTCATTGCGGTTAAAAACAAAAGCCCATATTCACAAAGGTGCCTCGCACTTGATTTTTTCAGGCAATATTTCAGCTAATCACAATGCTAGACTAATGAAATTATCTAATTGAGATGTCGATCTTGACTAATGACCCCTGTTCGGTTTCTTTGCACTTATGTTACCTTCTGTTAAAATGAAATTTAAGCTCCAGACACATTCGTAATGTTTTTTTTGTTTTTTTTTGTGAAGTGAGTAGTACCTTTCAGATAAAATGCATGAGTACTGAATCCTATTAAGACTGGCTTGTGTTCATGGCATGTGGTCTAGAAAATACGGATGCCATGCTGGAAAACGCAGAACAGTGAAAGTGACCCCACCCCACCCTACATTTGCGTATAAACGATGCTCTGTTAACTACAGACTTGCTCATGTGGATACAATAATGCAGTAGCCACAGCTGAACTGCAGAAACATCGAAACAACCGATCCGAGAGTATGGGGCCTATGCTGATATCTGCAGCACTGGGTGTGCAATATTCAACCTGTTTGTGAAAGCGAACAATGTGCAAAAACTAGTGTCATAATGTCTGCAAGAAATATTAGTGTATTTGTGTAATACCAGCGTTACACTGGAATTTGCGATTACTGTCGACCTGCTTCGAGTCAAATATCTGCTCGTGAGAATTATCGTAGCCACCGATCCGACTACCTCGGCGCATAATACACTCTGCAAGTCCATGATGGTGCATCATACCGAGTGTGACGCGCCGCTAATATAAAATATGACCACGACTGAGCGGTGCGAATTGCAATTGACTGGATCGACTTCGAGTAAAATCGCTGCGTTGAAAACAGCGCGAAAACGGGATGAAGGCTAAGGATAACCAACAACATAAGCGCTGTTGCTTAGCCTTCGTCCAGTCTTCGCGCTGTTTTCAACGGAATAAGATGTACTAACTGGCCCTTCAAAGCACCCTGCTATCGCCAGCGAATGTTCACGTGTAGCAGCGAAGAATCCGAGTCGTACTTGATCGCGATCGAAATTGCCGTGAGCCATCCTTACGACACGATTGCTTGCGCCTAACGTTTCAACCTTAGCTGAGTGTTTTCAACTGGCAAGTTGGGTGTATCGTAGTATATTAATTGTGACTTTTCTACTTCGCTTTGGTGGTGAAGCACAGTATCGCGAAAGCTAGCAGACGACCGTGAGGGACGTGTGAAACCTTCGTCATTTTGTAGTGCCCAACCAGTTGAGGATTCTCTGCGGGCAGCAATTTGCCGCTAAGATTTCCTTCTTCCGATCGAGTGTTCTGTCGAGTGTGTTAAAAGGAACGAAGAACATTGTATTCGCAGCAGAAAGCGCCGTGCTACGCAGCCGCAAGCGCAGGAGCCGCCGACGCGCGATGGACCTTAGTAAGGTCCCTATATTTATAAAGGTAGCGACAACTACACGCGCGCCCTCTCGAGGGGTCCAAGGAGCAGCGATAGCAGACGACGCGCCGCTCGCTCCCGTGCATATTGCGGGCGCCTGAAACCGAACTCGGTGCTCGCTTGAACCGCTAAATTATTAATATTTGTGGCTTAAGTTGCTCAATAACTTTAACGAGCACCGGAGCACGTTGAATATTGAAATAAAACGCGTGCGTTTCCGAAGCAGATTCCGAGCGGGTTTCCCACAGCAGCAGTAATGCAGGGCATTTATTTTTTTTTCTTTGCATATTTTGACATTCAGCGCAACTTGAAGAACAGGTGGTGTTTGGGTGAGTTAAAAGTGCTTGTTTTCTAGCTCGAATAAAATAGGCAGGTAGTCAGCGTACTGCTACTTTCGGAAACTTCATCGGGCACCTAGCGCTCTTGTATTGCGTAGCGCAAAATACGCGCTATTATTGGTTTGGCTGTGTTTGTCAGTGTTCGGAAGTCTTCCCACGGTTACACGGTATTTTTAACTAAGCTTATTTTGTTTATACTCTAAGAGGTTTACTTAGGAGAAGAGGGGATATTCCTCATGCATTCCTCTCTTAGGAAAAGGGCTGATATTCCTCAAATTCAGTTGCACTGCATTTGAGGAATATCAGCAACTTGAGTACCTTTCAAGATTTCCCTGTGAGCTTGTGGTGTTGAAGCCACCTCGGTGAGAAAAACAAAGGCAGCTTTATTGGATTCCGAGCAATTTAATGTTAGAGATACGGGGCGTGACTCTCCATTGACTACTGCGCAAAAATCTACGGCATAAAGAATGCCGAAGCAATAATAGCGTTGCTGAGATAATGCTCATGCATATGCACGAACAAAAGCACGCCGGCCAGGCGAAAGGCTGCTTGAAGTTATAACCATTACAAAATCACTTCGCATATCCGGGTGTTTTCTGTGGGCACAAATTTCTTTCGACTGATTTTCCTGGGCCTTACTTCAGTATATATTTTTGTCACCGCGAGGAACGAAAAAAAGAAAGAAAAGCTTCTATCTGTCCTCCGCGCGGGGAGGCAACCGAAGGCATAGAGACCCGACATACTAGCACGTCACGCTCCAAACATTAAATTCAAACGCGGAATTCCTGCGTCCACTCAACTATAGGTACATAAACGCTTCTAGTTTGCAACAACAATGCGACAGAGGCGCGTGAAGTACTCTCTACTTGCTAAAATCGCCCCACACCACGCTCGAAAACAGTGATCCGTACCTACGCCGGCACAGCGCTGCCGCCGCTGGACCCTTTGGGCGGGGCGCGAAGGCGAAAAGGTCACGTGTCGCCAACCGACCTATCGCAGGGCGCGGCGGCTGGATCAAGACCTTTCGCTACTTTTGAAAAATAGAGGGACTTTAGACCTTAGCGAGTCGCAGCGCCGCCATGCGGTGACTGTGGGAAGGCATCAGCACGGTGGCCACGCCAAAGCGCGCGCTCAGCACACTAGCCAGTATATTCTAGGCACTATAGCTTCGCACATGCCAGTGGGTTGCCAGACCAGAGACGACGCCGCCCGCTAGGCAATATGGCGGCACCCACGAAAAAAAGGTCTATAGTTAAGTCTAGACGTAACGCTAGACACTCCGTTCTTCCTTTCCATCAAGAACCACTACTATTACAGACATTCACAAATCGCATAACATATGGCCTTTATCCCACGTTCGTTATCGTTGCTTATTGGCCTGGTGTGCGACCGATGGCGGCGCTGCGAACGGCGCCTGTATGACGTCAGAGCGGGGATTCGCGCGCTTTCGTCTGCTACGTACGCCCAGCGCCGTTTTGAAACCACCGTTGTGCTAAATCTCAACAAAAAAAGCAGTTCAATTGGTTATCTTGCGTATGTTGGCTACTGACGCTGTTCGAACAACCGTGGGACTGCTTTTAACTCTCATTTAGAACTACGGCTCTTTGTTTTTTAGAACTGTGGCCGCTTGTCTCCGCGGCGAGTGCTGCGCAATGGTGAAGAACTGCTGTGTGGTGTGGTGTCCTGTCTGACTTGTGGTGTCCTGTCTTCTTTCTTGTGTCCGTGTTTGCACGCCCTGTCTTTTTAGAATGAACTGCTGTGTGCCTCAGTGTACTTCGTCCGCTCGTGAAAAAGGCGTTAGCTTTCACGAATACCCTAAGGACCCGAAGCTGAAGAATGAGTTGATCGTCAAGCTCAGAATGGGAATGCGTCCCACGCTTTCATCGACCGTGTGCAGCAAGCACTTCGCGGACAGTGACTTCTGCTACCCACCGTACGCGCCACTCTTAGGTAAGCTTGCGACCGTGTTTAAGCGCCTCGCCAATACTTAAGCCGTTTATTGCACGCAGGCTATAAGCATAGGCGACTTACAGCAGGTGCGGTGCCGTCCCACAACCTGCCGCGAAGGCCCCTAGACAAGGAGCCGACGACGCGGCCTCCGAATCGCCTCGCACGTAAGCGCGCCTCGTGTGCTCAGCTGAGCGGCGCAGGATATCTGAGACTACGGCTGCATTTGGATGGTGTACATACGCATTTTACTTACAAAGGCAAGCGCGCGCCTAGCGGACTGCTTATCATAAAGTCATAAGCGAAACCTGTTGCCGCTGTTTAATACACGTTCTCTAAAAGTTTTCACCTGAGGCAGTGCAGACACTTTTTTAAAAGCTACTTGGCGTGAAACTAGACCCAGCTTGCCTTTGTCACGTTAATCTCTGTGGCCCTGTGCGTGGTAATCAGCGACCAACTATTTGTTATATTCTAATACCCATGCGACGGCCCTGTGCGGCATTAATATGAACTACGACGTAATATCGTTCGCACCAACATTACGGGACAAACTGCGATCATGGGCATCAGCAGGGGGGTGTGCAACAAGTCGGAACTGCGCACTTGTTTGCAGGACGAGAGCTGCGACGGTGATGCGATCTCCTTTGACGGCCTCGACCGCGCCTTCAACAACGTGGCCTGCGTCGTACACCGCCTCGCCCTCGATGAGGCACCGCGACCTTTCACAAGCTTTATCTACATACTTGTAGATGCTGGAGAACGGCACGCTTACTGAAATATCGAAAAAAACACCCAAACTAATGAGTATCGTACGGCGAAAACAAGATAACGAGCGAGAACACTCACACATAGTTTCACTTTCTTACCAGCAATGCGGTCGGTGGTATCGGCGAACTCGTAGGCCATCCGGGGGATTTCTTGGCCCTCTCGATTGGGCCGCAGCTAAACAAGTTCAAGATTACACTCGAAAACATTTGTTGCATGCGTTACCGTCGCGAGGCTGTTCGTTCGACAAAGTTCCCGCCTGAAGCAGACGATCCGCATACAGGAGCAGCGGCTGCTGCAGTGGCTGCAGCGCGCTTGAGAGCGGAGTCCCCGCTTTAAAGTCACACGCGAGAGGGCGCCACTCCGAGATCTCGAGGCCAATAGCCCAGCAGAGCTACTTTTCGGCCGGCGTGTTCGCACCACAGTTTCTATTTCTCCACACATGCTGAAGCCGACGCTCGCAGGCAGTCAACGATTTCAAAAGACCGAGCAAGGAATCAAGCAGCGCCAGGAAAGGAACTACAATCGTCGCCGCGGTGTCCGTCGTTTACCAGTCCTGAATCCAGGGCAGCAAGTGTGGATAAAATACCTCAAACGCAGAGGTGCCGTCCTGAGACAGGCTGACTCGCCACGCTCATACTGGATCCAATGCGAAACGGGCGCCGCAACAGAAGACACCTCGTCAAAGACAGCGCAGGTGTGGCGTTAGACAATCATCCGGCATCACTGGACATGCCATCTCGTCTGTCTGCTCAGGCACCAGGCATGAAGCAACCGGGAACGACGGAGTCAACACCGACCGCGCCATCACCCTACGTCACCGCGCATGGGAGAACTGTGCGCCCTCCTGCACGATTCCGTAACTGAAGGGGTGAGATGTAGTGTCGGGTAGAGTCACTAGAAAAATTTCAGAGTATCGCATCTGTTTTCCGCGCGCCGCCGCCGACGCGATTGGCTTACTCGCATCACGAGACCTCTCGCCGCCATATCCCTTCCAAGCGCTTTGGGTGCAGGCGCGTTGAATGCAGAGCGCGGCCGGACATTTAGCAGTGCCACGGTCCCTAGAAGTACTTCGTCGCTTTTTGAACGCCTCATGCAGATGCCAGAGAGTAGCTCACCAGTAACCGAACGTTGCTGGTGAGCAACTCCGGGAATTTCGTATATTTTTGAATTCCGTGTGGGAAACATTAACGTCAAAGAGCGTCGTTGTACGTGGCTGCATAGTTGGCTGCCGAATGAATTCGCCCCCCTCGAAGAACACTCCTTTCTGCAGTGAACTACACAAACTTTGCTAGAAAAGATGTCATGCAACAGGATACTTCACCTTTACGGTTCGCTATGTTCAGCGATATTGAAAACTACATACTACATACCTTTCTATTTGTTTGGCTGTTTATATCTCGATCTGTTGAACAGATTGTGCATGCATTTCGAGTTATAAGTGTGTCACGCACGAGAGCGAAATCGAAGACTTATTAAAATAATAACTGTTTCCTGTATACTTTGAAGGCAATTGTCGCGTGATCATTTGCCACTGCGCAAAACTGAAGCGTGGAACTCTGTTGATAAACTTGATATAAGGCAATGTTATTAAGCGTATTTTATTTTCTTTTTTTTTTTAATGTTGCTAATGCTGCATTGCGCCGAGCACACCCTTACAATACTGTTTAGTGGGTGAGAAATGGTCACAGCAAAAAAGAAAAAAGAAACGGCTTATCCTCCCACGCATTGAGGGAATCGATTTCATGCGAGCCCTAGCTCGTGTACACGTACTGTGTTGCAGTAGCATGCGCGTTAAAAATTTTTGGGATGTGCTATTTCTGATCAAAATAACATAAAGCACTGTGCCGAGGAAGTTTTAACAAGAGTGCATTACGAAAAAAAAAGTTGAAATTAAAAGCAGTGCAGAAACCGAACCCTAGCTGTTTACGCGCTGGCAACGCCCAAAAAAAACTTTGTCGGAACACAGCAAAATATTTGCAAATGCACTGTAACGTTGGGAATATTAGTGGTCTAGTGGTTATGGCGCTCGACTGCTGACCCGAAGGTCGCGGGATCGAATCCTGGCTGCGGCGGCTGCATTTTCGATGAAGGCGAAAATGTTTGAGGCCCGTGTGCTTAGATTTAGGTGCACGTTAAAGAACCCCAGGTGGTCGAAATTTCCGGAGCCCTTCACTACGGCGTCTCTCATAATCACATCTTGGTTTTGGGACGTTAAACACCAGATATTATTATTATTAGTTGGGAATATTAAGGAGACAAAAAATAGGAAATGAAACAACTGAGTAGTGACGTCAATAACTTTTGATGGCCTATTTTCCACGTATCTGTTAGGAAATGACAATGTATTCGCAAAATAAAATGCACCTTACCTACCGCACGCCAATTCGCCCGTGCGTTCGGCTGCTGGCGTTCCGAACTGAGACAAATACTTCACGCACAACTTCCACTTACCGTACACGCACCACTTCTATTACAGATAACACCCAGCTGAACAGCAAGCATAGTGCGCAAGTAAGGTATGCGTCAGCGATCAGTCGAAGGACGCAATGCTGAATGTTCTCGATGTTCGATAATGTTCTCGAATGCGCTATGAAGTGAACCTGAACACCGACTGCAAAGCTAGCGCAAACAGTCAACGTTTACCAAGTGTCGAAATAAAGGGCATCTCGTACGGTCATTACGCTAATGCAACTATACAGCTCCGGACCTTGCGAACACACCCGGCCGTGAAACGAAAAGAGACCGATGAAGCCACGAAGAGAGTTCGCGAGCACATGGCAACATTCGCCGCACGTCTCATTAGCTACACCGCTTACCGCGCAGTCGATTCATGACTGTCGATGACTCGAAATCACTTCTGATATCCTTTTGAAGAAACACACACACACACATATATTGCAGTTACGCCGAGCGTAACACGGCATCGAGGGGAAAAGATCGGTCACTTCCCAACACAGGCTACCAACGCGCCGGACGGTCCGGAAGGGATATGGCCGCCGCCGCCCAATGTTGCCCGCGTGCAGCCTACCTTTGCGGTACTCAAAGTACCGTCTTTCTTTTAACCGAGCCGCCACGCCGAGCACCCTCCTCTCCCGCCTTCCACCTCCCCGCTTCACGGGCCGTCGCCTGGCAAACGCGCGCGAACCTCTTTCTTTTTTTCTTACGTTTTCATTTTTCGCCGAACCCGACTTGGCGGTCACCAACGTTGCGCGCGTTATCAGCGTGACATAGCATTCTTGATAGGAAAGTGGCGCGAGCCGGGTTATAGGGCCGGCGCCCGCACAGTGGCCGTTTGGGAGAGGATATAGATATGGTTTGGACACTTGGGAGAGGAGGGTTGGACACTTTGGAGAGGATATGGAGGAGAGTGTCTTTCTATTATTAAGGGACTTTAGAGTCGGGAGCCATCAAGCGCCATCTCTGACGCTCGACCGAAACAGCGAACGGCCTCGAAGATGCCCTACGGTTGCTAGGCGCCGAACGGTACGGTATGTGGAGAGAGCGACGTGGCTCAGGTGGCACGGGCTTCCGAGAGGCGCGCGATCGACCCGGGGGCATTGGACGCTCGACTTGCATCGCGGTACGACGCATGTCGCCCAGTCATGTAGCGTTAGAGCTGTAGCGAGAGAGAGAGTGACGTCAAGGCGGCCGACGTGGCCGTGCCGACGTCTTGCCACTTTATTCGAGAGACGACCGACCTTGCGACGGCGGCTGCAAGCGTCCTAACCGCCAGGAGCGTGAGCTCGTTCTACTGCTCGCGCCTCGAGGCGCGGCGCGTAAGTGGTAAAACGATGATGATGATCGTGCGGGATGATGATGATGCCGCTACATATTACTCCCCCCCCGCAGAAATGACCCCGGAATGAAAGCTATGTGAGCGTATATACAAAAAAGTTTTGGGAACGCGAGACAAGGGGGTCCGTGAGAAGTCCAGGTCGTCAGCGTGCAAGGACCTTCGGGAACCAGTTAAGTCTCTGGCGGGCGGCTCTGGGAGCTGCGAAGCGGGCGAGGGTCGCGACGAATGGACATGGTAGGTAGGAGCGAAAGCACCCGCGGCAGTACACGTTGGAGTCGAACCAAGAAAAATGGCTGAGCGCGATGACAGACGCTGAACCGGCAATATCGGCGAAGGGAACCACTGCGCGCACTCCGTGCACGTTGTCTTCGGTGCGAGACGAAACGCCGTCGTGTATGGTCGGCGTGAGCATGAGGCGGCAGCTTGCGAAGGAATTGCGAGGATTGCGCTGGGGAACATCGAAGGCGCCGGCGCGCATGCTGGCAGGTCGTGTCGAAAGACATCCAAAACGTCGTAGCATTGTGCGCGACACGCCTGTGGTGCGATTAGTCATCGTCGGCGCTGTGATCAGCGCGCCTGGATGGTGCGCAGATGTCGGGTGGGCGGCGTCCTGCGTCAAGAGCTCCGCAGGAAAGCCGTGGTGCAACCGAGCAGGCCGAGTCTCTGCAGGTTCTGACGGTGCACCTGCGCTCGGTGAAGCATCTATGTTAGACGGCACATGAGGGCCCGTGCGCTGGTCGGGATGCTGCACGTCTGCCGTCGTGGCAGGCGTGACATTTGCTTGCTGTGCTGCCTCTGGTGAACCAGCAGGCATGTCGTCCTCAGGCGCTTCCGTCATATATATAGTAGCAGCGTCCTGCAAGTGCGGCCGGAGTTGGTAAGGGGCACGAACTTCTGCTGCGGTAGACGTCGAGGGCGACGCTGGTCGCTGCTGGCAAGAGGCGCAGAGCTTGGAAGTCAGTGAAAAGTCGTGCTCGGATACCGTCGACGGCGAAACCTCCGCGAGCGAGGGGCGAACAGCGGGCGAGAGGTTGTCCGTGTCAGCTTCCAGGTCGTGCGGCAAGGTAGCCAGCGTGGAAGCTGAGGTCAGGGACGTGTCGTGAGCCGGCGAGGACAGGGACGACGGGCGGATGGCGGGCATGCCTGATGGACCGTCAGCCGAGGGCGTCGAAGAAACGCACCTTGTGGCGGAATGGTCGATGGTAGCAGCAACGTCGTCGGGCGCGGGAATCGATGCGCAGGTGGCCGGACGTGAGGTCGGAGGAGTCGTAGCCGGAGGAGTGAAGTTTTGGTTAAGGGAAGGCTGCGGGCCGGTTGGTCCCCCTCCCTGCGACAGAGGGGAAATCTGGAACTCGCGGCTCCCTGGAAGCGGGCGATACGTTTGTCCGTAGCAGGCGAGCACTGCAGCGCAGAGGTCGTCATAGGGCCGCAGGCTGGAGGACGACTCGGCGGCTAGATGACACAGCTCAACCGGGAGGGCGTTCGCAGGACAGCGTGCATCATCGGCTGTGCCTTGATGCCATTCACCGCGAGAATGGCATCGAGCCGCATAAACCACGCTCTGGGGTAGGCCGGGTGAAACGGCGGAACTGGAGGGCAGAGTTGCGGAAGCATGGCAGCGGGCCGCTCGGCGAAGGACGTGGTTGTCCGGGTCAGGAATTGTAGCGAGATACGTCAAGGCGGCCGACGTGGCCGTGCCGAGGTCTCGCCACTTTATTCGAGAGACGACCGACCTTGCGACGGCGGCTGCAAGCGTCCTAACCGCCAGGAGCGCGAACTCGTTCTACTGCTCGCGCCTCGAGCTCTGAGCATGAGCTGCACGAGAGGCGCGGCGCGTAAGTGGTAAAACGATGATGATGATTGTGCGGGATGATGATGATGCCGCTACAGAACTTTTAATAAACAGTTTTGTGATTCAACTCTACAGCGCATCACTATAGAACAACAACGTGATATTCCTTATTTGTAACGCATTCAAGGTGACATCGCAGAGCGAGAAAGATGGAGAACTGTACGCATCTGCGATTGTTTACGTAACAAATTTATCAAAACTACATTGCTCTCACTGCGCACGTTTCGTTTCCGACTTCACACCATGCACTCACTTAAAGATCAACACAACCTGGCAGCGCCCCATAACTAACGGCAGGATAAGACCCTTGTCCTACGCTGTTAAACTCGGACGGCGCAACGCAATGAGAGCAACGTTCTTTCAGCGATCTCGGTGTTCAGTTATATGCACATATTTGTCAGCTTTCAGACTCGTCAGACATGTACGGGTTGAAAGCTTTCGATGTGTATCTTGTTTTGCTTGGACCTGACTGCATACATTGCTTGTACCAACTTGGGCACTCACAATAAACGATGCAAACGTTACTTGACTGACACTTTTTTTGCCAGTCGAGGCCAGTTTGGTCACCTGTCATCAACCGGTCATCAACTATTACACACGCGAGCCGCGATTTAGCAACGACAAAGAACAAAATACTACAGGGAGCAAAAAGCGCAGTAGCGCGACCAGGGCGAACCAGCCGCAAAAATGCATTTGTCTAATGATGATGATAGTCTTTGCAGCGTCATCTCGTCTCGCTCTATTGCAGTTCGGTACTCCGCCGCTACCCTTATTTCCGTACTACAGCCAAAGGTACAGTTTCGGTTCTGGAAAGTGGTAGATGCTGGACCAGCCATTCTCTCGCGAAAAAGTTATCGTCACGTGCGCGTGGTGGTGTTGGTGGTGGCGGTATACGTAATCGTTGGTTTCAGAGCAGGATTCCGCTTAAGACTCGGGGGTTTTGAGCCGCGGTCACACTGGGAACGAAGTCGCCAATGACTAAAATAGCGGCTTTTACACTGCTCTGATGCAAAATAAGTAGCGTATTTACGTATTCACGAAGAAAATGAAAATGCATTGATGAAAAACACACTTGTTTATTATTTTCTTGATACTTTCGTCCCTTCGGCATTCGGTTAATGCATGTTAAAGAGTCGACAGGGCGTGCAATCAGGGACACAACAGAGAAGTCAAGACACCACGAACGTCGGTTAAATCCGAATTAACGAGCTTTTACTATATGTCCCAACTTTTTTTTTTTGCTGTGTTTCTTGCTATAATTTATTTGTGCTACTAGTTTACTCACTCCTTAGTGGCCTTGATGGTATCAATTAGTGAAATGAAAAGAAAAACGTCAGAATTACCGCTCCTTGCCGTTCGTGTGCGGATCTGCTTCCCTTATCGGTTACCGCGAGGTCAAGACCATGAAAGCCCTGCCGGACCAATTACAACGATCCACGACGTGGAACTATCGGGCACGGCCAGCCGCTGACCGGAACCGATTGGTGTTACAACAGCCAGGCTCAACTCCACCACATATATCAGAGCAGTCGAGAATAATTATCAAGAAGAAGGGAAAGTGAAAAGCAAGAAACGCATAGAGGAAAATAATTGGTGTGGGGGATTACAAGAGGTACGAATAACACGTCGCCGAACACACAAGAGGACCCTTATTGCACCTTCTATATCTTACGGACAATACCGTATGCTCTAAGGAGTGCTCAGGCACCGGAAGTGGATCTATGCACGGCGACTGGCAAAGTTGCACAAGGATCGCTATACTTTGCCAGCGTCACTGGTCAGTCCGTGTCACTGGGGGGTCAATTGCCCACGCCTTGCGGCTTCGCGGTTCTGTTTATTTTGTCAGCCTCACTACTGCTAGAGCCAGGGTCGACAGCGACGTGCCAATTACAATCCGGTAAAGGCCGACGATCAGGGGATGCTTGAAGAGGTGAATAACTCGTGAACACGGGCTCGCAATCTTGGAGAAGACAAGTCCGCCCGTCAGAATGGTGCAAAATAGAACTGGCAAAATAGTTGGAATCGGCACGGCTGGCCCCGCAGTGGCACGGACCAACCACTGACACTGGCAAAGTAATGATACTTGTGCTCCAGTCCTCGTGTGGTGTCTGCGCAGTGCTAGTGATGCAGAACTATACTGTCGATACTATCGAAAGCTGAGTCACTATCGGTGGTAAAAAGTAATATCGATAGCGCTATTGATAGTAAATTCGGTGGTACCATCGATAGTATAAAATCAACAGCGCGAACTCATTGCAGAATAAACTTGCTTCCCCGCGCGCGTGGCACATAGTGGAGCCGGAGGAGCAGGCTGAAGGGTAAGAAAGTTGACATGCTTGTGTTCTTCACCAGAGTGCTTTGCTCACACATGATCATAAAGTCAAACAGTTCAGCTGTAGCGAAAAGGAAGCCGTTACATGTGGTGGAACTGCGCGGCTTCAAATATATGTTGCATTTTATGATTCCGAAATAAAAAAGATATCAAGAACTATTTGAAGTTTTAAGGCGCGAATAAGACACGGACGAAGAATAGGAACACACACACGGAGCGCCACTTCCAACAACGATTTATTTCGAAAGAGCACAGAACATATTTATACACCACGCGCGCAGTCATCGTGCCTCAGTGCGCAGTCGCATTCAAGTAGCGTAACTCTTTTGGCGATAATGAAATGGAGGCAACGCTGACGCATAGATCACCTGATTCGATTATTTTTTTAGCCTCAATAATTAGTCGTACTGATTTATCAGGACTTCGGCCGACTACCGCGCAGGCGCTAAAGTTCGGAACGCAATGACAATCCCGGCAATGTATCGCGAGGTGGCCCTCTCTGCCATTTCTGACGTTATTATTATGCTGTCTTAGCCTGTCATTCAGGCACTGTTCGGTCTGGCCAACGTAACTTCTACCACACGACAAGGGGATCTCGTAGACCACGCCCTTCTGACAGCTTACATACTTGTTCTTGTGGTTGATAATGCAGGCCGGAGCTTTCCTGAGGAAAGGGTTAGTCATCCTGCAGAGCCTGGAGAGTTTCAACGGGGCAGAGAAGACCACCTTTACATCAACATGATTGGCAATCTTTTTCAAATTATGGGATACGCGGTGTACATAAGGAATCACAGCAAGTTTGACATTGCTCTGGGGCGGCTCCTCACTTACGTGGCGGTTCCGCGACTTCCTCAACATCTTCTCCGCCACAGACACCAGAATGTGCTGTGGGTAGCCTGCCTCCTCAAGACGGTCCACCTGCTTGAGGAAACTGTCAGCTGCTCTGTGTGGGCAGGATTTCTTGAAAGCATTCAGCAGGCACATGTTGGCGATGCTACGTTTGACAAGCTTTGACAAGCGTTTGACAAGCGATACATTGCCGGGATTGTCATTGCGTTCCGAACTTTAGCGCCTGCGCGGTAGTCGGCCAAAGTCCTGATAAATCAGTACGACTAATTATTGAGGCTAAAAAAATAATCGAATCAGGTGATCTATGCGTCAGCGTTGCCTCCATTTCATTATCGCCAAAAGAGTTACGCTACTTGAATGCGACTGCGCACTGAGGCACGATGACTGCGCGCGTGGTGTATAAATATGTTCTGTGCTCTTTCGAAATAAATCGTTGTTGGAAGTGGCGCTCCGTGTGTGTGTTCCTATTCTTCGTCCGTGTCTTATTCGCGCCTTAAAACTTCAAATATGTTAAACCAACAAGCCCAGTCTGCCATTCTTATATCAAGAACTAAGTTTGTTATTTGCAAGGTATAACTGGTTGCTCTTGGATATCAATTTATTCATAGACATATTCCGCCATTTTCACTGCGGAAATAATTTATTTCTGTCGCCAAAAATTGCTCATAAGTTAAGCGAAGCTGATAGTAGGCTATTGCAAATATTTTGGCAATATGGCCGGCCAGCAACAGCATCATTATTCACACCCCACCATCCAGGCTCGTAGACAGAAAAAGGGGGGGGGGGGCTAGTCCCCCCCCCCTCGACATTTTGATGGAGATGGGTGTTTTACCAAAACTAAATAATAAAAATAGGTGTTGTTCTTGAACTGTCAAGGTTTTCAGCCAGCGCCCCCCCCCCCTCCCCCTGAAAAAAAATCCTGGCTACTGGCCTGCCACCATCGATAGTATTGTCTGTTGGCTGTGACTATGAAGAATGCTGCAGAGAGACTGGAAAATACGGAGCTCTTTATTTGGGCGAATTTGTGCCCAGAAAATCAAAACTCAATATAAAATTGCGATACACGCTGCGCACTGATAGCGGCGAGAACAGTCGTCGTCCGTCGAGTAATCTGATCATCGGCGGAACACGTCGTCTTTTATAGCTCAGTCATCGAACGTTCCAGCGTTATCGCTGGTGCTCGCGTAAGCTCTCGACTAAACGACTTTTCGCGCCCGGCGCGTAATCTTAACAGAACGATCTCAAACAATCGTGAACCTTCTCAAACATTACGGCGTGGTCTGCGTCAAACTTTACTAACAGTATTTGTGGGTGAAACCCGAATACATCAAAACAAAGCAATAAACACGATTGACATTAATATCGCTAGTAATATTAGCGATGGTACTACCGATTGCACTATCAATAGTTTGTCGATAGTAGTACTATCGATAGTTTGTGTACACTATCAATAGTTTCAAAAAAACTATCGATGCTGTCGATAGTCAATTTACCGATAGTTCCCAGATACACAGGGACATACTGAACAAGCTCGCACGCGCAAAGCAAGCGACACATGTTTACGCGCACTTGACGATATCCTCACTTCACTTGTGCTAGGCTGCTCAGAAGCGTTTTGCGAGACACGCATTCGTTTTACTAACAGCGCTGCCCATGGGCGTCCGCAAGGGGGGGCAAGGGGGAGGGCACCTGCCCCCCCCCCCCCTGGAATTCGGGATATATATATATGAAAGAGAGGGGGGTACTTTTAGCCTTGTATCGTGGCCAAAGTTTTCCCAAAGCTAGAGCGGGTCGTATGTATGTGTGTACGGCCCGGCGCCGCGGGCTAACTGTGGTACCATCTGAACTTGGACCATGTGTGTGATGTGTAGAAGCGACAATTCTCTTTTCCCCTTTTCCTTGGTCGCTTGCTCAGGCCGCCTTGTTATCTACCCCACGAAGATAAGACAGGGATAAACCGCCCGCCTTGCCCGCCTCCGGCGGCTCTCTGTCTTTCCTACCGCTGTTCTTTCCCTCCCTCGTTCTTTATATATATATATTATATATATAGGGATAATTTTTTGCACTAGCGAAAAGCTGCAAAGCTTGATAACACACTTCGGTCTCGCATATCCGTATGGAACAACTTTCAGGATTGCGAACCAATTTTGCACATTACAGACTGTGACAAATCTAGACGTCAAGTCATGGCAGTGAGACTGCCTGCGATGGCTATTGAAGATAGCGAATAATTCTGAGACACAAGTTTCATGTTTTCTTTTCTCGAACTAAGAGATTTACGCAGTCTGACACAAAAACTTCAGTTCTCACAAAATTGACGGCTACATTTAGCAAGAAATCATTACCGCTACACTTCGTTAAAAGACTGTAACAATATCCCATGGCGTCGCGCCTCTCACCACCCAAGCTCCCAAACAATGCTTTTATATCGGTCACTCAGAAAGCTTGTGGGCTTGTACAAGTTGCATGCTGTGCTTTGTTGTGGAGCTCAATTTGCCCTTGTTGTTGGTCCTTATAAGGCGTCAATTATACCTTCACAACAGCGGGCCTTCATGCTCATGCAAATTAAATCACCTTGCCATTTTCGGGAGTCATGTATTTATGTTGCTTACATGTTTAGTTAATGTTGCGGCAATGTCATACGCATCTCAAAATAAAATACTACTGCATGTGGATGTTAGTTTTTTAGGAATGTGGCCAAACCCTGACAAAAGAATCGTGAAGTAGAGCGTGTACGAAGGCGACATGATGAGTACTCGTAGGAAGTGACGACACTGACGAGGACAAACTTTGCAGTACCTACTGTACTCATTGTTCATTTGGTTAGAGCCTAAGTATAGCCGTGGTACAGGGTTTGCCTGGAGCTTCAGCTCAGACTGTGCTGGCTATCGAGATTTTGCTCGCGTTAAAAAAAAAAAGAAAAGCTTGGTTAACAAGCATCAATAAAGTTGTTTCACTCACTCACTTAGTTAACAAGCCAGTTGCGACGGTTATTCAAAAATGCCATCAGAAGATCAGCCAATCAAATATCATTAAAGGTGACCACCACCTTAAAGTTTAGGCCCAGTTTAAGGCCCGACCAACAACACAGAGCACAGCAAAATCAATAGCTTTATTCGTCCCCCTTGAAAGCACAATCAAGCCTTCTTCCTATGGGAGTCTTTTTTGGCCCCCGACACACATCCGTGCAGCCGTGCCCATCCGTGCGATGATTACAGCCTAATTGCAACGCGCCTATGCTTAAACACTTAAACCGTGGCTGATGGTTGTCAACGACGAAAGGAAAAGAGCCGCCACGAATGGGCCGGCGACGCACCCTGCGAAACGGGTGAAAGCAGCCCCCGCTTTCACGCTTTGGGTGACACCTCTGGACTGTCGCGTGTCGATAGGTTTTATGGGCACGTGTCGTTTTGCCGTCTTCGAAAGGTGGTGTCATCGTTAAAAAGGGCTGAAGGGCGATCTGTTCTAATCATTTCGACACGTTCAGGCGCCGGGCGCCTCCAAGTCCGATGGTAGCAGTGCCGGCACGCATGTGTTCTGGCCCTTCTTCAGGGGAGGTTTCTGTTGTTCAGCTCTGTAGAGAGATAGCG
Source organism: Rhipicephalus sanguineus (assembly GCF_013339695.2). Lineage (NCBI taxonomy): Eukaryota > Metazoa > Arthropoda > Arachnida > Ixodida > Ixodidae > Rhipicephalus > Rhipicephalus sanguineus. Next base: position 172,238,530 of record NC_051181.1, on the reverse strand, counting down.
GCACGAAAAGAGACACCGTACAGGGCATTGTGTTTTCGCCTTCGTTGCTCACTGTGTTCGGAATACGCTGGTACGCCCGAGCCGGCAACCCTTGTGAGCACGCATCTTGTTGAGTGCACATCCAGTGTGGGGGACCTCAACAAGGTAGCGAATTCGGCGAGTCGGAATATTTTTATGATGGCCAGCCCTGCGTCTTGTTTGCGCTATCTATCACGGGGAACCTCGCCAGAGCGGCGACAGCGGGTAAACGATTCCAGCCACCTTCTCACTTTGTGGTGCGCTCAATGTCCTGTCTACAAGGGGAGCCGACACGGCCACATGGTTCCGTTTTTTCGACAGTAAGCGCCTGCACCCGTGCGCCTCTCTTTGTGTGGTTCAGTGTGTTTAAGTGCATGGCTGTGCGGAGATGAAACAACCAGGACACTGGACGAGAGAGCAACGAGCGGCAAGCAGTGCATGGCCCGGTCGCTCGACTGTGCGGGTGCGCGAGCGAGATTGAGCTAGACGAATGAATTTGTGAGCGTGTGTATTAGCCTGTAAATAAGATTTCCTTGTAAATATGATGCTTCGTGTTTTTAACGTGAGCATTTGAATAATTATCCTTCCAGTCAATGTGCGTATATTTTCTAGTGGTCAACCACCAGGAACCCTGACAGCTTTGCCTCGTCCGATCCCCAATTATGGATATCCGACGCTTCTTCAAGCGTCCACGGATGTCTGACTGAGTGTCACTGAGCTGTCCGGCGGACGATTCTAGTGTTGCGTGTGACGATTTTGCAGAAGTTGACCAGCCTAGTGATGCAGACTTTCACCAACGGACAGTGCCTGAGGTCGTCGCCACCATGGAAGAGGTTCCACCATCAGTGAGCTACCACGACACAGTAAGCCACGATGATACTTCTCCTTGCTTGGGATTAAATAACAGTGACAACAGCAAGCAAGCAACTAACATTTCTCAAGAACATGATTTGGGAGAGTTTCTAGACAAAGCTAAACTCGCGGGCATCCCAGACAATTTGAAGTTACGCCTTCTGACTAATCCATGGTCGTCAAATGCTATATGACTTTAACAAAGATGTAACACCTGGCAAGAGGACTTTTCGCTACCAATGGCTGGCAGATTACGCCCCTTGGCTTGCGTACTCAGCGACACTGAAAGGCGCCCTTTGTCGTTTCTGCGTCACCTTTCCTCCAAATGTTCATCGGGGTACTCAAGGTAGCTTTATCGGGCGCACTTTCAGTAACTACAAAAAAATGCACGAGGCGTGCAGGGATCATGGGAAATCCCAATGGCACCAGGAAGCAATGGCCGCCTCACAGAACTTTATGGGTGTGATGTCAGGCAAGAAATTACTCGTTGTACAGCAGCTAAACAAAGCCCTGCACGAGCAAGTTGAAAGGAACCGCCAGAAACTATTTCCGATCATTTCCACCATTATATTTTGTGATTGCCATTTTTTGGGCTTGTTGGTATACTGAATAATAAACCATCTTCAGCGCTAGCAGACAAGGACGAAGGAGAGACGACACCACAATGCACCGCAATGTGTTCTTCGTTAAATCCAAGTTCAGTTGCCCCCCTCTTGATCTATGCCAATTGCCAGGCTCGTTCACTATCCTTCCACATCCGCTACAAGCATCTACCCAGTGAAGTTGTGCGGTTGTTCGGTGGTCTTGCTCCTTCAGCCGGGCATGGCATCAGAGTCCTAAAGATTCTGAGAAGTGAGTGGCAAAGACAAGCCCGGATGTTGAAAGAGCTGCTGAGGGCCTCCTTGGAAGTCCCAGGAAGGCCTCTAGACGCCAGCAGGGAGTGGAGACACTACATAGCGGTCATCAGCAGCGGCACGGAATTCCTGTGGCAGAAGACTCTGCCAGGCTTACGCGCCAGCATCCCCAAGAAGACACGGGCAGCGACGTGCGGCGTCAGAACCACCGGCCAGGTTAGTCTACCGGACTACGTTGAGAGTGTTCTTGGACTTGGACCTAAGTTTGCCGTAGAGCCAAGATTGAGTGCGCCGGAACTTGTGAGCCTTGTGCGACGAATATCAAAGTGTGCCCCGGAAGGCGAAGCAAATCGTTGCATATCTGAAGGCGTAGATGTGATAGCGCGTAAAAATCGCACGTCTACACGCGTGCCTGTAAAACGTGTAGCGGCGTTTTTAAAGCAGAAGAAACTGTGTGTTCTACCAGCGGACAAAGAAGGTGGCTTTGTTGTCCTCGAGGAAGGTGATTTTGACGAGAAAGCCTGCTCTGCTATTACCAATGTTTTTAATGTGTGTCACAATGTGTCTCTAAGAAAGATAAAACTAGAAGCGAAGCGTCTTTGCAAAAATGTAGGTCTTAGTAGTTTGTTCCGTGAAATTGACGACGCGAAGACAGATAGCCTTCAAATCATGTTTAGTGCAAAGACGCACAAACCCGAGTGCCCTTTAAGGGTAATAGTTTCAGAGATAGGGTCTTGGCAGAAGAAGTTAGCAGTTTTCTTGCAAGAAAGGCTCGGCATTCTTAGTATTGACGACCCATTTTTGGTAAAGCGTTCCGAGGAAATCGTAGATTTCCTGAAGGATAACGCAGACAAAAGCTTGTTGGCTTGCTCCTTTGACATAAAGGACCTGTTTTATTCCTTGCCACAAAACAAACTAATAGCATGCGTAGAAGAGTGCATTGATGACTATGGCGCGGTGCCTTTTCAGAATTCGGCTGGGATATCAGTTCACTGCTTTTTAGATCTGCTTCGTTGCTACCTTCGTTCGACTTTCGCCACTTGGAATGGGAAAGTTTTCCTTCAGAAGCAGGGCGTCTGTATCGGCTCCTGTTTGGCGCCGATACTAAGCGATATATTTTTAGCCCACCATAACAGGAATCTGGCACGCGCCCTGTCGGAGCAAAGGGTGGTCAAAGTTTTCAGGTACGTGGACGACTACCTCGTCATGTACGAGCCGAATGCACACGTATCAGTAGATGAGCTCAAAAAAGTTTTTTCTGCAAGCCTTAGCCCACTTATTCTAACAGTTGAAGAGCCGTCTGATAAGGTGCTGCGGTTCTTGGACATTGAGCTTCAATTCACGGATCAGCACACGTGTTGGGAATATAAACCCAGAGCCAATAAACCCCTGTTGCCGTACAGGTCCGCTCACTCGAAGCTCGTTAAGAGGAGCATTGCTAATCTGTGTTTTGGAAATGCGCTGAAAAAGTCCTGCCACCATAAGATTCATGAAAGTCTAATGAATCAGTCGGTGAGGTTATCGGCAGCGGGTTTTCCGGAGTCGGTACAGGTGTCTGTTGCCGAGAGTCTTCTTAAAAGATGCCGCTTGGACGTTAACCCCCCGGACGCACAGGCGAAGAGTAAGAGCAGAGTGGCAGTAGTGCCCTATCTGCACAGAACGGCGCACAACCTGAAGAGAATGGCTAAGCGTGTGGACATAAAAGTAGTGTTTTCTGCGCCCGAAAAACTGGGCAGGATATGTCGACTAACAGACCCGCATCGTAAGCCAGCTGTAGGATGTTCGAAAAACCATCGTGAACCCCTCGTGGACTGTGTACAAGAGGTAGTATACGAGCTCCCGTTGACCTGTGGAAATAAGTACATAGGTCAGACGGGAAGATGCCTTAACGACCGACTTCGCGAGCATAGGTTAAACGTTACTAACAAGAATAATTACGGTCATTTGTCTGTGCATTGCTTGGAGTGCGGTTGCGCACCATTGTATGCTTCATGCACTGTTCTGGCGAAGCACAAAGATAAAGACGTGCGGGAGATTATTGAAGCCCAAGCTATCTCTCGAAATAGTGACACGTGTGTGAGTGCACCGTCAATTGATCTTTTGGATAGGGAGAGGGCCTTTCTGATTGGCTAGAGTGTAGAATGAGGTGGCGCATTGTGCATGGATAAATAGATTGCTGTTTCCTGAAAATAAAAGTGTTGAAGTTAGCGCATTGTGGTGTCGTCTCTCCTTCGTCCTTGTCTGCTAGCGCTGAAGATGGTTTATATTTTGTGCAACGCATGACTTGCCAGTATGCGGGAAGCAGTCTGACAGTGGAGTTTTCAATGATCTCCTTGACTTTCGGGTAGAAGCAGGAGATACCCGGCTTCAAGAACACTTTGCATCTTCTCCTGGTAATGCAAAGTACACTTCCGCCCGAGTGCAGAACGAGATCATCACAATCTGTGGCGACATCCTGAGGGAGGAAATAGTGGCTGAAGTTAACGCAGCATTTGCTTTTTCCGTCCTTGCGGACGAAACTCCAGATATTGCAGGAACAGAGCAGATGTCTATAGGCATTCGCTTCGTTGACAAGAGAGGAACGGATGCCTGCGTTCGAGAGTATTTTATAGGATTTGTAGAGTTGAATCAACTGAACTCAGCTTGCATCGCCGCCTCAATCTTGAAGTTTTTAAAGGATGCTGGGCTGATTCTTTTGAACCTCGTTGGACAGGGCTATGATGGATGCTCCACAATGGCTGCAAGAGAAGCTGGAGTTAACAGAATAATACAGAAAGAGCTTCCAAAGGCATTATTTTTCCACTGCGCAAGCTACAAACTGAATCTCGTGATCAACGATTTGAACGAAGACTCTGAAATTCGCAACACAACAGGGATCATCAAGCAAACCATAAACTGCTTCAGTGAGAGCGTACTTCGAAGGAAATTGGTGCCCAACATTCCGATGCTGTGTGAAACAAGGTAGTCTGCAAAATACAGGTCAATTAGGATCTTCTCTCAACATTACGTGGCCATAGTTGAAGCCCTCGAGGAGCTCGCATCAATGGAATCAACCTCGAATGCTGCAGCTAGGCAACGAGCTCACATCCTCTACTGTGCAGCGACAAGCTCATCTTCCATTGTCTGCTTGCACATCGTAGCGAAGTACAGCGCACGACTGGAACCTGTTACGAACGTTCTGCAGAGTGTAACCATGAACTTTCTTCCTCTACACGACCACATCACTGAGCTGCAGAATATATTTCGCGACCACCGGACTAACGCTGAACAGCAGTTTTCTGACATCATGAGAACAGCAAGTGAGGCAGCCAATCGCTTAAACATATAGTGATATCAGTGCCAAGGCAAGCCTCTCGTCAGACCCACCGACACAACTACGGGATTTTTCATGTTTCTAGCTTTGCGCCACAATTAACACGTTGAGAGCGGTGCTATGTTTACGCATTTTGCTTATTACGTTTAGTTATTTGTTCATTAACAAAATCAAATGTATTTTCCAATCCAATGATTCGTTGTTTCGTTTTTTTTTTTCGCACGTGCGTAACTCAGACCATAAATAGTGCCTTTTTAGTGCTAACCCACCAATACCCCCCCCCCCCACCCAGCGGTTGCCCCCCCCTGAAAAAAGTTCTGCGGACGCCCTTGGCGCTGCCCACGCCGCCACCCAGTGCTCGGCTGCTGACCCGAAAGTCGCAGGTTGCCGCGGCAGTCTAGTTTCGATGTATAGGCGAAGTGCTAGAAGTCCGTGTACTGTGCGATTTTGGTGCGCGTTAAAGAAGCCCAGGTGATCGCAATTATCCGGAGCCCTCCACTACGGCGTCTACATAGCTAACTCTTAAGCCGCCATCTTTGTGAGGACTCGACGGATTGCAATGCGGGCGCTTGCGGACTACACCTTTGCTTGTCCTTACGCTCGGGCCGCTCGGCGGCGTTCCGCCGTGCGAGATGGCGCGATTACGAGTGGCGGCGAGCATTTGGAGCTAATGTTTATTGCTTTTCTTATGTGTCCCGTGAAGTTTCCTTCCGTGAACAACGCGGCGAACTGTCGCGTTCTAACCATTCTAACTGCGTCGTGTCCCAAAAGTTATGTACACGTTCGTACGAACGCATGGAGACCCCTTTCGAGTTTATTTTTTCGCAGTAGTATTCGATTGTGGTGTCGTGTGTGCATTTAGCTGAGACGATTGTGATCGAACTAGCTATTTCGCTCCGTCGTATGTTTGCGTGCGTGAACCCCGTCAGAACTTATTTCAACTAGGTCTTCGATGTTGATAAAATGCACTGATCGAATAAAAGCGACCGCGACATTGTTTTTTGTGTGATCCTCATTGGTCGCGAACGACTGTTTATTTGGCCGAACTTGTGGCCGGGAAACTGAAAGTCAAACTACAGCAATACACTGATAGCGGCGAACAGAGCGTCGACCGTCGATCAACATGCTCATGGCTGGGATGTGCCGTCTTTTATACATCACGCATCGAACTTTCCAGTCTTATCACTGGTTGTCGCGCAAGCACTGGAATAAGCTAGACTATTCGCGTCCTGCGTGCAATCTTAACAATACGATCTACTACACTCGCGAAGCTTCTCGAACACTGCGGCGTGGTCAGCGTCGAGCGTTGATAACCGCCCTTGCTGGTCAAAACCGAATACATCAAAATAAAAGAAGAAGCGGGCGTGGCATTGCCCCCCTCTGAAAAGGCATCGTCCCGATGCTTGCGACAGAACATAGTAGCGAAAAAAAAAGAACAAAAAAGGAACAAGTGCATACACAAATGAATTACAATAACAAAGGAAAAAGTAGAGTCCCCAGGTTTGCTAACGCGCAAAAAAACGGCTTAAGGCGCACGACATGCATGTCGTGCGCCTTAAGTCGTTTAGGTCGTGCGCCTTAGGTCATGCGCGGCGTCGCTGGAAGTTCGTAATGCCGTCAGGGACGACCTCGTAGTCAAGAGCTCCGAGACGTCGAAGCACCTTGTATGGCCCGAAGTATCGCCGAAGAAGTTTTTCACTGAGCCCACGTCGGCGTATCGGAGTCCAGACCCACACACGGTCACCGGGTTGGTACTCAATGTAGCGTCGTCGAAGATTATAGCGACGGCTGTCGGCCCTGTGCTGGTTCTTGATGCGCAGGCGGGCGAGCTGTCGAGCTTCTTCAACGCGTTGCAAATAGGCCGCAGCGTCGAGATCGCCTTCGTCGGTGGCGGTTGGTAGCATTGCGTCGAGCGTCGTTGCCGGGTTCCTTCCGTAGACAAGCTTGTATGGCGTCATTTGCGTCGTTTCTTGCATGGCCGTGTTGTATGCGAAGGTCACATACGGAAGGATGGCATCCCACGTCTTGTGTTCGACGTCAACATACATGGCCAGCATGTCGGCGATGGTCTTGTTTAGCCGCTCGGTGAGGCCATTGGTCTGTGGGTGGTACGTTGTGGTCCGGCGGTGGCTTGTTTGGCTGTATCTCAGTATTACCTAAGTTAGGTCAGCAGTAAACGCCGTACCTCTGTCGGTGATGAGGACCTCTGGGGCGCCATGACGCAGGACGATGTTCTCAACGAAGAACTTCGCTACCTCGGCGGCACTGCCTCTGGGTAGGGCTCTTGTCTCGGCGTAGCGGGTGAGGTAGTCGGTAGCTACGACGATCCATTTGTTTCCGGTATTGGACGTCGGGAACGGCCTCAGTAAGTCCATACCGATTTGCTGGAACGGCCGTTGAGATGGCTCGATAGGCTGCAGTAGTCCGGCTGGCCTAGTCGGCGGTGTCTTGCGTCGCTGACAGTCTCGGCAAGTCTTTACGTAGCGAGTGACGTCGGCGGCAAGCCGCGGCCAGTAGTACTTTTCCTGTATTCTTGCGGGCGTGCGAGAAACACCCAGGTGTCCAGATGTCGGGTCGTCGTGCAGAGCCTGGAGGACCTCTGGTCGCAATGTCGAGGGCACCACGAGAAGGGAATCAGCTCGAAGCGGCGAGAAGTTCTTCTTAAGGAGAACACCGTTGCGCAAGAAAAACGACGTCAGTCCCCGCGTGAATACCTTCGGAACAACGGTGGTCCTGCCCTCGAGGTATTCCACAAGACCCCTGAGTTTTGGGTCCGCTCGCTGTCGTTCGGCGAAGTCGTCGGCACTTATGGTTCCCAAGAAGCAGTCATCCTCCTGGTCGTCCTGCGGCAGTGGGTCGACGGGGGCGCGCGACAGGCAGTCAGCGTCGGAGTGTTTTCTTCCGGACTTGTAAACGACGGTTATATCGGATTCTTGAAGTCGTAAGCTCCACCGTGCGAGGCGACCTGAAGGGTCCTTCAAGTAAGCTAGCCAACTCAAGGCGTGGTGGTCGCTCACAACTTTTGAATGGCCGGCCGTAGAGGTAGGGGCGAAACTACGATGTAGCCCATATGATGGCCAGGCACTCCTTTTCTGTTGTGGAATAGTTGATTTCTGCCTTTCATAGCGACCGGCTAGCATAACTGATAAACCTTTCCAATCTGTCGGTCTTCTGCACTAGGACGGCACCGAGTCCTATGCTGCTTGCGTCGGTGTTGATTTCCGTATCGGCGTATTCGTCGAAATGCGTTGATTTCTGCCTTTCATAGCGACCGGCTAGCATAACTGATAACCCTTTCCAATCTGTCGGTCTTCTGCACAAGGACGGCGCCGAGTTCTACGCTGCTTGCTTCGGTGTTGATTTCCGTATCGGCGTATTCGTCGAAATGCGCAAGTATTGGAGGCGTCTGCAGGCGTCGTTTCAATTCTTGAAATGCTTGTACTTGCGACGTTTCCCACCTGAATTCGACGTCGGCCTTCGTGAGTTGCGTCACTGGCTCGGCGATCCGTGAAAATTCCTTGACGAAACGTTTGTAGTAGGCGCACAAGCCGAGAAAACGGCGTACGGCCTTCTTGTCGGTGCACCGACAAGAAGGCCGTACGCCGGGGAAGGCAGCGATGGCAGCTGTTTTCCGCGGGTCCGGGCGAACACCACCCTTGCTGATCACGTGACCCAAGAACATAAGCTCCTCGTAAGCGAAGCGGCACTTATCAGGCTTCAAGGTGAGTCAGGAGGTCTTGATTGCTTGAAGTACAGCTTCAAGGCGCCGAAGGCGTTCGTCGATGTTTGAGGAAAACACAATGACGTCGTCCAAGTACACGAGAAACGTGTGCCACTTCAGGCCGGCCAGTACTGTATCCATAACCCGTTGAAAAGTCGCAGGTGCCGAGCAAAGACCAAAGGGCATGACCTTGAACTCGAACAGGCCATCTGGTGTTAAAAAGGCGGTCTTATATATATATATATATATATATATATATATATATATATATTGTTACGTCCACAGTAAGGGTTTGGGGTTTATTTACAGAAGGCTTGGACGGCAAGACCGCACAGGACGAAGCTGCCGAGAGATCTCCTTCTTTCCCACCACCACACACTTCTTCGTCTTCTTAGTCCGGCACATACACGGCGTAATATTTCCCCCTTCGCAGACGAAGCGCACCGCGCGTTTTAGGCATCGTCCCGCCGACTAAAAGGTTTGAGGCGAGCCACATGGGTGACCTCAGTCTTTGTAGATTGTCTCCCACTAGCTGTCAGTCGGGCTATTCTATAGTCCACTGCACTGAGGCGCTCAAGGACAACGAATGGGCCGTCGTAGTTTGCGAGGAGTTTTTGGCACAAGCCACGCTTGCGCAAAGGCTTCCATACGAGCACGAGGTCTCCCGGTTCATAAGTGACGAGCCGGTGCTTGCTGTCGTAGCGGAGCTTCGATCGGTCTTGTGATGCTATGGTACGCAGGCGGGCAAGACGGCGAGCTTCTTCAGCGAGACAGAGAGTTGCGGCTAAAGAAGGATCGTCATTATCACTGAACGAAAAGATAGTATCGAGGGTATAACGAGGGGGTCGAACATAAAGAAGAAAGAAAGGGCTGTAGCTGGTGGTCTCGTGTTGGGCAGTATTGAAGGCATACGTGATGAACGGTAAAACGTCGTCCCAGTTCTTATGGTTGGACGCCACGTACGTTGACAACATATTCACCAGTGTCCGGTTTGTTCGTTCGGTAAGGCCATTCGTCTGTGGATGGTAAGGCGTCGAATGTCGAAGTTCTGAGCCACACATACGGAGGAGTTCCTCGACAACGTCTGCCGTAAACTGACGTCCGCGGTCACTTATGATGACGCGAGGAGGTCCGTGGCGCAGTATAATCGAGTGCAGAAGGAAGGAGGAGACTTGCCCAGCAGTCGCAGATGGCAGGGCGGCCGTCTCGCAGTAGCGGGTAAGGTAATCGACGCACACTACAATCCATCTGTTGCCTTTCGATGAGCACGGAAAAGGGCCCACGAGGTCAATGCCAACTTGCTCAAATGGAGCACTGGGAGGTGTCACAGGCTGTAGGAGTCCGGCTGGAGCTGTCGTGACTGATTTGTGCGCCTGGCATTGGGTACAACCGGCCACGTACTGCTCAACTGACTGGCGCATGCGTGGCCAGTAAAAGCGCTCCTGCGTACGATGGAGTGTTCGGGTCATTCCCATATGACCCGAAGTTGCGTCGTCGTGCATGGCGCGCAGAATAGAGGAACGTAGCGTAGCTGGAACCACCAGCAGGAAGCGGGAGCCCGTGGCCGAGAAGGTCTTCTTGTAAAGCAGTTCTTCACGAACGCAAAAGCGGCCTTCCGAAATGGATGCTCGTGCGTCAGCAAATAACGGCTCCAAACTGACGTCCTTCCGCTGCTCCATTTCAAATGTGGCCTTGTCCGGGACCAGTGGTGTCACTGACGCAATGAGGTGATCGAAATTGTCGGCATCGCAAACTGTCGTATCAAGCGGCATCCGCGAAAGGCAATCAGCGTCAGCGTGTTTCCTGCCGCTCTTGTACAATACCGTAAAGTCGTACTCTTGCAAGCGTAGGGCCCAGCGTGCAAGACGGCCGGATGGATCGCGAAGGCTTACAAGCCAGCACAAGGAATGATGATCCGTGACCCCTTGGAAGGGACGACCGTACAGGTATGAGCGGAATCGCTGTACAGCGAAGACGAGTGCGACATTCTTGCTCAGTCACTGTGTAATTGCGTTCCGGCTTACTTAAAGTTCTACTGGCATATGCAATGACGTGTTCCTTTTCATTGCAGCGCTGTACTAGAACTGCACCTATGCCAATTCCGCTGGCGTCAGTATGAACGTCAGTCGCCGCAGACGGATCAGTGTCGGAGAATAGGCTGCGACGTGAGTAGGAACTTCAGTTGGTTAAAGGAAGTCTCGCAGTCGTGTGTCCATTCAAAACTAGCACCTTGACGAAGCAGACTGGTCAAGGGGAAGGCAACGTCCGCAAAGGCAGGAATAAATCGGCGAAAATACGAGCACAGGCCTAAGAAGCTACGAAGCTCCTTCGTTGAGCGAGGTGGTTTAAACGCTTTCACGGCCGCTGTCTTGTTTGGGTCAGGCCTGATGCCATCTTTGTTGACGAGATGTCCAAGTACCAAGGTTTGTCGCTCCCCGAAACGACACTTCTTTGCATTAAGAACCAGGCCAGCGTTTCTAATACATTCCAGAACGACGTCCACTCGTTCGTTATGTTCATGAAATGTGCGCCCGAAAATAACAATGTCATCGAGATAACACATACAGATGTTCCATTTTAGGCCCCGCAGAATAGTATCCATGAACCTTTCGAATGTGGCGGGAGCGTTACATAACCCAAACGGCATCACGTTAAATTCATAGAGTCCGTCCGGGGTTATGAAAGCAGTTTTTTCCTTGTCCATTGGATGCATAGGAATCTGCCAGTAGCCTGAGCGTAAATCTATAGACGAAAAGTAGGACGCCGAATGTAGACAGTCCAAGGCGTCATCAATTCGTGGGAGAGGGTAAACACCTTTCTTGGTAACGGTATTCAAACGGCGATAATCGACACAGAATCTCCAGGTACCGTCCTTCTTTTTCACAAGAATCACTGGAGCTGCCCAAGGACTCGATGATTCTTGGACGACGCCCTTCTGTAGCATTTCACGCACTTGATCGTCTATTATCTTGCGCTCGGACGGCGATACTCGGTACGGTTTTTGTCGAATTGGCTGTGCTGTTCCTGTATTTATCCTGTGGCGTGTACGAGACGCGGGGATCGAAGGCGCATGGTCACTCTGTGAAAAATCGAAAACCGGCAAGTACTTTAGCAGAACGTCTAGAAGTATACGGCGCTTGTCTGGAGGCAGTGACTTGTCGACCATAGGCGAAATTTTCGAATCGTCTGAGCAAGCGTTCACTTGGTCATCACGTCGAACGTTACTGAGGACAGCTACTGTCGTCGGCGAGTATTCTTTGAATGAAGCGAGCTTAAGTCCTCCTGGTAGCAGCACTGGTTCATTTGAACAATTTATGGTCCAAAGTTCCGTACAACCTTTCCTCACTGAAACTATGCAATGGGGTACCAACGCGTTCTTCTTAATGCAACTTAAATGGAAAGGTTCCACCATCGCGTCGAAGCTGGTATCCTTGTCGTAAATAGGCGAAGGAATTACGAAAACGCATACAGCACAGAATGCCGGGACAACGGTATCTTGGTGGACTCGGAGTGCACCGTGTTCCCTGCCCGAATTCTCCACAAGTCCATCAGGAACAGTGTCACTTATGAACACCTCGCCGTTTCTACAATCAACAGTGGCTCCACACATTCGCAGGAAATCAATGCCCAGAATTATGTCGTGCGTGCTCCGTGGAAGAATAGTGAATTCTGTCGCAAACACTTGATCACTCAGCAACACTGCCGCAGTACAAACACCAATCGGACATAACGAGTTGCCACCCACGCCACAGAATGTTGTCGCTTTCTCCCACAAAAACATCACTTTGCGTCCCAACCGACGTTTGAATGCAGCACTCATGATCGACACGGTCGCACCAGTGTCCACCAAGGCCATTGTATCTACACCATCAACAAAAACGTGCACTTTGTTCTTAAACATAAACACCGGTGGAGGTATCTCTTCTTGCAGCAAGTCACCAGCGACCTCACCCCCATCGGCCGCGCTGTCTAGTTTTCCTGATGTGGTGACGAGGAGTGGCGACGGGGCGACGGAGACCGGCGCAGTCGAGGTGCTGGAGGTGGTGTCACACTTCGGTCGGAGGCAGGAGAGCGGCTGCGAAAGGGTCCCTGCCAAAAGCTGCTCTTGGGTCGTGGTTGGGTGGTCCAGCATTCCTCAAAAGGTGGGACACCAGGCTGCTGCGTCCAGGGTGGCGGCCGTTCATAGCGTGGTATTCGCGAGCGATCGCAGTACCTTGATATGTGACCGGTCACACCACAGTTGTAGCAGACGGGAGCTGGGCGCAGTCGTCGCTGCCCTTCGACGTGTCCCGGCACGTTGACGTGATCATTTGTGTAAGTGCGACGTTCAACATAACCGTTCGTTGGTCGGCGGTATGGGCGTTCGGTGCGGAAGCGCTGAGGGTACAGTGATCTCTGGTAGTAAGTCGTGCTTGAGCGATGGATAGGCCGGGATTCCGCAAACTCCGCTGCGTTGACGGACGGATCCTCGAAATCCCCATGCTGCGGGGTAGCCACATCTTGCGGGAAATAGCATCGAGAGGTGCCGGCCACTTCACGCGTCATGCTTTCATGTTTGCAAAGCTCTTCCTGGACGATCTGACGGATGGTTGTAGCGAGGTCAACAGTTGGTGTAGTTTCTACACTGGCCACCGTAGTGACATTGGCCAGACGACCAAACTTCGGCGTTATTCTGCGCTGCTTCAATGTCTCAAACGTCCGACAGTGGCGAATGACATCTGACACTGAAGTTAGGCTTTCTTTGCTTATGAGAAAGTTGTAGACATCCTCTGCAATGCCTTTCAATAAATGTCCCACCTTGTCTTCTTCGGACATGCTGGCATCTGCTTGCCTGCAGAGCCTCAAAATCTCCTCTGTATACATTGTACATGTCTCTCCGGGTAACTGAGCCCTTTGTGCAAGAGTCTGCTCAGCAAGTTTCTTTTTCGCAGCTGTGTTACTGAAACACTTCGTGATCTCCTCAACAAAGCGTTCCCACGACGTCAGTAGGTCTTCATGGTTCTCGTACCAGACGAGTGCAACATCGGTAAGGTAAAAAACCACGTGAGATAGCTGGGAGGCAGCATCCCATCTGTTGTAGTGGCTTACCCGTTTGTAGTGCTTGAGCCATGCGTCCACGTCTTCGTTAGCCTTCCCGGAGAAGGGTCGTGGCTCTTTGTGATGCGGCCAAGAACTGCTGGGGGCTGGTTCCCGAGTGTCTGTGTCGTCAGGCATGATGGGCATGGAAGGAGGCAGGCCGGCGAGGCGACGACTTCGGCGAAGTCCGAAGGGTAGCGTTTCCGTCGTTGGTTGTCTTACCCAGCACCTCCACCACTCTGTTACGTCCACAGTAAGGGTTTGGGGTTTATTTACAGAAGGCTTGGACGGCCAGACCACACAGGACGAAGCTGCCGAGAGATCTTCTTCTTTCCCACCACCACACACTTCTTCGTCTTCTTAGTCCGGCACATACACGGCGTAATAATATATATATATATATATATATATATATATATATATATATATATATATATATATATATATATATATATATATATATTGCTGCGTGCGTTTCTTATTATCACGTTTGCTGTATTCGGTTTTCGCCCACACAAAGACTGTCAGCAACGCTCAGCGCAAACTGCGCCTCATGGTTCGAGAAGCTTCGCGATTATTGTAGATCATTTTGTTAAGATTGCGCGCAAGACGCGAACACTCGAGCTTACTCTATTCTAACATCGTGTTCTAGAGATTGCGCGACAACCAGCGATAACGCTGGAATATTCTACCGCACATGCATAAATGCCGACGCGCTTCACCGCTTGTCAGTCGATCGACGGTCGACGCTCTGTTCGCCACTATCAGTGTATTGCTGTAGCTTGACTTTCAGTTTCCCGGCCACAAGTTCGGCCTAATAAAGTTTCATCTCGGACGTGCTGACTGCTGTCTTCGTCGACGGCACGACCACGTGACATCTGGTGGAGGTGCTGTTCGTTCATGTTCCGGACGCCCCCGTCAAGCCGTGAACCCAGCCCACAGCGCGGAGAAGACAGCGACGCCAACCACGACCAGCGAGCTCGCCGTAGGCAACAAGGTCTAGCACCGGAGTACGGGTTTCTACCCGACAAGGCTCGGAAGACCAAGGCCAGGACCACGACTGCGGCAACGATGACAGCCACTGCACAACCGCCCGCGATCGTGATGCAACAGCCAAGGGAGCTCGCCGATATTTCGGGGATCATCATGTGAGGACGCAGAAACGTGGCTCGAGTCGTGCGAGAGGACTGCGGCCTTCAACTGGGACCTCAGCGACAAGTTACGTTATGTGTATTTCGTTTTGGAAGACAGGGTTGCAACGTGAGCTTGTTGCTTACTCATTTGAAAGGCTTTTGGTGTAACGCAAAAGGAAACACGGACACGAGAAGGCACACAGGAACACCACACAGCGCTATTAGCAACAACATGTTTATTTTCAAGAACCAGACCGCTTATCAAAATCAGACACACAGCTGAACACGTGGAATCACTCAGATAATGCGTAAAAAAGCGCTTCACTAAGCAAAATCATGACAGGATAAAACTGTAAATCACCGCTTGCGCAAGAACCCCAACTCTTTAGGTGACAATGTTATCGACGGCTTGCTCACACAACTCACCAAGCGCATCGATAAGCTCGGCTTCAACTATAGGACGGGTGACCTCTTCTTTATGTTGACCAACAATGACGGTGTTATGAAACAATGGTCGGCAACCGCATGCATGAACGTGGAGTGCTAGAAACCCATCAAATAAACATGTTGTTGCTAGTAGCGCTGTGTGGTGTTCCTGTGTGCCTTCTCGTGTCCGTGTTTCCTTTTGCACTACACCAAAAGCCAGGACGTGGTTCGAGAACAGGGAGTCTACCCTGACAACGTGGGACATCTTCCGGACCAGCTTCCTCGCAGCGTTCACAAGCGTCGTGCGAAAGGAAAGGGCCGCCGCATTACTGGAGACACGGGTCCAGCTCCCGAACGAAAAAGTGACAATCTTCGCGGAAGAAATGACCAGACTCTTCCGCCACACCGATAACATGACCGAGGAGAAGGTCTGTTTCCTCATGCGAGGTGTAGGGCAAGAGCTCTTCGCTGGGCTCATGCGGAACCCACCCAAGACAGTCCAGGAATTTTTCTCCGAGGCGACAACAATCGAGAGCACGTTGGAAATGCGCACCCGGCAGCGAGTTTGTAATATGCAGAGCGCTCAACGCATGGCAACGGCAGCGGCGCGCTATTGGCTGCGCGCACACAGGGACGCCGCTGCGGACTTCCGCCTATCGGCCGCCACGACGAGACGACACGCGCTCTCCTTCTCGGGGTGCCTTTCGCGGGAATTTTAAACGGTGAAAGCGGCCGCCGGGCCCCGTGGAATTTTCGTCGCCGCTTGTGAAGTGCTACTGCTCTCGCGTTGACCGAAGACGCCGTCGTCGCCGTAGGGTTCGACTGTGTTTTGTGCATTTTGTTTTGTTATAACGGTGAACACGTTCGCCCATGAACCTTTGTGTTGTCGCCACTATCTTTTGTGCCTTGGCGCTGCAGCAAGACGCGATCGGCCGTTGTGTTCCACTGTGCGTTTCTTTTTTTCTTTTTTTAACAGTGAACACGCTCGCCCTTGAATATCTGTGCTGTCTGCTGTGTCTTTTGAGCCCTCGCGTTGTCGCAAGACATAATCGTTGTTGTGTTGGACTGATTGCTTTTGTTTATTTTTTTAACGCTGAACACGCTTTCACGTGAATATATGTGCTGTCGCCAGTGTTTTTTGTGATCTCGCGTTGTCGCAAGACGTGATCGCTGTGGGTTCGAGTGTGCCTTGTGTTTTTTCTTATTTTTTTTTCGCGGCTGTTCTTGCCAACGCATTTCACAGCCCTGCAACGCCGGTGTTGTACGGCTGTGACCACGGAAAACAGCGCATGTGAGACGTCGGCGCGCCGCGCGATGGAATGCGTTGAGGACAATGACAGTTCATCGACTGACGTTGACGTGCCGTTGCCATGCGTTGAGCGTTCTGCATACAGTCGAAACCCGCGATAACGAAATCCTGAGAGAACGAAATTCTCACCGTAACGAAATATTTTCGGAGCACCGGCGAACGCCCATAGGAGTCAATGCATTTCGTAACTCGCGACTACGAAATATATTCATACCGCAGACCCTCATTAACCAAATTTTTGAAACGCGAGTGTGCAAATAATCTACTCTCGCAACATTAACTACATTCGAAAACTGCTGAAGTACATTCATGCTACACTTAAATTGTGCAAAACTATCGCCACAGCACACTTGAGAAGCAGCCACCATCATTGTTTACAAAAAAAAACATAAAACTGACGACAATGGTGATGATAATGGCTTGCCGAAACACCTGCTCGTTATCACAGGCTACGTAGCCAAATGCACATTCCTCATGGAGTTTCGTTCGTTGACATGGCTCTGTGCTTGGCTTTGTCGGCTTTGCGCGCACATGGTCGCGTGTGTGGAGCCATTTGTGGAGCGTTCGCTTGGCCGCTTGTTGCAACGTGAACTGTGTGTTGCGATTGCTTCGTCCAATTTCGCTGCCTCCAACGAAAAAGCGGAAGTTCATCACGCTGGAAGGTAAGGCTGCAATCATCAGTGAGGTAGAAAAGGGCAGGGAAAAAATGGACATCGCCGAAGAATTCGGCGTTGCGTGCAGCTTGCTGTCCACGATTCTGCGCTGATCCAGCGGAGCCGGAAAGAGGTTCGCCTGTAGGCGCACTTGATGACGGTACTGGTGACAGCGCAGTGCCGCCGTCACTGACCAGTGCATGGGGCCAACTTTGTGCCGTGGCAAACGTGATTCCCGATCGAGAGGCATGAAATTGCTGCATGGTAAGGCCCGCCAAAGCAAACTTACTGACTTTTGGAAATAAAATGTGTTTTTTGTAAATTCCATGTCTTTTCTGTCGCATTCTCGCGCCAACGAAATTCCCGCAAGAGCGAAATTTTGTGCTTTCCCCGCCGATTTCGTTATTGCGGGTTTCAACTGTATTACAAACTCGCGTCGTGGTTCGGGCGAACATCCCTGATGAACAAGACGCCTGCAGCTGTGTAGAAGATTACGGCTTGAAGACAAACACATCGTGGGTTGTAGACTTCGTGAAGTCAACAGCAAGGTGTGAAAGGTACAAAAATGGTGTTTCATAACTTCAAAAATAACTTGTGGCATCTTCTGTGGTGATTTAACTTCATGCTTTGGGGATAATGTCCAATGATGAGCCGTCTCAATTAGGTCGTATTATGTGTGCACTTGAGCCGTCTCAATTAGGTCGTATTAGCTGTTCTCATTCTACTGCCCTAATTGAATTTTGTTTGTATTTCTTTTTTAGTAAATTTGCAATGTCAATCTGGCTCCCAATATCTGGCCGATGCAAACTTGGGTCCTTGCTGGTTATTGTTTGTATAAGAGGCTGGGTCCGAGCTAGTTGGTACACTGACATGATGAAACCGTTAAGCGCACAAAGACGGGAACAAGAAGACGACACACAGAGCGCTTTTTTTCCCTTAACGATCACAGGCTTTGTTAGCGCGCGCATGGTAACTGGGCGGTACAGAAAGAGCACTTGAATACACTAAGCATTTATTTAACAAGAATCATAAAGGCAAAACCAACAGGGTGAAAAGGTGACGTACCAAAAATGAACAAAATGAAAAACAAATGCGGCTAAACAATGGAAGTCGTCAAAAGGTAAAAACGGTATGAAAACAGAAGTCGTGAGAAGGTAAAACAGTATAAAAAGATGTAAAAAGATATAAAAAAGGACCTTTAAAAGGTTAAAAACCGAAAACGTAAGAGCAAAACTAAGTAAAAGTCACTGGTCTTGCAAAAACGCCAGCTCTTTCTTCGAAAGCGATACAGATGGCATGCTAACACAACTGGGTCCGAGCTGTTCTATGCATGATGCCTCATGAATTTCCCGAGCAATCTGGTCTCGGTATTTCCTGATCACGACAGTCTGGTCAAGAAAGGCAGAACAACCGCAAGTTGCACAATGTAAGGCCATGTTGCTGCCTGACTTTTGCTTCAAATTGTTGGCATGTTCTCGTAGGCGATCATTGATACATCGGCCAGTTTGGCCGATGTAAACACGTCCACATGAGAGCGGAACCTTATACACGACTCTGCATTTGCAGGACACGAACCTCGTGGCGTGTTTCTTGCTGCATATGCCAGGCTTTTCGCTGCTCACGTTCACACGCTTGCACAGGCCTCCAAGTTTGTTGGGGGCGGAGAACACCATCCTGACACCTGCGCGTCCTGCTGCCTTCTTTATCCTATGGGACACTTGGTGTACGTACGGAATGACAGCAGTTTTTGTCTTGTCGGTGTTTTTCCGAGGCACATCACTAGTTTTCTTGAGCTTGCGCAACAAGGTTTCAGCAAGGTCACATAGAAGAAACTCAGGAAATCCAGCTGCTTTTAGTCGATTGATTTGAGAGGCAAAACTTTGGGGAATCTGATGGGAACACGACCTCATGAGTGCGTTATCCATGGCGGCACGTTTAACTATTACAGCTTCGAGTGGTTGGAGGCGTAGGGAAGTAGGCGTTTCCTTGAACGGGGAATGCGCGCGCTAACAAAGCCTGTTATCGTTAGGGAAAAAAAGAGAAAAAAAAAGGAGAGAGGAGAGAGAAGCTGATAGCTCAGCTCTCAAACATGCGCAGTAGCCATTTCTGAGTGAAGAGACTACATATATGGCGTTTTTGTGTTGCAATAAACATCAGTTGGAAGAGCGCTCTGTGTGTCGTATTCTTGTTCCCGTCTTTGTGCGCTTAACGGTTTCATAATATTGTTTGTAATTTATCTATATTCTGTCAGTCCAGGTGCTGGCAATTCTTTCCAACTGAGCTTCAGTCAATCCTTCTAAGGTGTTATGCATGCCCAGGTGCGTTAATCTCTCTATGCTGGTGCTTTCCGGCAAGCCTAGGGCCCGCTTAACAGCTTGCCCTACGAACATATTGATTTTGTCCTTTTCTGTCTTGTTCCATTTAAGCAATGCTAGCCTCCTTCATTCCGTGATACTTGTTTGTGATTCTCCTGATCAGCCTTAGTGACCTTAGTCACTATTTTTATAAGATTATTACTGTTAGTTCGCTTCGACTCAATGTTGAGTACAAGGACCCTAACTTGTTCAATGATGGGGATGCCCCCCACGTTTTTCGTGCAAGTCTGTACCTCCTCGCACTCTCTCTCCTTGATGTATCTCTTGGGCCACCTGCTGTTAAGTATGGGTCTGTAAAGGAGTTCTGATTTCTCTGGTGAAAATTCAAGCCTAGTGCCTGTGAGGTAGACTTCCACTTTATCTATCACTTCCCGTAACTTCTGTTCTATTTACCCATCACTGCCTTGCGAGATCCATTAATACTTCTTCTTGGGCGAGTTGGTTCATATTGTAGATTAAGGGGGTAACAGCGCGAACACACACCCACACACACCCACACTTTTGTGTCCGTTCCGTGTCGTCTCTCTTGTGGGTGTGTGTTCGCGTTGCGAGATCCACATGGCAACATCATCCGTGTATACGAAGCGATTGATTCCTTCGATGTCCTCACGTTTTTCTGACAGTCCTGTCATAATGAGATTAAGAGCATGAGCGATGGAGCCCTGAGGTGTAACTAAACTGTCCATGCCCCTCACCTCAGACTCGAGTTCCCCCATGTTAAA
Organism: Rhipicephalus sanguineus; assembly: GCF_013339695.2. NCBI lineage: Eukaryota > Metazoa > Arthropoda > Arachnida > Ixodida > Ixodidae > Rhipicephalus > Rhipicephalus sanguineus. Next base: position 172,218,078 of record NC_051181.1, on the reverse strand, counting down.
GGTAACCTTCCTATTCGTTAGGAAGTATCGGATGTAATTGTATGATCTTTCTCCTAGGTTTAAGTTGGTGACCTAAGTGAGTATGGCCAAATGTGCAGATTTGTGGAATACTTTCGTGAGATCCAACCATAATGTAGATCTGGTTCACATCGCGCTCTGATTGCTCTCATTATTTTCCCATCCTATGGTACTTACGCCATAACATATGAAAATAACTAGAACACAATTACTTATGTGGCTGCGGCACTTTTTCGATTTTGTTTCGCCAACCGCTTACGCCACGTATAAGGGGAGCCAAGTGCACACATAATACGACCTAATTGAGACGGCTCATCATTGGACATTATCCCCAAAGCATGAAGTTAAATTACCACAGAAGATGCCGCAAGTTATTTTTGAAGTTATGAAACACCATTTTTGTATTACCTTTCACACCTTGCTGTTGACTTCACGAAGTCTACAACCCACGATGTGTTTGTCTTCAAGCCGTAATCTTCTACGCAGCCGCGAAAAAAAAAAAATGAAAAAAACACAAGGCACAATCGAACCCACGGCGATCACGTCTTGCGACAACGCGAGATCACAAAAAAATCACAGTTTCGCCGCAAGGGCGAAGCAATGAATGCGATAGCAAGAAACTAATGCTATACGAAGCGAGGCTCGCCAATGGATACTCTCAGTTTGAACAGAAAGGCGGCCGAAGCAGCGAAGGAAACTAGCGTGCTTCAAGTGTCGAGCTGTGACACTTGATAGTTCGCGCTCATCTTCTGTTTGTTCGTTTAGCGGCGTCGTTTAGCGGCGCTCCGTAACATGAGCGCGGACATCACGGTTAAAGCTTGAAACATCCCTCTTGCCCTCACCACGAGAAAACCGCGCGAGCAGACAGCGGAAGGCCAAGGTTCTCCTTGCGCAAATATAAGAAGAAGCGAGCGAGCTCGCCGACGACTTTTAAATGCGCTCGTCGCGCTCCTAGCGCCATCTCGCTGGTAATGAAGAAACGCTTATGAGCGTCGGCCATCTCTGAGTCCGTCCAGCGGCAAAGGGTGTGTATATAACGCTCGCCGTTAGCTATGCGGAGGACCTGCGTTCCGTGGCGTAGTGGCTAGCGCCACTCGCTGCGGAGCAAGAGGTCCCTGGTTCGATTCCGCGCTTCGGAAGCATTTTTCTGAATTATTTTTCTTTGGGGCTTTTATATATATATATATATACATACTTATACATATACGGTGCATGACGGCGACGGGGGCGGACATTTTCCAGCCGAGACTGTCCATACAATTGCTATCGCAATAAAAACACTGGCGACAACACATATTCACGTGAAAGCATGTTCAGCGTTAAAAAAATAAACAAAAGCAATCAGGTGTATCCTTCTTTTCTGTGTCCGTGTGTCAGTGTGCGCTAAAATAAGTTACGATGCAATCAGTCCAACACAACAACGATTATGTCTTGCGACAACGCGAGGGCTCAAAAGACACAGCAGACAGCACAGATATTCAAGGGCGAGTGTGTTCACCAGGGGCGTAGCCAGAAATTTTTTTCGGGGGGGGGGGGGGGTTCAACCATACTTTATGTATGTTCGTGTGTGCGTTTGTATGTGTGCGTGCCTTTATACGCAAGCAAAACTGAAAAATTTCGGGGGGGGGTTTGAACCCCCCCAACCCCCCCTTGGCTACGCCCCTGGTGTTCACTGTTAAAAAAAGAAAAAAGCGTAAACGCACAGTGGAACACAACGGCCGATCGCGTCTTGCTGCAGCGCCAAGGCACAAAAGACAGTGGCGACAACACAAATGTTCATGGGCGAACGTGTTCACCGTTATAACAAAACAAAATGCACAAAACACAGTCGAACCCTACGGCGACGACGGCGTCTTCGGTCAACGCGAGAGCAGTAGCACTTCCCAAGCGGCGACGAAAATTCCACGGGGCCCGGCGGCTGCGTTCACCGTTTAAAATTCCCGCGAAAGACACCCCGAGAAGGAGAGCGCGTCGTCTCATCGTGGCGGCCGTTGCTAGGCGGAAGTCCGCAACGGCGTCCCTGTGTGCACGCAGCCAATTGGCCGCGAGATCGAGCGGAGTCGCCGCCTGGCGGCTACTGGCTGAAGCGCGCCTAGTGTGGATTGCTCCATGTGTCGTCTGCTAGCCGCGTTGTGTTTGCATGTGCGCGTACGTCATGCAGGGCCTCAAAAGGCGGTTTGTTCCGTTGCGTTTGTGCAACTTTAACCGCTTGTACGTATGCTTAACAACATGTAAATAAGCATTTGGCTTTGATCGGCTGTATATGTACTGTAATAAGATCAGTGAGTTCATTTGTCGAGTGTGCTGTGTGTGGTCGCCGTACCGTCCGTTCACGAGAGTCATATCAGTGTAGGTGCCGCTCTGTGGTTCAAGCGCATTGCAAAACGCACTTGGCGTTGTCCTAAAGATGAGAAGTATTAAATCTCATGTGAATATAACCTTTTAGCGGCTCGGTGGTTAAAAAAAAAGGCTCTCATGCACTTGCGCGTAGTGGTTAGGTGTATAACTTCGGGACTGTCGTTTATAGGTTGCGCGGCGAGCTTTAGTTGTGTACGGTCCTGGTCCCACTGCAGAGAAATATTTCTGTCGAGTCACGTCTGACACTTCGGTACTTAAATTGTCCCCTAAACACAACAGAAAATGGAATGACACGGAAATCGCAAAACTGAGTTGCCTTGCGCAATTATAACTTCTGGCGAAATGTATACAAAGACACCCGTGTACTTGCGAGGTAGCTTATGCCTGTCAAATTTGCGCTGTGGCAAGTTCAGTGTCGGAAGTGCGTCAGGCCTCAATCTCTTCCGCGAAAACCCTTAAAAAAAGAGAGCGAGCGAGAAAAATATATTCATCAAGACAAGCAGTGGCGATAAACTCGCTCGCGCATTTTCATCGCTTACGTGGCGTGTGAGGGCTCATAAAACGATACCCTTTACTATGCACCAGATCATGCATACACACTTGCCACGTTTCGGTGCACGTACTTGCCCTGCGGAATAGTGAGAACTGTTCTCGCGGCCTGTAAACACAATGGAACATGCGCGAACTACAAAAGGGCTCGGGGACTCTCGTTAAACAGACTCATAGCCAAGCGCGAACAAACTTAGCATTCACAGCGCAGACGGTACATGAATGACAAAGAATAAATTCCATGAATTAATTTTCTTCTGTCTCGATTGATTCTCGCTTAATTTTCCTGCGGAAGTGTAGGAAAATCAAAGCTCAAGGAAGCTTCCCCGAGCGTTCGCTTACTGCGACTGTCTTCACGCTCGTAGTGCACAGCAGCAACAAGCATATAAATGCACACATTAGCGAAGTTATCGCTGACTACTCACCATTCTTTCTCGTCTGCGAACGCGAATGCACCGTCGTCGAAGTGCTTGCTGCACACCATCGCGTACTTGGAAGGCGTCCTGCCGTTACGAAGCCTAACGAGCCACAGTCAGCGACCTTCCGCGTCGGCGGGATAAAAATAGAAGCTTATTCCTGGATCTGTGCAGTATGTGCGGCATTGTGGCACCGAACAAAACCTCACCATCGATAACGAAGAGATTTCTGCGGGTACGGAACACAAAATCACGATGTGAAAACAGAAGCCCCGTGCACTTATACTAGTGACGCAGAACTATCGATGGTACTATCGATACTATCGATGGTACTATCGATACTATCGATAGCTGAGTCACTATCGATACTATCGATAGCTGAGAACTATCGATAGTCAAAAATACTATCGATAGCGCTATCGATAGTAAAAAATTCGATGGTACCATCGATAGTATAATAGCGAGTTTTAGTATAGCGGGAAACGCTTACGTTAGCGTTAGCGTGCGTCTCAACGCTAACGCTAAAACGGAACGCGCTGCGTGCCAATTGGTGGTCCTTTAGTACAGCGGAAGGCATTCCCGCTAACGCTAACGCAAGCACATACGGCGTCATCTAGACATAAAAAATCTAGACGCGCCACTAAGTTGCGCTGATCCAAATTCACCGTTGTTGCGTCTCCATGTCGCGTTTGCAGAAGTGTTTTGCAGAAGTGAAACGCACACGCATCACGCATTAGATTCGTGCACTGCCGCGAAAAACATGAAGGGAAACGAATCTTGACATGTCTCCGCTTGACTTGTGGCCGTATCTTGGAAAGAGGCGACTGAAGACAGCGTCGCCATCTCTGCGCGCCTACAGAAAACACGAGCGGACATTGTAAACAAATTTTGTTAAGCCTTCTGCACCGCAAATCCACTTTGTATCTGAAAAAAGGAGCTATCATATGCAGCTTTTCTGGACACCAGCGGCCTAGTTCGCGTGAACGACACCACGTGGCGTATCGACCTTAAAGAATTCAAAAGTCCCGCCATGACGTCTGCAGTGACGCGGCACTAAATAAAAGAGAATCAAAAGAAACAGTACACACGCCCCGAGACTGTCGCTTCACCTCGGTGCGCAGAAAAGAGAGCTCTGTTTGTCGGCGTTATCTCGACGGCGACGACTGGCAATGAATTGGCAGTTTTTCTAGACGTGCCATGCCAGATGTCTGGCCGTTATAGACGCGCCCACGATGCATGAAGAGAATCGTGTTTTTATTTGTTTGTATGTTTAGTTTCTTGCGCTGCCGTACCGGTGGGATAATGGAGCAGCATGCTGCTTCCCGAGTTTCTTTTTTCAGCTAGCGGGAACCATTATGTTGGGGTACGGACAGGATATTGTTGTTGCATAATAAACCGAATTTCCTTTGGTGTACCACTTGGGTGATGCTTGTTTGCTCCTTGCGATACCTCAAATTCGAACTGGATAAGTTTGAGAACGCTAGGAATGAGAGTAAAAAAAAAGGAATTTAAAGATAGCTTTTATTTGTTTTCATTTAGTTCTTATTGAAATGTGGCTGTCACCGCAAGCTTCGCGCCGTCTAAGAGGGTGTGCAAAAATGATACAGTCGTTGAAAGATGATCTTGTACACCGGAAAATGTGAACCTGATTAGTTTTTTTGTTAGGAATGAACGTATAGTAGAACATATACGACCGAAGTGTTGTGTAATAATCTCTAGATCTTCCGTCTATCCCGCTAAAAAAAAGCACTTATCTATCCTAATTGCATTTCTTCTTTCTCTTTCTTTTTTTTTCCCTTTTTTTTCTCACGGTCGGCTGACTCATATGCTCGAGGTGATTGTCTTGAATCCTGTTGGCGCAGATACACCAATAGGTTACTCTAATGGGCTGGAAGTTCTCTTGAAGCTCTCCTTACATGTTCTGTAGGCGCAGTCTCTTTCAACTTTGCACTACAGCAAGCACAAAGTCGATCATGAATCACCTACTGGCCCAATCGTCCACTTTGATCAGCACAAAGAAATTCAGGAGAGCGAATTTTGGCGTTTTTGCGCTGACAACAACGATTATTAATGCAACATAATATAGTAACTATTCCTACAATCTATCAAAATCACTTCTTTATTCTGTATCACTCCTGATGTAGAATACAAAATGCATTTCGACTTGCTCAACAACGGGTCACAAGACACATCAGAGAAAAGCGAACCCTTTAATTCCCCCTTCTTTCGTTCACGCAGCATACTAAAATTTCTTCAGTTGTGAGTGGAGCTCCTTCTGTTGCCACGAAGATGTGCAGGCGTTCCAAAGGAAATCTTAAGCCTTTCTTTCCAGGAGGTTCCCCTAAGAGAACAATGGTGTTTATGCGCACAGGAATTTTGATTAGTAGTTTTTCGCTCGTAGCAATGACTGAAAAATACCAGTCTTCAGCCAGATAAAGACTAGCGAAATCTGCTTTTTCCCTTAATATCTACTGCTTTTCAAGCAGTTGTCTTCTTCCTCTGAAAGCCCAACGGAAAATGACCCATGTCGAATAGAATGAATACAGCTCCGCTCGAGGGTCTTCAAAACCGGAGCTTTTTTTGTACTTCATGATGCAAAATATCAGCCGCGTATTGAATCCTGGAATCTTCTGGCTTGATGGGAATGTCAAAGCTGCGAAGACATTCCTGGTTGGGATTCTTTTTTTGGCTCGAACGTGTAGGCCCACCTTGAAAGTCCCTTCCACTGTATTGGGTAGTTCTGTCTCTATTGTAGATAAGGAAATCATAGTAAAATAGATAGTAAGAAATATATAATTCAATATTAAATTTTACTGCAACTTAAAAGTTGCAATAGAAATACGCGCGAAAGCGACTAAGAAAAATTAATAATATTTCAGAAGACACGATAACTGCCATGTAGCCTCGACTTTAATAATAGGGATATCTGCACACAGGTGTGAAGTCTGGTTAAAGCGCATCAATAGCACAGTACTATCATAGATGCACGCGTTTTAGAAAACACCCTCTAGACATGGTATTCCCTCTAAGCTTTGTCTGAGTGGAAATAGCTCGAAGAATTCCTGTCAATCTGATAACATGTTATTTTTTTTCTTAGATTAGGCCCTAAATCTGCCCTAAATGGTGGCTCTGCGCTGTACAGCGCACACGTGTGCTGTACAGCGCAGAGCCACCATTTAGGGCAGATTTTGTAGTGACGCGGAAATTACCTCCTTGATAGTGAGAAAGTTCAAATATGTATACACAATAACCTTCTCAATATTTACTTATGGACAAATATTTGGGATCCTGGAACATGAGGTGAGCATGAGTGAGGTCACGCCTTTTTAGAGTAAATACTTACTCTATCACCATATATATTCGCGATGTGCTTTCTTAAAGGGACTGACAACCGATCGAAATGTGTCACAAGACCCCATGGCTGTGAATTACAGTGACATAAACGAGCTTTTTCTCACCATATGATTAGGATTTGTATTGCTGAATTGCGCTTTGAAAGTCACAACGGCATGTCGCGTTGCCTGACGGGCAAGCCTTCATAGTGCACGAATGAGATGTGCAGAATGCTGTACGCAGTCCGCTGCTATTTACTAAAGAAAAAAATGCGTTTAAAATTAATCCGCACGTTAATAGGCATTCTCGATTTATTTTGTGCTTATAAAAGAGTAAAAGGAGTTGACGTTGAGAGGTGGCGTTGCCTTCGTGACTACTAGTGAACGCATGTCAAGCAACGGCGCATGCGCGCGGCGCTTTCTACATTGAATGAACTTCCAGGTAGCACACATCAAAAATCGGAAAAAAGGGATTTCATACCGCTGGGGCTGTGGCATAGGCTTCGCAAGACACTGACCTACGTAGGCGGTGTCACGGCTGAAACGTTAATGAAGGCATCTTTTCTTTTTTCAGTAAGTACTACCCGCAAGGCATTCTCTACACACACACACAAACACACATTTTGTATATATATATATATATATATATATATATATATATATATATATATATATATATATATATATATATATATATATATATATATATATATATATATATAGTTAGTCATAACTAGTTAGTCATAGTTAGTCACGTTAGTCATAAACCTGAGGCGAACAAGCAAGGCGAGCTTGATCTGTTCATTAGTTTGATGAACCGTAATTAGGCTTGGCTCGGGAACACAGTGCGGAGGGCAATCTAGTGAGCGTCGAATACTTGGCTCATAGAATCAGTAAGCGGAACTGTAAAGCGAAAAGCGCTTGTTAGTTTCTTTCTTTCTTTCTTTCTTTCTTTCTTTCTTTCTTTCTTTCTTTCTTTCTTTCTTTCTTTCTTTCTTTCTTTCTTTCTTTCTTTCTTTCTTTCTTTCTTCTTTCTTTCTTTATTTCCTTAAAGACCCCACTAGGGGGTATTACATAAGGGGTAGGTTACAAGATAAACAACAACGTAAGCACTTTGTTACATGGTATATAGGGATGTGATAGCTTCCATGAAGGCAGATGGGCTTGAGTCAGCGATTTCCTGCGCAAGGTCGTTCCAGTCCTTGGCTGCTCGAGGAAAAAAAGAAGATGCGAAGGTGACAGTACGAGCATGAGGACGGGCAACATTTAGGGGGTGACAATGCGATAGGATATGCTTGATAATGGCAAAATATACGGTGCTTGATTTAGCGCGCTGTGATAGAACTTATGAAATAACGATAAACTAGCGATGAGACGACGATTGGAAAGTGTTTGTAGGCCAGATTCTGCTTTCAAAGATGTTACGCTGATATCATATGAAAAGGCGGAGTGGATGAAACGAGTGGCACGATTCTGAAAGGCCTCAAGGGCATTTGTGAGGAAAATCTGGCGAGGATTCCAAATGGCTGATGCGTACTCTAGTTTCGGCCGTATTAGTGTCTTGTATGCTAGGAGTTTGACATGCTGTGGAGTGCTTTGTAAGTGACGTCGTAAAAACCCAAACGTTTTGTTAGCTGATGCGATTACTTTTGTCACATGCGCACACCAGTCAAGGTCATTTGATATCGTCAAACCTAAGTATTTATATTGGCTTACTGTCTCAAGTTGCTGATTTACTATTTCATACTGGAATTCCAACGGGTTAGAACGGCGAGAAAAGGACACAGTTTTGCATTTACTCGGATTTAAAACCATTAACCAACGTTGACACCAATTTTGAATGTTGTGCAAGTCATGTTGAAGAGCAAGCTGGTCAGTATTGTTAGCAACTGAACGATAAATAACGCAATCATCGGCAAACATGCGGATTTTGCTAGTAACGTGCATTGGTAGGTCTTTAATATATATTAGAAAAAGTAGGGGGCCTAATACCGAACCCTGAGGGACGCCGGATCCTACTCGAAGAGGCTCAGAGTTGTTGTTATTGACGCACACTGACTGTAGGCGGTTGGTAAGGAACTGCTCAATCCATGTTAGAACAGCGGGTTGTAGATTTAGTTGTGAGAGCTTTAGTAATAAGCATTGATGAGCAACCTTGTCGAATGCTTTCGCAAAAGTCTTCTTCCTCGCTGTTTTCATTCATTCTGTTGTACATTGCTGCTATCATGGGTACCTGTTAAGGGAAAGTCATCAGTAAAGACAACATGCATGTGTCCATGCCTGGACTTCCCTCTTAGTTACTCCCTCTTATTGCTCTTTCAACGGCGTGAAGTGGCGTTGCGGCAACAAAGGCAGTGTGTAATCGGCTGATATTCCCTATGAAATCACCTATGCTTTTCAGGAAAGCAGCGTACACTAAAGAACGTGTTGAAAGGGTGTCGTTTCGCCTCACAAAAACAGTCCTAATATCGTGCATGCCTCTCGATTACATTATCGCCGCGCGCCCGGCACTTCCAGGTCACAAATGGCATGCACGTTATGAGCGTGAGGTAAAGGGAGGGGGCACTTGCTGAAGGCCTCGACAGTTTGAGAGAAACACCTATTCTCATTATTCTTGTCAGTAAAACACCGCCTCCGTCAAACTTTTGGGAGGGGAGGCGGGTCCTTGGGACATACCCCCTAGCTACGGGCCTGGCCTCGGGACTCCAATGTGGCCCCGGTCGGTCTACGAAACTTCTTCCGAAGTACCACGGCCCGTACCGTGTGGTCTAGCACGCCTCGTACTCAGTGGCGGATCCAGGGGGGGGGGGGGGGGGGCGATTGGGCGATCGCCCCCCCCAAAGCTATAAGCCAACCCAACCCCCCCCCCCCGCTTTTCACCTCACCGAAGGCCATTTTTCAGAACGTAGAATTTTTTCAGGTGGTCGCTGTGTCCATCCCAATCCGAGACTAGGGAAGCACCCCTCACACAGCCCAGCGCTTTTGTTAAGAGCGAAACAGGCTTTCTAGAAAAGATTTCTTCTGCGTCCTGCATCTTTCAAATAGGCACCGACGAGCACAAGCCTCAACTATTTTGCTAAAGCAACTGCTGCCTTTATGGAAGCGAGCTAAAGCTTCCTCCCCACTCCCAGGGCCATCAGCTCTTCAGCAAAGCGAGGGGTCTTCAAATTCTCCCATCTTTTTCTCAGAGACAGGAGTCTGTTCTGTGTCATTCAAACTGGCATCTTTCGTCCCACCACGGCCGGGCTAGACTGCACGTGCGCGCTTGAGCGCGCACGTGCAGTCTAGCCCGGCCGTGGTCCCACAAAGCGTGCAGAACAAGTTACCTTTTAGTCAACCTTCAGCGGCTGGTCCAAAAAAAAAAAAAGAAGGAAGGCAGGCAGTGGTGCTCTGAATTATATTCGCCGAAGTACCGAGCAAGCCTCCGAGAGCACGTGCGCGGGGTATAATCGAGCGCGACTCCGAAAGCTCCGTTTGACCGTCCTTAGGCTGCGGAGATAGAAAGGGCATTTTCTGGCAACACGACCGGCCAGAAAAAAAGGCAATGGGGAGGAGGGGGCGGGGTAACAAAGGGAGGCTTACTCCGAAACTACATTCAAGGAATACTAGAGCTCGCCGTTGTGGGAATACTCATTTATCGAGCAGGCGGCCTGCCCTTCCCTCTTTCACCCTCCTCTTACCAACAACACTGATACGTGTTCCCCAATGTTTAGCGGAAATATGCGAAATTTTAGATAATGAAATGGCACTGAGCAATGCAACTGAGAACAAAAATAATGAGCATTTGGTTACTAACGTGAAGTTTTAAAGTTGGGCAACGCCCCCCTCCCCCCCCCCCCCCCCCCCCCCAACAACCAACCGCCCCCCCCCAAAGCAAGCGCCTGGATCCGCCCCTGCTCGTACTTCATCATATACGCCGTCAAGTCGCTTGAGACTTATTGTAATCAAACAGTGTCGAGTCATGAGATTGTACATATGGCCTGCTAAAGCCTCACTGTCACTATGCAGCTGTCCGTAGTTAGTCAGGATGGCTCTTTTTCGGAGGAGAAGTAAATGTAATGCAATGGAGCAGCACTACTTGCAGAAGCAGAGAACGCTGCTCCCGTAGAAAAAAGGCGACGATTCAACAATACAAGCTTTGCGTTGGTTCTACTATTACTGGTTACGTTTCTGCGTCGTCTCTAATGGTAGAGTACTTCTTTAAAACGCTTTATTGTATTACAAATGGCTGCCCTCATGCTTGCCTTGGTTTCGTTTTGTATTGTCTTCTTATGGTTGAGGTTAACTAAAATCTGGGTCCATTTCCTTCGTTATTAAGTAATGGGTTGTGTGGTAATAAAAAATAAAACATTAGAAGTTTACTTGCTCCATTTCCAAAAGCGAAACCGAAACTGCAGCAAATATCTTGGTTGCAATGCTCCAGCGAAAAAAACAAGCAACTAAATCTTCAACAGCGTTGTACTAGTAATAATAATTGCTGGAGTTCTACGTGTCCAAACCATAATATGTTTATGAGGCATGCCGTAGCCGAGGGCTGCGGAAATTTCGACCACTTCAGGTTCGTAACGTCCATCTAAAACCAAGTACACGAGCCTCTAGCATTTTCGTCTTGTTCAAAAACGCTGGAGCCGCCGTCAAACCTGCGCCCTTTGAGTCAGCAGCCGAGCACCGTAACCGCTGTACCACCGCGGCAAACATGAGCAACTCTGAGAGAGACAAAAAAAAAGAAAAAACCGCATTGGGATTCGAACCAAGGCCCCAACGATTGCGCGCAAACAGCCAGCACAAATGATCAACCCATTCAGCCACAGCGCGCGGAAGCTAGCCCGTGATACGATAGCTATTATAAAGATACTATGGTCAAACTCTCCTTGCAACGCTCCTTGCAAGTGTCCCCACATTCCAAAGAGCAGGAACGGAATCCAAAGTGAAAACAGCTGCTTTCTGTTTGCAAAAATGCGCTGTAGACCATTATTTGATGTTTCACAGCGCAAGGAACGAGGACGATATTGGAAAACACACACAGCGCTGAACTTAAAACTGACTATATTTTCAAACGTACAGCAATATATATGCACTCCTCACCAGGAAAGAATAAAGAATAGAGCAAATGAAGCACACAAAAAATTCAAAAAAAAAATCGTAGAAGCCCAAACAATTTTGAAACGTGATAAAAAGTGCACGGGTGCAGCTTCGCTTGCTCTTTCGAGCAACGAAAATGAATTTCTCGTGATCGTAAAATATATGTGATATCGATGATCGGTAGTTGTTTCCTGCGACTACAATTTTTTGTACACCAGGCCTGCAATTGTCGCGTGACCAAAATCACGTAACATCGCACATCTACTTATGTGACTACAATCACGTAACAACTAGCCACGTGACTAAAAATCACGTAAAATCAAGTAATTAGTCTCGCCACTAAAATCCCGTAACGTCACGTAACTATTGACGTGACGTGTTGGCGCCAAAAACTTCGGAACAACCGGGTGGCGAGGGGCAACCTCAGCGTCCGCACTGGACTCTAATAAAAATCTACTTTCTCTCTCACGTGACTAAAATGCCATCACGTAACTACTAGTGACGCGACATTTCCCCTTCAGAACCACGCATCAAGTGCATAGTCTGGGGAACCGACCGAAACCTGAGAAGAATAGATTATCCAAGCCTAGCCATATCCTATAATACTATACTAGCAAAAACTTTGCACCTCTAGCAATAGCTTGGTATTACTAGCAAAACCTTAGAAGAAGCTAGGCCGAACGCTAGCTCCGCTTTCGGTTCCAGCCTTGCGCAACCAGTACATGCTGCGCACATTTTCATTTACAGATGTTTAAAATGGCATCTTATTGCGGTACGTTGAGGTGGGCTGCGAGTGCGTGCGAAAAGCTGCTGAATCACAGGATTTTCGTTTTGTAACTGGGAGCACCAGTCCCTGGACTTCCCGAAAGCTTTGATCCACACACGTCATATCACACGGACCTATCCGTTGCAGCGCACAGTGCTTTGTGATTTTAAAGGAGAAGGCATACTGGTTTTTTTTTCTGTTCACGTAGGGCGATAGATATGACAAGAGATGAATAAAAATCCCAGTTTCACCGCAAGGACGATCCAGTGAGTGCGATAGCAACAAATGAAGTAAAGCGGGCAGCTAACTCTTCTAGATCCAGCCTCGCGTAACTCTACAAAATGGTGCTGTAAGAGAACACAGCCACTCCAGGTAGGAAAGGGGATTTCGCGCAGTCTCTTCGAGTTGAGAGCGCAGCGTATAGAAGGGTATATGAGCCGTCCGCTGATGTTTGTCGAGATAGCGATTTTGATCTCGTTTAAGTTAGGGCGAAATCATTGCACTGCTGTTTGAAAAAGAACAAATAATTTTTCCTATTATTTGATTGGCTTAACTATCTGTTGGTTTCATTAGTAGTGTTTAACAAAAAAAAAAGAACCCCTCGAAAAATTCCCCTTCGTTCGTTAAGATTACGACAAACACTTGCGTTAGCCCTAAAGTACAAAGCAACTGCAAAAACGCCTAACATGTCATTTAATTACTATGCCTCGCTTGTGTAAGCTTAGTTCGCTTCCTTTACGTTGCTGAATTGTAGGTAACTGAGAAGGTCGCAACGACATCATGAGAAGGGAGAAATAAGTTTCCACCACAGTACGCGTACAAAAGTTCGAAAGAGCTTTGTTCACCATAACTTGATCGGGCGTTCTGTTCCTTAGGACGCTTATAAAAGAGTAAAGTAAGAATTACAAATGTAGATCTGAACGATGTGATACCCGTGGAGTGTTTAAACATACACAAAAAAGTCATATAATAAAGAGAAAAAGAAACGGCAGCTCAAGATTACAGTCAAGAACCGAAACCGAAACGAAAGCTCTTTTTTGTTTCGGCGGCGACATCCTGTGCGAAGCTGCAGAACTAAGGCACGGGCTGAGAAAAAATAAATGCTGATCCGTCGCCCGGAATCGAACCTACGACGGCGCGGCTACGCCGCGCTCTGAATTTGAGCGATTAGCTCGCTCGACCACTGTGGATGTCTTGCCGCCGGTGTTAAGCAAGGGCTTATCAATTTACCACAAACATTTGAACGACCGCGCTTCAAAAAACGCGTTAGGGAACAATGTTATGCCAACTGCGGCAAGTTGAGAATGGCTTCAAACGAAAGCTGAGTGTCAGGACTACATGTGATTTCCTGACCATCAACATAACTTGCTTAGTTTTACGACAGTGACCGTTTTGGTTCCGAAAAACAGGCCACATTTTGCGCCGTTTCCATAGACTCCCATTGTACAATCTTTAACTGCTCTGGGAACAAAATAGAAGCTTACTGCAACATGATTGCTGCAGTCCTCTCGTGCGTTTAGGTTCCCAGAAGCGCTCTGTGGTCTGCGTTTTTCAACATTCACCCTCTACAGTTAATTATACGGGGAAAACTCGCCAGTTCCATTGAAAACGCGCTAGCTTCGCGCCGGGGCCGCCAGGGGCGCTGGCTGTGATGTGTCCACAAAAGCTGGATATGTTTATTGGCGGTACACGATTGGCGAAGCCTCATTACTCAAATCTAACTCAAATACGAACGTTATTTGGGAATGAATGAGTTTAATAATGCAGGACGACGACTAGAAAGATTCGAAGTGGACGGCTCTCGCTTCAACAGGCACCGCCATCTTACCCTACGTACGGGATCTCATGCGTGCGTTAGCGTTGAACGCTATATTCCACAAATAGCGTTCGTACGTAAGAGCTCGGGGTACGTTTACGTTCTGCTCATGCGCAGTTAGGAGCACGCAACGCTAACGCTAAATCCTTGCGTTTGCTGTTTTCCGCTATACTAAAACTCGCTAATATCAACAGCGCGGACTCACTGCAGAATAAACTTGGTTCCCCGCGCGCGTGGTACATAGTGGAGCCATAGGAGCAGGCTGAAGGGCAAGAAAGTTGACATGATTGTGTTCTTCACACGAGTGCTTTGCTGACACATGATCATAAAGTCAAACTGTTCAGCTGTAGCGGAAAGGAAGCCTTCACATGTGGTGGGACTGCGCGGCTTCAAATTGATATTGCATTTTATGATTTCAAAATAAAAAAATATCAAGAAGTTAATTGTAAGGTGTAACTGGTTGCTTTTGGATACGAGTTTATCGATGGATATATTGCGCCATTTTCACGGCGGAAATAATTAATTTTTTTGCCAAAAATTGCTCACAAATTAAGCGAAGCTGGTAGGAGGCTATCGCAAATATTTTGGCAATATGGCCGGCCAGCAACCGCATCATTATTCACACCACTATCAATAGTATTGTCACGTGGTTGTCACGGTGAAGAATGCTGCAGCAAGACTGAGAAATACAGAGCTCTTTATTTGGCCGAACTTGTGTCCAGAAAATCAAAATTCAAAATACAAGCGATACGTGCTGCGCACTTATAGCGGCGGGAGCAGTCGTCAGCCGTTGAGTAATTTGATCATCGGTGGAACGCGTCGTCCTCTATACATCAGTCATCAAACCTTCCAGCATTATCACTGATGCTCGCGTAAGCTCTCTAATAAATTTGACTATTCGTGTCCGGCGCGTAATCTTAACAGAATGATCTCAAACAATTGTGAAGCTTTTCAAACATTACGGTACGGTCTGCGTCAAACGTTGCTAACACTCTTTGTGGGTGACTGAACCCGAATACGTCAAAACAAAGCAACAAACACGCGTGGCAGTAATATCGCTAGTAATATTAACGATGGAACTACCGATTGGACCATCGATAGTTTGTCTATAGTAGCACTATCGATAGTTTCAAAAAACTATCGATACTATCGATAGTCAATTTACCGATAGTTCTGCATCACTAACTTCTACACACACCACACGAAACCAGTATCCACACTAGCGGGGTGACGGTGCTGCCACCTATAGGTCGATCTCGCCGCGAATAGCGCGCCGCTGCTGTTGCCACATAGAATAACAGAAAATGACAAGGGAACCAGCGCTGGAGTTTCCGCGTAGAGTTACTGTATATGCTACCTTTAGGTAGCAGAGTTGTGCCAAGGTACGCCATCTTGGGCTCCGAAGTCTTGCGGGAAAGCCATTCACCACCCGCGTAGGAGCCGCGCGAGCGCGACGGAGTAACAGTGTTGATTTAAACAGATCTTCATGGGGCTTTTATTGCACTCGTCACATTCTCAAACAGTGAACGCAAGCAAATATACAAAAAAGTAGTAGTATTGCGTCGTGCGGGTATATATGCAAGAATTCTCAGTCTTTTCTGCTCACTTTTTTTAACGCATTCACCCTCCTCTAGGTGGCGCCACCGTCCCAGCTTGGGCACGTAAGCGCTATTCCGTTAAACGAAAACACGCTGTCCACAACGAACGTTTGCGGCACGGTAACGATATTCCCTTAACCCCGCTATCACTCTAACGCTAAACTAATAACTGTCTAATAACAACAGCGTCGATGTCAACCACCGTTGAGCCGCCGGAATCTACGGAGTCGTCGGCGTCTCCTGCGAAGTGTTGGTAGTGTTGGCTTCTCCGCAGCGCAAATGAGCCACCTATGACCACGTGACGGCGCTCGGCGAATAGCGTTGCTGGAATCATCGAAGGCAGAGCGAGCGGCGTCCGGAAAACAGTGGCGCAACTCTGCTACCTAAAGGTAGCATATACAGTAACTCTATTTCCGCGGTGTGGGCAACGCCGCCCTGGTGGTCAAAGCGCGCATACTCCAGCCGCTCCCGCGGATAGGGTGGCTAGAATGGGGAGGTGTGCTGAGCGCAGCGTGTTTCCCTTGCCAGAGAGGGTCCCTCTGCGCGCCGATGCCGCCAGGGGCGCTGCTGCAAGGGGCGCTGCATGGTACGGCCGGTACGGCCGCCGCCGTTGCAGATTACCGGAGGAAAGCCTAGCACTTGGCAACGCGGCGTCGTATTTTTCATCGTTCAAGTGGTGCTTATTGCTCGAGGGTCATGGATTTTTGAGGTGTGAGGATATAAACTGAAGAAGAAAGCTGCACGTTGTTGCTTCGTTCCTGGCTGCAACTCTGGGTACTTTTCGTCGACAGAAAAGGCATGTTTGTTCCGAGTACTGGCGTGGAAAGAGTTATTTTAGAAGTAAGGTCGTGCGATACCGAGAGCTGAGAGGCAGCTGACAAGGAACGCAGCACAATGCGAGAAGCATTTCGACGCAAGGCACGTAGAGGGGAACGACGTTGGGCTCGTTGGTATTGCGTAGTCTGAAGTGAACGACAGCGCGTACAACGTGATATGTTGTACTTTTATTCCTTAACTCGGGTGCATTTATTTTTAAAGGGGGTTAACCATGAGGAGGAAAAAAAGAAAGCCAAGTGGGCTAAGACCTGTGTTCTGTAGATAGCTCTTTATTGCAGAGTTCAAATAAACTTGCTTCGTGTACGAATGTGTTTCCTTTGAACTAATAAATCTTTCAGCCTGCCGACAAAACGAACACATGACGTTTTGACCAGCAGCTAGTGCATAGTAATGGTACAAGCGCGAGAGCAGGCAATTTTTTAGGTATGTTTCCACTTTTTAGAAATCTTATGTTTTGACCCAAAATTAATTGTTTTGTGTTTGCCTTTGGGCGAACAGTTTAAAAGGGCTCTGCAAGTGCGTTCAGTAAAAGAACGGAAGGTAATTATAATGTAATTACCAATATTACGCATAACACGGCCATCACGGCAATAGTCATAACTATACCAATCCAACCATACAAAAAAAAAATGGCTTCGCAGCATTATAGCTGTGTACCAGGGGCGTAGCCAAGGGGGCGGGGGTTGGGGGGTTCAACCCCCCCCCCAAATTTTTCAATTTTGCATATGTACATATACACGCACACATACAAACGCACGCACGAACATGATTGAACCCCCCCCCCCCCCCAAAAAAAAAAAATTCTTGCTACGCCCCTGCTGTGTATGTAGGCTATGCGATGAGCTAGAATCCTTGCGCTATCATTATTATTAGGTATATTATAGCCTAAAACCACCATAAGTCGTGTTGTTTCAGAAGGTTGCATTTCAATTGAATTATTATAACATTAAAAGTTATTCATCGGTTCAATGATTCTAGTTCATTGCACAGGCGCAAGTAAATGTCTGAGCAAGAAGCATGGAAAGTTTCATGGGAAAATATTGATCTGTTCATTAGCTATGAGCTTTTTCGCAACAAAAACCTACTGAAAATGAAGTTTCGAGAAAAACAATAATTAAATTTTCCGAACATGTCATTTTCAATTTGAGTGTAGTCACAAAAAAAGGACCATAACTTTCGAACAGAACCAAATAGAAGCGTAATTTTTTGTGAACCGCAATTCTGTATGTTCGTACATTTTCAGAACATCAAAAGTAAAAAAAATCACTTTTAAAAAAAAAAGACATACCTTAACCATGTGAATAAGCACTAAAAATGACTTGAATAAGTTGCAGTGATACATAATGGCAAGTGGTAAAACGGCAGGACACAAGCGCAAAAAGAACAAAAAAAAAAAAAAACTTGCTGCTCAAAAGTGGCGTGCGCGAAATGCCGCTAGCAATATTACTCTGGCACGCGCAGTGCTACTCGGCGTGCAATACGAACCCTGCTTTTCAAATGGGGAGAGGAAGTCTACGCTTTATTAGCGCAATCGCTGAGGTAAACAGAAAACGATTAACGCTGCAAAGTGTCGCACGCAAAAAATAGCGCGAGCCATAATCGTCGGACGCTAGCAAGGCTGCGCTGTACGTCGTCTGCTCAACGCCACGCGCCCCTGCGTACAGCGCTCCTTGCGGCATCGGCGCACGTTGGGGACCGGTTTCCGCGGCCGCTTTTCACACCTCCCCATTCTAGCCACCCTACCGCGGACGAGAGTGGCGACTGGTTGAGGCTATGCGGGCGCGTATCGCCGAAACCAAACTAAAGGATGCTGGCGGTACTGTTGCGCATTCAAGAGCCACAATACGTAGAAACGAGGGAGGACGTATCCTTCTATGCTTTTCCTTCTAAAACATATGAATAGGAACGGATGCGGCGTTCCATCCCGGGACTCAGGCGAGCACAGTATGTTCTGCCCAATTGCTCTCCTGTCTAGTGGCGTCGGGCTGGTTTCTAAACCGAATTACTGTTAGATTTATTCGATAGTGCGGGCCACCAGTGGAAACCGGGGCCAACTAGCAGAATTTAATCGGTGTTTTGTCTCAAATAAAACATACATATTATGCAGCATGCGGCATATGTAACAATCTTTTCATCTGACCACCACCAAGCTCCTTCTGATGACACCGCGTGCAGTGAATATGATACGATAGGCAGGTAGACTACATTATTTGCAAACAGTTACGCAGAAGAAAAGCTGTCTGTCTACGAGGTGCGTACGGGGCACGTTTGCCGATGCCGCTGAACTGTTATGAGAAATACGCACGCGATGGATTCCTCCGTTGAACTTCACTTGTGCTACAGACAGCGTTGTCACGAACAAAGCAGTGGACTACTCGAAGCTTAGCTTTCTGGTTTCAGCCGATGCGGTAAAGCTTCTTTGTGCATTGGCTGCCGCGGCGAAGTGATATCGTAATTTATGCCTCGCTAGAAAAGGGTCAAATGTCTTGGATTTTTACACGCCGTTTAATTCGCCTAACGTACTGTGTTAGTTTTTTCGCTTGCCTGTGTCTGCTTAGAATAACCGTGTTTCATCAACATCGAAAATTGCTGGCGTTTTACGTGCCAAACAAGGTATGATTATGAGGCACGCCATAGTGTGGGAGCCAGAATTTTGACCGCTTGGGGTTCTTTAATGTGAACATAAATCTCAGTACGCGGGTGTTCTTATTTGTATTTCAACCCCATCGAAATGCGGCCACCGTGGCCGGGAATCTATCCCGCGCCCTGGAGCATAAAAGCGCGACACCATACATGCGCTAGCACGGTGGTTTGCTTGATCAACGTCCGCGTGCATACATACCACGGGCTGGGCATACATACCACGACAGAAAAACGTTGACGCAGCTACCCCTTGCCCCTTATTTACTTATTTTTTACTGCAGTAGTGGGCGGCTGGTATCGACGCAGCACGTACTTATCAATGGAGGCTTGTGAGCCTGCACTATAATAGCTTGACACAAATCCCAGGAGACAACAAGAAAATGGTGACGACGGAGTCGCCACCACGGCACAGCACTCTCTCTTCGATGCCGTATGCACAGACGTAGTCTGCTTTGCAGAGCTTCTCTCCGTTTTCCAGTGCTTTCCTGAGAAAGTAGCCTTCAGACAAAGTTTTTTTTCTAAACCATAGAGCAATAGTACTGGCGCAGTGGATGCTCGAGCTGTTCGCGCCAAAATGAAGCACGGGAACGGCGCACGCGCGTGCGCTCACTGCGGTACAGTGCGGCCGGTCGTCTGAGCGCGAGCGGCATGACCTCCGAGATTAGCCGACGGCGCGGAGGCCATGCGAGCGGCTGAGTTATGTCGCGACTCCCCGCCAGGCGCCCTTTTTCGGCGCGCCCCCTATCCAGCGCTGGTCTCCCCTCTTTCGCAACGTTTCTGGAACTACTTCAGTTTGAAAAGTCGGCTCTGTTGCGCGGCTCCGCCGCAAGCGGAGGCGGCGAGTGGCGCTGTAGTCGCGTCAGGCTTCAGCGAGGTGCGCCGACCGCTGCTACGGCTGCTATCGTATCGGTGCGCCGGATCAGATGGGCCACTGCTTTGTATTGACGAACAGATTCCGGATCTTGTAATACGCAGCAAAAGAGATTACACGTGTTACGCGTCCGCAATGTCGACATGTTTTATGCCGGGCTGCACAGCAGCAAAAGGACAAACAAATGACCGCGGCACTCTTGGGCTCAGCATGATCAGACGGGATAAAAAGCTGCCAGAAAAATCGCAAGTTAATGAAGGAATGTACTGTCGAAGTGCTGCTTGCTGGGCCAGTTCTTCACACTAAACTTGTGAAAACCCGCGAAAACGGACGCAAAATTAAGTTAGGGAAAATTTGATGTTGTAACTTTTTTTTCTTTGTACTTTGCTGAGAGCTTGGTACATGTGTTGGCTGTTTTGGTTGTTTCAGGCCAGTGTGGCTTTCAAGTATATGTCAGTTATAAGTTCAGCGTGGTGTTGTGATTCCTTCCTTCGTGTGTGCGTCTTTTTCGCTGGTTTTCTCAAGTATTAATGAGCGATTCACGAATGACAGGATCGAAATGCCTCGTTTTTCCTGAAAATCTTCAGAAGTTGATGTGTAATTATTGTAAATACTGATCGAAGTAACCCGCAAACATTTCAATTAAACACGTGATTTATGCGCATTTTTGACGTGCACTATTGTACTCCATAAATGTACATGTACATCTTATCACTTTCATTAATCGATTTTAATGATAGTTTTCAGCTAATTCCCAAGCACCGAGTTCCGGAAAGCTGATTTATTGACAGCAGGGGCTTGGCGAGAAGTTAATTTAGTTCCCGGGGGAGGGTGGGCATAGAAATACCGAACGCACCCATATGTCTACGCCGCTGGTTACAGTCAAGGTACATGCGAGTAATAATTGCGGGAAATTCATTGGTTTATAGGGTTTAACGTCCCAAAGATACTCAGGCTATATGCCGTAGTGGAGGGCTCCGGATAATTTAATTCGACAACCTGGGGTTGCTTAGCGGGCACCGGAATAGCACAGTACACGGGCACCTAGCATTTCCCCTCTACTGACATGCGAAGGCCGCGACCAGGGTCCAACCTGCGTCTTTCGGGTCAGCAGCCGAACAGCTTTTTTTTTTTAACCACCAGGAGCATATCCAGAAATTTTTTTCGGGAGGAGGGGGCGGGGGGTCTTCAATCGTACTTTATGTGTTTGTGCGTGTAGCACAAGCAAAACTGAAAATTTTCGGGGTTCTGAATGCCCCCACCCCCTGGCTACGCCAGTATTAACCACTGTTATCTCGGTGACTTCACTGAAGCGAAAGGTTAGTTGGAAGGGTGTCGTTTCAAAACAGTAAAAATACAATTAAGCTGGAACATGACGGTGCGATATCAATGTTTAATGCTTTCAAGAGAATAAAATTGTTTAAAAAGAAAAGCACGAAAATTTCAAAAGCATTTTCATGAATGATTAAATCACACGCAACATTCGGCACTTAAGTGCGAATTATGTCGTGTAAGCTGAGGACAGAATCGTACATGTTAAGGCCATCTGCGATCTCAGCTAGTCGCGGCTGGTCTAAACGTAGTTCATATCGAGTGCGACTGGCTCCTTTCTTCCGCAACTTGCACGAGTGAGTCAGTCATGACCGACAGATTTGATCCTGGTCACGCTTTATCGCGATCAAATTTAATCGAGCAACACATCGATAACTTTCTGAATCTCGAGCTTGCGAGACTGAAATTCTACTAGCGCGCCCTACAATTACGGTGGCTACTACATTGCTTTATTTTGATATGAATAACAACAGCGGAATAATGTACAGCGGCGTTTCGCTGTATTCTTTCCGTTCCTTGGACACTAGACATCATCAAAATCCGAGTTGCAATAAAGCCTGTAATTGGGCAAGGCGAAGGCTGTCAGAGGAAAGACAGCACGAAAGGATTCCCTCGCGAGCCTCCGACGAAATTATGCAATGGCCTATTTGTTTCTAAATACCTACGAGAACATTTACAGACACTTCTGGTAGCCAGGCAAGAGGTTTGCGAAATCATCTCCTCTGGTACTTCAATATTGTACTTAGCCAGTGAGCAACGCTAATGTATGTATAGCAATGAACATGACGAGAGCAGCAGCGACGGTCGTGCTCACGGTGCCTACTGTCATTCGCGTAACACACAACACGAGCAGACCCAGTCTCAGATATTGTTGCTGAACCGTACTATTTAACACGATTACCTTAGCGGAAAAATAAGTCGTTTTCGCAACTGTGTTGATAAGCAATTCAGTATATTTGCGCGGACAATCGCAGCTGACCGCCGCCTTCACTCGCGCTTCGCCGTCTGCTACGTAGAGCCTGTTGCTGCAGTAGCGCCACCTGCACCGGAAGTCGGTTGCGCGCCGCTTTCAGAGTACGGCGGAGGCGGGGAGTTTGGCTAGTTTGGCAACTGAAAGGATTTCTATAAACGTTGCTCTTTCGGCTCGTGTATCTGCGATGGCGATGGGGAGGACGCCGGAAGACGACGCTCCTTCGCCCGCTGAAACATCCGCCGATGCGATTAGGCCTAACCCGGCCGTCGCCCAACTGCCGTCGCCGGCGTTGCTAGGGTTAGCGAAGCCGAGCGCGTTCGCGAATGGCGACGTCGCGTCAGCAACACTGACGAGGCGCGAGCCAGGGAAGCCGAACGCAAGCGTCGGCAGCGGAAGACCAACGACACCGACGAGGCGCGAGCCAAGAACGGAGACGGCGCGCGGCCAGCACCGACGACACGCGAGCCAAGGAAGTCGAGCGCGTTCGAGAGTGGAGACGGCGGCAACACCGACAAGAAACGAGCCAAGGAAGCCGCGCGCGTTCGAGAGTGGCGCAAGACCAACGAACCCTCGACCTCGTCCGCAACGTCTCGAAAGCGTCGCGCGCCCTCCGCCGAATCGCCCGCCCGCAAGCGCCGACCCGCCGATCCGGAGGCGTCTCGCCGCCGCAACGCCGATCGCGTCCGCGCATGGCGCGCGGCGAGAGCCATCCGCGACGCCGCCAGCAACGCCGGGGCCGACGCCCGCTGCCGACGCGAGATCCTCGAACGTAGCTTCGGTCACAGCTGCCGCGCGTGCGACCGTCTGTGGTTCGACAACAACCTGTCCAACGTCGGTTCCGTCCGCAACCGCAAGCAGCTGGAGGCAAGGTGTCAAAACAGAACGAAAACGAAAAAAAAAAACGATATTTTTGACCGGAAAGAAAACGTAACCGAAACTTCATATATTATTTCGTTCCAGAGTGAAACCGAAATTTTTTCAATCGTTTTTCGGTTCACGAGAAAACTTCGCGATCCGGAACAACTGAGCTCGTGCAATGTGAGCATATTTCAGGGTACAGTATTAGCGCGTACCTCAGGCAGAAATTTCAAAGCAAAGATATGTTGAAATTGTGCGAAAAACGAAAACAGTGGCAACCAGAGATGTTTATATTAACGCAAGTGTACTTTTGCGTGTCTGTCACGCAGGCCAAAGTGGAGAGGGCATTGTGGGCGCTGTTACAGCGAAAGCTGCTATGAGATCACAACAGATGATTTTGACGCCATAGTTGTCCGCCGCCGCCGGTGTCCGTGACCGCTATCGCATGAAATAAGAAAAAATTGAATGAGAAACAAATTTCTAGGGTCAGATTGGATTTTAACCCGCGCCCTCTGCGTGGCAGTTGGGTCTTTCACCACTGTGCCACGCTGGTGCTTGCGACTCCTTCGCAAAAATACTCTATACAGGCGTCATGTCGGGCAAGGAATCGTGTTAACATATGTAATATAGCGTGACAGAAGAGGAAAATAACAATCAGTCATCACACAATGCTAATAACACAAAGTGTGTGGTTTAATGCTTCCCACCAGTGTTGCGGAGTTGCCACTCCAGAAGTGAAATGACTCCGAAATCATTCCACATTTTCGTGACCCCGGAATAGAATGGGGACAACGCTTGTAGGAATGGAATGGAATTAAGCACCTTTTGCACGCAATGGAATGCGAATGGAATTACGTCTTTTTCCGAAAGTAGAGCATGTTTTCGTCTACGTGCTGTTTTTCAAACTTCAAACATTAGTAAGTCAGAGCCTCGAATTTAACAATAAAGCAGTATTTTTAAAATGGCTTGGCTGATTACAAGCACGGTACATTTATAAGCGACGCGCCTACTACAAACAGAGGCATAAGTTAGTGTACAGACAAATGCATTATACCAGCAGGTACTGAAGGGAGAAACAAACTACCCCTGCGCGTTGGTTCGCATTGATACCCCCACACAAAAGTGGCGCATACTCTATGCACAGCCTGATCTTTATATCATGAGCAGTTTAGTACCTGACACGCGTAAATAACCTTTGCGACAACGAAGACACTGCATACCTGCGCACAGGCGAACACAGAAAGTTCTCCTCACCACATCCATGCTTGCAAGGCGCGCTTGACAACCATCAGTGCTGACGAGCAGTGCGGCCCAGTGTTCCATATTCGATGCAAAGGCACAAAGTGCCCGAGAGGTGCACTGTTCTAACTAATACCAGCAGATCTAGAGGGTTTTGTTCCCCATTAACCAAATCTTACCTAGTTTCCTCCATATTCACAACCGCTCCAGACATGTGGCAAAACTGCTTAGTCTTCTTGAATACTACTTTTTTCAGCACAAAAATACGCTATGTCGTGGTTTTATCATTAACACATTTAAGCTTAAACATTATTAAAACATCACCATTCGTTAAAACATGCTGACTATGCAAATACTCTAGGTAGCCGAAGAACTGCCCCTATGGGAATTAGTACGGTGATTGTACTGCATGATATGTCACCAAGCTACTATCCCTTGACCTTAAAGAGACCCTAAAGAGCAAAACGATTTTTCTCGCATTAGTAAGGTAGTCTTCCACGATACCAAAAACACCGCGCTTGCTGCGAGAAGACGCTTAATAAGCGAGAAAACGCGCAAAAAGAAAATACAGGTGGCGACGCCACCTTGGAATTGCCGCACCATTTGCCGTGACGTCACGTATTTTTGACGGCGCCTGCTTGAGCCTACGTAGTTCCTAATCGAAGTACATTGTCCTCTGAGGGGGCCAGAGACTTAACATAACCAGTTTGTGGAAATTTCGTCGAGCCAGTGGCACCAAAATACCTTAAATGCTCTTTCAAATCTTTTACGTCACGAATTACAAAGTTCGGCGCGAAATTTAAACATGAAACTTTGAACTTGGTTTTCTCCTCTAATAATAAACCTATGGTGGTGAAATAAACTACACGAGAGTTCTCCAAGCACACTTTATCAATCTAAACCAATTCATTGTTTCTCTTTAGTGTCCCTTTAATAACGTGTTTTGCGTACTTTTGCAGTTCTTAATACATCTGATGGCATCAGCTTTATGGGGCGTTCATTCTTAACTCGATAAAACTATCAAGATGCCTTTCCTACTTTGAGGAATTACAGGAATGTAATTGAACTGCCCGCCAATTCCCGGAGTGGGAATGGGCTAAGTTTTTTCATTCCGAGGAATTGAAAGGAATGGAATTGCGGCAAGTCCTAATTCCCCTGAATGGTACTCGAATGGTATGGAGGCTCCCATTCCGCAACACTGCTTCCCACCCACTGCAAAGTGCCCAGCCATAATTCCTCGTCATCCGCCACAGCACAAAGTGCACTGCCTTAAAGATGTGTAGCGGGTACCCCGTTTCTCCAAAAAATGACGAAAAATTGCATAGTGGGAACTTCGCTACTTGAGAAAAATTACGATGATTTATGGCGTAGTGGGTACCTTGCATGTGTACTTGTATTAGTTGCCCCAAGAGAACCTACAACGGGCTCTACAAAGTCCGCTCTTCCAGCTTTCGCTGCGACTGTGCTGCGTGTTCCGCGCAGGCCTGGCGATCCTTTTATCAGAATAGCGGCCTCGGACATCAGAGAGTACACTCAGTGACGTGCTGCGTCTGAGATCGTGCTCACTCCCTTGACACAAAGCGTTGAGCCCACTAAAAAAATCGTATTTGTCTTTTGAGAAAATAAATACTATGACTTTGAAATTAATACTGCTTTGAGCAAGTAGGTATAGAATTCGTGGTAGAGTTGCTTCCGCTTCTCTGAAGAACGTGTTTTACCCTTGTCCCACTTTCCAAAGAGGAGGGAAGTAACTACATCACAAATCCAATGTTTTTATGATTACCTTAACTTCAAACTTTTGCTTAAAAAACCGTTACGAACCATTACGGAAAATTTTTTTTTCGTTCTGGAACAGAAACGGAACGGAACTTTTGGCGGTGGAACGAAACTAAAACCGAAACGAAAAACATTTCATTCTGACACCCTGGCTGGAGGCGGCGACCGAAGTGATTCGACGCGAGTTCAGCGCGTTTCGCTTCAAACCGTTCTTCTAGCACCTGTGTCGACGCCCGTTTCAACCGGGTCAACGCCGTGCGCACCGCTGCTGCTTCGCATCCTATCAGGGTTCCCTTCGGGGAGATGGTCCAAGTTTTCTACATGTAGCTCTTTGAGACGGAACACAGCGCGCACAAGCGAGATATTTGTATTTCTTTTACTTTATACGTTGTCACTTTGCGTTTTTGCATGCTTGAAAAAGTCGCGCCTTTTACCCGTACCTTAGACGCTAAGCAGCATTTGCGTCGAAATACAACGCTAGCCATCACTTTCCACGGCGTTATGAGACGCGCGCCAAACCGGACTACTTCGCGTGGCAGTACTTGTGCAGACGCTCCGCAACCGTAGCTTTCCCTTCATTGCCACAGAAAGTTGTCCCCGAGTATAATGTTTGCTTGCTTTATTAGTTTTCTTTAGTATTGCATGTATTCATGTTCTGTTTTTAAGCATCGGGACGATGCTTTTTCAGAGGGGGGCATTGCCACGTGCGTTTCTTATTATCACGTTTGCTGTATTTGGTTTTCGCCCACAAAGACTGTCAGCAACGCTCAGCGCAAACCACGCCTCATTGTTCGAGAAGCTTCGCAATTATTGTAGATAATTTTGTTAAGATTGCACGCAAGACGCGAACACTCGAGCTTAAAGGCCAACTCCGGCAATTTTTCGAGGTCCATGGATCTGAAATAAAATTCGCTGGGTACATTCCTTTTCACGTTCCCGTTATTTATGCCAAATTACAAGCTGGAGACATATGCTGATTCACTGAAAATGAATTTTATTGATTGCCCCGACTCTCCCCACCTCGCTTCCCAGAATTATTGGCAATAGTGTGTGCGTGACGTAATTTTTGTTAAGCGGAAGTAACGGAACCGAGGGGCCCCTAGAGCGTCTGCTATCCGCAAGGCAACAATCGCGAGTGTTTGGCGAGCGCTTCGTTGGCTGGGCATGTGAATTTCAGTTCCTTGTGGTAATGCGTGCGATAGGTGAAGTGGTGTCGCGTTGTGGGCTGCACACGATTCCCCGTTGGCAGTCACGAAACACTAGCACCTAACGATTACCCTGCGTCTCTATATTAGTTTTAACTAGCAACGCCGGTTTACCGCATGGAAAGTAGAGTAATACCCTACCGGCTAAAGAATGCACATGCGTGAACACCACGGGAACACTTTCCGTAGCATATACAGGGTGCACCGTGACCGGGCCTATCGGTATACGGTGAGCTGCACATCGTGCGAAACAACGTAACCTAATGGTGCGAAAGGTGGCTCATACTTGGCTTATATTGAATTCCTTCGGCCGTACCAATGCGATGTTGAACGCCACTATTGTCAAACTTATGCACTATTCCCATAGCAATATTAAAAAGCTTTAGCTAGTCCGCGAACTTCTCAGCGATAGCATTTTACCCGATCACGGCCCCACAAACTTGAGCTGCCTAGACAGGTGGTGCCATCTGGCAGTGTAATGTGCAACCAGGCAAGCAAAGAGCTAAACAGGTGTGTTCCACTTCATCGAAGAGGAATGGCCATTATAGTTGGCCTCCAAATGCGTCGGAATCGCAGCTGTCATTTTCCGACAGCTAACTTGTGCACGTGACACGGTCAGTCACACGCAAGATTTCCGACGGAGTCGCCTTTCAACTGAGCGACTGCTCTTTGCCACTTTCACAGCTTTCATACTACGTGCTGGCGGGACCGGCATGCCTTGCATGATTTCCGGTTTTGTCCCCACTAATACATCATGCGAAGACAGTATGCTTGGTTGGGTTTCGGTTTCGGTGTTGCGCTTTTTTGCTTATTTAAAATTATTCTCCAATTTGCCGAGTGTTTCTGCTATCGGGCCCGTGACAGGAGCGTCTCTGGAACATAAAAGCACCATTACTTTGACATGGCCAAAAAATCGCCGGAGTTAGCCTTTAAAGGTCCAATCACCCGGCGTCGGCTCAACCCCCAGGATCCCCTTTTCCTCGGACACGGCAAAGCCATGCACGGCGAGGCGTGAGAGGGGTCGAAACCCCCCGTTAGCTCGGGTACGTGGTGTCGCTACACACCAAACGCCTACTTGCGCAAACGCCCCTGCGGGGCTATGAAGGAATGCGAGAAAAACCAGCGGGAGGACCATTGTTAGTTTATTTTATTTTACTATACAGCATACAGAAGTTAGGTGTGGTAAAAGAAATCAACAGCAGACAAAGTGGCTACCTACATTTTTACAGAACAAGAAAACAAACAAACACAAGAGCACATCCCAGTTCACACGCTAAAAATAATTTAGGCATGGCATTGAAGACTGGGGTCTCTCATCAGTAAGAAAAGAAAGATGACAAATTGCTGCTTGTATTTACAGACACGTTCGAGACCACAAGGCTTTGTTTCCAAGCATGACAACAGAGCTAAATGCAGCCCGCATTACAAGTAGTGGTAGGCGCTTGAAGATCTTGCTGACTATCGCACAAAACACCGCCTGGCATTTCAACATGCTGAGAATCTCCTGGGCTAGCGGCACCTCTGTACACAGAAAGAGCACTGGTGTGAATTCAATAAGCGCATAAGAGTCAAAACAGCTGCAAAATGCAGCTGGTCTCATAAGTTATTGTTGAACCAACACGAATAATAATGGCCCACAAACATTTTCCAACACTTCAGAGAAACAGTGTCAATGTTTGAATCAAAGCACACCAGAGGAACAGTAGCTCCCACATAGCTAAGAAACCACACTGCCAACAATTAGTAACCTTAGAATGTCCTAAATATTATGTTTCAGTTCAATGCTCTCCATTTCCACAGCATGATGCCTGCAACTGAACAAAAAAAGTGAGGCCCTCTTGGTTTCAAAACATCAACAAAAGTCCTGTCGTCCCACGGACTCTTCGTGCATCAATTCAGTATGCACACACTGCACGATAAATAATTTCAAAACCTAGAAAATCCCACAGGCCATCCTGCGTGATTGAAAAGAACAAAAAAGCTCTTTCCTCGGTTGTTAAACTATGCAGCTTCCATTTAAAAACTCCAGCTTCTGCAGGAGCAGCGTGGTAAGTTTACCTACGAAAGCCAGCTCTACTGAGTGTCCTGCCTCTTAGTGCTGTCGGGGCTCCTACATTCTGAACACGGAGAGACAAGGCTTGGGGCGGGATCAACCGCTTGGTGAAGTCTCCAGCACTGGTCCAATTACGAGAGCAAATCTGCACAGAAAAGTTAGTGGCAAGAGCTGTGACAAGTCCACACTGGTATGTGCGGGTGATTTGTCAGGGCAGGAAGCTTTGACCTACTAAAGGGGGGACATGGATTTACATATATTTGTGTGTGCAGATTATAAATTCCGGAAAACAGGTAGATGCAATTAAAAAAAAATTTTTTTTTATGGATTTTGCTAAATCTTTCGATACGGTCTCTCACAATAAATTACTCTTCTAAATTGGATTTAATTCTTAAAAATACTCAGCTTCTAAACTGGATTTCAGGTTATCTTTCGAATCAAAAACTGTACGTCTTTTTCAATGATCATTGTTCTCGTACAGTACCGGTTGACTCGGGTGTCCCCCAAGGCTCCGTGCTCGGGCCCCTCCTCTTTTTGGTGTTTATAAATGATATATCACATGATATACCTGTAAAAGTCAAGTTATATGCGGATGACTGCATCCTATACTCGGAAGTAGAAAACCATACAGACAAAATTAATTTAAACAATGCATTTCAAAAGGCCATTCGTTGGTGCGATAAATGGCAGATGTCAGTTAATTTTAAAAAGACCGTTTTCATGAAAATTTCTCACAAACGTAACCCTCTTCATTTTGCATATTCAGCCAATAATGTTTTTTTGCAGGAGGTACAACACTACAAGTACCTTGGTCTTTGGATTTCGAATGACCTTAAGGGAAGATGCGGGTCGAAAAACGCGAGTTTTCTAAAAAATTATCGATTTTTTGTTTTCACCTGTTTTGTTAAGATTAGTACCTCTACTGTTCTGAAAAAAAAAAAAAAAAAAAATCAATGTCGAGACTCAACTGGAAATGCTTTAAAATTGCGTCTAAAGAGCTCAAGGTGGCTGTCAAAAGGCCGAAAGTGTGTCATCTTCGAGCACCTTGCCGCTGATAATGCGCCGCCGCTCGCCATTGTCGACCGCATGAGGCGAAGAGCCGAGCCTCACTCTTCAAATAACAACGGTTTCCCGCGCTGCTGCAGCGCAAGAAATAATAAAGAGAAGCATGTTTTTGCCGCCTTTTTCGAGTGCCGCAACTGGCTTTAAATCACGTGGTACGGATCGGGAGCCACCATTGGCCGCTGCGCGCCTGTGTGTGCTGTGAAGCCTACTTGCAGGATCCGTGTCTAGTCGAGCAGCGCAGCTGAACAACGCTTTCCTCGAGTGCTTATCCGTTATGGATGAAGAAAGCCGTAGGAAGGCGCGGTCACCGGCCTGTGAAGTTTCACGCGGCACACAAATTTCGAGGACGTTGGCGCAAATCAAAGCCGAACATTCAAACCACGCAAAGAACGTCTGCTGCCGCAAGGCGTAGTGACAGCGACTCCGATGCGTCCAACGAGTTTGCCGCGGCATTCGAATATTCGAAGTTCGGCATTCGAAGACGGACTCTTCGAAGACGAAGAAAAGTCACAGGACGACGAGTCTTCGTTGATTGCTGATATGACAGCACTAAACATGTTGGTTTAATCGAGGGCACTCCAGTTTTGAACGTGTTCTGGAAGAGCTTGGCGTGCTCCCGTCTCATGATCTGGTTGCTCTTGGCACATCACGGGACAGCACAGGCCAGATAAAAATGTCTCAAAAACTAACAGGAGAAGCCAAGGGCTCGTCGGCGTGCGCTGAAGAAAAAATCTCTTGTCGAGGAGTCAGCTCGAAAGAGCCGTGAGGGCCAAACCTATGGTGCTGGCGCATTTTAATGGCAGTGGCCACTACAAGGAGGATTGTTCTTTCTTGTGTACAAATTTCGTCGCATTCAATGACATTTTTGATAAATAAACATGCAATTTTGACTTTAAAACTCGTTTTTCTCAAAACACAAATTTTGCCATTTTTGTCAATGTGCCCCTCCTTTTTCGGGTACTTCTGGTGCTCAGATCTGCATGAAATTTTTCCCAAATTTTTTCCGAAGTACGAGAAATGCAATTATCTTGTTTAAGTTTCAATATTCTTATTATATAATAAAGAAAACTTATGTAAACTTTTACTAGGGTAGGAGAAATATGAACTTCCCACGTTAAAATTTTTCACGTCTAGTACATATTTTGTATGGACTTCTTAATTAGTTATTTGCATTGCACATTTTATTTCAAACATTATGTACTATCATATGTAAAAAATTATTGAAGTTTAGGTCTGAAAAGAGGGGGGGCAAAAGGCTTAAGTTTTTCACTTTGTGATGATGCAGAACTAAAAGTATGAAACTTGCAAGAAAACTAATTATATATTTGAAATCAGCATAAAAAGTTCTGTAAGCAGCTCAAGTTTCATTGCTCTAGGGTGAATATTAATAAAGAAAAAGTGTCTTCGAGTAGCATCTCCCCTTAACTGGACGAGACATATTAACACTGTAATAAGCTCATGCAATTACAAACTATTTTATCTTAGACGAGCTCTCAAGCTCTCCACTCCCGTCGTTCGCTTTATTGCATTTAAGACAATTGTTCAACCTACTTTCGATTATGCATCCATAATTTGGTCCCCTCACACTAGAGAAAATATCAGCGAAATGGAAAAAGGCGGCAGATCCCACGCATTGTGGGAATCGATGTAATGTGAAGCAGCCAGCAAAGAGCTTCACACATCGTCTTGCATGTCATTGAGGAAAATGCGTGTCATGGTTTTCATGTTAACTCCTATTATTTATGTCCGACACACAGTAACGTCGCGCAATACCAACTTCCGGGTGGATCAAGCTAGCGAAACGGCCGCCAGCGCACCATGAGCGTGGCACGTAAGTCATGCTGTACATGACATGTGTGTCATGACTTTCACGTTAACTCGTGTTACAGTCGACGACCGATAATTCGGACTCCAGGGGGAACGTAAATAAGTCCGAATTATCGAATGTCCGAAAAAACGAATGCGTCAGAAAAAAAAATGCTTTTATTGACACTTCAGGGTCCCGGTGGCCGAAAAAAGTTGTCAATGCGTTGCTGCCCGCACTTCCGCTTACGTGCAACCAAGTCCGTCTGTATCTCCGCCAGTGTGATGTGATCGCTGTACAATGGCGAGCTGGTTTCGTTCGTGAAGGCAACGCGTCTGTGCGGCGCACTTAGCGGTCGCACAAAGAGGCAGCATGAATGGCGGCGCGGCGTGTTTGGGTTCTCGCCTATTAAATGCGTGCACTACGTGTGCAACTGCACCAGGCCACATGCACTATCGAGCAGTTGACTGAAGATGCTTATTGTAAGGCTTGTCAGCGATTGAGCCGTACTGGCGCGTTTGCCACCTGCCGCCATCACGCCTCCGTGCATTTTTTTTTATTCAAAATACCCCTAAAGGCCCTCAACGAGGGTATTACATAGGGGGACATTTTACAATAAATTGGGAAAAATAACAGAGTGTGAAAAACGGTAAAAAGTACAATCTTGGCAATTGGCTGGTATACATACAGTCAGAAAACAACAACAACGACAATGAAATAAATGCAAACTACAACATACTGAAGTAACTAGACACAAATGGTAAAAAAAAGAAAAAGGTGCAAGCATAGTAGGCAGTTACCGAATGCCTACGCAAACAGAGTACATGAAATACTGAAATGCACAATACAAAAGGAATACCGCTACAATATGCGAAATGAAAAAGAAAAAAGGTGAAAAGAAATGAATTAGGTAGGACACCACGTTTAGGTAATAAGAAGATCTTGAAGTTTCGTTATGTTTTTTTCGGTAGCTACGTGCGATGATAAATGGTTCCATTCAATGATAGTGTGTGGTATGAATGAATTAGCGAAACGATGAGTGTGACATGTGGGTCGTTTGACTTTGCACTGGTGATCGCGGCGAGGAAAAATGACTGCAGGGGGCTGAAAGAAATCGTCAGAGAGAATTGAATGATGGTATAGTTTGTTAAAAAGCGAAAGGCGAGCTGCTTGGCGACGATGAGATAAGGGTTCAAGTTCGGCGCGATCTCTTAGTGCAGTGATGCTTGAATGACGTGAGTAATTTGAAAAAATAAAACGCACAGCACGGTCTTGCAAGGATTCAATATTCTGGATAAGATAGGCTTGAACTGGGTCCCAAATAGCTGAAGCGTATTCGATTTTTGGTCGAACGAGTGTTAAGTAGGCAAGCTTACGTATATAGGGAGGGGCATTTTTTAGAGAATGTTTGATAAGACCGAGTGAACGATTAGCTGAAGCAAGGACGACGTCAATGTGATAATGCCACATGAGATCTGATTAAAAGTGAACACCAAGGTATTTATAAGTAGTACTAAGTGTTATTTCGGCATTATTTAAAACGCAAGATGTTGGTATGCGGGCATTATGTAGGGTAAATGACATTAACTTTGTTTTGGATTCATTCAGGGTCATTAACCATGAGGTGCACCAAGTATTAATATTGCCAAGGTCGAATTGAAGAAGCTCACGATCGGCATTACTGGATATGTTACGGTATAGTACACAATCATCGGCGAATAGTCTAATATGGGACGACACACAATTAGGCAAGTCATTAATATAAATTAGGAAAAGCAACGGACCTAAAACACTTCCCTGAGGGACACCTGATCTTACGTTCACATAATTAGAATGAGAGTTATTAACGACTGTGTACTGTGTTCTGTGCGAAAGGAATTCTTTAATCCATGCAATAACATTGGGGTGAATGTTAAGTTGGGTTAGTTTTAGTATAAGCCTGTGGTGGGGAACGCGATCAAATGCTTTTGAATAATCCAGAAAGATAGTATCAACTTGAAAACCAGAGTCTAGTGATGAGTGCAAGTCATGTACAAAACGGGCGAGCTGAGTGTCACAAGAATATCCTTTGCGGAAACCGTGCTGTTGCTTAAAGATGATAGTGTGTTCCTCAAGATAGTTCATGATTTGAGTGTAAATGATATGTTCCAGTAGCTTGCAGATTGTATTGGTTAAAGAGATTGGGCGATAGTTGAGTGGTACGGAGCGATCACCGGACTTAAAGATGGGAATGACTCTGGCCACCCGCCAGTCGTGAGGAATGATACGAGATGCTAAAGATTGGGAGAAAAGGGCACACAGAATGGGCGAGAGGCTCGATGAGATATTTTTCAGTATCTTGTTGTTCAACCCGAGATGGTCAGATGCGGTCAGATGCGGAAGAGAGCTTAAGATTATTTAATAATGTGTAAATTCCTTCTTCGCTGATACTTATTTCAGGCATCGTTATGTCAGCACGATTACTGATGAGAGGGCTGGACGTTAAGTCCTTATGTGTAAAAACAGATGAGAAAGCATTATTTAGTAAGTGAGTGCTTTCACAGTCGGATACAATGTCGCCATTTGGATTAGTAAGTGCAATTTCCTGATGGCTGCGTGGGTTGAGAATACGCCAAAAACGTCGCTGGTTATTTGCGAGAAGAGAGGAAAGGTCATTTCCAAAGAAAGAGCGTCTTGTTGTTTTTAACAGAGATTGGTATGCTTTTTCGCACGATTGGTAGCGTTTTCATGAATCCGAAAGACGATTTTTGTCAGCATTCCTGTACAGGCGTTTTTCTTATTGCTGAGACGACGGAGCCGATCGTTAAACCACGGTGTCAAGTCGAAACACTTGATTATGGCCATAGGAATGTGCGCGTCAATCAAATTGATAAGTGTGCTCTTTAACCACTTCCAGTTTTCCTCTACTGATTGCGTTAAATAAGCGGCTAAGAAAACATTAGAAAAAGCTGATAACTCAGAATTGATTATATCGAAGTTAGCTTTCTTGTAACATCGTATAACCTTGTTCGTTATATGGTGTTTCATAGGTAATGCTGAAAGCTTGCCGATTCCACTGCTTATCCGTAAAGACATCGCCGCACGGCGCCGTGATAGCGGCCCCTTTGAATTTCCGGTCCGCTTCACCCCATAACACTTCGGCATCGCGACAAAGCTGACTTTCGGACTCTGCTACTGTCGCAAACAGGTCGACTCACGAAAGCGCTGGTTCGAACCTACGAGATGATAGACGCGGCAGAGGTGGGGGCTTCAATTATTGCCTTTTGGACCTGCAATTTGGGCAGAAAGTCCGAAAAATCGGACACCGAAGAGTGACATG
The DNA here is from genome assembly GCF_013339695.2 of Rhipicephalus sanguineus. Lineage (NCBI taxonomy): Eukaryota > Metazoa > Arthropoda > Arachnida > Ixodida > Ixodidae > Rhipicephalus > Rhipicephalus sanguineus. Next base: position 172,182,168 of record NC_051181.1, on the reverse strand, counting down.
ACATGCATGTCATGATTTTCATGTTAACTCGGGTTATTTATGTTCGTGACACAGTCACGTCACAAGATACCAATTTTGGTGTATATCAAGCTAGCGAAACGGCCGCCAGCGCACCATGAGCGTGGCCCGTAAGTCATGCTATACATGACATGCATTTCATGATTTTCATGTGAACTCGTGTTATTTATGTTCGTTACACAGTCATGTCGCAAGATACCAATTTTGGCGTATATAAAGCTAGCGAAACGGCCGCCAGCACACCATGAGCGTAACGCGTAAGTCATGCTGTACATGACATGCCTGTCATGATTTTCATGTTAACTCGAGTGTTATTAATGTTCATCACACAGTCACGTCACGCAATACCGATTTAGGGGTAGATCAAGCTAACGAAACGGCCGCCAGTGCACCATGAGCGTAACACGTAAGTCATGCTGTACATGACATGCCTGTCATGATTTTCATGTTAACTCGTGTGTTATTTATGTTCGTCACACAGTCACATCATGCAATACCGATTTCGGGGTAGATCAAGCTAACGAAACGGCCGCCAGCGCACCATGAGCGGGGCACGTAAGTCATGCTGTACATGACATGCGTGTCATGATTTTCATGTTAACTCGAGTGTTATTTATGTTCATCACACAGTCACGTCACGCAATACCTATTTAGGGGTAGATCAAGCTAACGAAACGGCTGCCAGCGCACCATGAGCGGGGCACGTAAGTCATGCTGTACATGACATGCGTGTCATGATTTTTATGTTAAGGGAAGATGCTACTCGAAGACACTTTTTCTTTAATATTCACCCTAGAGCAATGAAACTTGAGCAGCTTATAGAACTTTTTATGCTGATTTCAAATATATAATTAGTTTTCTTGCAAGTTGCATACTTTTAGTTCTGCAACATGACAAAGTGAAAAACTGAAGCATTTTGCACCCCCTCGTTTCAGACCTAAACTTCAATAATTTTTTACAATTGATAGTTCATAATGTTTCAAATAAAGTGCAGAATGCAAATAACTAATTAGGAAGTCCATACAAAATATGTACTAGACGTGAAAAATTTTAACGTTGGAAGTTCATATTTCTCCTACCCTAGTAAAAGCTTACATAACTTTTTTTTATTTTATAATAAGAATATCGAAACTTAAACAAGATAATTGCATTTCTCACACTTTGGAAAAACTTTGGGAAAAATTTCATGCAGATCTGAGCACCAGAAGTACCCGAAAAAGGAGGGGCACATTGACAAAAATGGCAAAATTTGTGTTTTGAGAAAAACGAGTTTTAAAGTCAAAATTGCATGTTTATTTATCAAAGATGTCATTGAATGCAACAAAATTTGTACACAAGAAAGAACAATCCTCCTTGTAGTGGCCACTGCCATTAAAATGCGCCAGCACCATAGGTTTGGCCCTCACGGCTCTTTCGAGCTGACTCCTCGACAAGAGATTTTTTCTTCAGCGCACGCCGACGAGCCCTTGGCTTCTCCTGTTAGTTTTTGAGACATTTTTATCTGGCCTGTGCTGTCCCGTGATGTGCCAAGAGCAACCAGATCATGAGACGGGAGCACGTCAAGCTCTTCCGGAACACGTTCAAAACTGGAGTGCCCTCGATTAAACCAACATGTTCAGTGCTGTCATATCAGCAATCAACGAAGACTCGTCGTCCTGCGATTTTTCTTCGTCTTCGAAGAGTCCGATCTTTTTCTGGGAGGCTCTCACACATTCTAATGCCGCGGCAAACTCGTCGGACGCATCGGCGTCACTGCCACTACGCCTTGCGGCAGCAGACGATCTTTTCGTGGTTTGAGTGTTCGGCTTTGATTTGCGCCGGCGTCCTCGAAATTTGTGCGTCGCGTGAAACTTCACAGGCCGGTGACCGCGCTTCCTACGGCTTTCTTCATCAATAACGGATAAGCACTCGAGAAAAGCGTTGTTCAGCTGCGCTGCTCGACGAGACACGGATCCTGCAAGTAAACTTCACAGCACACGCAGGCGCGCAGCAGCCAATGGCGGCTCCCGATCCGTACCACGTGATTTAAAGCCAGTCGCGGCGCTCGAAGAAGGCAGCAAAAGCGTGCTTCTCTTTATTATTTCTTGCGCTGCAGCAGCGCGGGAAACCGTTGTTATTTGAAGAGTGAGGCTCGGCTCTTCGCCTCATGCGGTCGACAATGGCGAGCGGCGGCGCATTATCAGCGGCAAGGTGCTCGAAGATGACACACTTTCGGCCTTTTGACAGCCACCTTGTGCTCTTTAGACGCAATTTTAAAGCATTTCCAGTTGAGTCTCGACATTGATTTTTTTTTTTCAGAACAGTAGAGGTACTACCGTATTTATTCGAATATAGGTCGACCTTTTTTTCCCAAAAATGTTGCCCATAATCAGCTATCGACCTATATTCGTGACCAAAGAATCTCGACCTATATTCGCGATCAAAGCGACCAAAAGCACCGCACCTATGCCGTTCAACTGCCGCGCCTGCTGTTCTTCAAGCAGTTCCTGCTACATACGCACATTATATACCATAAAATCTGGTATAAAAACCGTACCCGTTCGCCTTTTCCGACTAAGTAACTAAGAAAAAAAAAGTTATTTGTGCAATAGCTGCACACCGCCTTTTCAAAGCCCCCGCAAAATGCAGCCGCTCCGCCATGTTTGCGCTGGAACCCGTGATTTCCCTAGGTAGGCCGTGAAGTCCCTAGCCCCCTAGCCGTGCTGCCTGCCGACGCGCAGCCGCACTGGCACTGGCCTAAGGCCTCACTCTTTGTTTGTTGTTTGATCTGACGTGACGGTTCGCATTTGCAAATGCGCGGTTGCGACGGTGTCACGTCGGTAGCGCTACACAGCTGACTTCAAGCGTCAAGTGATACTTTTTGCCGAGAATTCCAGCAATTGTGCCGCTCAGCGTGAGTTCGACGTAAAAGTTGATTAGGGGTTGGCGGAAGCAGCGGGACCGACTGTTCGCGTGCAATGGATGGCGTCGTGCTTTTCGCGGCCCAGCAACTGGCAGGCATGACGCTCTTGAAAAAGAACTGAGGCTCCGGGCGTCAAGGAGGCCCTGCAGAAGGCCAACAGACCTGGTCGTCATACCGCTAGGTATGACGTCCCGGCTACATTAAGGACCGGGTGGCGAAGAGTTACAAAGAGTGGCTTGAAGGAGGATGCTGCAATGACACCGACGGGACGCCGCGAGAAGGGCTTCCCTCAATGAAGTTGCGACGTGGGTGAAGGACGCGCGGAAAGACTTGCCAGCGGAAATTATCGTGACTGGCTTTAAAAAGTGCTGCATTTCCAACGCAATCGATGGCAGCGAAGTCGACGTCATTTGGGATGCCGAGGATGCCTGCGAAGAATCCGACAACCTTCCTTGCACATCTGACGAACATGACACTCCCGGCAGCGACTAGGGCGCTAAGTTAATTGTAAATAAAGGTGTGCTATGTTTCAATTTTCCTGTTTCTAAAAAAAAAAAAACATGGGTCGACCTATTTTCGAATATTTTTTTTTATTTCTGGTAGAGTGCTATAAGTAGGGGTCGACCTATATTCGTGCCCGACCTATTTTCGAATAAATACGGTAATCTTAACAAAACAGGCGAAAACAAAAAATCGATAATTTTTTAGAAAACTCGTGTTTTTCGACCTGCATCTCCCCTTAACTCGTGTCATTTATGTTCGTCACACAGTCACGTCGCAAGATACCAATTTTGGGGTATATCAAGCTAGCGAAACGGCCGCCAGCGCACCATGAGCGTGGCATGTAATCATGCTGTACATGACATGCGTCATGATTTTCATGTTATGACTTGTCATTTATGTTCGTCATACAGTCATGTTACGCCATACCAATTTTGGTGTACATTCGATCAACCAAGCGACCAGGAGAACACAAAGTCGCAGGCAGCTAGACAGACAGACACACAGACGGACGGACGGACGGACGGACAGACAGACAGACAGACATATACGCTCAACGTCGCAGAAGTTCGCTAAGAAATGCTTCGCATTTAAAAATTCAAAAGAAAGCTGTTATATTTATTTATAACAGTTTCGGCCGTACTTCAATAACATGTTTATTAGCAAAAGCCAACCTTCCAACACCTACACAAAGAAATAAAATATTGAGATAGAAATTTTTCTTCCAGTTAGTTGAAGGTTATTTTAAGTTAGACTTATCACATTTAATCCATTTCTCCACAGGATATGCCACAAGGCAGAGGCATGCCTTCACAATAACCCCATTCTCCACCCGTAATAACACATTCAAGTATATTCGTTTTTTCCGAGGACAATTACCGAATGGAATAATCTGAGTAACGAAGTTGTTTCCCTGTCATCCTTGAATCTTCTTGCTGCGCAGCTCCAGCAGTGAGTGTCTGAATTCCATTGCATGTGCTCCTGCTGTTTATTTCAATCACGAATCTCCACGCGTGATCATCTTGAATGTAGCACTGATTTTATTATACGCCCTTATGTCTGTTCATTGCAAACCATTTCTTTTTGGCTTTTTTTTTTTCTTTTCTTCTGAAAGCGTGTACATACCTTACCTGTTCTATATTTACTTGTTTGCCGATTTGTAAATTTAGCCAATGTATATCCACCCTGCCAAAACCCTGTGTTAGGGTTGCAGTATTCATAAATGAAATAAAATAAAAAGAAATATTATGCAATTATTTTTCTTGCACAATACATAGGTTTTAAAATATCAAACATTTCATGCGCCATTTTCGGAGCAAGAGTTTGCCTAAAAGGAGAGTAACAAAGTGGCACTATCACTTGGAACTGTATGCAAGCCAATTGAGTCTATGTCAAGCTGGAATTTCGGTTGTGAATGTTCAACATACCACAAATTTTGTTCAAGTGGGTTTAGAAGATGCATTCTTGTTGTATTTTGTGTGACTCAGCAAAATTTTGTCAATATGTATCAAGAATTAAAAAAAGAAAAGTGCAGTTCTCCTCCTAAAGCTCTACAAGTCTTTTGTGCACAGGTTGCCGGCAGATTATGTTGATAGCCAGGCACGATGATTGAAATCTGGTGGCACAAGGGTGATAAAAAATTTGGTTGTACAGTTAAGCCTCTATGTAGCTAAGGTGGTAAAATGGGCAATTTACTTTGTTACATGGAAATTTTGTTGCATTGAAACTTAACATTTTGTGCAAAATACAATTGCTGACAAATTATTCTGTTATGCAGAAGGTGCAAGAAAAATGTCGAAATAACAGGGCGACATGAAAGAAACCCAAAAAAGAAAACCGCTCATTTCAATAATGTAAAGAAAAGTGTGTTGCCTGTGTAAGCCCAGCCATGATGGCAAGGCTACGTGCAGCACTGGCTAACACACCCACGTTTACGAGCACAGAAATACCCAATGAAGTGGACGGGAGGGCAACCACTGGTTTAGCTCAATTGGTAGAGCATTAGATGCGTTATCCAAAGGCTCCCTTTTATTTCTTTACATTTATATCCTAATTAAGGCCACAAATAAGAATGCCCCTATACTTTGGTTGGCCTCCCCTATGCAGCCTGCCTCAGAGGAAGCCTTACCGGTGAACTGCATCTCTTGGGTCTTGGTGCTGTGATTCCTGTTGTCTTCTTCAAAGCCAATCAGTGGGTTCCCGGTGGGCACAATGCGATTGGAGTTGATGTCGCCTGAATTGCGCCGGTTCTCCGCGTCCTGGCTTCCAGTGTTCAAGACTTCCGGTTTCAGAGGAGAGTCCAGGCCAAGCAAGTCGGCAACTTTCTCAGACCTGCCAAGGACGCACACCACCCTCTTGTTGAAATGATCACGTGATGGCATAGGTACTAAAGGACCCTGCCCTAATCACATTTCCAGAACTACAAGTGCATTATGTTTACTCAGGACGCAAGAGCTGTAGGCATAAAAATGGAGCAGTTATGAAGATTTATTTATTTAGTATTTATTAATACTGGCAACCCTCATAAAGGGTCACAACAGAGACATACATTAAAAAAATGTACATAGTGTTGCGTAATACTTGGCACTTCACAATGAAATCAGACATTCACTTAAATGGTGTTAACAATTAAAAAATTCACCGACATTTTTCAAAATATGTACGATGGACATGAAGTCGCTTATATCAATTGGAACTGAAAAAATCAAAATGTAAACTACCGCAAATACGCCTAAACAGCATCTTCGAAGCCGGTGACGTCTTTTAGAACAACAATAGCATTTGGCAATAGCATTTGGCAGTTTGTTCCGCATTTCTATCACATCCAGGAAGCATGAATTTTGAAATGTATCAGTATTAGTTCGGTACGGTTTTGACGCAATCGTGGTCAGTTCGGGGGTTTCTTTTGCCTGGAGTGTGCAAATGTTTGAGCTTATCAATCTTAAGCTAATCCTGCATTATTTGAAAAGATAACTCCAGACTGTATTTATTTCTACACAGCTCAAAAGGATCCAAATTGCACTGCTGTAACATCAGCGTGACCAATTCCTTCCTTTGGTACGCCTATACCGATGCAACAGCTCGCTCCGATCCGACCTCACGCTAGCTACTTGCCCACTGCCATGACAGTAAAAAATCCACGCATCTCCCACGAAGTGAATCATGACGAGTGCGCGAAGCTCTGGGTATCGTATGGGTGTGTAACCGTACGTTACCCGAGCGTTGCCCCATATAATGTAAATTGAGTGACATGAAGTGACATAAAGAGTCGACGACAAAGCTAGGTCCTAAGGTCCGTAATGTCTACGTTGAAGTCGCCGACTAGTATAAAGGGTTTGTGCTTGTAGGTGTTGTTAGGTTTCGCCGTTCATAAGTCGATCGTGCAGACGGGACGGCGCGGCACTGTACGTCGTACAAAGCTTCTTTCTCGGCTCTCTCTCTGCCTGGTCTTTGGCTGTGCAATTATCAATGGAAAGCAAACGGCTTCCTTTGAGCAGCTTGTCTACCCCGATGGCCAGCAGGGGTTGCGGTCAAGCAACCGTTCTCAGAGGTCGGCTTCGGGAAGAGCAGCCCGAATGTGTGGGAAAATGAGGAGGGCAAACGTCTCCTGCTCTATGCCGTCGCCCAAAGCGACAGTATGCGTGACCCCAACAACGACCGGCATGCGCTTTCGGTGCGCCGACTGTAAAGCAGGGTTGAGTCGCAACAATGCACGGTCCGAATGCGGGAAAGGCGAGGACACGCAAATTGTTTCCCGGAACCGTTTTTACGACCGTCAACGGGGGTTCGACTCGATGCGCGTGGGAGATGGCGCGAATGCCGCAGGGCTGCTAAAATACCGAGGTATTTCGACCGTGAGAATCCCTGAGAGCGTGGGATAAGGAGAGGGAGAGCCATGATGGGAAAGAGTGCCAAAACGCCTGTCTGCACTGTAATGACACTGCTGTCGAGATTAAGGACAGCCCGGTAGGGAGTGGCTTAATCTGGGGATAAACAGATTGGATAAGGGAATGCCGAGGCGGACCACCAGTGGCCACCTCCCCTTTTCTTTGTTTACCGCAAGGTACTTAAGACTGGACGGAATTCGTTTCCCTTCAGTCTAGGCTGTAATCACTTAACTGATAGATCAGTAAGACTCCGTACGATGCAACTTTCGTCTGGGCCGTAACCACTTGGTGGTCGAACAGTGAGACTCGGTTCTTCGTATGTAGTAACAGTGTTCTAGGCTCTAACTTAAGAAAAGTTAAGTAGAAGAGCAAGATACTGTTGATGTCTATGTTATCATCAGTGTACTTTGGCAAGATGTACATATGACTGTAAATATTTCGCTACAATATACCTTCAAGTCTTTACTGCCTCCAATCTGCTTCCTGCTTCATCGACGTCGATCATCTCCTTGACGGGACTTCAACCCACATCAAGGAGAAAACGAACAAGGAAAAACATAACTGGTGTTTTATATTGTTCTTGCATAATTATGATTGATGTTCGTCTAGCGTAAACTTTTTTTTTATTCACATACACACATGTGTTTCGACTACAGCAACGGTTTTCTATATACCGTGACAGTGGGCAATGAGGGTTGACGACAAGCATCACATGATGACGTCACCTTACGACGTCATCATGACATCACAAAATTTGTGACGTTATAACGTCATGTCACATGATGACGTCATCTCATGACATCGTCGCTTTGCATTGCCGATCACGGAGGCAATGTAAAACCAGGTAATGTGTAGAAAGCTGTGCAAAAAAAAAATGTGTGCAAAACCATGTTACGTCCAGAAAGCATTCGGAGGGGTTGGGGAAGGAACAATACATTGACGGCAGAAAAAGAAGGTGGATTTCGCCTACGAGTCATCGTAGTCTAATGCATAAGGGACCCTGTGAGTCTTTTTAGTACAGTGATCGCACCACACCCTATCAGGAGTCAACCGTTGAGAGTGATTTACACTATTTTATTGCAAATATATCTTATTTACGACTTTGCAATGCGAAAGGTTCGTATTTATCTACGTTAGTATGGTTACACTAATTCTTTTCAGTATACTTCCAGATGACTATGAACGAGTCAGAAAACGTCGATTTATTAACGTAGGGATTAAAAGATGTTGCATAAAATAAAAGCAACTCCGCACAACCTACCACGTCGTGCATCCCCTTTTGACTCGTGCTCTCAATCTTTTTATTTCTTTTTAAATTTCAAGTACTTATGACGCGCTTACACAGCAGCTGCAGAAAACGTGGATGTAATCAAAGGTTGCTGCCTGTAACGACCACTTAATTTATTTGAATGATATCACCCGTCGTTTCTCATGCGCTTAAAACTCCGAACAAAGGAATTGAACCAAAGGAGCAGGCTTGGCAACCGAACACTCGCAGCACGCGGTATACATATATTGCGCTTTAACGCAGACGCGGAAGCCGAGGCCCGAACGCTGAAGTCAGTGATCGAAAACGGGCCGGAAAGTCATTGTGAGTGCACCACGGCCATAGAACAGTCGCGAAAAGAAATCGTCACCATACATGCAGATGTACACATTGATGGCTAGCAGACAACACCAGGAGCAATCAATACTGAACGTGCTCCTGATGACAACTCCGCTCAATTTCGCAGGGCATTTTGCTTGAACATTCAGTACAAATTGCTTTATGAACTTGCCCATTATGTTTCAATAACTCGAGCAGGACAGACTGGCTGGCAGCGTCGAGCAGCCTTCACGTAGCGAGCGCATGCGCGAACAGTGGCACCCTCTATGATGTCACATGTGAGAGGGCGCCAATCAAAGATTTCGAGGCCAATAGCGAGAAGTAGCGTACCAACCGAATGGATCGACAGCAGGGCGCCTGTAGCGCCACCATGCAATCAGCGTGGGAAGCCGCCGGGCAAGCATCGACAAATGCGGTCGACCATGCAAGCTGGCGTCATCGTCCTAGCTGCTGGTTTAAGGGCGAGACAGACGGTACGATTTTTCCTCCAATCCGGCGTGCAGCGTCGGATGTCCGGCACGCGGCCCAAGGCGATTCAGCACACACAAGGGCCGATCAAGCACGTAGGCTCTGCCCACATATGCCGCTTCGGCATGCACACTCGGAGGACTTCGTATCATTGTAATGAAGCACAAAACAAACAACTTTGCACAACCACGCTTCGTTCTATTGGCCGCGAGATTGAGCAGAGTTGGCACCTAGTGGCGAGCGGATGAAACCCCGTGGTGGGGATGGCTCCTTGCGTCGCCTGCTAGCTACACCGTGTTCGCATGTGTGCGTACGTCATGCACGTCCTCAGGCTACAGCTTATTCCGTTGTGCTAGCGCAGTATCAAATGCTTGTACGTATGCCTACACGATATACATAACCATTTCGCCTTACAAGACTTGTATGTACTCTAATAAGCGAGTGCATGCACGTGTCGGTATGGCGCTGGGTCTAACCGTCGTACCGTCCAGTCACCAAAATCATTTCAATGTGGGTACCACTTTGTCGTTCAAGCACATCACACAGTGCATTTGGCATCGTCCTAAATGAAAAAAAAGGTACTAAACGTCGAGGTGTGAACGGAGAACTTTAGCGACATCATCTCGTGAAGTGTTGGCGATTTGAAAATCCTTGTGATGCTGCAAAGCATGAACTAGCGTCTGCAGAGGCCGGTTAGTGGTAAAAAAGACCTGAAGCCACGCATTTCTATAGCAGTACGCGTATTCATGCTAACAGAAAAGCAGAGTGCACAAAGTTCTCCATCTAATTACACAGAAATACAGGCTCTCTTTTTTTGTAGCTGCTAAAGTAAGAAGTAAATACTTAATTGGCTCAGTTGAGCAACGCTATTTATATTCAACATAGGCAAAACACAATTTATACACCTGCAAATAAAGCAAAAGAAAACATCGAGCACAGTGCAAAACACGAATGTGACCGAAGGCCAGTACCCCATAGATTGGCAGATTGCGCTTCTCTCACACTAATAGGAGCATTAGGTCGGTTTCGTGCTTTAACGTGGCAATGGAGGGCGTATACATCACCATTAGGCTGCAGACAACGCGCTTTATTTGCCGACAATCAACTCAAACAGCCTACGGCGAAGCGCCGCTGCGTACATTTGTGTACGAGCCACTGACCGCCTATCCACACAAACGCGGCGACGGTGCTGCCACCTATAGCCCGATCTCGCGGCAAATAAGAAAATAATCACTAAATCTACGCCTTCGCGAACGACAAGCACATCGCAACAGCTCACCGTCACTCACGACTCCGAGAGGTAGGCCTAGCATGGCGGACGCCGGCCCTCTCCTACACCGCTCACAATCACACGTGAGCTCGGCATAGAGCGCTTGTTTTTGCCAACACGATTAAGCTTTGTACTCGCATGTAATGCGTTAGCATACACCAGTGGTTCTCAAATGGGGGTCCGCGGACCCCCGGGGGGTCCGTGAAGCCATCTGTAGGGGTCCACGAAACCAATCCTCGAAAAAAAACCACGAAGACAAAATGCGTTTTTTGGCGGCACACTATGTCCCATGACAGCGATCCCTTCTGATTTTGGTATGCATTGCCGCATAACGTTTTTGCATTGCGACGGAGTTGACTTCTGTTTACCTTCTCCATGAGATGTCTGGAAAGATTTTGTTGCAGTTTTTTACAACATATGCACGCGAGCATGCTTTTTCTGGACTTGCATATTTGAAGAGCAAACGTAGCTACAAACAGGTTGACTGTGGATGCAGACTGCACAACTTAGTGACAAACTGTTGAAATTGAATTGTATCCCTTTTGTTTGGCCATTCTTCGTCAGGGAGAGATAAAAGGCACCCATTTCATGCTGCATGCTGTGTTATTTATGACCCCCCCCCCCTTTTTTTTTCACTCACTGCAAGGGGTCCCTCATCACTTCCACCAGTCCACAAGGGGTCCACGAAACGTCCATGATTGAGAACCACTGGCATACACTATTAAGTTTCTCGGCGTCATCGATGTGAAGGCATTCGTCTGCGAGTTGCTGTAACACCATTTACGTTTCCTCCGCCTTCAGTAGCAACCTCTGTTTCGACATGGTTCAGTTATGGCTTGGTACATGTGAACTCACCACACAAACGCTCGAAACCGCCACGAACACAATACAACACACATGTACGAAGCATTACGTGTCCGATGTGCTCCCCTTCCGATATGCACGCTCGCGCTGTCACCTGCTGGTAAACAAGGCGTCTAGTGTCACGTGACCCCCCCCTCCCGGCCAGATGACACCACGCTCTCACTTTGAAGTCAGAGCAGTTGGGAGCACTCCGAAAGAATCAGCTGAAGGTAGTTCGAGCGCTCGGATTCTACCAACCGAACGCGTGACCACTCTTCAGAGTGCTCAAAATCGCCCATCCGAATACGCCATTAGTCGCAAGTAAACTGGAGCGGGGCACGCGCGACCGTGCGCCCCTCTCATGTTTTAGAAGGCCTGTTTTAATTTTTTTCGCTTCGTATGCGCCATATTTTTACCGCGACCGTGTCTGAAGTGTTTGTTGTAAAAGTAGGAGGCTTTGAAAAATGTTCGCTATATGTGGACGCAGCTTCAATGGTTAGCATAGGAAAATCACAAGTGCACCCAAATATGGTAGTTATAACCGATAGATCGTTTTATGTGGGATCGTTATAAGTGGCTTCGGCTGTATACCGTGACAGTGGGCAGTGAGGGTCGACGACAAAGCTAGTAGGTCCTAAGGTCCATAATGTGGACGTTAAAGTCACCAACTAGTATAAAGGGTTTGTGCTTGCAGGTGTTTTATGTTGTTTTGTCACAATTATGATTGATAGTAGTCTATTGTTAAACATATTGCTAAAACTACGCATCTCCAGTGAATCATGACGAGTGGGCAAGTAGATGTGTAAGCACGGGACTACAGAGGTAAGTTGGGCTATAGTTGGTGCGTATTAACTGCAGACATAACTGATTAGCAAAAAAAAAAAAAACAACGTACAAGGTAGGGACGACAGACAGGACGGAGCGCATGACTTCAACTGAGCATTTATTCGCAGAAAAACACGAAATCACAAGCTGCGCAGGAGGTTGCGCAACACACAAAATATCACTCAAACACGCCCCCCCCCCCCCCCAAAACGTCACTATTTTTAATATTTCCCATGCTTACGCATGTGCCACACCCACACCCACGACCCGCACGTGCCACACCTAGCCAAACGGTTCCGTGCGCAGATTTCTTTCTATGTATATGCATTCTTTATTGCTGAGAGCCAGCGATAGTGCACTCGTACAACTATCACCCGCTTTTCTTATGCGGGAAGCCTCGAAAATTTGTCTGCCTGCCTTCTCAGCCGCCTGAGCACACAGGTGCAGTCAAACTGCGCTGTACACATACATTTTATGTGTGTGTACAAACAAACATACTGTACACATACATATACATACAAGGGGAATAGCAGTGAATTGTCTTCGAGTCGCCCTGCAGAAAACCTGTGAGCACCAGGTGGCCTGGAGTATTATGCACCAGGTCAATAGACTGCGAACCGCCGGGTTCCCTGATGGCACCATAGTGTCTGTAGCGGAAAGCCTCATTTCCGAAGTGAAGCGTGCTCGACCAAACACTGGGCTCAGTGAGCAGTGCAGCCAAGTGCGTCCTGTACTGGTGCCGTACATGCACAAAGTGTCGCACAGTCTCAAAAAGGCAGCACTGAAGTGCGGTGTTTCAGTAGTTTTTACTGCGCCGAAAAAACTCTCCAGGATGTGCCGCATGGTGAATGCCGCGGAGGGTGTTCGCGCCTATGCATGCCACGCAGTTCGTAGAATGCTCCATTGCAGTGGTTTACGTGATTCCAGTGTCATGCGGTAAGCTCTACATTGGTCAGACGGGTCGTTGCTTAAACGACCGTTTGAGGGAACACCGTGCAGCTGTCAGTGCTGTCGCGGCTGCCGGACATTTCGCGGACCATTGCCGAAGATGTACGTGTACAGCGCAGTTTGACTGCACCCGTGTGCTCAGGCGGTTCAGAGGGCAGGCAGACAGAGAAATTTTCGAGGCGTTTTGCATAAAAAAATCAGTGTGTGAGTGCACCGTCGCTGGCTCTCAGCAATAAAGAATGCATATACTTAGAAAGAAATCTGCACACGGAACCGTTTGGCTAGGTGTGGCACGTGCGTAAACATGGGAAATGTGAACAATAGTGACGTTTTGGGGGGGCGTGTTTGAGTGATATTTTGCGTGTTGCGCAACCTCCTGCGCAGCTTGTGATTTCGTGTTTTTTCTGCAAATAAATGCTCAGTTGAAGTTATGCGCTCCGTCCTGTCTGTCGTCTCTGCCTTGTCCGTTGTTTCTTTGCGCTAATCAGTTATGTCTGCAGTTAATCAGTAAGCACGGACACGGACGCCACACGGACGGACATGCCTCGGCCTTGAGGACCTTCGCCCCTAAAATAAAATGGTGAAACCAGACCCTGCTTTGAGTCATTTCAGGCTGATGACACAGCATCACATTTTTTTTGTTATTACTAAGCTCAGCAGTTTGCCCAGCCACACCTGCTAGGCCTAGTCTCTAAGAATTAGCGAATAGCTCTAAGAAACAGTGGGAAATGATTCTACCGAGACAGAATATTAATGAGCACTAACAGACAATAATGCCAGGGACACCTTTCCTTGGCATTATTGTCTGTTAGTGCTCATTAGTATTGTGTATAACAAAGAAAAACGAGCCCTCAAAATTTCCACTTCTTTCCTTCTACTGAGACAGGGTACAGATGGGTCACCAGTGACTTGCAACGACTGTTGTCACTTATACGTTGACCCACTTTGTTCCGTACCAATATTTGATAAGTCTCTCCTTTTTTTTTTGTTCAGGTTCAGGGATGTCCAAAGAATATGTTTGGTTTCGAGATCCGTTCCGACCAAAATCACAGTTAGGGTATGGATTTAAATTTGTGTGTTGAGTTTCAACACCTGGCTTTAGGCCCCATTCTTAACATAAAATTCCCAACCAGCCCTCCACTGAACTGCTGCTTAAGGGAATGAAAATGAAGCGAGAAGAGGCTCACCCAACACCATTGATGATGGCACCTCCACCGTTGGCATGGCCGTAGCCATTGGTGCAGGGTGGCTGTGGCGCTGTTGTCCCTTCGCTGGCCACGGAGGGAGGGGAGAAGTACTTGCCCTGAGGAGGAGACTGGTCCATGGGCTCCTCCACCACTGAAGATCCTCTGTCACCCTGAGCGTCGCCGCTACAGTCCACCACATTATCGGCACTCTCCACAATTGTTTCCCTACCATTCACACAGTCCGGCGAGCCAGCCGCCGGCATTGCTACATTTCCTAGAGATCCCCCCTGCTGCTCCCCACTACCCATGTCCTTGGCCGCATCTTCTGGCTCCCGTGCGGCTGCTTCCAGCTTATGCTCTTGCTGCAATGCCGTGCCCTTGTCGTCGGATGACTTGTCCTGCGGCAGCTGGGGTGAGGACCGGCCCGACACGGACGGAGAGCTCTCCCGCTCGGGCGATGCCTGTGCGTCGCTTCCAGCCAACTTGCCAGCAGGGTGGTCCTTGCCGCCTCTCCTTCGTGTCCGGCTCATGATCTCTTCAACCCTCTGCATGCACAGGTGAAGACAAAATACCAGATTAAAGAAGTACCGACACATTTTTAATATTTTCGGCTTGTTGCTCTAAATAAAAACACAGGTGTCGAGAGCCCTCAAAAGAGCGTCATAGCATGCATTGAATATATTATTATTGCGGCTACCTTGCAAAAGCACTTTCAGTGTCGGTATCGAAGGGGCGGTTTCGCAGTGATGTGTAAACACAAGCGTGACGCCACGGGAAGACGGCAACTCGTGACACACTAGCAGCAGCTGTGCCGCACGCGGTTCACGTAAACAACGATGTGTGAATTATCATTCAGTGACTCTGACAGCAATTTCTGCGATTTAGGCTGCGTGCAGGACGCAGAGTTCACAAACACAGTGAACTGTGCTGACTTGCCGTGATAACGGCCATTGGAGTGGGGCTGGCTTGCAGATGCTGGGCAACGAAAACTTTAATATCGAAGTAAAATATTTTATACGTGTTGTCTGGCTCCGGTGTGCAGAGAGCATTGATAGTGCATACCATGGAAACGAAAAATGTCCCTTTTGGGGTGTAGATATAAGAGGTAGATATCTACACCACAGACTGCAAGTCCCCAGCCATTGGCTGATTTGAGCATCGTGAGCATCTTGTAGCAATGGTTGGCCTGCTAGGTTTTCAATGTAGTTTAACGCCACTCAACTGAAACTGCTCCATTGCATTAATTCGGTTAGTTCATACTTGTTGCTTGTCTGTGCCAGAAAATATCTGCTGCCATTGTCACCTCTAGCTGAACATGTGCACTGTTGTCTCACTAACAGTCGCAAATAAAACCAATTGCGTGCCAACATGTGTCAAAGCGGCCAAACTACATGCACCAACAATCGTGTGTCAATTGAGGAAGAAAAAAAAAAGACGATGTGGCTTTCGTCTATCGTGTGCAGAATGCCTGTTAAGGTATTCTGCACACTATACGGTATTCTGCACACATAGCAGGAATGCCTGTTAAGGTGTTAGTATGCAGAAAAGTATACTAACACCGGAAAGGGGTTATAAGTAGGGGTGTGCAAATATTCGAACTTTCGAATATTTTTCGAATATTGTTTCCTATTCAATTCGATTCGCACTGGAATTTTACTATTCGAACCTCCCAAAAACAAGTACAGTCAACGTCCGATTGAAAGTGACCCCTTCAGATTTTCAATATGCTTCACCTCATTACACTTTCGTATTGCGGCAAAGCTGCCTTTCAAGCTCCGTTACGGTTGAACTTTGCCAAGACACTGTCAACGTTCAATTAGAAGTGGTCCCTAGATTTTCAATATGCTTCACCTCATCACACCTCGGTATTGCGGCAAAGTTGCCTTTCAAGCTCTGCTATGGTCGCAAATGTACTAACTTAAGAAAACGCTGGTTCGCACATGGAGATGAAAGATGTGGCAGAGGTGGGGACTCAATTAATGCTGTTTTGGACCTCAAATTTGGGCAGGAAGTTCGAAAAATCGGAAGCCAGAGCTTTTTAGCATCCAAAATTTCAGATGTTGTTATATTCCGATGTCTACGAGGCAGATCTGGAACTCCGGACTTGAAGGGAGCACACCTTTGTCCGCCAACATCAGTTGGGCTTCCACACAAGTTGAAAGAGGAGGAAAGGCTCAGGAAATGGCATCTTTGCCTATCACGTTTAAAGTGTTGTGGGAAACACTTTGGTTGCACCAAATCATGTACATAAATACGATTTGGCCTCTACATTGCCTCATTCTTGATAAGACAACTATGAAACACCACCCCACTAGTGCTTCATCAACCTAGCGAAAAGAAACACTTTCATGTTGCTAGTGCACTTAGTTGGGCCAGTTGGTTCTGCATGTCGATGAAGTGGATGCGCTTGAAAGACGAGGACGAAGAAGCTGTGTGTCCCGTCTCTTCTTCGTCCTCGTCTTTCAAGCGCATCCACTTCATCGTCATGTTGCTATCTCATAAGAATATGCTTAGGAATCCTCTCTAACCTTTTTTTAAAAAAATATTCTAGAAATATTTGAAAAATATTCGATTCGATTCACACTCACACTTCAATATTCGAATTCACTTCGCACCCAAAATTTTGCTATTCCCACAGCTCTAGTTATAAGCTGTTATGGGACACCAGCACATTATGTCCCTCAATTACACAAGTGTGCACACAGTGCATAATATGAGTACTAGTGTGACCACTAACGTCTAAAAACTTTACTGGCAATCCTTCGGAGCTGTCTAATGATGTTGCAGCAGCCGTGAGAACCAATAAGTTGAAACACACGCCACTCTCTTTTTGTCCTGTCCCCCCGCTTCGCTTTATGAATCTCCAAAATACAGTCGAACCCACTTATAACGATCCCACATATAACGATCTATCGGTTATAACGACCATATTTGTGTGCACTTACGATTTTCCTATGCTAACCACTGAAGCTGCGTCCAGATAGAGCGAACATTTTTCAAAGCCTCCTACTTTTACAACGAACACTTCAGACACGGTCGCGGTAAAAATATGGCGCATACGAAGCGAAAAAAAAAAAGTTAAAACATGCCTTCTAAAGCGTGACAGGAGCGCATGCTCGCGCGTGCCCCGCTGCAGTTTACTCGCGACTAAGATACCCAGATCGGCGAGCACCGCACGCAGATTTCGGATGCTGCGAGCGAGGTCGCTCACTTTCCAGCCTTTTCTTCAGTGGTAGAATGGCAGTGAGGGGAAAAAATAGTAGGCAGCATGAAGTCTTGCGGTCAGCTTTCGCACGGTAACCTTTCCTGACGCCGTTCTCTGCAGCTACAACTGCCTGCGATGAACCATGCCTTGGAACGCAAGAAGGCATAAATGCTAGAAGTGATAACCGCGATAACTTTCCATCGCAAAAAGGTTCACTGCGTCCCTAAACTCGTCGACGCCACAATGTGCCGCAAAAGGTCGTCCGTCTTTTCGGTAACGGCAGAGACCGGTCGATCGGTGATTACGACTTCAGCGCGATTGCGGCGATGCCTTCGCGGATAAGCATCAGAAATGAGCGAAGGCGAGGTGGCGGCCGTTGAAGAACGTGCCGTTATGCCTTATAGCCGACAACCTTATCACAGTCATCCGTAGATATCTGCTCGGCTGCGCATGTGGCGTACGCCGTACACTGCGGATTGACGGCGGTACGAGCGCGCCATGCTGCCGTTCGCAAGTTCGCCGCCGCTGCGTCGTGCGAGACCGCTTTAAAGTGCGCGTCACTTTGTAGAAACGAAAGTAGCTCGCTGTTGTTAAATGTCGATGCACGTCGACAGCGAGCATCAACAGTGAGGACGTCGATGCCCTGACAGCGAGTGTATACTGCGTGTTTGACTAGGTGACAACTGAAGTGCGCCGCGCATCGTCGTGCAGGGCCGCGAGAGCATCCCGGAGTGTTGCTTGGAAAATGCTTGTTTTTGCCGCGTTGAAGGAAGAGACTAGTCGCCGCACCCGTCAGTGCACGGTCCGGAGTGAAGCAAGCACGAAGAACGTACAAACGCGCGCATACGGCATACAGAAAGCGGCCTGGCAGTGACTCCGTGACCCGAGTAGGCGACGCGCTGCACGCAACTAGCCAGGGATGATCGGCTCCACGTCGCGGTACCGCGCTTCGGTGAAACGGTGTCAGCTCATTGCAAAGCCGGTCAATTCACTCGTGAGCACGCAGCGGGCGTCGCTTCACGACGCGAAAAGGCTTAGCTTGTCACCGAAGGGGTTGTTAGCACTTTAATAAAAGTGCACAAAGATGAAAAAAAATGGCTTGGCCGCTGAACGCACGTTTTTAAGGGCGAGTCCATATACAACGAACTACTGATATAACGACCACTTTTCGCAACACTTTCGAGTTCGTTATAAACGGGTTCGACTGTACAGTGGAAGCTCGTTAATGCGTACCCGCTGGGGACGTGGCATAACTGTGCACCAGATGGTAGCACTAAAGCTCCTGAAGCTCTGTAAAGTAGCGTCATACCTTGAAAAAAGTGCGATGCGCACTGGAACACTGCAGACATGTCGCAGTTAAGGTGGCGGTCCCACTCCAGTGGCAAGTGCTCGACATTTTAGACATTGTTTACTGGCGCTTGCTCTGCTCAATGGATGAATGTGAGTTGTATTGCACTAGGAAGTTTACGTTCTCCGCTTTCTGAAAACACTGCGAGCAAAAAACAGCCTTTTTGCTGTACAAGCCTCCGGTGTACTGCCAGTGCTACAAAACTGTTCAACATGACGAAATGAAATTTGCTGAGCCTTTCAATGAAGTGTTATGCAAGGCTTCTATGAAGAGATATTGCCAGTAAAGCAATTAGAAATCGACCCAGGCTCCAATAAAAATAGGCAAAGCAATGAAAGTTTACGAGAAAATAACTTTTTTTTCTGTTCTGTGTAGAACAACAATATTGAATGGGTTTCCAGGCTACAATGTACTTTATTTCTATGCGAAGTTGTTTTGCGTTCTGATGAACAGTTCATGAATTATTACTACTTCAATTCGGCAATTTATGGCTCTACTTGGTCAGGCATTACCAACGAAGGGACAAAACTATCCATGCTGAAACTCTGAAATCTTCAATATTCAAGCAGCAAGCCTTTCTCTAGGTTTCTATGAAGAGAAAATTGTCGTAAGTTAATTAGAAAATTTGTAGGACAGCAGTGAATTTAGCTCATTTTTCTGCTTGCCAGGTTCGTGCAAATTTACTGTTATTTTTCTTTCACAGGCTAATTCACAAGTATTGCACATTAGCAGGACCATGTAGTGTCTTGTAATTACCAGTACAGTCGAGCCCGCTTATAACGAACCTGAGCGTGACGCGGCATCCGTTCGTTATATCCCGAAGTTCGTAGTAAATGAAACACAGCTTCGAAAAAGTTGCAAGTGAAAACCAAAAATTTATTTTTTTGCGAAAAAGTCCATGATGCACGTCTGTTTCGACAGCGCAGATGTGACAAGTACAGTCTCGAGTTTATTTAAGGGGGGAGGTGGGGATCGAAGCTGAAATTCTTTATTTTTTGTAGTAAAACAATGAAATTTGGCATGCTTATTGGGAAATGCACTGAATGACTATTTACAAAGTTTCATTAAGACATCTCCAGCAGTTTTGACATTATAAATTTTTACTTGCATCAATGTTGTACCAAACTTGCAGGAAGCCTGGCGTGACAATAAAACATGGTAAAAGCCCAAAGTTGCCCTTATATTTTAGCCAGAGGAATGGTTCATGCTATGACAGTCTCCAAATATTTTTATTACCCCGATTTTTTTTTACACGGAACATTACATCCATGTTTGCATAATGCATTCATTATTGTCATGTCAAATTAGCTAAAGAGTAAAAAAACTAGAGAGTAATTAAAAAATATAGGAATGTCATAGCATAGAGAATTGACTAGGGAATACAATGCAACAGACCTCATGAAAATCCATCAAGCCGTAGTTGTGCTACGCTTTTTGCAAGCAGGACAGTCGGGTCAAAACACACTTCTGAGAAAACTGGCCCTAAAGTTGCACAGCCACTACATATAAATCAAAATGCCCTGGGGCTGTAATATTTAGTGTCTTTGCTTGCAGGGGTTTTCTTATGTCCTTGATATTTCGTTTTTCGGCACTACGTGCTTTCCTTTTTCTTTATTGGTTATTTTTGTCAGCTCTCTGAAGGGTGAGCCTTCAGGTTTAATGCCCAGACTTGCACATTACAAGTCTGTGGCATGCAAATTTAGATGTGCTGTGGCAGTTATGGCTAAGACATTGGTGGCACAGGAATTTCTGAGTAGAACTTAATGAAGCGAGTTTGGCAGATAAAAATTCGCCCACTCCTTTACACAAGTTCATTTGTCACCCTCGCCTTGATACGCTTCATCATACACCCGGTCGTGGTAATGCTAGTCGGCGAGGCTTTCATTATTTCAGTACATTTACAAAAGCTTCCTGCGATACCATGCACGGCTTGAAGCGCGCCTAAATTACTTCACCACTGAGTGCTTATTTCCCCGCGAAGTGCTCGGCCGCGGGGTTCGGGAAGTCTGTGCCCGATATGCTGGGTGGCGGCAATTGCTGGCGATGCGCAATATGCCAAGCCGCAGCGATGAAACATCGGCTTGCAATATGCTTGGCCTCGTATTTTGGGACACCGACGCGCGAAATTGTCGCGGTGATTCGAGCGGTCACTGTGCGACGAACTTGGGGAGATCGAGCGGCCGTGGCCATGGGGTCCGCGGCGCAGCTGCCGATGCGTCAAATGCCGATCAGCGATTCTGAGCTGCCAGCGGGCGGTATCATTAGTTGCTTGCAACAAAGCGCATTGCGGATCGTTCGCTTTCGCATGTCTGCTAGCAAGATGTTCTTCCCCGCAAAGTTCAAATTCGTCGGCACCGTGAACGTAGTTAGGCCTAGCCACGACTCCGAGCAGTAAGCACGGTCGCAGTGTGCGCTGCCGCGGTGCCCGATGTTTCAAAGTTAGTCAAGTTCGATCACGAGCACAAAAAGCAGTCCCGCGGTGGTCTTTGTCACGAGGTCCGAGATGCCGACGGGCAGAACTTCTAACCGCGGGTCCCATGAGTGAACGCAATACAGGTCCGAGACGTGCTTCTGCGATGTTCGCGAAGAGCGCGTCGGGCTATCGCAATCTGATGCACGGTCTGATGAATGAGCTTCCGAGTGCAGCTGCTAACGTGTAATTATCGTCGACCAGCGAACACAAAACAAGTGCGAACGCTTCAGTAATTAGCGTGATTTTCGACAGCCGTGACCCCGAACGTGGAAGCCGCAGACGACGCACACCGGGAGCGACCATCGGACCAATGGCGAGGCGCGCTGGAGCATCATGGAGGCCGCGGCCAATCGGAGGCCTCGAAACGACCTTTAAACATTTGCTTTTTGTGCGCTTGTTTTTAAATGGAGGAGCCAGCTAAGGCGGGGAATTTGAAGACGGTGAAATTGTCTTTCAGACGAGCCCTAGACGGTGGCGCTCGATCGCGCCGTTACGGAGCTATAATTTTTTGAAAAACGCTTTCTTTTTTGCGATTTCTGCGATAATTTTCGCCACCTCAGCGGGCGCAACAATTCTTAATAGCACTTCTACGTGGTTTTCAGCGAAGATATTTTGGAATTAGATAGAAAAAGGGCTACAGAAACTGAAAATGTGATTTTCAGAAAATCGATTTTTTTTTGCCATTTTACGCGATTTCATCTCCGCGTCCCCCCTTAAAGGGACACTAAAGAGCAAAACGATTTTTCTCGCATTAGTAAAGTAATCTTCCACGATACCAAAAACATCACGCTTGCTGCGAGAAGACGCTTAATAAACGAGAAAACGCACAAAAAAAAAAAATACAGATGGCGACGCCACCTTGGAATTCCCGCACCATTTGCCATGACGTCACATATTTTTGACAGCGCCTGCTTGAGCCTACGTGGTTCCTAATCGGTTAAATCGAAGTACAGTCGAGCCCGACTATATCGAACCCGTTTATATCAAATTATCCCGCATACCGAACAATTTCTAAACACGGTAAATTTACATTGAGAATATATAGCAAAAGTTACTGTTACATCGAACGAAAATAGCAACGACAACCGATATATCAAACTCCATGTGCCTCAAAAGTGCCCCAGCAAGTTGGCTTTCCCTCCCGGTGGCGGGGAAAACTGCCGGCGCCACCCTAGAAAAAGTGGTTTAGACCCGGTTGTGCACGGGCAAACACCCCCCTGCAAGAAATGATCCTGGCCCGCTCGCAGCGCTTACAGCCAATCAGAGGCCGTCGTGCTTTCTCCGAGGTACACAGAGGCGGTAGAAGTGAGCGCCATTTTTTCTTTCTTTATGCTTGTGTGCCTGCTGCTGCCTGTTTTCCTCGAGTCCTCATTCAGCGTGGTCCGTGCTGGTGGTGTTGCCTGTTGGTGCTCTGTGAACCTTCGTGTCGGCAGGGAGCTTAAGATCGACTTGCTCGGAGCTCTTTCTATGTTGAGTAGATCGTGGGCAGATGTCACGAAGGAGACTGATCCAGAACTGCTTTAGGCATGCCGGCTTCCGCATGCCTGGTGATGACACCCCAAATTCCGATGACAGCACTGAAAACACCGCAGGTGTTTCCGCCGAAGTTTGGAGCGAGCTGGCAGAGTTCCCGGGAGCTATCGACGGATCGACATTCGACGAGTTCGTCAGTGCGGACGATGATGTCGCCATCATGGGTGAGCTACAAGATGAGGACTACGTTGCAGACGTCGTGCCGACCACGAGCCAAAGCGACAACAATAAGGAAATTGACGAAGGCCCATTGCCTACATCCTCCGAAGTGATTAGTGCACTTGCGTTGGTCCGGCGCTATTGCGTGAATGTGGAAGGTTGCAGCCTCAGCTGCTCTGACTCGTTGGACAACATGGAGGCGTGTGTGCTGTCGCAGGCAGCGAAGTCGTTGACACAGAAGAAAATCCAGGACTATTTTGTTCCAAAGTAGGGCACGCAAGTAAGCCACCATATTAATAAAGTACTTTTCTTATTGTTATGTGCCTTTGTGTCAAAATCCTATAGCGGGCCTATATCGAATTATGCCATATATCGAACTATATCGGCGAGTTCGATATACCCGGGTTCGACTGTACATTGTCCTCTGAGGGGGCCAGAGACTTAACATAACCAGTTTGTGGAAATTTTGTCGAGCCAGTGGCGCCAAAATACATTAAATGCTCTTTCAAATCTTTTACGTCACGAATTACAAAGTTTGGCACGAAATTTAAACATGAAACTTTGAACTTGGTTTTCTCCTCTAATAATAAACCTATGGTGGTGAAATAAACTACACAAGAGTCCTCCGAGCACACTTTATCAATTTAAACCAATTCATTGTTTCTCTTTAGTGTCCCTTTAAGGCGGCAGCATGTTCTTCGCCAAGGCCCTTGGCATATACAAGCTGCCTGAGGCTATCTATGTAGCCAATTGCTACAGGCACGCTTGTGGGCACTGGCTCCGAAGTTTCGTCGTCATCGTCATCCGATTCCTCCTAATCGCTCTTGCCGCGCACTTCATTCACTATGCCCTCATCCGTGCACTGTTCCGCAGTGTCGGCATCATCATCGGCCGAAATGAAGTCCTCCCAGTAGCTTCTTCGACTTCCCGATACCGAAGGGCACGCGCCGGGCACTGCCATCCATATTCGTGCACAAAAGTGTTGTGACGCGCACTTTACTGTGTTTGCCGCCAGCGCACGTGTCGCGTTTCATGGCGTGAGTTTTTTCTGGCAGCATCTGATGGAATAACGCAGTTTCGTCTGCGTTATAGACGTTTCGCTCCGCATAGCTTAAAATGGTGTCTCGATTTGTTTCAAGCCACGAGGCAACGTCTTGGTCGCTTGCCTCGTGGTGAGGCCGCCTCACCAACTATCGATTTCAAAACAATGCCATGGCGCACCTTAAACCGATGTAGCCAGCCATTTCCGGGGCAGAAGTCGGGAAAGTCCAACAGAAATGCAAAGTCTTTCGCTTTGGCCAGCATCATAGGACCACTTACCGGAATGTTCCGAGCCCGCACGTCTACGAACCATTTCAGAGCGCGTCCTCCACGTCCGCGTAGGTGGCCCTCCGCAGACGCTTTCTGTCAGTCGAGTTGGCATCGGCACTGATGATCTTGTCCTTGTTCTTCAGGATCGTCGATATGGTTGACTTGCTCACGCCGTACTTTTTAACCAACTGACAGTTTTTCACACCTTGAGAGAGCTCTGTTAAAATGGCTCGCTTGGTAGCAATGTCCAGCGCTTTTCACTTCGTGCCACCGTCCGCCATTCTGACCGCACGCTATGCGAACACCAACAGTGAGCAAGACACGCACGTGTGATAAGACAAGCAAGCACGTGTAACTTCTCTGGGCTTGTTTCTAGCCAAAAAAAAAAAGCCGGATGCGGCAGTGTCGCAGAGCGGTGGAGACTAAAGTTCCTAGATTTTTCCCTCTTCTTTCTTAAGTACCGACAACCACTGAAGCACCCCCGACGAATCTCATTGGCTAACGCTTGTTTTCGGTAGCCATGTTCTTTCTAACGCTTTTCCAACACCTGGTGAAACGCGTCCCCCGCTCACTACTGACGGGGGGGGGGGGGGGGGGGGGGGAGAAGAAAGGCGCGTCGCGTTAGCATATTGTCCGCTGAAAGATGCGTGGCTAATGTATACTTAGACGCACGTGGCTTTGTAAATCTTCTAAGTTAGGAAGAAAATGGCGGCAGACGCCGGCTGCGCGTGAGAGAGGGCCGGGAGAGAAGGCAGTTGTCGGTACATAGGTAGCAGGGAAAAATCTAGGGACTTTAGTGGAGACTGGCGAAGGAGCTGAGAGGGAGGGTAGTTCGGGTAGCTTGCTTGGAAGAATAGCCTGTGCCTGTGCGCATGTCAGAAAAACTTAGGGCCCGTTCACGCTCAGTGAGCATGCACGCGGAACGAATCGCGAATTGTCGAAGTCGCGGGACAAAGGACAGAGGGGTGCATAACAAAACAACGGTCGGGGAGAGCTACAACTAGATGGCAGCGGAGGCAGGGTTAACAATAGGAATCTATGGGCAGCTCGCCAATGGCTTATCGGTTGTCGAAAGTGGTGTCCCAGAAAGTCGCCGACTTCGTTCGCTGTAACCGATTGGCAGGGCGCGGAGACATTCGTTGTAAGTGCGATTTTGCGCCATAGAGATAATGTATATTTCCACGGTCACGTGGGCATCGTTCGTTTTAAGTGAAAGTGTACTCACTAACTTTACGAAGCAGTGCTTGAAAGAAAAGATTTTCAAGAAATGATACAACATCTCGCAAGCATTTTTTGGTGGTGGCGCCATCTGTGCAAAAGAATATCAAGTTGTTTTACGTCAGTTCCAACGTTCGTCAAAAGTGGCGCCTCTAAACATTACTAACCTCTAAACATTACAGTCGCCGACCGATAAATCGGACATGCTCGGTAATTCGGACAGTCGCGCGGCACCGCCGATGATCCCATAGAAGTAATGTGTAAAGACAACCGATACTTCGGACAGCTGCGAGATCTACATTCGATAATTCGGACCCTGTCCGAGACTGTCGCGCACGCCGAATCGCCAGCCATCTCCTCCGGCACCCGTACCATACAAAGTATGGCCTCAGAGATCAAAATGAAAGCTAAGTGGTGATCTATGAGGCTCTATTTCGATCGCTACTTTATGCCTCAGATTTGTGATTTGAAATGCCGATCTTGGAGGCACTGGTCAACTGTGGGAAATCCTATCGACATCGCGAACATCCTACATTCCGGTTCCTGTATCCCCTCTCTAGCTGCGCTGCTATTGCCGCCATTCTGTCGAATGCATCTGCGGTAAAGCGTTCTGCACGCGCGTTCATTTTTATCTTGCGACTTGCTTTATTTTACGCTCTGCTGTCTCAAAAGATCTGAGTTAAATGGTGCCAACGGTGCCCTCACAGCCAGCGCCGAAGGCCGTGCCGACGACAACGAAACGCGGCAGATACAGTCAACTGCCGATTTTCCGGACATGCTCGAAAATTCGGACGCTTTCGCGGCACCGTCACCAGCCCCATAGACGTCAATGGTCAAGAACGTCGGAAATTTCGGACGCTAAAACCCTTCGGCGCCCGATTTTTCGGATTTTCTGCCCAAATTGCAGGTCCGAAAGGCAATAATTGAAGCCCCCACCTCTGCCGCGTCTATCATCTCGTAGGTTCGAACCAGCGCTTTCGCGAGTTGACCTATTTGCGACAGTAGCAGAGTCCGAAAGTCAGCTTTGTCGCGATGCCGACGTGTTATGGGGTGAAACGGACCGGAAATTCAAAAGGGCCGCTATCACGGCGCCGTGCGGCGATGTCTTATGGATAAGCAGTGGAAATGCACGGAGGCGTGATGGCGGCAGGTGGCAAACGCGCCAGTACGGCTCAATCGCTGACAAGCCTTACAATAAGCATCTTCAGTCAACTGCTCGATAGTGCATGTGGCCTGGTGCAGTTGCACACGTAGTGCACGCATTTAATAGGCGAGAACCCAAACGCGCCGCGCCGCCATTCATGCTGCCTCTTTGTGCGACCGCTAAGTGCGCCGCACAGACGCGTTGCCTTGACGAACGAAACCAGCTCGCCATTGTACAGTGATCACATCACACTGGAGGAGATACATGCGGACTTGGTTGCACGTAAGCGGAAGTGCGGGCAGCAACGCATTGACAACTTTTTTCGGCCACCGGGACCCTGAAGTGTCAATAAAAGTATTTTTTTTTTCTGATGCATTCGTTTTTTCGGACATTCGATAATTCGGACTTATTTACGTTCCCCGTGGAGTCGGAATTATCGGTTGTCGACTGTACTAAGCTGCCAAAACATGGATGGGTTATTTCTCCAGACTTCAGTATTTAGCCCAGCGGCTAAATCTAGTCGCCACGTCTTCAATGCACAATGTAACCCCATGAGGCTGCTGAAAAGAAAAAGAAAAAAAGAGTGTTGCACTGTACATCATGAATGCATAGGTTAGACTATTGTGCCGAGCATTGTGCCGCTGCGTACGTGTCGCGTCTGCACCGGCACTTGCTGAACCGGCGCTGCACGCTCACAGCACCGCTTCGCACCACCGCAGCACTTTCCAGAACTAGTGCAGGCAGTGCAAGCCAAATCGAAGAGACCTTCTGTTCTACTAGCTCAGGTCAGCTATATCTTTTCGATTTCACTACAACGAAATGTTCACTTGAACGAAATTTTCTCCGAGCACCGTCGATTTCGTTGTAGCTGGCTTTGACTGTATGTGAATGTTTCATTTGAACACCAGTTGGTACATTGCCCCCATTAAAAAAATGAAAAAAACCTGGGATCCCCTCGAGATTGCATTATTGAGAGCCTGCTGTTGAATATCTCAATTGGCTAGTCGGTGCATTGGTGACGTAACTGGCATCACACGAGAAGAACTCACTTTTTTCCTCTCGGCCCGCTCGGCCTCTTCCCGCTTGAGCCTCTCCTCGAGCTCCTTGCGCTGCCTCTCGGCCTCCTCCCGAGCCTTGCGCTCCTGCTCCTCGCGCTCAGCCTTCTGTTGGGCCTCGAGCTCCCGCCGCTCACGCTCCTCAGCCTCCCGCTTCTGCTGCTCCTCAATGGCCCGCTGAAGTTTCTCTTCCTCCTGACGACGGAATTCCTCGGCCAGGCGCAGCTGCTCCTCCTCGGCACGCCGCTGTTCCTCCTCCTCCTGCCGCAGACGCTCCTCCTCCTGGCGCCTGCAGAGACACAAGCAGAGCCATTTTGTGAACAACTGCATGCAAATCAGTACCCCACAAGGGTAATGAAAGGCTCAATTGGGAAAGCTCTCCCCTCCTGGTGAGCTCCGTACGGATATCGTTGCAGTCCCACCTGATCTCTTCCTGCCGCTGGCGCTCCAGTTCGGCCTCCCTTTCGGCCTGCTCCCGTGCCAAGCGGCGCTTTTCAGCCAACAGGGCCCGTGCTTCTTCCTCAGAGATCACACGTGGTGCTGGTTTGCTGGGCAGGTTGTCATCACTGCTTGGCTCTGAAAGGCCTTGCGTGGCTGGCTGCGTGCAACTTTCAGGCCAGCCAGTTGGCTCCACTGCAGGTCCAGTGGTGGTGGGAACCTCCTCAGCTGCTGCCTAGAATATGTCAATGAACGGTCGGTGTCAAATTGTTACATGGGGGTTCTGAAACTCTTATGCCTTCTCGAAACGTCTTTATAAACCCCTACATTCCTGTATGGCTTCCCAAGAACAGTGCAATCAGTCAAAGGATCAGTGTGTGCTATGCAGATATTAGAACAAAGGCAGTGCATACATTGACTTAAGACAAGTTGTCAATAATACATGGCTCAGTGCCACACAGAAAAAGAAACAGCCATTTTAGACTGATTCCTTCAAAACATTTATTTTGACTCGTTTTCCTTAAGAACTGAAAATGAAGCCAAAGTTGTATTTTGATCTTACGTCATAACATCAGTTACGTTGCATTTATGCAATGTAAATGAGCTCAAAGCATCTTTTTGTACCCTGAAAATGAAGGCAAGACTTTTAATTTCGCATCATAATTTTGGTTTTGTAACGTTTATGTGATTTTTATATTCCGGCTGTTGTGGCACCTTAAGTTTCTTGAAATGTGCCAGCTTCTATCAATGGCTCTCATAGAGCACTTCTTACTGACAAAAAATTTAATAGGTCCTAGCCAGACTTGCCAGTTGTGCTTATAATAAGTGGATTTGGGCTTCTTTTTTCACCGTGTCGCTTGTATAATTTTCCAGACGCTTGTCGCATTTTTGGGCGTACTTGCATTTTCCCAGCAAATATAGCTACTTTACTGATCATCACGTTTGTTGTTCACTAGTAGCGCGTTTGTCGACGACTTTGTGTAGTTGAGTGTTGAAGTCAAACATACGTTGGGGAATCAGCAACTAACGTTAATCACGAACTGGAAAATGTGCATTCAACTGAATGGAGACAATGCTAAAAAGTAAATACCGTATAAACGCATGTAAGGGCCGCACCCCGTTTTTTTGAAGTGCATATTCTAAAAAAAAAAAATCCTAAGGGCCGCACCCACACTTTCCTCAACCAATACGATTCAAAATGCGCGCGCGCGTGAGATTCTAGGCATAGTCGATAGATGACGCAAGAGAACGCAACCATCACCATCATCACTAGAATATATATATATATATATTTTTTGCATTTTCTTCGTGTTAAGATGGTCATGAAGTGGGCTAAAAATATTAAGGGGGGACATGGTTTTTAGAGATAACATAGGTTATTTCTTGGCCAAATTAGATGAAACTGCACTGCTTTGTTCAGTTTTTTTAGCTTTATTTAACTATCCAGTTATATTTTACACAGGTCAATTATTTCCAGAGATAATTAGTAATCGCATTCTATTGTTTGCTGAAACAATAAAAAATAATCTATGCAACATAACATCATTATAAACCCATATATAGATACCAGAAAGCCTAAGGAGAGCAACGCTGCAAGCTGATTGGAAATCGAACAACTACTTCTCAATTTACAGCACTAATGAGTTCATGGCCTACACCTAGCCAAAAACAAGAAAATTTTAAACTAATATAAAAAAAATTGGAATTGCAGATTGAAAATCTGCTTGCAGCATTGCTTTTTATGCACATTTAGCTAGGTTGTGCAAAAAGAATTGTAGCTCTAGCTGTCCTAGGTCGACTTTTACAGAAGAAGCAAACAAGGGAAGTGGCCAAAATCGATGTTTTGAGAAAATGAGCAAAAAAGGTTAAAACTTTATTTAGCATTACAGAATGAAAAATATCAAAGGCACACATACTTTTAGTGATTAATATGCACCAGGCATATAATCAGACTGATTGTTAGCATGAGCATGCCTTTTTTTCAAGTTCTGCTGCAACGAGGCCGCTTATCAGTTCAATGACGGTACCGACGCCAATATGCGACGAGTGTCCGCGCGTCATCCACGATCCGTCGTATGACACGGCGATGTTTCCCGGGTTGTCCACGTTGAGTTCCGCGTAGATGTCGCGAACCGAACTCGCGCACTCACTCATGAGTTTCGAGGCAGCAAGAGTAGCGGCAGGTGTTAGCTTCTTCTTCACGTACGCCTGCCACGTTTTCGTGTGGAGGCCGCGACGCGATATGTTCATCATTGCAAATATGTCGTTAAAAGCAGTCTGCCTGTTGCCAGTAGCCTGCATTGGGCGGGTGGCGAGCACGTTTACTGTGAATGGATTTATTTTCTGCTGTCCGTCGACGCGCGGCGAACTCCACTTTGACGACCCGTCACCGCAGTTCACACACTAGCTCAAGCTTGACGGCAAGGCTGTATTCCCGCTCGCCTCTCCTGATCTCGGTGTCTCCGTTGTAAATCTTGCACTTTAAATGCAATATTATCAAAGCATTTACCACCTCCAAGTCCAGGATGGTGAAGGTGGTTTTATCAGATGGGGGACCCGCGGCGTCCGCGCGTTTAGCGATAAGGCTGCGCTTCCGTTCCGTCGCCGCAACAGATGAAATCTCTTGCAGCTTCACTTCTGCCTTCTTCTTCTTGTCTTCTATCTGTTGGGGCTGCAGAATTTGTGTGTCGTGACGCACACGGCCGCTTTCCGCGATGTTGTCGGCAACTGACGGGCTCGTAGGACTAGCGTCCGTTAGGCCTACCGCGCTGGCGTCGACGGCCGCTGCGAGTTCGTCATCCTCGTTCTGGGTCGTTGCGGGGCGCTTCAAGTTCTCGGCTAGCGATCGCCTCACCCGCTTTTCGAACTTGTGTTTTGTGCGGAACTTCTTGATGACAGGACCCATAGCTGTAGGCAGTCGACAACACCAGGACAAAATGGCGCACGCTCACGCGCGTCTCGGCGGTGAAGCAGACGCCGGAAACGCCGCTTGGCGAATCGGATGCCTAGATTTTGTCACGTGCCCCAAGCAGCCAATAGAATCGCGCGCTTGTACTTCTCGTTGACGCGTTTTTGCTAGAAAACCAACGAGCAAGGCGAGCCAGCGGTGGCGGGAAATTGAAGATGAAAAACGGCTCTTCCAAACGAGATCAAGATGGCCACGATAGCCCGTGTGTACCGGCAACGGTTCGGCGCGGAAAGAGCGCGATTTTAGCGTCAATTTGCGCTCAGACAAACCTCATATTGGTGTTACAGATTGATTTTACGGCGGAAATAATGAAAATAGAAGCTACAAACTTAGCAGACTAGTGCAAAAATAGATATAGATTCCGAAAATGTCAGCTTCAAAAAGTCGATCTTTTCGCGATTTTCGGCCTTCTAAGACCCGTGTCTCCCCTTAACTTTTTCATTAGTGTTCATACACCCGCCAACTAAAGGTTAAAGCGGGATTTTACATTTAGCTTCTCACACTTCTATACAAACGCGCTATTGGCGCTATCCATATCGGCATTAGCATCACCAACTTTGGCATGGCGTTTGTGCAGTTCAGCCAGCCATTTGCTGTAGTTTTCCGCACAGTTCGATGACCTTCGTGCTAGCTTGTTTTCTACACGGCATTCAGGTTTTGGCAAGATGGGCAAGCACCTGAATAACTACACGGCTGGCTATAAGTTGAAGGTGATCGAGTATGCTCTCGAGCATGGGAAACGTGCCGCCAGCAGAATATTCGACGTTGACGAGAAGTGTGTTCAACGTTGGTGCGCAAAAAAAGAAGCCTTGCGAAACACCAACAGCAATAACTGCACTTTCTGAGGAAAGCAGTGCAAGTTTCTCGATTTGGAAGAAGAGTTGCTCCGCTATGTGACTGAAGAGCGGAACGATGGTTTTGCACTCACAACGGACATGCTGCGCGTGAAGGCCTTGGCGACTGTACTTGGGTGGATCCTATCTGCGTGGAGCTCGGTGTCGACAGACATTGTGTCCCAAAGTTTAAAGTCACCGGGATATCTAATAGCTCGGATGGTGCTGAAGATGACTGCTTGTGGGGTGACGATGCTTCGCAGCACACCATCTCTCACTCCGAGTCTGAGGACTCGTCGAGTGTCGACGATTGAGCATGCATGTCGTATACTGCAATAAACGCTCTTCGTTCGCTAACGGGTGTGTTTTTACTTTAAGAAAAAAAAGGAAAAAAAAAAGTCGCGTGTATGGGCCGCATCCTGAAAATTGGCCCTCATTTCTTGAAAAAAAAGTGCGGCCCTTACACGCGTTTATACGGTATGTGCTTTCGTTCATACTTGCTCATATTTTCGCTGTACAAAATAATTAAAGTAATTTTTCAACTCCCCTTCGTATATGAGTGACAATTTTTTTTTATTAGAAGTAAAAATATTTTGAAGAAGGGGAAAACTGATTAAATTTCCGCCCCTCTTGTGCCTCTTCACGAAAGTGGCGCCGCTTTTTTTGGGGCTTCTTTTGTGATGATTATTTGCTGGCTAGCTCGGTAGCATCAGGCAACTCTGAACCTAGCACATTCTAATGCTAGGACCAGAGTACATTATAATGCTAGCTCGCTCCTTTCCCTTGCGTCGCAAAGGCCCCGCATGCATATGTGCACTACTTTCACGACTTGATGGAAAGCCAAGGTGAGAGGATACAACCAAGGAAGACACCAAACAAGTTCCCAGGTCCATTTTAAAAACTGTGGCTGGAGCCATTGCTGCTTCTATAAACTCGTGCCTTCTCAACCAGTAAAAACCAATATAAGTAAGGACAACAGCAATTGTACAAGAAACGAAAGATGTAGCCACCTGCTCAGCCACTGCCGTTTGTGCCTCGGGAATGCTGCTTTCTGCCGCCCTCTGTTTCTGGTTTGCTGCTACGACAACATTTGAGGCAACCACATCTGGGGGTGCCGCGGCAGGTTCTGTAACTGTAGCTGCAGCTACGGCAGCTGGCTTTGCAGCCGCAGTGGCCACAATTGGAGCCACCGCAGCCGTTGGCAGGGAAGCAGGCACGGGATCCTTTGGCCGCTCCCTCCTGAAGGCCGAGGCAGCTGGTGGCTGGGGCTTCTGGGGCTTGCGCAGGTGGGCCGGCTTGGGTGGCACCTCGGGCACTGCAGTCTTCTTCTTCTCCACCACCACAGGCGCTGCTGCTGCGGGCACCACTGCAATTAGCTGCAGCCTGTAGTGAAAAGCACTCGCAACCTTTTCAATGCATGGGCTAACTCAGATGGCTGGTGGCTTCCTCCATTCCAAATGCCAGCTGCTGCTTGTTGCAAGCAACACGGACTGCTCCAGTTATTATACAGGGCAACACAATCAAAGGTCACGCTGCAGTCTTTGCATATGCAACCCTCGTTTGTATAACGTTTATTTTTACTAATAAATAATAAACAGACAGTGAAATTTCTTGCACAGACTAAATATTGCACGAGTGAGAGCAGAGTGTAAAGCTGTTACTTAATGAAGCTGCCAAGATCCTTGCCCGCTCTGTGACACAAGAGGCAAAGTGAAGTGAGCCATTGCCCCTGCAATGCCCCTCCCAGTCACTCTCACATATTCTGTCTCCAGAAAATTTCCATCTTAACAGTTCATGCAGGGATCAGTGCTTACCGATCTAAAAACAAATCACGTGCACAAACAGAGAAGTACGCAAACTGACAGTATGTATATTTGAAAGAGAGCTTTGGTTTATCAGCAGATGTAGCGTTTTCGTTTTTACAGGCTACAGTGGTGGCAGAGCTGGCAGTGACATGTTGTGGCGTTCTGTCAAACTACAACACCTTGGCAAAAAATGTTCTCGTCAAAACAAAATGATGAAAGGGAAAGTGCTGTGAGTCACGCTCAAGTAAGGCATGTAAGTCACAGCAAGGTTCTGCATCACCAGTTGTTGCTACCAGTGTTGCCCTTCATCAGTAACCCTTAAAAACAGTCGGAAGCCTACGGACAAACTACAACACTCTATTGTGTTAGCCGGAAGATATTCAATCTGCACTAATAAATGTGGACATGCACAATGGAGTTACAAGAAATTACAGTAGAGTCTTGATAATTCAAACTCGAGGGGACCCCAGGATTTTGTTTGAATTATCCCCAGGTTTGTTTGAACTCAGGCCAACATGCCAACTAGCATTGTGATGTTTATTGTTTTGCAGTGCTGTAGTAACATCATAGACAGCTCTGCACGATTGCCAGTAAAGCTTTTAGACGTCAGTGATCATACCAGTACTTGTTATTATACAATGTGTCGCGAGTATAAATAAGAACAAGATGTGCCTTGTGACAGCTTGTAGCCCCTTCCCAATCTTAGGACGCTTTCCTGCATGACATTAGTGTATTGCGGCGAAAGTTACTTTAAGAAGCGTTCTGCACGACCAGGGCCAGACCACCTCAGTTCTTTTTTTTTCCTCGTCCTCAGTGAGCATGCGATTGTTGGTGCACACGGTTTGGCCAGTTTGGCCGTTCTGTTGGCAAACAATCGCCTTTACTTGCAACTGTTAGTGACATAATATCTCCAGGCATGGACAAGCAA
Organism: Rhipicephalus sanguineus; assembly: GCF_013339695.2. Lineage (NCBI taxonomy): Eukaryota > Metazoa > Arthropoda > Arachnida > Ixodida > Ixodidae > Rhipicephalus > Rhipicephalus sanguineus. The sequence continues at coordinate 172,147,295 of NC_051181.1, read as the reverse complement.
AAAGTTTGAATCAACCAAATTTGTACAATGGGGCCCCCGTTTATATTAAGCGGCTTTAAAATACATTGAAAACATAGTGGGCCAACCAAAAATTTAAAGGGACTGTCTACTGTTCTTCATCGCTTTTCTCTTTTGTACCGCAATAAAAAGCGTACCGTCTCAAGTGTCCAACCTTGCAGCGGTTTCTTTGGAAAGTGAGTAGAAATTTTTAAAACGGAATTTTTCAATATGCGTTCGGTCTTGGTTGGTGGACGCGATTACGATTGTAGTGCCGGTAAAAATTAAAACAAAAAGCACATAGATTTCTGTAGGATTACTTTATTTTCGCTGAACACTAATTTAATGACTGTAACAGTCGTTTTCAGTGCGCTAGCGGTTAAATGAAGCCTTATTATACGATTACAGAACACTTGTTTTGCTGTTATCGCAGTCGATGCATTTATTTTAGCACTGCTGCCGCAATCCAAGCCAAGTTGCGTCATCAAAAAGATGCGATAAATGCGTGTCTTCACAGCGCAGCACATGTGAGACATCCTAACATCAATACAGCAGCACAGTATGACCAGCGCGGAGGGCCGCATGGCATAGCGCACGAGTTGAAGCAGACGAAATCGAAGACGGCGCCGCAGGCAGCGTCTTTGATTTACAGCGGTACAGTACGACCAGCGTGGAGGGCCGCATGGCATAGCGCACGAGTTGAAGCAGACGAAATCGAAGACGACGCCGCAGGCAGCATCTTGGATTTACAGCGGTACAGTACGACCAGCGCAAAGGGCCGCATGGCATAGCGCACGAGTTGAAGCACACGAAATCGAAGACGACGCCGCAGGCAGCGTCTTGGATTTACAGCGGTACAGTACGACCAGCGCGAAGGGCCGCATGGCATAGCGCACGAGTTGAAGCAGACGAAATCGAAGACGACGCCGCAGGCAGCGTCTTTGATTTACAGCGGTACAGTACGACCAGCGCGGAGAGCCGCATGGCATAGCGCACGAGTTGAAGAAGACGAAATCGAAGACGCCGCCGCAGGCAGCGTCTTTGATTTACAGCGGTACAGTACGACCAGCGTGGAGGGCCGCATGGCATAGCGCACGAGTTGAAGCAGACGTGATCGAAGATGGCGCCGCAGGCAGCGCCACGAGGTGCCTCTTCAGATGCGTGAGAAAAAAAAAGCAAAAAATTACTATCTGACGCAACCGAAAGCTGCCTCAAGTGCGTAAAATACAATTTCAAGTTATACGTTTGTTGCAGCAATACTTCTTTGCAGACTAGTTGGTTCATATTTGTAAACTCGACTTGCTGCGCAACCAGCAGGAAAGAAGCTCTATCTTTCCTGCTGGTTGTGCAACAAGTCGGGTTTACATATACGTTTGTTTTTAAGCAAAATGAGTCTACCTGCGAGGATTTCTTGTCCTACCGGCAGATTTACCACATCGCTGTTGGGTGATGCTAGCGGTCATTCTTTCACGATTTTCAATGTCAAATTAAAAATATAATTCCTTTTATTATGGGGCAAAAGCGTGCTCGTTGCCGCCAATGTGATGAACGATCTTCTCATTTTCACCGCAATCAGAAATTTTTTTCCGAGCGGTAGACAGTCCCTTAAACATTTGTTTGAATTACCCAAAAGTTTGAATTATCAACAGTCTACTGTATGTGCCTGTCAAGCATAGTTGCTGGCCTATACCTGTCTCTTCTGGTGGGATATTCTGCCTACTTTGCAGTGCTTTGTCCGGGATGGTGCCAGCAATGCTGAGTGGCCTGGGTTTCCGTGGAGGTGGCCTTGGACGCATCACCACTGATGAGGACATCTGGCTGGAGGCAACTGAGTGTTCCGATGCCACCGACATAGACGAACGAGGCCGTGATGGTGACTGTTGCTCCTTGCCCGTAGCTACACACCGACACGGAATCAGACTTGAGAAAATACTCCACTTAGACAAAAGAAAAATTCCAAAATGCCGAGCAAGTGCTCCCTCCAATTTCGCAGCTAATTTCACATTTTCAGGCCATTCCGGGAACCCCCCCTCTCACTCCACACCGCAATCATGCACAATGTCCATGCAACATTGGCCTGCATGAATCCCATCCAGTCCTGCTGCCTAGCAGTCCGGTCTACAAGCGCCTGCGCGTGAAATTGGTTGTCAAAATTAGATCCTCCCCGCATGATGGCTGCACCCCGAAATTACTACATGGCAAGGATTCAGTACTGAATACCAATAAAACTGCTCTCCCTTCAACTTTCTTATGATATACATGCTTCAAAGTTAGAAATAATGTTTTCAAAGAAATTAGCATAGGAGCATTACACCTGCTTCTCACATCAGCAAGCCATTCGTGCAAGGGGTCACATTAGTTTATGCATAAACAGGCATGCTAGGAAATAGAAAAGTAAGGACTCTCCTGTGTGTTAATAGTGCACATCTAACTAACGCACGACGCGACACTGGTCTAAGTTTTATGACAACCCATGGGCAGATTTGGCATGCACATGAAATGTTATCAATCAACCATCATTTGAGATTGCTGCGGGTCTTATATTTCATGAGTTGAAGCTTCACCCACTAAGACTGTAAGCCGCGCCGCGATGTGTAAGAAGTTTCGCGACTGTTTTAGAACATTCCGTTAAGATTGCGCGCCGCAGCTTTGACGAGAGATAACGCCGCCGCCAGCGATATCGCTGGAAAGTTCAATAGCACCTGTATAAAAGCCGACGCGCTTGACCGCTTGTCAGTTGATCGACGGTCGACGCACTGTTCGCCGCTATCAGTGCATACCGTGTGTATTGCTGTAAATTAACTTTCCGTTTCCTGGCCCCAAGTTCGGCCAAATAAACAGTTTCATCTTGAAAACGCTGACTGCTGTCTTCGTCGACGTCACTAACACGTGACAATATGCATGTCACTAGCTTTTATAGTTGTCTTTAACATTTGAATGCACCCTTGCAGTGGGAACTTCCATGCATTTACAAGAGATAGAAGTGCCACCGAAGCAAAAAAAAAAAAAAAGAACCTTTGCTTTTGTCACTTGAAGGAGTATCTACAACAATTTTAGAAATTCTCTTATTGTTGCTCTAAATAAGGGAACCAGTGTCAAGAACATTAACAAGAGTATCGTGGTGCCTCGGAACACAACGAATATATTTTTGATACTGCTATCTGAAAAAACGCGTCCGTTTCGATATCGAGGGGACAGTTTCACAGTGACCTGTAAACACTGTCTGATGCAGGTCTATGTCATGTGGAGACCTCCAACATACTAGCAGCAGCTCTGTCGTCAGCTGTCAGTTTTACGTGGTGTACGTAAACAACGAGTGAATTGTCGTCAAACAACTCTGACAGATTTCGGCAACTATGCTGACACGTCACAATAATGCCCACTGCAGTGTGGCTGGCTTGCAGATTCTGGCAACGAAAATTTTAAAATCGGACAATATTTTGTACTTGCTTCCTGGGTCCAGTGTATGGAGTGTGTTAAAGAGGCACTGACACAAAAATTTTGGTCTGGCTTTTTTTTGTCGCAATAAGTTGCTCGAGCATGTTAGTCATAATACAGCACTTTGCTTGGGGCAGCATGTCACAGATAACAATTACAGTCTGTTTATTACAAAGCAGTCTCAGTTTCGGTTTAGGAGAGCTCCAAGAATGACAAGTTACTGGGTCCACCATATGCAGTGTGGTAAACAAACTTGACCATGTGAGCACATAGACACTGCATCGCATTCGTCACTGTCATCATTGTGATGACATTCCTCATGTCGGGCACAGACTCGTGAGCAGCAGCCAGATATTAGTAGTTGCCACAAAAGGGAAATGGTGAATATGATGTCGTTACTAGCTGCGCCAGCGCGGAGTTCGGCTGCAGTGGTGACGGAAGTTGGGGTCACCTTCAGGTCACCTTAGATGACATCAATGTTGCAAGGTGCAGCGTACAGCGCTGGATTGGGAAGTCCAACTCAAAAATTCATATAAATCCCCTCCCAAGCCATATTCGCTGTTGAGATTTGGTGGGTGATATACGCATGTTCATGAGAATCGGTACTGTAGGGTATCTCAGCCGTGAAATTTTATGTCAGTACCCCTTTAACATGCCAAGGAAACAAAAAATGTCCATTATGCGGTTTTGTGGTGCTTCAAAATCATGTCAGTGCTCTTTTAATGTCACCTTCTTCATTCACTTTAGCAGGACACTACAATTAGAAGAGCTTATGTGCAAGTTAGAAAAGCCCACACCTGAAGATTAGTGTGTGTCGTGCACATACGAGTAGATACACATTCCTACACAGCCAGAAGCCACAAATTCTTTGAGGCAGTCACAGTGTGCTTGCCAAGCAGTGAAATAGAGTAAAAACCTGATTGAGGCCCACCCTCCCTCCAGGCAGCACAGAGAACTGCATGCAAAGTGCTGGTGAAAAAGAAGGATGGCATACTCACAAGTGGTGGAAAGGAACCCATCACCAGGGTCAGGGTACTCACAAGCATGCAGGTGCCACTTGTCAATCACTTGGGAGCTTACACATTTCACTTAGCACAAATTTTTTATATACTTCTCAAATAATTCTTTTCATGGTACCTCGTATGTTCTTGGAAAAGTTACCAGTTATTTGTGTAATGAGGAAAGTATGCAAATGTCGAGTTTTAAACATAATAGTATGTCATGAAACTGGGGAGTTAAGCTGCTAACAGGACAGAACCTCTTAATGCTTAAGAAGCTCGCAGAAAATGTCACACATTTGGGTTTGTTTTGCACTGATATGTCAATGACAGCTGCTGAACTGACAAGTGCTTAAAATCAATTTACTTGCACCATTGCAATGTACTTAAGTCTTAAAACTGAGCACGCATCATCACAGTTGAAGAAAAGAGAAGGTTGGGACAAGGCCTGGTCTAAGCTGTACAAAGATTTTTAGCGCTGCAAAGTTGAGGACAAAAATAACACAGTCATCTGTGTTGTTCATGTCTTTCTTGTCCTCAACTTTGCAGCGCTAAAAATCTTTCTACCGTATGTTCCAACTAGCCCCCGCCCAAGCTCTTCTGGTCTCAGCACTTATCCTCTCGTCATCAGCCTTTCCTATGCATCTCCAATTAACTCGGTCCTGTGCAAGTTATCCCTGCAAACTGCTCAGCTAACCTTCTGCCGCTTGCCTTCTCTTGGAATCCACTCTCTTCATGTCGACCTTGCCCACTTCTTGATATGGAATGAGATTTTCGAAACACACATTTGTTCCTAACCTCCTATCTTCAGCACTTATCCTAGCTGCCCTGCAATTCTTGCATTTTCCCAGTTGTCCTTGGCTCTGACAATCACCCCTGTGAACATTAGTGCCAGTTAAATGTCCAGCTTGTGTAAGAGATGGTTTTCTGGACACATTCCAATGATAAGCGTAGTTCAATTACTACAGTGATGACGAGATAAAATTCCACTGCCTGTGGGCCAACTGTAGACAATATGAAATGCCATGATCAACCACTGTTATATGTGGTGTTGCATTGTAGAAGCAGTCAAGTGGATGTGAATGAAGTGAGAAACCAGAGCAAGTTTTTGTGCATTCCTGGTCTGTAATGTAAGAAGAAGCAGTGCAGACACCTACCTGCCCCTACGGCCATCATCCGGTTCGTGGCTCTCAGCTGGGAGGCCCGTGTGGGGCGGGGTGCTATAGCCAGCTGGCTCATGCTGCGTGCCGATCGCAGCTTGCTGCTTCCCCCCAACCCACCCCTGGCCGGCAACATCATGCTTTGCGACATGTCTACCACCACCCCCCGCCTGGAAGGAGGGCTGCCCGAAGACAAGTTGAGCATGCTCTTGGCAGCCATACTTGGCAGTGGGGCAGAGCTCGTGCTGGGGCTCGCCGGAAGCAGCCGTGGCCGCCGGGGCTGTGCAAGCACATCCAGACGCGACATGCTCACGGCACGCTGAGCCACACCTGAGGACGCGGTTGTAGCTGGTGATCGAGAACGCGAGGTGGCGGCACTCCGGTTCCACGGGATCACTGGCATCAGGTCCGTCTTGCGCCGGCCACGGCTGTGTTGGCTCGGCAGCGCCGTCATGCTGCGCGTCATGGGGTCGTCTCCTGGGCCAGACACCAAGCAGGGCACTTGTGGGCCACGTCTGCGAGAGTCTGCGTGGCCAAGAGCCAGCTGTAGGGCACTCAAACAGCAGCATGGGTGCTACAAGTGTGTTCTACAATCATACCACTTGCAAAACTCCGTTCCAAAATTGTGGAGGATAGCACCCCCTTTATAACAGGGCAGTAACCTGCGTGCCACCAAGCTGCACCACTGATGTGCCACCTGGGAGCGACAGCACAAAACACACCACATCGCCACGATCATTGCAGTTTTCACTGTCACTGCGCGAGTTGCTGCAGCAAAAAGAAGTACTTTTAACCCTTTCCCTATTAGATGTTTCTGGCCGTGACGCACCCGAGTGTTGACTTGGTTTCGGGAATATCAGGGAAGCTTGAAACACTCATCAAATTAATGTGCATCCGGCTGAAGAGTCGAGCTCGCCGACGGTCCGAAACATGACGCGTCAAAAGGAAAAAATCTGGGCAAGAAATCACGTTTCTTCTGCATATTTTCTGTTTGCAATGCCTGCTTCCAGGATAAGTGCCCCACCATGTCAACATCAGATATGATGTTGACACGGTGCAGGTGAAACCTACGGCAGAACAACCCTCATACCCGTAGTTGCACCCTTGTACCCGTGATCGCCCGAAGAGAGTAATACCCAAGAGAGTAGTGCATGTGAAGTGACTCCCCAGCAAAGAGGTGTGGGTGCTCCGTACTCTTCAATATATGAGGAACCACTTTGTTCGAGTCAAGCTCGAGCCGACACACGCTGATGATGATATACAGTCAACATCCCATTTTTCCGACTCCCTAGGGACCACGAAATCGTCCAAAAAATGGCAGTCCGAAAAAACAAATTCATGCGCTTTTATTCCGCTCAAGCGGTCAAATCGCCACAGCCACATCCGAAATAGCTTTAATGCCTCCCAATACAATTATCAGGCATTTTGGTGCGCGCCCAGGCTCTCGCAAATACATTCGGTACCTGCCGCGAACCCCGCTTAACTACATGCCAACTGCCACTTGCAAGAATGCATCTCGTGATGAGTGCCGCTGATAACAGCAAAGCGCGGAATAGATTACGGCTCTCTCTCGCATGAAGCATTTGGAAACGATGACGCGGAACACAAAGACTGTGGCGGAAGAGCGGACGACTCGTCCGGCTTTCCCCGATGCGTGTGCACATGTAAACGATGCGCACACACATCGCCAAATCTCCGCCAATACGCAGATTTTGCTGCCGCGCCAAACCGATCGTTTCTAGTTACGTGCAGCACATCGCCAAGTAAGCTGACACCGTCACTGTACTGTTGCTGTATCGTACGCACGCATTTATCAAGGAAGAGTTCGTGATCAGCACTTTGTTCGTGACCGCACACGGGCGCGGCAATGGCAAGCTGGTTTCATCCGTGAAGGCAACGCGTGTGTGCGGTGCACTTAGCGATGTCGCACAAAGGACAGTAGGAATGGCGGCGCGGCGCATTTGTGTTCTCGCCTATTAAATGCATGCAGTATGCATGCAACTATTAACTGCGCTAGGCCACATGCACTACCAAGCAGTTAACCGAAGATGCTTATAGTAAGGCTTGTCAGCGATAAGCTGCACAAGCGCGTTTGCCAGCTGCCGCCATCACGCCTCCGTGCATTTCCGCAGCTTATCCGTAACATCGCCACACGGCGCCATGATAGCGGCCCCTTTGAATTTCTGCTCTGCTTCACCCCATAACGCTTCGGCATTGTGGCAAAGCTGACTTTCAGACTCTGCTACAGTCTCAAACAGATCGACTCGCGAAAGCGCTGGTTCAAACATACGAGATGATAGACGCGGCAGACGTGGGGGCTTCAAATGATGCCTTTCGGACCTGCAATTTGGGCAGAAAGTCCGAAAAATCGGACGCGGAATAGTTTCAGCAACCGAAATTTTGGACATTCTAATACATTGACGTCTATGGGGCTGGTGACGGTGCCGCGAAAGCGTCCGAATTTTCGAGCATGTCCAGAAAATCGGGCATCCGAAAAATTGGCAGTTGACTGTATACAGATGAGGAAGTTGTACAAATGACGATGATATGTCCACTTGACAAAGACGAGTCAGCGACAGCGCTCACACTGATTCCCTCTCGCGCTGGAAGCGGCCGCCTGGCCGCACGACAGTATTAAAGGGACCGACAACTGTTTTTTCTCGACCCAGTTTTTTACTGCACGACAGGAAGCTCACCCTTCGTAGCGTTTGTAGCTGCAGTGGTTTATCCTAAAAGCACGTAGTTATTTTATAAGCAGTATTTTTCGATCTGAAAGGCTCCAAACACGCATGGAGGCTTGCTCCAGCAACGCTGAGAATTGATAGCGATGCCGCTAGCCCTTGTGAAAGCTGTTGTTCTCCTTTCGCAGGAGTTACTGTAACTATGCTTAACCACCTTTATTTTGAGCTTTCCAACCATTTTTGAAAATAGCAAGCTGTTACAATGAGATGTGTGGCTTTATACACCTTCCCGGTATTTGTACAGCGTTGTGTGCGCCTGCGCCCAAGGTTGCCTGCGCCTGTGTCATGGATGGCTTGTCCCGGCGTCGTTACTCTCTCGATACACGAGCCAAGCCAAGTAATCGAAAACGTAACTGTGCATATGCACGGCTGCACCGAGTAGCAGCGCGCGTCATTTCTGAGACGAAGTGTAGGAGCAAAACTATGTCGCCCCAAAATCTTAGCGACCTTGAAACTGCGTGCACGGTTGCATGGGCACGCTGAAAAGTTGCTCAAGACGCGCTGACGAGCATGGGATCATTACGTCACGCGAAGGCAGCGCCACTTTAATGCATACTACTAACGCAGGCCTATATGTACATTATTATGGAGTAATACCTTTTAATATAAAGAAACGAACAATATTTCAATATTAACAAAAAAATCGTTGACCGCGTACAGCAATCAATGGTCACGTGGCCGTCTTCATCGGATGATTCATGTTTTTGCCGCAAGAGGCGCCACAGGTCATTTTTCGCGACTTTCAATTAAGAAATAAAAATATAAATCCATCTCTCACAAAAAAAACAGGGTTGGTTTGAGTCACTGCAACGGACAATCTTTACATCAGTGGAGTCAACTCATTTCATATTCTGGGCAGTTGTCGGTCCCTTTAAGAGGTGCGTCGCGTATATGGCTTCAACCGAGAAACATGCACGATTTCTGTCCCACAGCAACGGTGATCGAAGGAGGTCTAAGGGGTGAGACACGGTGATTAATGGGGGATGTTTGCTCAATGACTGTGCGAAGTCCAATAAAGCGACTCATGAATTTTTCGCATAAGCCGGGAACACGCACTGGAGTCGAGTCGTACCGAGACTTCCGAGCTTCCTGGGAGTTAATTCGGGCCAGGTGATGGCAGTGTGCAAGGCAAGACAAAAATTGTTCGGATAAAGGACCTGCTGAGGTTGCAGGAGCCGAAAGCAACGAGACGTCCAAAGCAAAACTCGGTGAGCAGCCACAGACCAGGAAAAAGGGAGAAAAGTCGGTGGTGCATTGCGCAGCCGTGTTACGAGCTGTACATTGCAATCGCGTCCGAGAGCGCGCAATGAAAGCGTTCTGTCAAGCTGTTGGTCTGCGGGTGGTAAGTAGAAGTGGTCTTGTGAATGGTGTTGGCGGCACGCTAAACCTCAGCAACAATAGAAGAAAGGAAGACTTTGCCGCGATCGCTGAGCAGAATGCATGGAGCTCCATTACGTAAAAATAAGTTGCGCAGAAAAAAAAATGGCGACTTCAGTGGCAGTCCCAGCTTGTAGCGAGGCTGTTTCCACATAGCGGGTTAGATGGTCAACAGCCGTCCCAATCCAACGACTGCCTTTGGAAGTCACGGGAAGGGGCCCATACAAGTCTATCCCGACGACTTCGAAAGGCAAAGTGGGACAAGGAAGAGGTGGCAGGAGGCCAGAAGGAGCAGTGGTGGGTCGCTTGCAGATTTGACAGTAGATGCACGATGCAACGCATTTGGTAACAACCGAAGAGAGGCCAGGCCAGGTGCAGTGACTTTGTATTTTCTTGTACGTTTTATGGTAGCCAAGATGGCCGGTGGTGGGAGCATCATGAAATGTTTAAAGAACCTCACGTTGCAGAGAACATGGTATAACTGGGACCCATTTCTTTCCATCGACGTGATAAACGCAACGATGTAAAGCACCACTGTGAATCTTGAATCGATCAGGTTATCGATGCAGTCGGGTGTTCGGTGGAGCAGAAGTACCTTTCATGCTAGAACAGAGCAGCAGTAAGGGTTGACGCGTTGATGCGACACAAGGACAGATGGGCTGCTGGATCTTAGCCAACTGAGCGCCGAGATGGGTAGAGCAGTCTCGGTGGGAGGTCGCGATGGTGAGTTATCCCGGCTGGGCAGAGGGCAGCGAAAGAGAGAATCAGCGCCTTGGTGTTTCTTTCCAGGTCTGTAGGCGACATCGAAATCATATTCCTGCAAGCGAAGCACCCAGCGACCAAGGCGACCTGATAAGTTTTTCAGGGACGAAAGCCAGCACAGTGTGTTATGGCCGATAATGACTGTGAAGTGGCGGCCATGGAGGTATGGGCGAAATTTTTGTACTGCCTGAACACCAGCAAGGCACTCTTACTCTGTTATTGTGTACTTCTTCTCTGCAGCAGTCAGAGCACGACTGGTGCAAGCGACGACTCATTCGCGTGCGGTGGTGTCTCGTTGCAGGAAAACTGCACCGAGACCATGACCACTAGCGTCAGTGTGAAGGATGGTGGGTGCGCCTGGCTCGAAGTGGCACAGTACCGGGTCAGATGTCAGGGCTTGCTTCAATGCCAAGAAAGCCCTTTCACAGCCTTCGCACCAAACGAAGGGCGCGTTACTTGTGAGCAGTTGATGGAGTGGAGATGCAAGCTCTGCGAAGTCGCGTATGAAGCGCCGGAAGTAACATGCCAAGCCGAGAAAACTGCACAGGTCTTTTTGATGCAGCAGATGGGGAAACCCAAGAACACCGCAAGCTTCTCAGGATCCGGTCGAATCCCTTCTTTGCTGACTAAGTGCCCTAGAACCTTGATCATCTTGCTGGCGAGGCTACATTTCTTTTTATTCAGCTGCAGGCCAGCTTTTGCAAGGCAGGCTGAGACTTCTTCGAGACGTTGCAGATGCTGCGGCAACATGGATGAAAACACTACTATGTAGTCAGAGTAACATAAAAAGGTTTTCCACTTCAGACCGCACGGCATGCTGTCTATCATGTATTCAAAGGTAGCGGGTGCATTACAAAGTCCGAAAGGCATTACATTAAATTCATACAGCCCATCTGGGGTGGAAAAAGCGGTCTTCTCTTTGTCAGATTCAGACATCGGTATTTGCCAGTAGCCGGATTGCAGATCAAGGTAGAAAAATACTCGGCGCCAAGCAACGAATCCAGTGCGTCGTCAATCCTTGGCAGGGGGTAAACATATTTGCATGTCATCCTGTTCAGCGCACGGTAATCGATGTAAAAACGTACTGTTCCATCTTTCATTTGCACTAAAACAACTGGGGAGGAGGACCAGGGACTCGAAGAAGGAAGTAGTATGATGTTCCGTCGAAGCATGCCTGAGACGTTTTGCTCGATGATCTTGCGCTCCGCCAGAGACATGCGATACGGGCGCCGGTGAATAATACAGGAGCCGTCAGTCTGAATGCAGTGAGTAGAGGCAGCTGTAATAAAGGACGGGCGAGTTAACGCTGAACAGAAAACAATGCCAGTTCAATCATGTGAGTTGAAGGGGTCCGCTCTATGCACGGCTGGTGCAGAAACCTAGCTCCGGTCCCAGCCGCAAATAGTCGTACCGTGCACGTGTCAACGTCCCTTTCTCGTAGCGCAAGTCATCGCAGCTACGACGGGTTCGGGCGAATAAGGCAACAGGCTAGAACAACAAACAACGCTTTATTGCTACTCTAGCAATAACGCATAAATATCGCGTAGAGGGATAGTCCGCTCCAGTAGAAAACAAAGGGTAACGCTTCGGTCGATGGTCGGCTCGCGGTTTTTGGGGTGGTACCTGGCAGGTCAGCACGGCGAGGGTTCTTTCCCTCGCAGGGGGCAAGTTCCCTTTCCCGCGAGCAGGGATGCGAGGAGCGGCGGGAAAGAAAGGGGCGACGGTGCTCCTCTCCTAGTAGCCCTTTGGCTCCCGCCGTCAGTTCGCGATCGCGCCAGTGTTAAAGGGGTACTGACACAAAAATTTTGGCCTCGCGTTTTTTTGATGCAATGTGTTGCTGGGGGCCTGTTAGTCATAACACGGCACATCGTTTGCTGCAGCGCGCGACAGATAATTAATTACAGGCTCCTCATTACCGACCAGTGTCAGTTTCGGTTTCAAAAACGATAAGCCTCCGGGTGCAACTATCACCACCTAACGGCTGCAGCTCTCGATCACGTCAGCACACAGAAGTGTGACGCACTTCCGCGCTGTTCGCGTCGTCTCCTCGCATTCGCACGCTTGCCGAACGTGCTGCGCGATGTCGTCGCCATCATCGTCCTCGTTGTCGTCGTCCTCCTCATCGTCGTCTGTTGGCGACGATTTCCTTGAGACACCAACAGCGCAGCAGCGAGCGCGTCAAAACAAAAATGGCGGCTACGACGTCATCACAACTTGTTGTACCGGCTACAACGGTTACGTAGGGGAAGTAGGGGGGTCACCTCGGGTCACCTCCGAGGGTGTCAATGCAATAGGTGCGCCCTGTAATGCTGGATCGCGCACGCGAACTTCAATATTCATATAAAATACCTTCCAAGCTTTATTCGCTGTCGATATTTCGCAGATGGTACACGCACGTACACGGAAATCGATCCAGCAGGCTATCTCGGCCGCGAAATTTTGTGTCAGTACCCCTTTAAGGAAAGGAAATGGGTGCGCGTGCTCTCCCACAGAGTAAATCTTGACTCTGGGCTGCTGTCAGATCAGGGCTTATGGTTGTCAACAAAGGTGTGGAAGAGTTCAGTGGCGGCGAGCTTGACTCTGGTAGGTCTTCTTGACTCGGAAGGGCAACAACTGTAATGGGATGAAGGTCAACCGTGCAAGTGACTGTTGATCCACAGGGCAGCATTAAGGGTTCGGGGGTTTTATTTAGGGCAGTAAGCAAGGCAGACCCGTGAGAGAAGCGAATAAGCCCTGGAATAATGAGAATGCCTCCATGTAGGGTATGACCGCAAAGTAGCACGTCACCATCCACAAGGTTGTTGGAATTAACGCTGATTATTCATTCTCTGGATGGCCCAAGAACATAATCTGACGTGGTGATGAGGCGAATGTGCCCTTCGTGTTCAGGCAAAGAATAGTCAGTGGCATTGAGATGCTAAAACGGCTGCTTGGGCGAGTTGGTTCATGATTAAGATAGATTTACCAGCGCAAAAAAAGACGCTACATTTAGGAAGGACACACACACACACAGCGCTGTGTGTGTGCGTCCTTCCTAAATGTTCCGTCTTTTTTGCGCTGGTAAATCGATTTTAAGCACTGAGATGTATGAGGCGCTGACGACAAGATATACAAGCGGATGCAGAAGACAACAAGTCTCAATCCAAAATGAGTGCATGGGTGCACTGACAGAAAACCACAGACTATACCATCTATACAAACACGAACCGTACACTGTGCCAGTGGGTGGACGAATGATGGCGCTTGTCGCTGCACGGAGAGATGGGCCGCAGTAAGGCGTGGTCGCTTTTCAGAGGCAACAACAAAGTCGGCGCAAAATAATCAAAATAGCAGTGCCAGTATCCACAAGAGCTTCGACCCGTACACCTTCTACTAACACTACTACAGTAAAAGCTCGTTAATTCGGATTTCACGGGACCGGAAAAAATGTCCGAATTAACGAATGAACAGGAAAAACAACATTAAAATCAAGTTGGAGAAGCATACCTTTATTTGCTGAAGTATTTTGTAATGGTCGTCTGCGTTTTCACGCAGATTCCGGCTTACATTACAATTTTTCTTAACTTTTCCAAATGGCCAACAGCACGCAAACTGTCGGAAGTGCTCAGGCAAACGCCCTCTAATATCAAAAGCGCCTCCGAGACTTCCCGTGAGGTGCGATGAGGTCGCGACATCATTAATAATTTCTTGATCGGGCAGGAGACCAGTCGTGGCGACACAATCATCAATCGCGATGTAGTCCTGAAGGGTCATATCTGTGGGAAGGACAGCATCGAAGGTCGGGCAGTCACCATCGGTGGACTTGGCTGACACCTCGTCAATGCCACCGTCGGCTACTGCCGCACGCTCGGGCCTCACATGTAAACACAGTCACAACGGGAAAAAACAAGAACTCCGCAAGAAGAGACGGTGCCGACACAACACAAGGGAAAATGGCGTCGGAGGCGCAGTTGGCGCAGTGGAGTGAAGAAAGAAGACGCCGACGTTCGATGACGCTGCGATCGCCCCCACTAGTTGATGACGATGGCGATGTCACTCAAGTTTCGGTTTCGCCCCAGTGGTGCCAGCGCTGCTTTACCACACATTTGTGTAGCGGCAGCCGTCAGAATTTGTCCGAATTAAGCGGTACGGAGCCCAATTCTGACGAATTAACGAAGGTTTGGTCCCATAAATTAACATGCACTTTGGCCGGGACCAAGAGAGCCGTCCGAATTATCCAAATTAACGGGTGTCGAATTAACGAGCTTTTACTGTAATAAGTTCAATGGTTGCTCTGGAGAAATTGTTGGCTGTCTGGTGGATGCAGTTTCCCCTCCTAAAACTTCATCGGGGAGTTTTCCGAGTGGACATTCGAGGATTGGGAGGCACTTCGTAGAGGCAACACAACGGTGATGTGGAGATGGTGACCGGTGGTGAGACTTCCCAGGCATGTCAACACTGTAAGAAGAGGGTGAACGGCGAAAGGAAGAGTGGTAAGGCAGCTCGTGGTTGGACAAACGCGTTCCTCGAGAGCACAGCCACGTTGCTCATCCTGTTGGCACCTTCTGCGAAACTGAGATGTGTCCTCGGTAGCCACAGTAGTAACAGATGGGTCGAGGAGGTCGCTGTGCAGTGTAATAAGGCTGTAGACGCATCGGCGATGACAACAAAGCCATGGGTGCATGGTCTTCTGGTGTAGGCGCAGGGACGGTGGTGGCTGCAGAGAGTGCCGCAACGTCGGCGTACGTTGGCACCTGACAAGCGCAGGGACCATCGGGACACGTTAGGCAGCATGCAGACGCTATCTATTGCTTAATGTCGTCCCGCAAGTCAGTTGGAGCAGAAGACAGTGGAGACTGCTGAGTGCAGGAAGAGCAACGCCCATGAAACTCTTCACGAACAATGTCGCGGATCAGCGCTAGTAAGTCAAGGGCCGCAGGAAGACGAATGTGTCGTAGCATAGGCGAAGAGACTGGAGTTGGTCAAGTCACTGGCAAATGGTGATGACGTCTTGAGTGGTGGCCGTATTTTGCATAGCAAAAGCGTTAAAGGCGACGGTGTTTATGCCTTTAATAATATGCCGTATGTGGTCGGTCTGGGACATGCCAGAGTTAACATGATTGCACAATGCAAGAACATCCTCAATGTACGAGGTGTATGATTCACTGGGCAGTTGAATGGGTTCAGCCAGCTTCTTCTTCGCTGCCTCAGCCCGAACTGGGGGGGGGGGGGGGCACCGAAAATCTGACGAAGCTGCTGCGTGAACGTGTCCCAGTCGCGAAGATCTGGTTGGCGGTTCCAAAACCAGGTTCTCGCGACATTAGACAGGTAGAAGGGGACATTCCGTAACTTTTGTGGGTTGTTCAAGTTGCTGACGAGGTCCAAGTTTTGTAGCCAGTCTTCGACGTCATCCCCTCGTAGACCAGAGAACACCGGCGGATCACACTGGTGGCTGTTAATGGCCAGAGCGGAGGCTGAAGGCAGAGACTGTAGTGGGCCGGTGGCGTCGGACGTACCAGGATTTTCTTGAGTGGGCATGGCAGGTGGTATTACGCAACGACACGAGCGGAGCTCCAGCGAGGATGTGCGAGGACTGGGGGGATCAAAAAGCACCTCTACCACTTATGAGGAACATCTTTATTAGAGTCGAGCTCGAGCTGACACATGCTGATGATGATATATACAGATGAGGAAGTTGTACAAATGATGATGATACGTCCACTTGACGAAGAGTCAGTGACTGCACTCGCAATACCAACACAGCACAGGGCGAAAATACGAGCTTCTAGAAAGATTCGACAGATGGTGCGACCAGTAGAAACATGCCAGCTTTGCGTTTTGACGCAAATTTTTCAACGCACAATGGAGGACGTACGGGTACGTCAGTGACAGCGAAAGGGTAAAGAAAGGTCCAAGAGCAATTCTAGGCTGCAGTATCCTCAGCAAAATGTAAGCCACAGAGAATAAATACACTGCTTGCTTCATCAATGTGGCTTTGCTTGCGAGCTAGTGCAACACAACACAAAAAATGCTATCTATTAGCTTGTTTTTCCAAGCACAGGTGGCACTACAAGCAGCAGAGGTGTTGGCCAAGGGCATGTCTACATTTGATACATCGAGCATTTGGGGAGTTTTACAAGTTGTATGGTCGAAGAACTCTAGCTACAAGTGCCTGTTAGCAGTCTAGGTGGGCTTATTTGACAAATCTAAAAGCTATTCATTTTTACTACTCTTGGGTTCCTTGCCAAGGAAGAAGACACGCTCTGTTCCATGGCACGACTCTTGTGCCCCTGTTGGCACAGTGCAAACAGACCGGTTCAATTGTGCCCCTCCGTGGTGGATAAAATGTAGTTGCTAAGCAGGAAAAGGCAAGGATCAACACCTATGGCACCACTTCCAAGCTTCACATGTCGGTATTGAAAGATCAAATTGGCACTCAATGGAAGGTGGGCCGATTTGATTTTTCCTACAAGGGGCATTTCATAGCTACTAATTTTCTTGTCCACCAGGTGGCATAACATCAGAACAACTCCACACTGTGCGCCAATCGCTATGCTTGCATTTTTATACATGGAGCCCATGGCAGGGCAGAAGAGCTCTTCCATACAGTGCAAACGCTAATTGAACATGCAATGCACAAAGTAATGCTCTCTTACAAATCACACCTTGTAAGTTGTATAAAAGTAAATGCTAATTCTGCCTAAAAAGATGCGAAAGAACTGGTACTTCATGTAGGCATATTGCTCTGCACTACATAAGTAATGGGTCCTAATATGTCAAGCAGAACTTTCTCATATTTAAGTGTCCATGCATACATTTTATACTCAAGTCAGAGCTGTGAAAACATGCTCGCTTGCACGTGATTGTTATCGGAATAGGAAGAAAAAAAGAAATGCACAGCCTCAAATTACAAGTTTGAGAATTTCAATAGCAAACATGGAAAATAAATTGCTATTTCAGTGTTGTTAGTCATACTTCAGCCACATTACTACTTATCAAACTGGTGAAGACTGGCTATTAAAACATCAACACTGTTCCTACAGGTATCAAAAGGCTACAAGCAGTTTGCGTTTACAATTCAGAAAATTGACGACTTCTGACAATTGTAAAAGAAATCCTGAGGCATAACCACTGCTTCAATTATATTCACCAAGTTGTTAAAAATGCACAGATAGAGAAGCAATTTAAACTCTTTAGCAGGACATCACAAATTATGAATGTTTTAAAGGGAAACTAAAGAGGAAACCCATCTTTCTCGTATTAGTAAATTACCCTACCACAACACGAAAAGCACAACTCTTGCAGTGACAAAACGTGCACAAGATAAATGCAGGTGGCAACACTGCCTTGCTTTCCGCACCAACTCGCCATCAAGTTATCGATTTTGGCAGAGGCCCATACAGAGTTCCCAAGTGATAAAAATGAAGCATGTCGTCCCTTCCAGAAGCAAGAACCTTAACATACCAAGTTTCAGAAAATCTTGCCGAGCCAGTATGGCCAAAATGTGAAAAAAAAAAAAAATGTCAAATCCACTTTGCAACCACAATCATGGCCATTTTCTCTTTTAATCTGTAATTGCAGAATATTGATAATACAGTGCTCAAAGAACCTCCACAAACTGATTGATTGTTTTGCTTTAGTGAGCTGTAAAAGTACAAGCGGGTTAGTAAGCCATTATTACCAAACATCTTGCATTCAAAACCACAAATGCATCAGTGCACAAGTAAGCGAGAAGCCCACAGATGCGACACTACAGTGCTGTGCAAGCTGCACTGTACATCATGACATCATCCTGGCACGAAGCAGCCGGAGAGTGAGTGAAGCGAACATGGACTACAAAACACTGCACACACCAAACCAGAAAGCTATCAGGAAAAGGAGGAAATGACATGCTGAAACTAGTATGGCTATTACCATAACATTCACTACCCAGTTTATGAGATGCAATGCCTTTCCTTGAAACAAACAGATTTCAGTCAAACACAGAGGCCGGCAAAGAATTCTTGGCTGCTTGCGATATGAACAAGTGTTTTTGACACTATGATATAAACAGAGGTGCTGGGACCGATCACTGATTGGCATTAAATGATAACAACTATGATGGTGGCAAACATAAAGAATAGACAACTAAGTGAAGGGACATCTTTCCACACATCAGCTGTCCAAGCACTAGTAACCAGGCACCGTCCTGGGCTTCACAGGGTCAAGTGTCACCCGGCACAAACGAAGCTGTCCTCAATGCAGACCTCTGTGCGGAGGAGAGTGTTAGAGCACAGCGCCGGCCTCCCCAGACAGAAGCGACCAAACAGCTGGCTGGTGCAGCAAGCAGCAAAAGGAGCCCCCTCCTCGCTACTCACCCACTGTGACCCCTGACCCCACAAGCCAACCCCCAGTGGTGGGGGAAACAAATGCCACATCAGGCACTGCCCCCTGAGCTGGGCATGAGTCGGTCTCATCTGCAAGAGAAGCTTTCTTTCAAGGGGTACACACCTCTGTAGAACAATGCATCACGATTCACAATTTCCACCAATGGCAGTTTTGCAAGATGACAGGGACCACAGTTCAACTGACAAATGAATGACGTCGTCAGACAGGTGAAACAATACGTGCACTGTTGCAAACAGAGCAGTAACAAATTGCAGCTTTACAACTACAAGATTTTCAAGACATCTGGGTGAATTATTTCTTTGTGGGACTCTCCCGAGATTCCATTGGTTGCAAAAGCAGCTTAATTCACTCATAAGCACGCAGCGGCTGTCGCTTCATCAAGCGAAAAGGGTTAGGTCACCGGCGGGATTGTTACAGCCCTGTAATAAAAGTAAAGTGCAAAAAAAGCCAGCCTAATTTGAGCATGTTTTATAGTACTGATATAACAGCACTTTTCATGGCACTTTCCGAGTTTGTTATAAACGGGTTCGAATGTGTTTTGTGATTTTGATACCAGAATATATATGTATAGTGTTTCGGGTATCTGCAAACAAAAATTTTTTCCCTTGCTCTAACCAACATGGAGTTTGGCACCACATTGTTAATCTCATTATGGCAAGACAAATAAAAATATGGCAAACCGAATTTGATACCTATTTACCTTGCAATATTGAAATTTCACCGATAATACATTAATAATTGCTGGGGTTTTACGTGCCAAAACCAAGCTATGATTATGAGGCCTGCCATAGCGGGGGAACTGCGGATTCATTTCGACCACCAGGGAATCTTTAATGTGCACCTAAATCTCTTGGCATCCCCATGGCCCTCGAGCGTAGCAGTGCGATGGGCGAAATTTGACTTATCTTCCTGATATTCTGGTTACAGTTCACTCCCTCTTCTGCAGAACAAAGCCAGTCGAGAATCAAGGCCGCTTCTTTTGAAAGTGCATGTCTTAAGTTACCTGCTGCTTGGCACAAGTTGTAGGCTGATGCAGCCCTCTTGCGGCTGCTCTCAAAGTCTCTCTCTTCCGATTTTCTCTGAGGTGCTGCAGACATCAGCACCGGGGCACCAGCTGAGCTCATGGTGGCTAAATCCAAATCAAAGGTCCTCGGCGTAGAGCTGCCAAAAGCAAAACTCATGCTCATACGATTCGCAGTGCTGCGTCGAGCATCCAGCTTGCTTTCTCGTTCCATGTTCCGCTTCAGCATGGCTTCTTTCCGCTCCTGAAATCATGTATAGAAAAAGACTACACTTGTATCCCTCCCTAGCCTTGAGGAAAACACATAATACCACAGAGCTTGTTCTACTCTGTCACCTAACATTCTGCAGGCCTCACAAGTCCCAACTACCATGATGCGCTAATGTCAAGCACAAACATTGCCCATACCTGCCAAGTTTGGAGGAACGGAGTCCGGGAGATCTACTCAACGGGGGGGGGTACTGCGATAGCAATTATATGGACACCGTCAGCGGAATTTTGCGGTCGCCGCTGATCTGTACAGAGTTCAAACCGATAACGTCGCTTACGCACCGTCTGTTTCACGTGCGAGTAAAAGCGCGCTACCGCAAGGGACGAACGCGGTTGAAGCAGAGATGAAACGACCCGGCCATCACCGTCACGTGAAGGGCACATGCGATAACATCGCTCCGCGTGCGAGGCCTGTCGTTGCTTGCTTACCAGTTATTTCGTCGAGCAAGGAACCATAAGGGACACCGTTGAGGCGGGGACGGTCGAGAGCACTGGCGAACGCGTTATCTCGACAGACATCGGTAACGGCTACCCTTTTAAGTGCTGGACTGCGGCACAAAGTGCACAGCTACTTCATGCGCAATAAAACTGAGTTGAACCTTTCTACAATCGTAAAAAAAAAGAAGAAGAATCCTTTCTACTACGTGGCCAGACAACTTTGCTCATGTGGCCAGACAAAGCACTGGATGCGCGGGGCAAAACTGGATTTCCGGGAGATTTTCCTACGACCCGTACAACCGGGAGAAACGTTCAAAATCCGGTGGTCTCCCGGAGACTTGGCAGGTATGCATTGCCCCTGAAATGTGTGCCTACATGCATGGTCAGGACGCCATCAGAGATTTTCTGCCACTCTATCTTGATGTATTTTAGGAGAACTTGTTGCTGAGCGAGTTGGTGCATGCCTGCGGTGGTAATCATTGTGCATTCAATTGGACAAACACAGGAAGGAAAGGAAAGACTAAACGGAAAGAGCACAAACTATCAATTGGCTTTATTCATTTGGTCGCTGCATATATATGTGTCCTTTTACCACACTTCCCAAAAGAAGGGGGGAAAGAAAAGAGGAGGATACACAAGACAATGATACCTCACATCAAAAAAAGCTGGGCAGAAAATTGCTTTCTGCACTATACAGAGCAACAGAAGTGTCACTCACGCAGTTGTGGCCTAATTCCTTAATATAAAAAGCTCACGACCTACTCTCTCCTTGCTCCTTCCTAGAATTTTTACCTTTTTGAAGCCCAGCTCACACCCCATGCATGAGCTGCAATGCGCAGGCAAGTTCGCTCCAACAGGGAGGCGGCGCAAGCAATCGCCAAGAACTTTGTGCGCATAAAGCCTAGTGCCACAAGAATCAAGAGCCGAGCTGCAGCTATGTGCAAGAATCTTGAGCTGAGTAAGCTTGCTAGTTCAATAACTAGCTGTAGGACTGTCAGGGAAATAATGAAGGAGGAAAGAATACAAATTTAAGAAGTTTAAGATTTAAAGCAAACTGTATTAAAACAAAAGGTTACATGTCGTTCTTCTGGCTGCCCCACGGTCTGTCCCAGTTTGTGCCTCGAAGCTAACTGCCTTGCCAGGCGGCTCCGGCCTCTCTCCTTGGTCGAGGTGGGCTTTTGTCCCCACGGGGACCACACCACTGCAGGCAGCACGCAACACAGAATTCGTGGTATTCACTCGCAGAAAGCCGCGAGTCCGAACGTCTCGAATTTCAGCCGCGCACTGCACAGGAACCGTAAACACTGCCCCACGCAGGGCTCGAAGACAAAAGGAGGTACACACACATGGAGCGGCAGCGCTCAGACACTGACACAATCTCCGTTTTAGTTGGAGCTGTCCTCAGCTCCACGCCCCAACTGAAGGCCGATGCTGGTGTCAGCAAGTCCAGCGGTGTCGTCACCTCGTTCGTGGTACACACGCAGCTGTTCGATGTTGACGGCCCTGTCGGCGTCGCTCCCCGACGTAGCAGCTCGCCGAATGAGCGCGATGTTCTTTCCTTGGAAACCGACAATCACATACGATCCCTCGAAGCAGGGGTCCGAAGTCCAGTAGCGAGCCCCGATGGCGCACAGCACCTTGTCGCCAACGTTGAATCTGGGAACGTTTCGCCTCGCATCGTAGCGGAGAGTCGAGTAGTGCTGGCTTGTTTTTAACTTTTCTCTGGCTTCTTTGCACGCTACTGCTAGTCTACGCAATCGTTCGGACTCTTCGATATCGTTTTGGATCGCTACAATGTTGAGTTCGCCCGGCAGCTTGGGTTGGTAGCCAGAATGCGCTCTATCCGGTTTGCTCAGGCTTAGCCACGTCGATGGCGAAGATGGCGTCAGCAAGCATGCGCTCCCAGCTTTGTGCCTGGCTGAGAAGCTTTCTCAGAACTTGCTTCAATGTAGCGACCATGCGCTCCACGAGGCCATTTGCCTGAGGCCAATACGGAGGCGTTTTCAAGTGTTCGATTCCAAGTTTTCTGTGGAGAGAAGCCGTCTTCACGAAGCCTCTAGCCTGATCCGTAATGATCCCTTCAGGAACGCCGAATCGTGGTATCCATCGATGCCGTACTTGACAGTATCCATGTATCGTGTGGCATGGTCAATGCAGACCAACACGTAGCCTTCGTTCTCCGTTTCGTTGAGTGGGCCAATGTGATTTAACGATAAAACGGTGTTGGGTTCGCTCGACACATCTCGGGGATTCAAACAACCTTCGCTCCGTTTCGTCTGAGCATTGATTGCCTGACAAGTATGACACGACTGAACGTATGATTTAATATCCTTAGATATTGATAGCCACCAATACATTCGTGCGATGAGTTCCTTCGTTTTGGTTGTGCAAAGGTGTCCATCGCTGTCGTGGAATATTTTCAGGACAGTGCTTCGTAGCACTCCCGGGACGACAATTTTCTTAACTGTGTGGCCTTTCTCAGTCATCTGTCTGGTTAGAACGCCGTCGTCTGTCGAGTAAACGCCGTCGTCTGTCGTTCGTTCGTTCACCATACTAGCACATTCTGTATCCATGGCTTGAAATTGCTTCAGCGTCTCGTGATTGCAAACAATGTCTGCAGAAGCACATGCCTCTCCGCATCCTCTCTTTTAAGGACGTCTCCTGACGTTCTTTTCTCTTCCAGTCGTGAGAGCATCTGCTGCTCCATTGAGCCGACCGGGACGATGCAGTACGTCGAAAGTGTACTCAGCGAGGTCGAGCGTCCAGCGAGCAAATCGGTGGTTGGTCGCTCCTTCTGCACGAGGTATGTTAGGCTGAAGTTGTCTGTGAATACAGTGAATTGCGGTCCTCCTCGCAGGTAGAGAGCAAATTTTTCCGTTATTGCCCAGTGCAGTGCCATGCATTCAAGGACGTTGGAGTGAAGCTTGGAGTCATGCTCGTTGAGCAATCGGTTTGCGTATTCAATCACTTTCTCCTTGCCGCCTTGCGTTTGCGTAAGCACGACTCCTAGTCCGGTTTGACAAGCGTTGACGTAGACTTGTGTCGGGCATTCGGGACGAAATGTCACCAAAACAGGGGGAGACTTGAGCGTACCTTTGAGATTATCAGTGACAGCTTGGTGTTCTGATGTCCACTCAAACTTCGTCTTTTTAGACACTTGGTCTCTCAATAGACATGTTATTTTCGAGAAGTTTGGGATGAACTTGTGATAGTGATTCACAAATTGCAAGAACGAGTACAACTTTCTCGGGTTGGCGTGTGGCTCGAACTTGTCAATGGCTGCAATGCGTGAGCCATCTGGGCTGCGACCTTCATTTGTGATCACGTATCCGAGGAAAGTCACCTTGTCACGGATGAACTGGCACTTTCGAGTGCCCATCTTTAAGCCGTTAAGCTTGACTCTGTGTAAAGCTTCTTCCAAGATCTTCAGCGATTCAGAAACTGCAGATGCTCCTTGGCCGACATCGTCCATGTACGTAGCGGTTCGTGGCAAGCCATCGAATGTGTGGCGCATCACTTTCTGCACTGTTTGTGGTGCTTTGCAGAAACCGAAGGCCATTCTCAGATATTCGTATTTGCCGTCCAGTGTGACAAATGCAGTTTTATGAATGTCGTCTTCCTTCACTCGAATCGTTAAGAAAGCAGCCTTAACGTCCATGACAGTGAAGTACTTCGATTCGTCTCTTGTGATGTCTGATGTCACGTCTTTGATAATTGGCATCGGGTAAGATCGGTTTACCATCTTTGCGTTGAGTTTTCTGTAATCGTGCACCATTCGTCGAGGCGTTGTCGGGTGGTTCGGCTGGTCAACCACAATCGTTGGTGTGGCGTACTCACTGTCACTCGTTCGGACGATGCCCTTCACCAGGTAGTCATCAACTTGACGTTTGATGAACTCACGGTCTGCGGGAGAACATCTGTAAGGTCTTGATGTGACAGGTATGCCATCTCGGAGCTCAATCGAATGCTCAAAGTGCGGGCACAGTCCAAGCATGTCAGACTTCGTTGCGAATATTGAGCAATATCGTACGTAGCATGCTTGGTTCTTCCGGGCTCGCGTCTGATGTTATTAAAGAAACTGATTTTTCGATTTCTTGGCACAGCATTGCATCAGGTTCGGGTTCTGAAGGTTCAATTTGCACAAACTCGATTGTGTCGTTTTGTTGCTGATGGCAGAATGATGCAATAAGAATATCTGCAGTTTTCCCATTGACATTTGTGCTTGACGTCTGATCACGTACGGTGAGAGCTGGGAATCGGGTGGTGTCCTCTTTGGTTACATTCACCAAGGTTACATCGTTTGTCGGATAGAATATGTTTTCATCTCCAGTCGGATCCGAGAATGACATCAACAGGTTTCGGTAATGGACATACCCCAACATTGGATAGTTTGTTGTTCCGATAATTGTCAATTTCGGCGGACATTTGCGGATTTATCGTTTTGTCCAAAATTTCGATGTGGTTGCCTGATGTCCATGCAGTAAGTGCAGCTTTCGGAGGAAGAGCTTGAGGAGAGATGAGGGAGACGTTGGCGCCTGTGTCGATGCAGACCTTGACAGGGGAGCTTGCATTAAGGAGGCCGTTGACAACCGGTAACGTTCCACCGCTAGACTCCAGAAAACAGTTGACCTGTTTGACGGAAGTCTCGACCGTGTTGTCACTCCTCAGCTGCGCTCAGCGCTTCTCCTCTGCTCATTGCGTTGCTCTAGTCTTTGGCTTCGTGCACTCACGCGATATGTGTCCGGTCTCGTTACAGTTAAAGTATCGAGGCACACATGGCCTCTGGAATGGGAAAGACGTGGCTGCACCTGACATTTTGCGTTCAGGTTTCTTTTCTTGGAAGTCTGTGTGCTCTGACCGCGTCTCGCCCGTCGTTGCCATTGATTGTCGGCAGTCAAGCATAGTAGCTCTGTCAATGAGCTCCAGAACGGAGCTGCAACACTGCGCTGCTAGTGGATTGGCCCATTTATCGTCTTTGATGCCTGCCAATATGAGGGAGATTCGTTCTTTGGTCCTCATGTAATACGGTGCTTTTTCCAGGATCGCGTTTTTCGAGTAAATGTACTCAGCAATAGATTCTTGCCGTTGTTGGCATGCGTTTAGCTTGAAAGTCCAGGAATTCTTGCATAGTCATTTTTCGCTTGAAGCGTTCAGAAATTTCTTGCTTCCACATTTCCCAATTTGTAATTAGCTTTCCGTAGCTTGTATGCCAGTCACGTGCAGGACCTCGTAAGCGGGTGATGGCGTTCACTAGTGTCAGCGACGGTGACCAGTGAGCGAGTGACGCGATTCATTCGGTCTCCATTATCCAAGTGTGTACGTCGGATTGGACTGAGCCGTCGTAAAATGGTATCGCTGCTGACGTGTCATTGGTCGAATGTACTTGAATAGGTTCTCGGGTTTGGACAATGCACTCTGTCAATTTCGCTTGGGATTCGGCCATTATTGACAGTAATCGAGAGATGTCGCTGGGTTCTAATTGTCGTGAATTGCCATTTTCAGTGTGTGCATGCTCGGATGAGTTCAATCGGGACTCGCTTGTTTCGGCGTCTTAGTGACGGATTTCGTGGCATTGGCTGTTTCGTTGCTGTCGTTCGTTGGTCGTAGACAGAACTTGAAGTTGACTCTTGAGGGCTTCGATTTCGGCATGCAGCTTTGCGTTGGCAGCAGACAGACTCCGAATGCTTGCCAGCTCTTCGTTGCTGGTAGTTCGTTGCGTCGTTGGAGGCGTGCCGCTGATTCGTTGCCGTTCATTGTCCTCGATGAGTCTCGTGACAAGCTCGTCATTTCTGCCCGTGTGAGGGATGCAAATTTAAGATTTAAAGCAAACTGTATTAAAACAAAAGGTTACATGTCGTTGTTCTGGCTGCCCCGCGGTCTGTCCCAGTTGGTGCCTCGAAGCTAACTGCCTTGCCTCTCCTCGGTCGAGGTGGGCTTACACCACTGCAGGCAGCACCCAACACAGAATTCGTGGTACTCACTCGCAGAAAGCCGCCAGTTCGAACGTCTCGAATTTCAGCCGCGCGCTGCACAGGAAACGTAAACACTGCCCCACGCAGGGCTCGAAGACAAAAGGAGGTACACACACACGAAGCGGCAGCGCTCCGACACTGACAGGACGAAAACGCTTTCAGTTTTCTTCAGTGCAAAAACTCATAAGGACGCTCAAACGATCGTTAGTGAAAAGGGAACGTGGCAGTCCCTAATCAGCCGATATCTGCAGAAGCATTTGAGTGCTCTACAGGTTCAAGATCCTTTCGCCACAAAGACTCTGGGGACGTTGTTAATTTTTTTTCAAGGCCAGTGATCATGTAGGCTATGCCTTTTCTGTGGATATAGAAGAGTTGTTTTATTCAGTGCCTCATGATCAATTGTTCGTGGCAGTCAGGGAGTGCATCGAGGAAAATGGCGCGATCCGCCGGAGTTGACAGTTTCATGTGCCTGTTAGAATTTTATTGCCATATTCATCTCCTTTAACGATGACTTTTACATTCAGCGGCAGGGCATATGTATAGGGTCATGTGTTGCCCCGGTCCTATGTAATATATTTTTAGCTGCCGTGGACCGCTCCCTTAGTCGTCAGCTTGCTGATCAAGGGCTTCTTAAGGCCTTCTGATATGTAGACGATTTTTTATTTGTTATGTCAAAGCAAATAACCATGACCGGCGCCGATTCAGTGAGTAGAATTTTAACCAGCTTTAGGCAATGTGGCAAAGGTTTAGTGTTCACGCACCAAGTACCGTCGAACGGATCACTGCAGTTTTTTAGATATTAACTTGAGTTTTAGTTCGCATCACATCTGCCGGCAATATGCACCAAGGGCGCAGAAAGAGCTCTTGCCTTTTGAATCTGCACATTCGAAGATAGTGAAGAGGGCAATTGCAAACTCGTGCCTGGAATCGGCTCTTACCAAATCATGCCCGCATGCCATGCATAAGAGCTTCCATAGTCAAATCATTAGGCTGCTTTCAGCAGGCTTCCCCACCACGATCATCACGGCTGTGGCTGAGAATCTTCTCAAAATTATAAAAAAAGAATATCTTGGCAACAACACAGAGTGCCTGTGTAAGAGGAATGTCACAGTTGTGCCATATATATGGCGCATCACTTGAAAAAAGTGGCAGACAGGCATGGCGTCCAAGTGGTTTTTTCTGCGCCAAAAAAGCTCGCCGGCTTCTGCCCAAGGGTCTGCGGGAACAGACAACGGCGAAGTGGCTGCGGTAAAAAGCATGCCGAAACGTTCTTGAAATGTGCCACCAGGAGTGGTGTACCAAATCCCTCTCATGTGCGGAGGTTGTTCGTTCATGGGAAAATGAACGCGCTGGGGAGCATGCTGCATCTATTACGAGAAGAGAAGGCCTGCGCATTGCAGCCGGTCCTCAAAAAGGTAAAAATTCTAGGAAGGAGCAAGGAGTGAGTAGGTCGTGAGCTGTTAGAAGCTTTTTATATTAAGGAATTGGACGACAACTGCATGAGTGACATTTCTGTTGCTCTGTATTGGCCGTGAGATCCGAGCAGAGGAGAAACCCCGTGGCGTGGATGGCTCCTTGCGTCGTTTGCTAGCCACACCGTGTTCGCATGTGTGCGTACGTCATGCACGTCCTCAGATTACAGCTTATTCCGTTGTGCTAGCACAGTATCAATGTACGTATGCCTACACGATATACATAAGCATTTCGCCTTACGAGACTTGTATGCACTCTAATAAGCGAGTGCGTGTCGGAATGGCGCTATGTCTCACCATCGTACCGTCCATTTGCCAAAATCATTTCAATGTGGGTACCACTTTGCCGTTCAAGCACATCACATAGTGCATTTGGCGTCGTCCTAAACGAAAAAAAAAAGTATTAATTGTCGAGGTGTGAATGCAGAATTTTAGCGACACCATCTCATGAAGTGTTGGCGATTTGGAAATCTTCGTGATACTGCGAAGCATGAACTAGAGTCTGCAGAGCCCGGTTAACGGTAAAAAAGACTTGAAGCCACTAATTTCTATAGAAGTACGCGTATTCATGCGAACAGAAAAACAGGGTGCACAAAGTTCTCCATCTAATTACACAGAAATACAGGCTCTCTTTTTTTGTAGCCGCTAGAGCAAGAAGTAAATACTTAATTGACTCAGTCGCGCAACACTATATTGTGGTATAGGCAAAACACAACTGAAACACGTGCAAATAAAGCAAAAGAAAACATCGAGCACAGTGCAAAACACGAATGTGACCGAAGGCCAGTACCCCGTAGATTGGCAGATTGCGCTTCTCTCACACTAATAGGAGCATTAGGCCGGTTTCGTGCTTTAACGTGGCAATGGAGGGCGTATACATCACCATTAGGCAACAATCCACATGCTTTATTCACCGACAATCAACTCAAACCGCCTATGGCGGAGCACTGCTGCATACATTTGTATACGCGCCGCCGACCGCCGATCCACACAAACGCGGCGACGGTGTTGCCACCTATAGCCCGATCTCGCGGCGAATAGCGCAGAAAGCAATTTCCTGCCCGGCTTTTCTTAATGTGAGGTATCGTTGTCTTGTGTTTCCTCCTCTTTTCTTCCCCCCCTTCTTTCGATTTATTTGGGACGTGTGGAAAAAGTGCATATATATGCAGCGACCAAATGAATAAAGCCAGTTGATAGTTTGCGCTGTCCTTTCCTTCTTGTGTTCGTCCGATTGAATGCGCAACAATTACCACCACAGATATCTTGATGTAGCATGCTAAGTTTAGGCATATTGGTCTGCTGATTTTAACCCTTTTACTGTTGCTTGTTTCTTGCCGTGATGCACCCAGCTTGGTTGTGGGAATATCGGCGAAGCTCGAGATAATCAACTCCTTGTGCGGAAGGAGACAGCGTGGGTGAGAAATTGCCTTTCTTCCGCATATTGTCCCCACCCATGTTGACACGGTGCAGGTGATGCCTGCGGCAGATGGCAGAACAAAACACAGCGCGTGGCAACAGTACAGATGGTGCAACCAGTAGAAACATGCCAGCTTTGCGTTTCGACACACATTTTTGAATGCACAACGGAGAACGTACTGGTATGTAAGTGACAGCAAAAGGGTTAAATATGAAATTATTTTTTTAGGACTAGTGTATTTTATAAAATATCAAACATTTCACGTGGCTTTTTGGGGGCAAGATTTTTGCTAAACTGAGAGAGTTACAAAGTAAATTGGCACATCACACTAATCTGCAATGAAAACTATACACCGATCATGAATGTTCAAAACCCATTTAAACAAAAGTTATGGTATGCTGAACACTCACAAGCGAGTCGACTTTGCTAAAGGAGGTTCAACATATAACTTCTATTTAAATGGGTTTAGAACATCCATTCTTGGTTTAATATGCATAGTTTTCACTCCAGATTATCGTGATTTGCTTTCTTGGTTCTTGGGCGCAAAAAGACAAGGACGAAGGGAAGAAGACACAAACACTGGCGCCCCAGTGTTTTCGCGCCCACATCCAAGAACCGTGACAGACCAACAGGCCCGCATCACTACCCTCGTCATTTACTTTCTTATTTCAGGAAAAATCTGGCTCCCAAAAAGGCAAGTTCCATCAAAATCAATCAAGAATTAAAAAGTAAGTTATAAAGCACAGCGTAAATGAAACATCTAACAAGAGATAGCATACAAAATGAGCAATCACTGCATACGCCACAGAACGCCAACTGTCGACAGTACTGGGGCTGTTCCAGGGCTGCTGCTTGAGTAGCTGATCATAAGCACACAGCTTTCATAGCAATGCTGGTTTCATGCATTCGTAGCGTTTGCAGAAACAGGGCAGCTTAGGGCAAATCAACTGTATGGACAAACCACTCAATCCTCATTGACATGTATAGACAGTAAATATAAAACCTAGCTGCTAAACACAAAGCATATAAATGTATTCTGGTGATAAGTGCAGTACTCATGGATTGAACCATGACATCAAATTTGTTAACATAACTGCTACGTGCCATTGCTCAAGATTTTCCCCTCTTGTCGCTACAAATCTGGCTGCTAGAGATAATAGTGGCCGCTGATGATGGATGTGTTCGAGACCAAGTTATGATCCCATTTCAAGACGGTGCAAAACGAAAGCATCACTTAGCCCTGAATTGCCACATTTTCCGTCCGTGAGCACAGTACATGAAATAGAGCTGCCAATCAATTCTTAAGACATCCAACTTTTCCAATGTGCACAATTATGAAGCGTCAGATTAATTGTAATAAGCAAAATTTCCAATGCTGCGCAGCACACTGGGCATTCGTGATGTGTAGTTGCCACCATTGTTAACTAGCGCAAAAAGCAACCTTAGTTCTTGACTCCCAATGAAATTAACTTGCTACCAGATTAGCTGGATGAAATTTGTAACGTGTCAATCAAGCACGATAGCACCAATTGCAGTGTTCACAGTGGTACACGGCATACACACCATTAATTAGAACAGACGAGGAAACTTTCTCGTCCGTTCTAATTAATGCTGTGCTTAGCAAAGGAAAGCCGGCCCTTAATATTCCCCTTCCTTCATTGACACACAAAATTGATCTTTTCACTTGTGCCTTGGCACTGGCAGGCCAGGATGCCAACGACCCACAAATATCGGCACAAGACTTTTTGCTGGCTCAGCAGAGGCACCTCGGCTGCATTTCTTACGTGATCGGCTTCCCAGATGAGTCTCTTGCGTTCCTCCACCTGGAGCCGACGCTCGTGGTCACGCTGCCGCATCTCCTCGATGCGCCTGCGCCGCTCTTCCTCCAGCTGCTGGCGGTAGTGCTGAGCGGCCTGGGCCTGTTGCTCCAGCTCCTGCAAGCGCCGCGCTCGCTGCTCCTCCTGCCGCACCTTCACGAGACGTAGCCGCTCCTCCCGTGACAGCTGGGGCGACTCACCCCCTGGGCTCCGGTCTGCAAATTATGCGCTCTCACCAATCAGAGCTTCAGTGTCCCACTGTTGTGTCAAGTTCACTGCAGGCAATCGTTTTCAAGAACACCTTTAAAAGGGTTAGGTTTACATCCCCCCCACTTTCTTTAGCTTTTTCACAATGCACGACCAACCTGCCCAAATTATCATTTGGCAAGTCGCGAACCTGACATTCATACTTGTGAAATTTTGTGGTAATTAAAACGCACAATCATTCAAACTTATTATGTTGCACACATGTTCACTTAAAATGGTTAGTTGTGATGACATCAGGTACCAAAACATGCAAACATGCAAAATGGCTGCTGATGACACATGCAAAGTGTCACTGATGGAGCACCTGTGGAAACGTCACGATATCTTGTGCAAGAATGTGGCGAGAAGCTCATCACGTCAGGGTACTGAAACTTGCCTTTAAAACATGCTGCAATTAATTTTTCAGGGTTGCCAATACCTTTTCTAGGCTCTCGAGGTCACAAGAGAAAATCCTTGTGTCAGTGCCCATTTGGCATACAGCTCTCCTGGTTTACCGACACACTTGTACATTTGTAGGCATAGCTAACAACATCACATCATTGACTATCCATTATAACACATGCAGTTTTCCCTGTTCATGGCGAGTAAATATAGATCAAGTTTACGCAAGAAATTATGCCTTTTGTTGCGGCTGAGAATGATACCATACAGCCAGCACAACTTGCAAGCCATTCAGTGCATTAAAACAATGATTCTAGTTGTCTTTTAAAGTTAAATTCAATGGGAACGCCTATTCTAATAACATTATGCACAAAAGCAATGCGAACAAATTTTGCCCATTTATAATTTCATCCATAAAAATTGAAAATAACTATAGATTCTATATTATAAATTGTTGACTCTTCTTAACCGCAGCACTCTTTTTTCTCTGATAGTCTCTGTTAGGACTAAGCAGTAACTGCAATGGAGTGTGCAAGCTTGGGCAAGTTGGTTGTGACGGCAGTGTTAACAGCCCAAAATCAACTTTGGGGAAAAGTGCTCTCTCTCAAAGCAGTAAGCATTTTTATGTGAGAAAACTGTGTGCCCCTCTGTCAGGTATAAAAGTTCTTGGTAGTGCTCGAACTTGGGGCCCACTGAGCTCACCCGCACTTGTAGAACTTGAATATATCTGAACAAAAGGAAAACACTTTCAACAAAGGCTTAATTGAAATATTTTGTGGCGCTCGAATAAAAGCCCAAACGTGACATGGAAAATTCTGACGGCCGATATTTAATGCCAAACACCAATTTTGGTGGTCGCACCTTTTGTTGGGCCGTTCCAGAAAAATGCTGACAGGGTGAAAGACGTAGTGTCGATGACAACGTTGCCCCCACCACTGTTTTCCAAATTAAAACTCTACTGTGCTTACACAACACTTGAGACAACTACGAAGGAGGAGGATCTTGGAACAAAGGTGACCATGCACAGCCAAGCAGCAGTCAAAGATAACTCTAAGTAGTTGGGTTGGTATCACCAATGCTTTGCAGAGCTTTACCTGGGGATAACCTACGTTCGGTGCCATCCTCACTGGGTGCATCTCCGCCAGCATGAGCAAACCAGTAAGTGTCTGGAGAACAAAAGAGAGCAAACTAAACATAAGAAGCCTGCCCAGAGTAGCACAGAAAAGATGCTGAAGCAAACAAACAGAAACAAAAAAAATTGTTTTCATGAAACCGCATATTAGAATTACCTACTGGTACTTGAAACAGTTTTAAGCATACAGATTGAATAAAGCACTGCAAATAAGAAGGGCAACACTGCAAATGTTAAGAAAGTCCTTTGGGCTCAGTGTGTTTAAAAAATCTAAACTGAGAGTGCACAGAGAATACGACACCTGCTATGATAAGTTCAGGCCGCTATGCGAAAGCCACCCAACGGAAAGGTTACTGACTATTCCTTTGAAGGCTGTACCAAGTTTAAGTACCAGCTCATTAATAATGCCATTTCTTGAAAAATAAGATTGTAATTCACCATTCTGCACCACTCCCAACTTCAGTGCTTCATACCATCTTATTATTTGAAAACAAAAATTAGATAAAATGCTCAGTCACATGTGCAATAATAAACAAGGCAGCAAAATACACAAAAATAATCAACAAAAGCATCAAGTGCACCTCTTACTTTCAAGGAACACTCAAGTGAAACAATAAATTAGAGACTGATAAATTATACTCTCAAAACTCTAGTGCCCTTAATTTCATCATTATAGGCTTATTAATAGACGAGAAAATCAATGCCAAATTTCTCACTGTTAAACTTCCCATCAACACATTTGATGGCGGTGTCGGGAATTTCAAATTGTGTGCGTTTATTTTTTTGTATTTTGGCCACACTGGCACAATGAAATGTCCTAAAACTTGGTATGTTGTCTCCGACTCCCTCAGAAGACAATGTCCTTCATTTTTACCAATTAGGAACTACACAGGCCCTTGTCGACGCCCTCTATGACGTCACAGTGACTGGTGTGTGAACTTGAAGGTGGCATTGCCAACCGCGTTTCCCTTTAACGTGTTCGCTCACTAGCCAGGTGTGGTGTTCTTGGAATCGTGAAATGCAAGAAGTATTGTTTTTTTCTCGTACCTTTAAACATTCTAGAACTAGGATGCATGTGTAACAAGCATAAGAAACAAAGAAGTGAGGTAGCACAATGCTTAAAACAGCCTTCACTCACTATGCAGTAGAGCATGTACACACAAATCAAGACCGACAGGCATGAAGCAAGATGCAGTTTAAACACCTACAGGTGCAGCCATCTTAAGGTACAAAACTCAACCATTCAGACACAGCACAGCTGAAACGTGCAGCCTCGGTGTTAATAGTGAGTGTCCTCTGTTGTAGCTTTTGACTTGTCCCTCACCACGTTTAAGAGATACGTGAATCAAACTTGGCGTTAGCTGAAAGGACGCTGCGGTGGGTGTCATCCCTAGCTGACAAAACCTGGGCAGGCAGTGCATGCTAGCATTGCTTCTTTGTACTTTCTGTGCACTCATCATATTTTCCCATTTTCCTAGACACACACCTAGTCCGGAGAAACAAACAATAAGCACACAGCCAACATGACAGCAGCCCTAAAACATCGTCTAAGCTATTCTACAGTGTATGCCCCGCATACATGTTTCCAAGGTTTAATTTGCCTTTTCTTGGCTGTCGTAAACAAAAAACTCAGCTTCCTAGTTTGCTTTTTTCTCTTTTTGTTATACAAAAATTACAACAGCACTAACTAGCGCAAAAGAAATATTGCCATAATTTCCCGTTTTTTCCCATCATGCTAAGAAACCACAAAACAGCACCAGTGGGCCTTGAGGTGGTGAAACATGCAGCAACGTACAAAAATATCAAACAAAATGTCCCACGAAATGTGGTGAAAACACAACATTTCTTCAATAAACTTCACTTGTAAGTCTGCAGCTTGTCTGTCTGTGATCATTCCTCTTCCATCCAACGTTTTTCTGTGCTGTAAGCTTTTACTGTGAACCACCAACACATGCAAAGAATCACCCTCTTATGCCCAACACATTTACCCTTCATAGTTGAGAAAACAGCTGGCTTTAATATGAAACCTTGCCCATCTGGTCTTCTACTCCGCCTAATGTGCGACTTGTTTCGAGACAGCAGCCTGGCTTGTACACAATGCATTTCAGTTTTCCCTACTGGCCCTCACACCTGGGTCGGATGATAGGAAAACAATTGTGACTCAATATAAACATGTCCTTGCTCAAAGCTACATGTGTGCTACCACTTGCATTAATGGTGAAAAACTTTGTGCTTAAATTCTGTCAAGAGTTTAACACAGCAGTCTGCAATAGCAAACGTGAGGGGATTGATTCACGGTGTTTATTTCAGCTACCCTTTGAATATCGGCTGGGAGGACAACAAATAACTTCTATAGGATTGTTAATAAAGTAGACTCAATCAATCAACCAATCAATCAATCAATCTGTAAAACAGAGTAAGACTTAGGGGCCTGAGAGTACACTGACTGTGTTGGTCAGCTGTGAGCCGCCATCTTTTTCTTCTCATTCGATGTATTCACCCCCGAAAGCTGCCCTGCCTCCAGGATCTTTGACCATGCGATTATTTTACGTGACGTCTCAGTGATGTCGTGTGATGACACCTTGAAGGGCCAGTAAACAACCTCGCGGTCCAAGATTTCTGGTGGACTTGTACGATGTGAACTTTGCGATTAAGTGCTGTAATAAGGAAGTTACAGGCTTGGCCTTCCCATCAGCAGCAATAAAAGGTAAGCTTAGCCCTTTGTCGTGACCACGCCCACTTATGCAACGTAACACGACATCGGGGATTACGTCATCGGCGCACAGCCAACAACCGAGCAGGTGAGACCCTGCAGTGGCTTTCCTTCTGGCAATACCTGCCCCGGTAGACTCTACCAAAGCGAAAATGAAAACTGCATTACCGCAGGGCAAAGGACCAATCGACAAAGTGCGTAATGTTGCCCATGGGAAAGTCACTCTGTGTACGAGCAGGATTGGACAGGCGCAGGAATTGTTTTTCAAAATGGAGGGGGCTGCACAGTGCACAGCGTATTGATATTCGCAAAATGTGATTGCCGCGGCCTTCTGCACGAATTAGCGAGTTTGTTTGGGAGGAGTAAAAAAAAAAGGCCGAGCCCATTTACTGGCCCTCTCTGATCGTGTGACTTCTTACATCACATGCATTGCCACTTTTCCCATTTGATGAGGCCATCGAAAGCTTTTATCTTAAAATACAACTCTTCGTTCGTACCAGTTTGCCAAAGCGTTTATCCTAATTTCTACTAATTCGTGACACCAATTTTAGTTTATGACATACGTATTTTAAAATTTTTATCATGGCTTTTGGACAACTCACACCGGTACCTGACAGAGTAGTCTGGAAGACAGCAAAGAGCGTCACTCGTGCCACAAAAAAAACATCTTGCCTACTGCTAATATTTCCACCCCCAGGTGCACATTTGGAGAGTACAGTGCTCCTTCATGTGAACATTACATTCTCCCTAGGATGGAGACGATTATGCCCACTCTATCGATGCAGTAGTTTCCTCACAGATTACTTGCACTAGCAGCCTGCGCTTACGCAGTTTTTCCCCTACTGAGACAGAATGGGATCATTCATTTGTGCAATATTTCTGCAACCACCGAAAAAAGAAGTGCGTGATAAAAAAGAGAGACAGCCTGGCCTCAATTGGTAGTAAATTGCCAAGTCTACCAGTACTTCATTCTACTCAAACCAAAGCAAGATAAACCAATCTAAGTTCCATAGTGCTTGGACACCTTGACTGAACACCGTGGTTTAGCGCTAAAAAAAAAGAAAGGCAGACACACGTGAGAGACAGGACAGGCGCTACTAACAACTGCTTTATTGCAAGGGTTGCAATGGAATAAATAGCACACTGGTGCGCAGACGTGACGAGCACGTAACAAGACGTCACCACTAATCAGGCTACAGGCATGTGGCATCAAAAAGCCATAATCTCGTTTCGATACAAGCAGATAGGCATGTCGCTAACGCAGTTAGTACCTTTTTTCTTTATATGATACGCCTCCCAGAGTTCACGGGCTGATTTGTTCCAGCTTCTTCCTAGAATCTTTACTGAGGCACCTTGACTGAGTTTGCAGACCAACAATCTAAATTTAGCTACATGTCAAAATGGTAAAGGTGCCAACTGCCTTTACCATTTTGTTGTGCTTCAAGTCCAAAATGCAGTGAAAAATTCACACGGTCCCTTACTGCTTGCCTTGATGGTTCATTGTTAATAATGCTCAATTACCTTCCCCAAATTACTTTCAATCGCTTTCTTCAGTTACCCTCAGTTATATGTCAGGTGTCTTGTATGATGCATGGAGCCAGGAGGCACGCCGATTGCTTTTTTTTTTTTCAGTTTTTCAAGCCATTCATGTTGATGCTGACGGTCGCTTTTTACGTTTGCAGAGGCACCTAAGGCCTTAATAATGCAAAAGAGTGAACTCTTGTAATCAAAACAAGCAGTCCTATGTCAATCAGTGCACACGACACACACACTCACAGCTGACTTGAGCAGCACGTAAGAGCTAAAAAATGCAGACCAATGCAAACCAGTCAGCTGGAGCATGCGCATGTTCACAACATCCCGTGCTTCAGCCAGGTGGGATCAGCATGCTCTGGCACACCCCGTAGACATACCTAAAGGGGAGCCCTCTTTCTGCGCACTTGTTGCACCATCGAGCTCCTGCTCGAGACTTGCTAGTTCGTCTACCTGCTGGGCCCACAGACCCCGCCTGTGCCGCTCCGCCGGAGGATCCGCGGCGTACGCGAACCAGTACATGTCTGGACATTCGGCACAAGAGTGGCACCATTCTCCTTCATAGAAGCGCTTATGAAAGCTCGCAAGTACAGGCTGCATCTCTACAGGCCTTCACCAACATTGTGCCCACATTGTGTGGGCTAAGCTATAAGGCAAGTGCAACATTCAAATACAACTTACAATTACTGCCATAGAGGAGATGGAAAATCCTTGCACATGGGCTGTCACCAGAGCCAAACAAGTCTGACACTTGAAGGATTTTTCATCTCCTCCATCTTCTCCTGAACCCTGTATGAATCATTTGTGCACAGCGGCACACATTTGAATGCCTAATATTCCTGCACATTTGAAAATAATACGTAAATGTTTCCAGACCTTTTTAGATGTTCCAGGGAAAAAGAGAAGGGATGGACCAAGAGGAAAAGTCTACACTAGAGCAACACTCCCAGAGGGAACCAGTGTACTGGTGACAGGGTCACCACCGTTGGCAGCTTCTAGGGGCAGTCCTACATGGCGGCTTCCTCTCGGCATCTGCGCTTTCTCATCTGGTTGTCAAGTAGGCCTTTTCAGCTAGAACTGAAATTTCTGCATACCATAGGTCACCGAATGCTCATTTGCGACACCAGCATAGCATTACAGCTCTTTTTTAACAGCTGCTGTTTACTACTTCTGATTTACTGAAACCTGATACTGCGGCACAAAAATTAATTAGGCAAGCTTTCAAAAGAAAAATAAACACACCATGAAAATGTGACTTCATTTATAAGTCATCTGTACGGGGACAAACAGAGTGAACTAAAAGAAAATGCCGACCAATATAAAAGGCACAAAATTTTAAAAGAACAAGGCTCCTTTGTGGGAGACAACAACAACAACTTCTATATTGGTTGCCGTTTACTTTTATTTCAACAAAGTTGTATACGACCCCTCCTACAGTATTCAATGTCTGTTACTAGACGATAGCAGATTATTCATTGTGCCCAGCTTAATGAAATCGATGGTTTGACGAAGCATCGTCTGGTCGGGAAGGAGCACGAAGGAGAAACGAAATGAAACAACAAGGCTACCGTAGCCGAAACGTCTTTTTAATGTTTATAAGGCCATGTGTCATGGTAGAAGTGCCATTTTACAGCTTTGGTTTCACTCAGGTGATGCTTAGTGCTTCACACTTCTTGTTTAACAAATTGCAGTCTTTACTAGGGGGATATCATTCCAAATCAAACTTGATTAAAATAGAGCCAAATATTGGCCAAAAATATTGGACATTGAATTGAATAGCAAATACCAAAGTGCGCATGCACACTCAAGTGCTCGTCCATGTGGGAAGGGCCGCTATTCCAGTCAGCAGCGGCACTCCCGATGGCAAGCCATTTGTTTGGCGGGTAGCGGTAATTGATGGAAAAGCTTCTCGTTGCGGCTCTTTGGCATGTTCGTTTCAATGGCCGAGTGCTACGTACTGTTGCGCTTGGTTCAAAAAACTTCCAGCACTTGCTAACAACAGTGTTCGAGACACCTAGCGTTCCTCAAAAGACCAACTGTGCGGCAAGATGCAAATTTGTTGAGTCTCTGAATGGGTGGTGCAGCAGTGGCAGCTGTCGTGTAACCAGGTTTACATCCAAATTACTACAAATAACACCCCCTATACTTTCCTTGGAATTATTGACTGTTGGCTCTCATTAATATTGTGTTTAACAAAGAGAAACGAGCCCTTCAGATTTTCACATGTGATACTAAGCACTAGAAATTATTGCCGACCGAAGAGGCAAAAATATGCGTTAAGAGTTGCGTAAACAACGTACAGTTGAAACTCGATCTAATGAGACCAGGTTTTACCAAGTTCCCGATCTAATGAAGACATTTCCATTCCCCAGACCAGAGGGTTCAATGTTGCCACCAGCCCGAATTTACGAAAATAACTTGGCTCCAAACCCAATGGAACAAAGTTTTTCCTGAAACAAATCAGTCAAAATGCAGCAATTTTTTTCTAATTTTGACACAGAAAGCTTTTTCTTCGAGCAAGCAGTCGAATGCTGTTGAGTTAGATTATGCAGCAGCCCTAGTTGCGACCCATTTTTATTTTGACGAAACTGCATGCCACGAAACAACGCACTCAAACGGTCGGTGGCGCTCTCACCCACCGGATGGTGCTGGGGCAGCAGTGCCTTATTGTAACTGTAAATGCAACCACAGGAAAACTATGCTGGTTGCTTTGGTTAGTTTATCTGAAGATTATCTTCTCGCGACTTTCTTGCTTGTCAACCTGCCACTGTGCCACATGATGTCTACTCAGTTCTTTTCATTTATTTTTCTTACCTCGACATAAAAGACAACTGAAGAATACTCTGCAAGCCGTGTTACTGTTACTGGGTGTACCGCTACGAACGAATGCAGCCACTGAATGTGTCGCGTCGCATGGTAGCTTCCACATTTTTGCACCATTCAAGCTAAGTCATGATGCAGCAATGGCACAATTTAGGTAAAAGAAACTCTTTTGCCACGATAATTCTACTTGGTAAATCATTCATATGATCAAAAATACCATGTGTAAAAAATCTGAGCAATAGTTGCACATTGGTTATTTGGACACCAGCCTCAATATCAAGAGACCTCCCCATTTGTAGCACATATGG
This sequence comes from Rhipicephalus sanguineus, assembly GCF_013339695.2. Classification (NCBI taxonomy): domain Eukaryota; kingdom Metazoa; phylum Arthropoda; class Arachnida; order Ixodida; family Ixodidae; genus Rhipicephalus; species Rhipicephalus sanguineus. Next base: position 172,106,891 of record NC_051181.1, on the reverse strand, counting down.
TAGCTTCCTCCAATTATCATGCACAGATTACTTTCAGTACACATAATGTGTGAAAAAAAAAGATTATACAGTAAAACCTCGGTGATACGAATCTCACGGGGTGACCAAAAATATTCGTATCGTCCGAAATTCGTATCACCAGAAAACATGGAAAATTAGTATACGACAAAAGAAAGTTGGCATACGTTTTGATTCAGTGTTTCTCAGGGCCGCAGCGACTTCATGAACAGCTCTGAATGATTGCCAGTAAAGTTTTTAGACGTCAACGATCATACTTGTACTCGTAAATATACGGTTCATGTATGCGTGTGTAATTAATGAACCAGATGCGTTAATGTTGTGTGTAGTTGTGTGTAGTTAATGAACAAGATGTATGCGTGTAATTAATGAACCAGATCTTGCTACGCTTTTCTGCATGACCCAGAGTACTGCGGCGAAAGTCACTTAAGAAGAGCTTTGCACGCGACAGATGAAGGAAAGAACATTTTAGAATCACTGTCCTTTGATGCTGTTATTTTCTTATCGCAGTGGTGTTCGGAGTGCTTTCCGGGAGATTTACGGCCATGCCCGCACAATTGAGAGGTTTGCTCACACTTTGGGAGTCTCCCGTGCAAATCGGAGAGTTGGCAGGTGTGCGCGTGTGTTGCGAGGCCTAGCTCCTTCGCCAAGACCGTCCGTTTCGTCTCTTGGGGTCTTCGTTCACCTTTCATGGGACTTCATGACGGACCCGCAGCCCAAGTTTGTCTTGTTTCATAGAACGTCTGATTGCGTGGACATGTCTTGCATCGACGTGGCAGGTACGTGTAAACACAGTGCAAACACGCTGCTGCCTCGAGCACAGGAGCACGCGTCAACGCGTCGGGGGGAAAAAAACGCGACATCAACGTCATCTGCAATCTAAACGCGAAGGCGCATAAAGGCCTCCAAGATTCGCGCGCACTATCCCGGAGGCAATGACGCACTGTTGATGGTCGCGCAGCGCGCATGCCCGCGCCCGAGCGAGACTGCCGTGCCTTCCCCGACAGCGCGGGCAGCACCTGTTCGTACCTGTGCGCTAGCGTACGTTCGTATCTAACGTCGCGGGGTGAAAATCGGTTCGCAACATCCGTACTCCAATACATTGCAGGCTAATGTGCCTTAGCCGGGACCGCAGAAAAATTCGTATCACCTCGAAATTCGTACGAGCCGTGATCGTATCAACGAGGTTTTACTGTACACATTATCAAGATATATTAAAGGGGCCCTCCAACACTATTCAACCCCCCATTTTTTACTTGCGGGTTGCGTAGACTGATGGCTGGGGATAATTTTAGCATAAGTCTAAGCACCGATATCAAATTATTTAGTATTTTAATCACGCGTTGAAGTCGCTACATCGCTGCTGACCGCATCAGCGCGTAGTGGCGCTTGCAAGAACTATAGCGGGCGGAAATGACGAAGATGAGCGCTGGCCTATGATTGGATAAATGTAACGTTAGAAGTAATAACGGCGTTGCATCAAAGTTGAGATTACTATTGTGTTTCGTTTTTCTTTTCTGTGCTTTTTCAATGAACTCCAAATAGCCGCCGTCGCAACAAAAAATATCACTACAACCACAAAGTACGACAGAGGCGCTGATTGCCATTTTGCCTCTGGTTTTTTTTTGCCTGCGCCGGTCGGATGTCCATATGAAACGCTTGTCCCTCTTCCTTCTTTTTGCGTCTGTACGTTTGCGAGATGCCTCTTTCCGCATGTGCGGTAGGCTCATAATTGTTGTTGAAACGGTGCAAATAATCCTCTTCGTTGAATTGTTGTCGCTGCACACTTGTAATTCGTCGGGCTGCTCACCGAACAACCCGCGCAGGGGCGACCGTGTTTAATCGCCCATGCCGCTCCACAAATTCCCTTCTCAGAATAAGAGGAGGGGATGACATGGAATGTCGTTGTAAGGAACAGCAGACGAAGCCTCGCCAGCCTCGCTTCAAAGCGCCCGCTCAAGTTCTGACAAGTCAGGTTTCAGGAACCACATTTATTACTATGGCAACGACGTCAACAATACATTGGAAAGGAGAAGCAACAATGGTGTGCGAGCTTCCCCTACGTAAGAGCTTTCAGCCCATTTCATTGGAGCGCCATCCGACGTCACAGCAGAGAGTGAAATGTGGTCACGTGACCCCGCGAAAATCGAGTTGAGGGTAGGCATTTTTTTTCTTGTATTTTGAATTTTCTAAATTGAATAACTTCGGTACTGCGTGCCGCTATCGCTGCCGTTCTTGCTGCACTAGTTCGTCCGTACTTCAGTCTACGCAATCCACGAGTAAAGAATGGGGGGTTGAAGAGTGTTAGAGGGCCCCTTTAACTGTACACAAAGATCATTCCTAAGAATGATTAATTGCACAGAAAGAGTTGGCTACATGAGACTCACCTTGTTTTGGTGACTTTTGTGCCATGGGTGCGTTACATGCTGACTTTTTCGTTATGTAATTTGAATCTGGAATGAGAAGAAATGCCAACAATAAGTTAGTTCAATGGTACATACAAGCACTTACACTATTTCATAAGTGCAAACCGCCAGAAAACTTGTTCTATCTTGAATGTTGTGGTGCCGCTCATTTGCATTTTGGGCAGGTGGCACTAAAATAAACGCCCCCAGAATGTTGCCCTGGAAAAGAGGAAGTAGCCTTGTCCTTCCTAACTGGGTGTCTCTCTTTGCCTCAAACCCATGTTAACACTCACTGCACATTTGTGGAGCCACACGAAATAAAGCACAGTTGGCCATTCCAGCAGTCTTGAACTGCGCCAAGGTTGTGGCCTGGGATGGGGACGTGGTGCAACCAGCCGGCTTTCTCGCTTGCGTAGCAAAAGACAACACTGTGCATTTCTGTTCACAAGAAAGCTGTGCCATCAACGTCAGGACAGCACAGCAACAGTGAAAACGCACATATGCCCACCAAGATTGTCGGAGGAGCAGTGCAGCAGTTTGATCAGTTGGTGATGAACAACAAATGCCCTCTAAATGTCAAACATGAGCGTCACTTCTTGCACACAGAACAAAATAGACAAAACAAAGTGATGCATTCTTGTTGGTCCCTGTTCTTCAACAACCCACATGAGCCTGCTGCCACTAGAGAGCGACCCCTTGTCCACCCTTTCTGCTGGAGCTCCTTTTCACTTTCACTTCGTAGAATGGCAAACAAAGGGAGGGTAGGAAAGGATGCGTCAAATCACTTCAGTACTCTCGAAGAGTCAGAATTTAATCTACCACTCATCACACACAAGAGCGTAAAAGCACGTGTTCAACAAGACAGCTTCATCTTGCAGTTGTGTCCGACTTTCCTACTTTTCCATGTTCATCTCTGTATCGTGCTCTTTCTCAAAAATGAAACCATACCAACTTGCCACAGATTCTGCTTTGATAACTATACAACATCCTCAGGATGTGCTTCGAATGGCGGATGGCATTAGCACATTTAGCATGTCAGACAGCCTCCCACGCCATTTTATGAAAGAGGTCAAATAGTGCACTTAGTGAAAGATACTTTTAAAAGTTCAAGGATTTGCAAAGCTACAAGAAATGGCACGGTTCCCAATTACTTTAGTTCACCAGTATCTCAACTAATTTAAACCAAGCTGCAAGTGCATCTTTGGTGAAATCAAGACTGGGCCTTTACTTACTGCTACACACAGATAAGATTTCTCGTTTATCCTGTTTAGAGCGAAACCCAGAAAGCAATCCTGCATGTGCTTTTGACCCTGAAGCTCAGCCAAGGTCAATCTCCTCCTCTTTCTTCTCCCACATGCGTCATGGCAACAGACGAGTCGGTTTTGTTCGGAGAGCCAGCACGCCTCAACTCCTGCCAGCAATACACAAGAGAAGCAGGGACAGCCACTTGCCGTGCAATATGCATGTCGAAAGAGGTCATGCAGCATGTGCACTTCTTTGGTCTGACAAGTGCCAAAGGCAGGTTAGGCGACGGGACAAGAGCACAATATTTTATTTTGAAGGACACACCAAACTGATGTGCAAAAGCATAACAAATTGTCCACTGCGACGCCTCGAGATATATTAGTGCTAGGGGACACCAGAATATGTGACGTGCTAATACAACTTCATGCTTTTGAGATAAAGGTCCTTATCAATTAAGCTGACAGATGGCATGCTCACACAGGATGTGCCACTCTTGATAATTGCAAATGCCTTATCTTTCTCATGTGTTCTATGGTCCTTGTGTCACCTAAAATTTTGCATTTTTCAAATGCTGGTGCACAGCCGCACGATGCAACATGAAGTGCCAGGTTGCTGCCTTCTCCTGTGTCCAGAGACCTCGCAAGGTGTTGTCAAGGAGGGGGGGGGGGGGCAGCATCACAGTGGGGTGCTTCCGTAATGCAAAGCCTGCACACATTCATGCCTACCAGCTTTACACCGAGAGCTCCTGATCATGTGAATCTTCAAATGCACCAGAAGTGAAGACCACATACAGGCAGCAAAGATTGTTGAGGTCTAGAAACCAAACAGTGATGACGAGAACTATGACAATCATTTAAAATAAAGGGCATGTCCTTGACTAGCGACAGACTGCAGCAAGGAAAGAAAGTTGGCCACGTATGTGTGCCAAGCAGGAGTCACCAGTTGCCAGGGGTGTAGCAAGAAATCTTTTTTTTCGGAGGAGGTTCAACCATCCTTTATGTGTGCTCGTGCATGCGTTTGTATGGGTGCGTGTATATATACGCAAGCGAAATTGAAAATTTTCGGGGGGGGGGGGGGTTCAACCCCCCGAACCCCTCCCCCCTAGCTATGCCCCTGCCATCGCGTAAATCCAGGAGAATCACGGGGGGGGACACACATCTTGCCATGGCAGCCATCTTGGTTTTATAAAAATAGGTACTCCTTTTAATTATATAAAAATTAAAATCATGCTCTGGAAAAAAAATTAATAAAAACAAGCATGGGCCTCCGCGCTGAATCAGGGAGCTTAATATAACAGCACTGAGCAGAAATGTAGATTGGTAAAGTTATCTTCTAATTAAGTGCAACTCGAAAGGCACTAGCGTATTTCTAGTTAATAATGAAATTTCAGTTAAACCATCAGATGAAAACACTAGCACTTTCTTGTTATAACACGTAAGGGCACAGCTCATTATACACTGTGTTTACCTGTTAGAAGTAGCCTCCCACAATTTACTTAAGGAAACATTTTTGTAATACATGCTTGTGTTCGCCAGTGATTAAAAAAAACAGAATCGATCATAGTCCAGCAGTCGTATTCATACCTCATTTTCAATGTCTTCCACCAAACTGTTGACATGAATAAATAACGGTAGGGATTCTTTATTAACATTGCATTTTAAAGCCAACACTTGCAGCACGTCAGAAGTAACCCGTAACATTCAAGAAAGCTCATGTTTTACAGTGCCTTTTGACACGAAAAGTAGCTGCTTTAACTTTTGTACTTGGTTTCCGCTATTTGTATTTACGGGAGTCACAGCTGAGCTCTCGTTAGCCAGAGCGGGAATAGATTTTCCAAACCACACCTCTTGCTAACCAGTGATGCAAAGTGAGAGAGGCTCGATGACAACAAGTGGAGATGCCCTTGGTCTACAACTGTGTACGTATCCAAATGAGATGCAAGTTGCAGGTTATGACGCACGCAAGTCATGCGATGGTTTCATGCCATTTATGCCATGGAGTGAACGCAAGTCCTCTCGGCAGACGTCCATTGTTCTGTCACCTCTGGGACATTCTGATCACTGATCAATTTTGAAAAAGTTCAAATAGTGAATTATCAAATTGAAAAGTATGAAATATTCCATTCAACGCAAGTTTCGGTCGGCCCAATTGAGCTACCAAAGCCCTTTTCCTATCGGGGGGCAAGCAAAGCTTGCCATGCATGACCTGCTTATTTCTTTCCTTCACATTACGCAACACAAACGTCAGCGCTTACTTTTATAGCTAGGGACCGTCCCCGGAACACTGTTTTAGGGCTAAATTGGCATAATGTCTTTCATGTTCCTTTAAACGTTCATCAGCCCCAAGAAGGGCATCATGCGACCATGAAAACACGGGTTAGGAATTCAATTTTCTCAAAGTTTGAATTTTCCCGAGATGTGCAATTTCCGATGTCGACCTCATGCGTTGTCTAGCAGATCACTTGCTGTCCACCGACATGAAATATTTCAATGAAGCGTCCATCACAAGTGTACCGCTTCACAATTCTTTTTTTTTTGCATCGCCAGTAGAACGCCTTCGTATGCTTCAGTTCGGGTCCCACTGGGCAAGCATGGGCACGCGGCCTACTGGTCAAGTCGCTCGCTTTCCGACTACTGGGGGGACCCGGGTTCGAACCCCAGCTTTGAAAAGAAAATTCATTTTGTATTATTTCTTTGAAACACCAGCTCCAGCCAACACAAACTTTGCTTGAAAAAACTGTGTTACACTCTCTGCAACATACAACAGCGTAAGCCTGCTGCCCACTTGGCAATGCATTAAGTGATAGAATCGGGCAGCACACTTCCTGCACGACACAATGAGCCACAGCGAGAGAGACGAATCACCTCGACGTTCTCAATTACTTTAGGTGCACGTTAAAAAACCCCAGGTGTTCAGAATGGTTCAGACTGGTCGAAATTTTCAGACCCCTCCACTCATAATCATATCGAAGCTTTGGAATGTAAAATCCAAACAATTGAAACACTCGACGATTAGATTAGAGGAACTGTGTTCCAAGATAAACAAAAGCTGAACAACTAGTGCAAATCCACCCTCGATTGAACAGAAAGATCCAAGCGCCGTAACACGGCACAGTGGAAGCATTTGTACTGTGTAATTCAACAAGTAATCTAATGGCAGACTTGATCCTTTGCGTCAGACTGCGAAGAAACGTTCATTTGGCAAGCTGCTGCTTGTATTCTTATGATAAACAGATGTACAGCCTTCGATAACAAAGTGACTCACAAGTCAGAAAGGCTCGTGAGTCACACAGAGTTAACATAGGTGTGCGCAGGATACTCCATTATGGGGAGCCCCGCAAGCAGACGCAGTGGGCTGGTCCGAAAATAAAAAGCAAGCACGGCGTGCATGATCCACGCTCTCGCAACAAGGGGCGATATTCACACATGCATGCTACAAATGACGCGTCCGAACACGTTTCCCGACTCTGTACAGCACTGCAGGATCACCCGGACGGGCCAGGCGAGATTCCATATGCCGCAAAAAAAAAGCGTGGGTCTCCGACCTTGGCCCGACACGGTGAGGCTGCGTGTTATGCAGATGAGGCGATCGTCGCCGGAACCACGCTACAGCGACTCTCCCACGGCCAGCAGCAGCCTTCGAACTAGCTCGAAAGGCGCTGATTCATACCGAGCAACTCCGTTTCACACAGCAGGCTATGCAAGCAGTTCGGCGAGCACCAAAACGTCCGCGCGGCTTTCGTCATCGCGCGAGGTTTGTTTATTTCTGCGGCACCTCAGCCTAAGAACGAAAATATATATATATCACATTACGGGTGGTAAAATCACCGAACAAGGCCCTCTGCGGAAGATGTCGCCTAGAAGAGGGCAACGACCGCGGGTCCCGCACTGCGCGCCAATGTCGGGCGCCTCACGAGACAGCATCGCTTACAAAGTGCGCTCGCGGTGTTGGCCTTTGGCTTCGAGAGGCGATTACTTCCGATTCTAGGACGCGCGAGCTGTTCTACAAAGCTGCGAGTGACATCATCATCTTGTACCGCACGAACACGGATAGGAAGGGAAAACAAACAAACGTGAAGCTGCCGTCTAAGCTTGAATATGTATGTACTACTTGCGTGGTCAGTAGCCAGCAACAGAAGGCAATTTAATTGTTGAGGGTGGTCTTGTCTCTAAGTTCTGCATGACGGGCGGTAAACAACGAGTCAAAGAACACGCGCTCGTGCGAAACGCCTAGGGCAACAAGAACGCTTGCAGAGACGAAAATGTGCGAGCGATTCCGAATTCCTGCGAAGGCAGCGTCGTTAACGAATATCAGCGACCTAGCGAGGTTCGGGATCACTGACACCGGTTCAGACACGCACCATGAGGCGTCATCGACAAACCACGCTGCCCCGAAAATGGTTGCGGCTCTTCCAGCTGGATGATCCTCACGGCGGCATTTCGATGTAATGCCTCCACAGCCGGACTTGTATCCCTGCACGTCAACCGCGCAGCAGCACTGCAGAAATGCCGTCCAAAACTGTAGACAGGCAGAACGCGAGGGAGGAATCCCTCGCTGGCGACCGGCACAGCACGGCACCATTCGCCCTCTGCGCCGCCGGCTCGATCGGCAGCTGGCGCGCAACGAGAGGACGGCGCGCCAGGGCGACTCTATTTCGAGGTCGCCGCCGCTTCTTCCTCGCCTCAAGCAACAGCTGCGCAGCCCACGCCGTGGGTTATGCACGCGCAGGCCGCAAAAGAAAAGCCCATTAATCGTCCGCCCGAGGGGACGTCATGCAGCGGCGTTTTTAAAACGTATCCCGAGTCATGGTCCCACAAAGTCGCATCTCTTGAACCACGTTTCAACAGTTCCGACGTTTGGAGCAGATCAGTGATGATTACTTGCACAACAGCCACAAGTGGTACGCTACGGGTTGCATACCAAGGGTAGGCGTGATGCAACGCAACGTAACATGAACATGCAACTGTTTTGCATACGTTACACTCGACCATGGTCAATGTGGTACAAGAACTTTCTCCGCTGGTAATGAAACACAACGGAGGAGGAACACGGGACCACAGTCAAGCCTTGACAACGAAGGCTCCGTGGGAGCCGCCATAAGCCTCTCTCGGCTGTTGTTAACATGCGTGAACCCCCAAAAATGCACTGCCGAGGCCGTCAGCTTTTGTACTCCCGTGCAACAGCCCAGAAAGGAGGGGAGCCTTCTCTCCGTTAAAAAGGTGTTTAGTTGGATACCAGTGGCCGATCGCCTCCGCTACGAAAGGCCCGACTCGCTGCCCAGGCGGCGCTGCGAAGGATGGATGGATGCTATGAGCGTCCCCTTTGTAACGGGGCGGTGACATGTCTGCCACGAGGCTCGAAGAAAAAAAAAAAAGCTTCCTTGTTTCATGTTGGCCTAATCCCTTATCTACACTGATTAAATCTATGTTATTATACCAAAAAATATAAATTCACGGTCTATCTCTCTGCCTCTTAAAGGAGCACTGACATCAAATTTACGCATGCCAAGATTTTTGCGTCCACGAGTAGTTATCTACCCCCTAGTAGCGATTCGCGACCGAAAATGCAACTGAGGGACGAATAGCTATCTGTTTTATTGATTTATATCACCGGTGTCTAGCACGATTCAAAACGGCCGGCAAGCCCGCCATTTCTTAGCGCTGGCAGCGCTCCCTCGCGGTCAATTCCAGACCACGCCCCAGTTTACCACTTGTCCACAGAAAGGAGTGACGTGAGGATCAGCTGCTCAGCTAACATTTCGTCTGCTAGGTGCGCACGTTCAGTCATGCCTTGTCACCAGCATCGCCGTCGTCGCCATCAAAAGTATCGACTAGTGTTGAAGACGGCATTCTGGAACTGAGAATCACCGCGATACGTGACGTCGCGAATCATTTTCGCTTCGACCCTTTGCAAAACAGCGATTCAAAAAAAAAAAAAAAAAGAACGCTGTTCCAAGCAGCAACGAGGAGGTGCCCGGCGACGCACGCTTGTGCCATACTTGCTGGTGTGTCTCAATTAGCTATATCAGAGAATTTTAGCGTGCACAGAATTCCGGTATACGTAAAGGGGTCTATGGAGTATCGGCATAGCGAATGCACACCAGCGGAGAAATAGAACACATCAGGTTTCTACAATAACAATTCTGTGCTTGCCAGGTTCTTCTTTGCGCCGCCAGATGGCCCCACCTGTCCGGCCTCTCACGGTTACGGCTGCAGTAACCCGGTATTACGCTAGCGCAAGGAAGTCCACGGACGAACTAACATTCACTAATAACTCTACATAAGTGTTACTTGTTAACGATGGTATTCATCTATAGGCTGCTCCACTTTGATAGCTTGTGGTCGTGTTGGCGTGTACCGTACGTGTAATGAAACGCCACGCACTTTCCGCTTTTTCCGCGCCTCGACGAGCAGGTCCGTACTACGCAGCGGTTCCCCGACATGCTGGCACGTAGTCGCTCCGATTGATCGCACTCGCGCCGAGGATTACACGAGAAATCAGTCGATACGACACGATGAATCGCAGGCACGGATCGGGAAAGCAAGGAGAGCCACTGGCTGGGAGTGGATGGATGGATGGATGCTATGAGCGTCCCCTTTATAACAGGGCGGTGACAAGTGTGCCACCAGGCTCAAAAAAAAAAAAAAAAAAACCTTTATTCTTTTTTTTAGCGTTCGCCTAGTGTCTTTACTTCAATTAAAACTATTTTACTCCAGAAGAAAAAAAAACAAAAAAACCTTAAGTTTTCAGCTCCGTTCTGTGCCCTTTACAGCAGAATGTCCTTATTTTTTTCCCATTATTTATTTTTGTCCTTTCTCTCTAGTTTTCTGCCACCAATACTCTAACCGTCTCTTACTTATTTCAATCGCGGGTGTGTTCAGCTCTCCATTGTCTCTAAAACCCAAGGCGTCATGTAGGCTCGTGCCGAAACGTACACCTGGGTGGATGTCTCCACATTCAATCAGAACATGCTCCGCCGTTTCCTGATCTTCCCCGCAGCACGTGCATTGTTCTTCTTCTTTACTGAATCTCGCTTTATAACTACCCGTTCTAAGGCAACCCGATCTCGCTTCAAACAGTAAAGCGCTTCCCATAGAATTGTCGTAAAATGCCTCCCTCCTTATTTCATTTTTGCCCTTTCGGTAGTTACTCAAAGCCGGTTTTTTCTCCATAGCTGCCATCCAGTAAATCCTCTCCGCCTCTCTGACTTTTCGCTTAACGCTCTTTGTTGACATACTGCTTACACTACCAGCCGTATATTTACTAGTGAGCCGCCTAGTTCTTTTTCTCCACTCTGTGTCCACGCTCTTCCTATACAAGTAACGGAACACCTTCTCTGCCCATCTACTCTCCTTCATATTCCTTAGCCTTTCTTCGATCCTTATTTTGCTCTGAGCCTCCCTCGCCTCAAAACCTGCCCATCGGCGAGAGCGTCGCCTGGCGTCGGCGGCACAATAAATACACTCAGATCGTCGACGTCACTGTTACTGGCGTATCGTCACTCAGGATGGTATTTGCGGAATGTATCACACTTGTTACGTAGCACTAGTGTCGATGTCGCAGCGTGATCAATCTTCCGTTGAGCTTTCGTACGCTGTTTGCCCTCGGAATAAAATTACTTCCACGCGACGGACGCCATTCAAATTTGGCCAAGGAGACCTATGCATACCGAGCAATCGAATGAAGGGCACATCTCGACTTTGAAATTTGATGTCAGTGCTCCTTTAAGGCAGAATGACCTTATTTTTCTCCCCATTATTTATTTTTGTTCTTTATCTCTACTTTTCTGCCACCAATACTCTAACCGTCTCTTACTTATTTCTATCGCGGACGTGTGCAGCTTTCCATTGTTGTCCCTAAAACCCAAGGCTTCATGTAGACTCGTGCCCACACGTATACCTGGGTGAATATCGCCACATTCAATCAGTACATGTTCCATCGTTTCCTTAGTTCCCCCGCAGCATGTACATTGTTCTTCTTCGTTACTGAATCTCGCTTTATAACTACGCGTTCTAAGGCAGCCCGACCTTGCTTCAAACAGTAAAGCGCTTCCCCTTGAATTATCATAAAACCTTTCCCTCCTTATTTCGTTTTTTCCCTTTCGGTAGTTACTCAGAGCCGGCTTCTTTTCCATCGCTGCCATCCAATAAGTCCTCTCCGCCTCTCTGACCTTCCGCTTAATGCTCCTTGTTGCCATATCGCCCGCACTGCTAGCCGTATATTTACTGGTGAGCCTCCTAGTTCTTTTTCTCCACTGCGTGTCAACGCTTTTTCTATACAAATACCTGAAAACCTTCTTTGCCCATCTACTCTTCTTCATTTTCCTCGGCCTCTCTTCGAATCTCATTTTGCTCTGAGCTTCCCTTACTTCAAAGCCTGTCCATCCCATATCACCCTTTACAGCCTCATTTGTCGTCTTCCCGTGAGCGCCCAACGCGAGGCGGCCCACCGTCCTTTGATTTACATCCATTCCTGATTGTACCTCTGACTTCATGCACACCACTGAGTTCCCAAATGTAAGCCATCACACCCTTCCACAGCCCTCGAAGCACCTCGTACCTATTGTCAGTGTTGTACGGAACGGCGTTCCAAGGAACGACGTTCCAGGAACTAGTTCCTTTTTGGAGGAACGGAGGAACGCCACCGTTCCGTTACGGATAGGTGGAACTGTAACGGTAACTCGTTACGTTTACGAAGGAACGACAGAGGGAACGGCGTTCCATCGGCAAACGTTCCACTGCGTTGAAGAGGCGCACCCACGCAGCACATCATGCGGAGCAGGGCTGTTGGCGAGCGCGTGAGGTGCGAGAAACTATACTGTTCGCCTGTGACTTGACTATGTTATATCATGGTTTTCATTTCAAGGCGCCCGCCGGGGGTGTAGGGAAGCGCGCGGCGCCTTGACCGACCACGTGTAGAGGAAATAGAGCACTGCACGGGCTCGGGCCTACCCGAAAACCCGGGCCCGGCCCGGCCCGTGGGCCGGGCCGGGCCGGGTAAAGTAGCTTTCACGGCGGGCCCGGGCCGGGCTCGGGCCTGAAGCTCCGGGCTTAGGGCCGGGCCCGGGTTTGAGGTGGCGGGCTTGGGTCGGGCCGGGCTTGGACTTTGCTCCGTTCCTAAAGGGTCACTAAAGTGAGCACACGGAATCGGTTTAGACGGATAAAGTGTACTCTGAGGATTCGAATGTCATTAATTTCACCATAAATTAGTTTATTAATAAAGGAGGAAATCAAGGTCAAAGTTCCATTTTGAAATTTCGCGCTGAAATCTCCGCACGTGACGTCACGGATTTCAAACTGTATTCGTCGTATTTTGGGGACATTGGCTCAACGAAATTTTCAAAAACTTGGTGTGTTATGTCTATGACCCCCTCAGAGGTCAATGTACTTCATTTTTACCCACTATAAACTACGTAGGGCCCAGTAGATGCCGTCAGAATCTATGACGTCACGGCGTTTGCTGCGTGAATTTCAAGGTGGCGTCGTTACCTGCATTTTCTTGCGAGTTTTCTCTCTTACCAAGAGTCTTGTCGCGGCGAGCGTAGTGCTTTTGGAACGGTAAAAGAGTAATTTACTGATAATAGAAAAATCTTTTTCTCTTTAATGTGCCTCGTTCCGCATGCGCTGTGCATACATATATCCGACATTTTATCTCGAAAAAACGCTTTTTTATGTGGGGTAAGCTATTTGGAGATGTTTTATGAGGGATAAGTACCGAACTTCTTTGCTTCTTGCATATGAGCTACTTCATTTATCTGAAACGGGCGAGCTAAAAGTAAATAGACCAGGCGCTTATATGTAACAACTCGTTATTCCGTGTTTTATTTGCTTTCGTTACTATTTTATATCCCAAATGTTACTCTGTAATCTCAGTGATAATGTAATAATATAAAATCAGAGCTCCAGAGCGGGGAAACGTTGCTGAAAGTAAAGCCCCCCTCTAAAACGAAAGGACTGCATGGAGTCTTGATACATAGAATCCCTACAAAGGTACATTCTTCTTCCGTGACTCTGTGACGGCTCCCAGTGGTCATGAGGCGCGAGATGGACATGCACAGCCTGCTTTGTGTGCCCGCATTGTTAACGTCTGAGCTTTCGTTTTGTTGCGCCATATCAGGGGTCTCAAACTAACCTCAGCTAACGTGCTGCATTCACGAAAATTACCTCTGCAAGGGCTAGGGCCATGACGAAGGTAGGAGCGTGGGAGGGGGGAACAGGTCGTTTTAAAGCTACTGTCATTTCACAGCAGACCTATCCCATATCTCATATACGCGATCATTTCTGAAGGGGCTTTGGCGGCAGGAATCCAACAACATATCGATACCCATAATGACTAAACTCTGGACGCCGATTCTGAAGTATAGCTTTTGTTTGACGGTTATGCATCAACACACGGCGACCGCAAGGGGTGCTTCACGAAAAATGTGCTTTCGACCTGTCATGTGCGGGCGGAGGGCCGCTAGCGAGAGGTCCGCGAGCCGCGTGTTTGAGGCCCTATACAGTGCGCTATATAGTGCGAGAGCTACATGATACTGCCGCAACAGCGTTGGAATGTGCAGTAATAAAATAGGTCCAGTAAACAAGGCGTGGGGTGAAGTATATTCGCTTGAGGAAATATCTGGCTTGAAAAAGGACAATGACAGATTCCGTGCCGGGTGATGTCCCCTTACCTCGAAGCATATGGCTTCGAGAAGCTTAGTCGCGCCTTTATTACAAAACTCGAACGAACCCCGAAAATATATCGAAATGGATTCGTCCACCTCCTGCCAGTCCTAACCGCGTAGTCCAATGGCCACCTTCTAGCGGTACAACATCGTTGAGAAGGCATAAACCATTATAATATGGAAAAAAACGAGCACGGTGCAAACCGTGCATAGCATACACTGCTGAAAACTGCAAGGAGAAGCCCTCAAAGAGGAGTTTTATAGATGGCATTGAAGAGTGGCACAACGTTCGGGAACTAGAGAAGTGAAGGGATGAGCTGGACAGCTATGGTCATTCTGCAGAGGTCCACAAAGACATCCTAGATTTGCTCCAGTGGTGGAATTAAGAACAACGACTGCCGACGCCTTCGCAATTGGCAAGGCAGATGTGGTGCGCCCGTGCGGCCAGCGCGAGCAGTGCAAGAAGCTTTAGCGCGGCAGGATATGTGATTCAACAGGGCATGGCGTGCTTAAAGCAGGAATCTTTTGATACTTTGATTTTTTCGCAGAATAACATGTGAAGAAGTAAACTATAAACTATGCCATAAGAAACTTATAGACGGTTAGTATATACTAGCAGTGGTGTGGTATATGAAAATAATGCTATGACAAATAGTTTTTTTCTTCCTTTCGGCTGCTTATACGCATACACGTGGTGCACGCGGTTCCATACCTTTACCTAGATTAGTGTATTTACAACAACGGTCACACATTTGGTTTTTTTCCCTCTGTTTCTCTTGCTGTGGCAAGGTGCTACAATGGTGAAGACGTGCTACATATCGAGAAGGGTGCACGATTGGCTTTGTGGTTAGAGCATGCTATAAATTTCAATAGGCTATAGAGTGCAATAAAAACAAAGTGAAGTGAGCGTTTGTCTTCTGCCAAGCCAATCTAGAACACATGCCCTGGCGGTGCTCCGTGTTACACGGCGGCGAAGTCATCACGCAGTCCAAATGGGAGGCTGCTATTACCAGCTCCGCGCTAGAACAGCTATATGGGCAGTCACACGGGCCGCGAGGCAGCAGAGAGACTTGGGCTTTCTGTTCCGATGTCGGAACGGCCCGCAACGTGCTAGAGTGCGTTCCGATGGACCATAATGAAGTTTATCCATCCATCAATTCATCCTTTGTTGTTAATGCGCTCCCTGTCGAAGCTGAACTCGTGCTGCAAATCACTTTCCTTGCTACAATGTCTGCTACAAAATGCCCTTCATGATCCCTAATGTATTTGCAGAAAAAATGGGTACAGTATACCACTGCCGAACAAACATTCATTGTATGCAGTATGTCCGCTCAACAGTTTGCACCATGAGCCCCCTTTTACAAGAAATTACCGTACCGTATGTTAAAGAATAATTGTTAGCGAAACATGCGCCAACAAAGCGCAGATATTTGTCGCTTAAAACACCTTGCTGTCGATTCCATGTTCGGGCACCATCACCTAGATTACTGGGTCGGGCCGCAGTCGGGCCTGATCTGTGGTCGGGCCGGGCCGGGCCGGGTAGGCGAAATTATTTCTCGGGTTCGGGCCGGGCCCGGGTCTCATTTTGAGTCACCGGGCCGGGTTCGGGCGGGTAAACTTGAACGAGTTCCGGGCCCGGGCCGGGCCCGGGCCGAGAATTACGGCCCGTGCAGTGCTCTAAGAGGAAATAGCCGATTTTTGTTTCGTTTAGCCGCAGCCAGTTTGACAGCAACTAATGGGCCGTGCTAGAGTATGCACACACCGTGGAGAGATTTTGCTTCACATTCGAACTTCATCGTAAGGCCACCGCAATGAAAGGGCGCGCTTTTTCTTACCGCTTTTCCTTAATAGATAAGCGGTCCACTTGCATATTTTAGACGACTTGTTGTTTTTGCTGACCAGATTATACTACGACGCGCCTTTTCTTAAAGTTCGTCGCGTGAAGTTCCGGTCTGACGTAATACAGCAGTGGCATTTCCCGCGCGCCCGGCGCGCTCAGTTTCTATATCGCCTGGATCGGGGCTCTCAATTGCGATTATTAACACCTCTAGTTACGCACGTTTCTTGTATTTCTAAAAACTAGGTATGAAAGTTTTTTATATCAACAACTGTCCAGAAATTAATAATTAGATAGCTAAATAACAAGTTTCTTAATTGCTCATTTCAATGCAACTTTAGGTGCGACAAAGCATTTCCGCCTCGAAGTAGAGTTCACGTGCGAAAACGACAGCAGCCTTACTGTCGTAGTATTTTTATTAAATATCTGCATTGTCTAAAACAAAACAAAATAAACAAACTAAAATACGATCGTCTGTTGGACACCGACACTGAGATGCGCCTCTCGCTGAGTTCAAACAGGGACGTTATTAAGTTGCGAATATGGACCCTAGATATTATTTTCCGCTAATACTGGAATATTGAACCAGTACTCGTTGAACGCCTGAGTTGACCCTTTCGACACGATTTCATGTCCAAGAATTTTAATCATACTGGTGCATGTTAGGAAATTTCTTTGAACACATGAAGCGTAGTATCTTGACTCTGCACTTGAACAACGACGTGAAGAGTGGCACATGTGTTGCACTTCTAATAGGCGAGCACCCGAGTTGCCGTTAGACATGTCTGGAGTATGGCCGGTGATCTCTAAAAAATTCGTCTAGGATTGTTTCTTTAGATTTTCTTTTATCTCCATATAACCTGCTGCCGGCGATGTTCAAAATCGTATAATATATGTAGTTCGATGTCAGCGTTAAATTGTTCACTCATTCCACTTCATTATTATCCGACACTATGTTTGAATCTTAACAAATCAAACGTAACGTAAAAGTAACGACACGTTCCAATGTCCGAAATGTAACTGGAACGCGTTCCTTTCGCTTTGAGGGAACTTGTAACGGGAAACTCGTTTCTAATTTGGGAAGGAACGGGGAACGAGCTTTCGTTCCTGTTTTAGAGGAACGTGTACAACACTGCCTATTGTATCCCCATAAAGCTCTGTGCTTCATAATTGCAGCATTCCTCTTTCCCTTTGCTACCGATGCTTTCTCTTGTACCTCCATATATCTATCCCCCTCATTTACCCATACTCCGAGGTACTTGTACTCGCTTACCCTCGGTATTTTTTGGCCCTGTATAAAGACCTCATGGTCTTCGTGATCATTGAATACCATCAATCCACATTTTGTTGCACTAAATCCTAGTCCTAGAGCCTCACATTCCCTTCCGCATATATCTGCCAGTCGCTGTATATCATATTGACTGTCCGCAAATAAGACAATATCATCAGCATAAAACAGACCTGGAAGCTTCTGCTCAACCATCGTGCCGACCTGCTTGTGTGACAAATTAAATCCAATGTTGCTACCTTCTAGCGCTTTTTCCATCCTCACCATGTACAGCATGAATAACAGCGGGGACAAAGGACATCCCTGTCTCAGCCCCTTGCTAATTTCAACGCTGTCCTTGCTACTTATTCCTTCCCATTCTATACAAACTGTATTTTCTCGGTATATTTCCCTCAAAAGCTGCATACAGTCGTCACCTATGCCCACTTCTTTCAGTATATCCCACAAAATTTCCTGATTAACGTTGTCATACGCCCCGGTAATATCTAGATAAGCTACGTATAAGGGCCTGTTTTCTATTTTCGATATTTCTATACACTGGGTAAGAACAAACAGATTATCGTCTAACCGCCTGTCAATTCGAAATCCATTCTGAAGTTCTCCCAAAATATCATTTTGTTCTACCCACGCTTCTATTTTTAATTTTACTGCCTGCATCGCCAACCTGTATAGCACCGATGTAATGGTTAGCGGTCTATACGAGCGAATGTTATCCTTTTCTCCCTTGCCTTTATAGATTAAGTTCATTCTACTTTTTCGCCAACTGTTTGGTATTTCCCTCACCTGTAAGCACTTTTCTACGGCTTTCAGCAGTGCTTCTTTAGTTTTATGTCCGAGTTCGTTAATGAGGCTGACGGGAACCCCATCTAAGCCCGGAGCAGTGCGCTTAGGAATTTTTCCTTCGGCCTTCTTCCAATTGAAATTCTCTAGTACTACATCTTCGTCGGTTGCACTCCTTTGCGTACTTTTACTAACTGGGGGAATCCCCTGGGCGACCTTTTTAAACGAATCAGCTGTTATCTTTCGGATGTAACCTAGCGCTTCATACCCTTCCAATTGATTTCCTCCATCTACCATATGTTGTTGCATTGTGACAGGCTTCCTACCCAGCGCTTTTAGGTGGCTCCAAAATATCCTAGGCGCGGCCTTCTTCTTTTCGCGAATCTCTGTCATCCGGCGTTCACTTTCACCTTTAATTTTTGCCTCGACTAATTTCTGCACAATGGATTTTTGCTCTAAATGTATTTCCCATATTTGGTTGACTTCGTCCTGTGGCCGCTTCTCCTTTTTTGCTTGTCTGTGCTCCCGTGATGCCTCACGTCGCTTCTCGATCGCCTCCCGGACTTCTTTGTTCCACCAACTTTTTGGCTTTCTCTTTCCTCTCCAACAAATAGTTTTCTTCTCTTTTTCCATTTCTTTCGTGATTACATGTAGCAGCTCACTATACTTCCAGTCTTTGCCTGGTAGTTCGTCTACTTTTTCCTCGACTCTTGCGGCTATAT
Source organism: Rhipicephalus sanguineus (assembly GCF_013339695.2). NCBI lineage: Eukaryota > Metazoa > Arthropoda > Arachnida > Ixodida > Ixodidae > Rhipicephalus > Rhipicephalus sanguineus. The sequence goes on along the minus strand of NC_051181.1, from coordinate 172,087,933 downwards.
TTGTTATTTGTTTGTCATTTAGATACATGCTGCCAAACTTTGATTCTATGTTCTTATTTTCAGTTTTATATCCCATTTGTAATATTATGCGTTTATGATCACTACCCAAGCTGTTAATGCCTTCATCGTCTATTCTCATCTCTCTAAGTTTGTCATATATTCCTTCTGTCATGAGACAATAATCAATGCTCAATTGCCGGTTTCCGACTTCCCACGTGATCTGCCCCTCACACTTAGGCCCCACGTTAACTATCTCAAGACTACGTTGCTCGCAGAGATCTAGCAATAACTTGCCATTGGTGTCTGAATATCCGTCAAGGTCATGAATGTGAGCGTTCATGTCCCCTAGAAGGATTATTTCGGCATCATGACCAAATTCTTTAATATCGGTGCTTATGCATTTCACTATCTCCAGATTCTTTTCTCTGCAGTTATTCCCTGTCCACAAGTAAGCTACACCTAGCCACGTTTTCTTTCCACCTACTGTGCCCGAAACCCACATGTGCTCTGAACACGTTTGTTTCACTCTATCCAATTTTGTTCTGCTATGAATTAGCATTCCAACACCCCCACCTCTCCTTTCTGAGGTGATCCTGTTACATCCTTCCCAAATATAATTGTCAATATGTGGTGGCTCTTCCAAATCTCTAAGGTGTGTTTCTGTAACCGCATAAACACCTATCTGTTCCTTGCTTAACTGCTCCTCAATCTCTAACCATTTTGCCTTTTTTTCTGCCACCCTGCATGTTTATGTAACTAACTGCAACACGCGCCTTCTCCCTTCTTTTACCTCTTCTCTGGTTTTTCGCTATACTGCCTGTCAAAGAGTCCCCCTGGTTGTTTTCCTCATTACAAGCTACCGTGGGCACCGAAGGGCCCGCGTGCCCCCCAAGAAAGCTACTGCGCGTCCTGCCAGTCGCCAGCCCACCTCATGACCAAGCCTCTTATTGAAGTGAATTCTGTCTCTTTGGAAACCGCCCCACCTGTGCACCTCCATGTTTATATCCACTACCTCGAAGCCCTTCTCTCGACTAATTCGCCATATCTCTTTGCGTCGACAACCGCTCTTTGCAAGTTGATATTTCTCACTGGTACTTCCGGTATTGTGCATACCACTATCTGCACCTGAGAGGAAATGGCGCGCATGTCCTCGACCCCTTTCGCCAATGTGGTCGCTAGTTCGGCTGATTCTTCATTCAAGACGTCGTTTAGACCTCCCGCGATTATCACGAGGTTACGTCCATTAGCCTTAGTTGCGAGTTTTGCGCTAGCTTGTCTCATCACTGATCCCAGCCTATGTCCCGGGAACTTCCCTATTAAAACTCGTTTGTCGCCTCTCACCCTTTCCTTGACTGCTTCTTCGCATCTAACTAAATTCGAGTCCCCGGCGATTATCACGTGCTCCGACTCTTCTGCTGGACCGTCCCGCACCTGGCCACTGCCTTGGTTACTAGCGCGTGCCACTGCTGCTTTGTCCCCTCCCCTTCCCAAAACTACTTCACGGAAGCTGGGTCCTGTGACCCTTGCACCTGTCTTTTCCAAACCTGTTTCCCCCTTCGAGTCTACCACTGTGGGGGTCGATGCCCCGCTGTTCCCGCTGTCGCTTGCTTCTTTGTTCACCATGACTACCTTTGCTAACCCCTCCTCGGCTGACTTAAAGGGATACTGAACAAAAATTTGAAAAAGCTACGAAAACACTTACATTCGACTCGGACGACACGACTGTTCCTGTACGCAGCGTTTATTTCACGTAATTTCGAGCAGTTGGCCGTATTTTTAGTGGATTGTGAGAGCGCGGCGGCTGCATGCCACTGCGCTTGTCTGCGGACGTGACGTCGAGTGCTCCAGCAAGAGGGGGGCAACCGGCACGCTCTCTCCTGCCCTGCCACTTCCCTTCCCTTCCCACCTCTCCTCTCAAGAACCGAGGGTGGCTGGTGTGGCGCTGAGCCTTGTCGCCTTTTCCCCACATAGGAAACAAAATAGCGCTTATTCCTCAAAAACCGCTACAACTACCGAGCGTGTCGCGAGAGCGCAAAGATGCAAGGTGCGAGTGACAGTGGTTCCACGAGCGGTCATTGCGACTCCGAGTTCGACAGGCCTCCAAAACGGATGCGCCAAATACAACCATATGCGTGTGACCGTTCTGCTGTGTCAAGCGACAGCAAGGACGACGAGCCAGACGAGCCGCCGTAGCCCAACGTGGGTCGGCAGCCGGGACCAGCAATTTACACAGTAACTCATAGTCACTATCCTCGAAGTGTTCGGAGCACAAAAAGTCACGCTTTGAAGGCACCCACGTTGGCTGCGATGGGCGCGCAGCGCGAATCCATATCCTTCGAAGCTTCGGCTCTGTTGGAAAGGTATGACAGGGCACACCCTAGCGCAGAACAGCGTTGAGGCATTCTGCGTTGTGTCAGGTGCTTCACCGTTCACATTACGTAGCAGCACACAACACAGACGGCAAATTCGTAGACGTGGGCGCAAGCTCCGCTTGAGAAAACAAATATACGGCCGAGAGCGCGGCAATGGCGTCGTTGGCTGCCGGTTGAGAACACGCACGTATGGTGGCCATAACGCACGGAGAACACCTTCCCGACCGCGAAAACACGTTTTGAGAGAGACGCGCGGCAGCGGGTGGCGGCTTGCGATGTCGATTGGTAAGCGATTTTGCTGCGAGCACGGTTGGCGAGTCACTATCCGCGGAGTTTCGCGTCACTTCCTCTCTAGTTCGCGGCGCGGCCGCTAGACGCGCCAATTCGCGAAAAATGCATTAAATTCATTATTTTCTGCTAGTCTCTGGCTGAAATGAAGGTCGTTTCAACAAATTTCAGCACCCAATCTTTCAATTGAGTCATTTATCTCGGCGGCGAAAATTTTGTTCAGTATCCCTTTAAGCCTTTCCCCCATAGCCATCGTTTTTTCCCGCTCTGTCGCCAACGCAATCTCCAGCTCGGCGATTCTTACCATGAGCTTATTCTGGGCAGCCATAATTATTTCCATTTTCGCCTCTAACTCGCATTGCTTACACTTGGCGTCAGCTCCCTCTGTCTTCTCATCCGTACAAACCTCTATTTTCCATCCCATTCCGCACCCTGAACACTTTACGGTCTTTTTGACCATGGCTAGATCGTTCACACGGCGGATTAGATACACTTGAAGTCAAATGGTATCACAAAACTCCGCAAGTATGCTATACTTCAAAGCACATGTGGCTTTCAGACACGTGGTGACCGAACGGAAAAAAAAAAACCCAGGCGACTGTCACACAGGAAACAGTACAAAATTGTAAGCCCTATTATGCTTCAAAGCTTCAATCTAGTGGCTTATGTACTCATATAACTAAAAAAACAAGCTCGAATCATGCAAAAAAAAAAAAAAAACTTATCTAACGCTGTCATTCCGGAGCCCACGAAAAACACGTCCGTCCTCTAGCAGAAGAGAACCCTGAGAGCCGGCCACCGAAAACGGTGCTAAAAAGCGCCCCCTACGACAAGTTCTTTGGTTTCGAGTAGTCAGACTGGCGGCCGCATGCAGCACTAAGCTCAGATGCGCAATGGAGCCGCCGCTGTCGGTTGTGCTGCGCTTTGGATCTCGGCCAGTTTCTGGCGTGGCTGAGTTCTCCAGGTCAAGCAATCTGCGTAACCGCAAGAAGCTCGTCAACGTCAACTATGTTTACGACGTGCAGGAGATTGAAGGAACCATTTCGGCGCGCTGCAACTCGCAAGTGCAGCGAATCTCATACGACGCTGAACTCGAGTTAAGTTTTACGAGGCATGCTCGCGCGATTAACGACAGTGCATAAACGAAAAGATTGCTGTTAAGAAAGCCGACATGATTTGCATTACGCGACGAAACGGAATCAAGAAAGGTCCAGTGACGAAGGCTAGCCGTCGGCGGCCCGAATGAGCGCATTCGCGTCGTGTGCCGTTTTCTGCCGCATTCAGTCGCAAACACACTTTTTCCCCATGCACGGTCGTAATTTTCAACATTAGCTTCTAGGGAATTCGTCAAATTCTGTCAGCGTGCGGTGGCGGTCGAGAAGCGACGGCGCGCAATGTTTACAGCCGGCCGCTGGAAGCAGCCGGCTGTAAGTTGCCGGAAAAATCGTAGGCACATACGCAGGGTGACTCATGGCATCGTTTTTCTCGTTTCGCACGAAATGCCGGCTATCCTCGTGATCGCCGTCGGCAGCCACGGCGTGCCGCCTGGACTGCACACAGGGAATATATACATATATAAACGCGTGCACGCACGTACGAAAAGTAATCAGCACGTTACGTTGCAAACCACGTTTTGCTCGCGTACTCACTTCACGCGTCGGACGGCACGTATCCAGCGGTTCCGTCGCTCCACTTCGTACGGCTTTCAGGGGAACCAGTAAAACCGCCCATTAGGATCCTTACTCCCATGTTCGAGGCAATTAACCACGCAACAATAACGGCGGCGACCGCGCTTCGGGACCGCGCGCTGCTCAGAGCCGTCGCGCAGACCACCTTTCGGCACGGTTTGTTGAAGCAGGGATCGCTCGTCAAACATGTCAGACTCTGCAGGCATAGCGGACAAGTTCCTGCGTACGTTTTAAGCGCTTTTTGAGCCTGAAAACTAGGCGCAAAATTAAGTAAAACGCTTAAAGCAACTGAGACCTGCGTAACTCGCCGGTCGGCGTCCATTTTTGACTACCCAAGCAACTTCGGCGCACGCCACCAGGCTCCGCCACAGTACTCAAAATTCGCACGGCGTAGCGCACCACGACAAGGACAGAGAAGAGGGACGCACAGACATGTCTGTGCGTCCCTCTTCTCTGTCCTTGTCGTGGTGCGCTACGCCGTACGAATTATGAATCCTAACCAACTAGCCCGGCAACGTGCCTTAGTACTCAAAACTCCAGCGCGTCAGCCCTATGTTCTCCGAAGGCGGAGTCGCCGGCCTTCCGGCTGATGACGTCAGTCCTGAGTGCGCGCCCATTGGTGCAGGCTTGTGTTAATCCGCCTGCGAGGAGGAAATGCCGCAGATTTCTGAAGTTGTATTTATATAGTTACTGTAGACGTCCGCGGCATTTCCTCCTCAAAGGCGGATGCATACAAGCCTGCACCAATGCGCGCGAACTCCAGGCTGACGTCATGAGCCGCGCGGCCGGTGCTTCGGAAAACACTGCCGAGTGCATGAGCGGGACTACTTCTTTAGTCGCGCATCGGTCGTCTGGGCGGGGACTCTCCACACTTCTTAAAGGGACTGTCTACCGCTCCGAAGTTTTTCTCTGATTGTGGTGAAAATGAGAAGGTCGTTCGTCACATCGGCGGCAACGAACATGCTTTTGCCCCATAGAAAAGGAACTATATTTTCAATTTGATGTTGAAATGACTGCTAGCGTCACCCAACAGCGATGTGGTCAGTCTACTGGTAGGACAAGAAATCCTCGCAGGTAGACTCGTTTTGCTTAAAAACAAACATGTATAACTTGAAATTGTATTTTACGCACTTGAGGCTGCTTTCGGTTGAGTCAGAGAGTAATATTTTGCTTTTTTTTTTTCTCGCGCATCCAAAAAGGCGCAGTCTTCGATTTCGTCTGCTTGAACTCCTGCGCTATGCCATGCGGCCCTCCGCGCTGGTCGTACTGTGCCGCTGTATTGTTGTTAGGATGGCTCACATGTGCTGCGCTCTGAAGACGTGCATTTATCGCATCTTTTTGATGACTCAACTTGGCTTGGATTGCGGTAACCGTGCTAAAATAAACGCATAGACTGCGATTACAGCAAAACAAGTGTTCTGTAATCGTATAAGGCTTTATTTAACCGCTAGCGCGCTGAAAAAGGCCGTTACATTCATTACATTCGTGTTCAGCGAAAATAAAGTAATCCTACAGAAATCACTACAGAAATCACTACAGAAATGTGCTTTCGGTTTTAATGTTTACCGGCACTACAATCGTCATCGCGTCCACCAACCAGTGCTGTGGGCATGCTTCACGCCAATGGAAGAAGACCGAACGCAGATCGAAAAATCCTGTTATAAAAATTTCTACTCGCTTTCCGGAGAAACCGCTGCAATTAGTGTTTGGGACAGAATCGTGGCTGATGCCGTCAATCAATGATAGCGAGGTGTTTCCTAGCCACTTTAACGTCTACCGAAATGATAGGGCAAGAACAGGTGGTGGGATATTCTTGTTAGTTCACTCTTCCTTACGGTCATCTGAACTTGATATCAGGTACGATGACGTAGAATCGGTCTGGTGCACGGTGACCCTTGCTGATAATACGAAATTTATTGCCGGAACATTTTATCGACCGCCAAATTCTGACCCGGATACGTAGCAGCAACTGTACGACATAATTTCCAAAACATTCCTGCCGGTGATTTCAACCTACCGGATGTGACGTGGTGTAGTAGAACATGTATCGCCTTGACTGGCTGTCGTGATAACACCAGCATGAAAAACATCATTGATACGTTCGGTCTCACTCAATACGTTACAGCGACCACAAGAAATAATAAGATTTTAGATTTGCTTTCTTGTAATTCGCCAAATATTGTAGACTCTTTCACATGTATTCCCGGTATCAGTGACCATCTCGCTGTTGTCGCAACTTTTAAACGTGAGTTCAAGAGACCCAAGCCCCGCCAATCGAGGAAGGCATATTTTTATGATAAGGGTGATTACTCTGCCATTTCTCAGGAATTATTTGCTCATTTGCCTGTTTTCGATTGTCATTGCGAGAACGCCGATGTTTCACAACTGTGGTCACTATTTAAAGCGAAAGTTATAGAACTAACACAAAAGTATGTGCCAAGTACAAACGCGGTTAAACTCAAAAAGTGCAAGAAGCCATGGGTGACACCAGCGATTTTTAGAAGGAAAAGACGACGAGTATACAAGTCATTTAAAAGAACCCATAGTAGTTATCAGTACAACAGGCTAGTCGAGATAACTAATGAATATAAATCTAAAGTTTGTAGCGCAAAGGATGAATACTTGAATGGACTAAACGAAAGCATAAAAACGAACCCAAAGCTTTTTTTGGAGATACGTAAGAAACTGTGGAGCTGATTCAACCGGAGTAAACGAAATTGTCCACGACGATCAGCTTACAGCGCAAAAAAGACGAGAACGCAGACCAAGGATGTGACGACACGAGCGCTGAACTATAACCAACTAGCCCAGATTTCCCTTCAGTTTATGTCCACGATGACCAGATCTTGTCCAGCGATCTTGATAAAGCTTCTTGTCTTAATGATTTCTTTCATTCCGTATTTTTACCTCAAACAAATCCACGCTGGCGGAGCCACCTCTGGGAACTCGGCCATTAATGCCACCGGTTGAACTCTGTGCGAGTGGTATGGACTCCAACCAGGGCCCCTAGTCCAGATGGTATTTCCCCAGGCGTGTTGAAGCGCTGTGCCTGGCCAATAGCATCTTATCTTTACCTAACATACAAAAAAATCTCTCTCTACTGGAATTCTGCCTGAGGGCTGGAAAATGGCCTTTGTGGTTCCAATTCACAAGGGTGGTTCCAAAAAAGAGAACATCGATTCCCTGCAAATTAGTAGAGCACATTTTATATAAAGACGAGCACTTACTTCAACAAATTATTAGTTGATGTTCAACATGGTTTCCGCCTGTCTTGCACAACACAACTGATTGAGTTCTACCATGATTTAGTGTTGATGATAACGGTCGAACAGACTGCGTTTTCTTAGATTTCAGAAAGGCGTTTGACACCGTGTGCCATCCCTTGCTTCTTCGCAAGCTTGAAAGGGCAAATCTTGGTAAGAAAGTATTTATTTGGATAGCCAGTTATCTATCACAGCGTCGACAATGTGTCATTCTCAATGGTACTACTTCTACGGTGGAAGTAACATCGGGTGTCCCTCAGGGGTCCGTTTTGGGACCGCTAGTTTTTGTCTACATTAATGATACTCCTGATGGCATTTCTTCTCGAGTACGTCTATTCGCTGATGACTCCGCCGTGTACAAAAAAAAATAAAAAATGAACAGGATCGCATTGAAATGCAGGCTGACCTTACCCGAATTGTGCAATGGTGTGAGAAGTGGAAAATGCAACTTAATGTTAAAAAATGTGTGCATGTGTTTTTTAGTAAAAAAAGAAAAAGGATGAAACGCGTTACTTTTTGAATGGTGACGTCATTGATAATCAACGTATGTATAAATACTTGGGTGTAACCCTTACGAGCGAGTAATCATGGAATGCGCATGTGCATGCGGCAGTTGCAAAAGCCGCCAGAGCACTAAATTTCATTCAACGAAATCTGAGATCCACACCTGCTTTTCTGAAAAAGTACTGCATATATTTCGTTTGGCCGCCCGATTTTGGAATATGCGTGTTGTGTGTGGGATCCGCGCCAAAAGTCCTTGATTGATCTGATCGAGAAAATACAGAACAGAGCAGCAAAGTTCGTTCTGAGTCGGTATAAGCGAGGTGACAGCTGTACTGAAATGAAAAACGAGCTGGGATGGGAAACACCTTAAACCACCGCATTATCAGTCCAGAAGATCCGATCATGACCTCAAAATTCAAGAATACCGAACTGGAACGAACCTATGAGCTAATTCTTTTTTTGTTCGTACTGTACAAGAGTGGAACCAAGTGTGCTGTTATAACGAAGACTTGTTTTTTTCCAAGCTGTAACCCCCCCCCCTCTCCGTTTACACGCCTTTGGGCAAAGCAGGGTATTTCTGAATAAATAAATAAAGAAATAAGGTTGGACACATCAGACGGTACCCCTTCTATTGCGGTACAAAGCAGAAAAAGCGATGAAGGACGGTAGACACTTGTATCCCGACTACTGTCTGTTACTGAAATCGCTATCTGGCGTCGGCAATCTCATCGGATACATGCACGTGCGGATGTATTCGACTGCAACAGAGCTTCGCGATGGCCGCCTGCTGCCGACCGGGCACCACCAGCGAAGCTTGCACGCCAGGCCTGCGCGGAAAGCGCAGCACAATCACAGCGAAAGCTGAAAGAGCGGCACTTCTAAGCCAGTTGTAAACTCTCTTGGGGCTAGCAAATGTGGGAATCCGATCGAGGGCGCCCTCCCCTTTGGCGCTTCGTTCCCCAGCTAGCGCGTGTGCCGGCCCCGCGCGGCTCGAGCGCCGGGAACCGCCGTTAATCGGCGACATGACTGCCGTGGCTATGCCGCCAGGCCTTTTTGTATGCGTCGGTCTTCCCCGCACGGCGCCACGTGTCCGGACAATGCTCGCCGCACACCACGTTAGCTTACGTCACGGCGCTTCGCCTGTCCTCATTGGCCGCCAGTGACAATCCCCTCTCCCATGAGCTAGCTTCTGTCTTGCGCTGGCTTGCCGCGGCAGACAGGGTTGCCAGTGACTTTCGGGGAAATGTCGCCAAACGACGAGCAAAAAGTCGCCAGAAGTCGCCATTTTTTTTTACAAATTTCGCCAAAAAAGTCGCCATTCTAGATATGTGCGGCATACCTAGTAATAACAATTTCCACTCACGTATAGCCCCGTTGAATACAGCACCATCCAAAACCATTAAATTATACTGACGTTTCTCAATGACAGTCGTATCGCCCGCTTCATCACGGGAGTGCATGGCGATGCTGCTCCGACTAGCCGCAAGATGTGCGTGGTGGCGCAAGGATGAATGAATGAAGCGCTCATATCCTTCCATCCCTGTCCGCTCGTTTCAAAGGTAAAACCTTGGGCGAAAACCGTTGTTTGTAGACAGCTTTACGTATACCCTTATATGAACTAAAAGGATTAACAGGCTTACTGAATGTAACACGACAGAATTCTTACAGGAACCGATCATTAGTCAGTCTTACACCTTTTCAGTGGGAATTAATATGATACCGGACGCCACCGACCCTTTCTTATAGTCACTTATATCTACACGCGTCAATCCGATGCGTTATTAATGAACAAGTAGACAATGTAAAATGTTATATAGCAATTGTTTTCATTGCACACGCTCACCGAGAACAGTGGAAAATGCCTCAATAAATAATTTTTTATTGCACAAATAGCCGCGTATCCGCCTCTCTTAGCTATTCCAAAACAGTCCTTACGGGCTGAATTGGGGGTACTGCAACAGTGAATAAGTCGCCAAGCTATTCAGAACAGTTGAAGCTTTGGCGGAACAAATGGTCGGAACACGCGACAAACCCGTCGTCTAGCCCCTTCAGAAGCGAAACTTCAGAGAAGCTTGAAGCACCTAAAGCCATACACTTATAGTCAAACACTGCCCCCTCGCAGTTTGCAAGGCAGTCCTCTGACTTACATTTTGCTAGAATGTCGCTGGGGGACGTTCCAATACCTCCTGCTTCTAGATGGGATTCCACTCACCGATCTTCTCACAGAACATCAAATAAACGTTTTATGTTCTCTGTAGATGAATTGAGAAGATACGAGCTACAGGACGGACATGCCCAATGACGCGTAATGTGCACGTTCTACTCGTGGGTCTAAAACCAAGGAAAATACAGAGAATGTTGCCGCTCATTCGTTGGGAAGACACTTAGCTTGGGATGCATAACTCAGTGGAGACCTAAGCCGAAAATCGCCAGAAATTCGCCATGTCGCCACTGTGGAGATAGGTTTGCGAGACGCTTACCCTACGAGGCGACCGGCAAGGGACGCGACGTTCTCCACTGCCGCAGCGAACAAAGACGCTACGGCCGGGTTCGTCGATTCTCCGGCACGGCGCAGAAAAGGCACTCGAGGCAGGAGGTCAACAAACAACACGGGTTTATTAACCCAAGATGCAGCACAGTACGACAGTCACGGGCTTGCAGGCCGTAAAGGGAACTCCGCAAGACCGATCGAGTACGCTTGCCAGCGGTGCTACGACTATCACACAAAGGGCAGCAGTCGAGCACACGAACGAGAAGCCGCCTGCTAGAGCAGCGCGTCAACCTCTCATGCTAGCCTGGGAGCATCTCACGCGGGCAAGCCTGCGCCCGACAGAAGCGAGCTCAAGGGGGAAGGGGGTTGTCACTGGCGGCCAATGAGAACAGGCGTTGCGCAGTGACGTAAGCTAGCTTGGTGGCGTGAGCATGTGAGCATGTCGAGGCATGCCCGGACGCGTGCCCGCGCGCCGGGAGGCTGACGCATGGCTTGCACCAGACAAAGAGGCCTGACGCTGCCGCCGCGGTCGCCATACCGCCGATTAACGGCGGTTCCCGGCGCTCGAGCCGCGCGGGGCCAACACGCGCGCTAGCTGGGGAACGAGGCGCCAAAGGGAAGGGCGCGCTCGATTCCCACATTCCCCCCTCCTAAAGACCGAGGCCAGCCTGTGAAAGAGGCTGTCCGAGGCCAAGTGGCAAGGTCAGCTCAGCCGCAAGGGGGCTGGCCAACGGGGCAAAGTCCAACAGGGGGGTGTCGTCTTCCCGGAGGTACAAGTCCATAGGTCGGCCATGGCCACGCAAAAGTTCCACCGAAAGTTCCACCACAAGGGGAGAGCCCACCGCCGGGAAGAAGGTCCACAGCCCAGGAGGAACGGGGGCAAGACTGCACAAGGGCGGGCAGCCAGCCCGCTTGAAGTTCGCCGGACTGGAGAGGTTGGCAGCCGGGAACGTACGAGGCGTGGCTGCCAGTTGCGTGCGGCAGCCCACTGCCGGAAGTCGCTGGGACGGGGGCCACACAGGAACAGCAGGCCGGAACAGCAGGCAGCCAGGAACGGAGGCCGGAGCGACCACGCTCGGGACTGGGCCGAAGCTTCGGTGGGCGGACTAGCCGCCGAGGGCGGCTGCCGAAGCTGCCAGGTGGGTTAGGCAGGGTGGTGGTGTCTGCAGGCCAAAAGGCAGGAACCAGGCCACAGCAGGAGGTACCAGGGAACAGCAGGCCAGCTGGTCAGGAACAGGCTGGGCGGCCCAGTAGAGCCAGGCGCAGGGAGACGACAGGGCGATGCAGGAGTGGACAGAAGTGCCCGCGGCATAGCCGGCTTGCCAAAAAGGGTGCCTGCCTGACAGTGCTGCCCAACCAAGGGGGCGCTTGCCAGGTTATGGCTTGGACAACACGTCAGAGGGTATTTTCGACCAAGAGGGCCTTCTACCACTTCCGGACGTGTGCCGCCGCACCTTAGCGCTTATTCTCCATTCACTGTCATGGTATGGAATAAAGTCCAGCTACCTGTCAGTGGGAGAAAGGTTGCTTAAGTGCGTTTCCGCAGATTGTACCGATGGCGTGGCGTGGAGCCAGCCTTCTCACGGTTTTCCTGCGGTTCGGTGACCGCCTCCCCCCCTCCCAAGTCGTTGCTGCGGGCAACGAAAGGTTTGAGGTCGGAGACGTTAACTGGACCGCCGACTTGCCTCCCTTGGGAGTCAGCCAGCTTGTACACCAGAGGCGACACTTTGGTCTGCACTCGGTATGGGCCCAACCACTTGGCCGACAGGGAGGCAGAGATGCCTTTGGCGGCGTCACTCAAGACGTGATTGCGCCTGAGGACGAGATCGCCGACATCGTAGTGCACTTCCCGATGCGACCGGTCGTACTGAGCCTTCTGTCCAGCTCGCGCTTTTGCCAGGTTGGAACGCGCCAGGTCGAGGGCTGCGTCCATCCGTGAGCGCAGTTCCGCCGCGTAGCCAGACGGGCCGGCTTTTGTGGCGGACGCCCCGCTGCCGCCCCGCAGAACGCGGTCCATGGGGTTAGGCAGCTCTCTCCCAAAGTTGAGGAAAGCGGGCGTGTACCCGGTTGAACGGTTCACCGTGGACCGCAAGGAGAAGCCTATCTCGTTAAGATAGGCATCCCAATCCCTGTGTTGCTGCGCAAAGGCTGTCAGCAAGGGCTTGAGGTTTCGGTTTATCCGCTCAGTCGGGTTGGCCTGTGGGTGATACGTGGTTGTTTTGCGGTGCTTAATGCCAAAGGCAGCACACGCATCCACAAACACCTTGGCCGTGAAGTAGGACGCATTGTCCGTGATCAACTCCGCCGGAAAGCCAAAGCGGGTAAAGACCTCGGTCAACTTGTCCCAGATTGCGCGTGCCGTTAGCTTCCGAAGGGGAAACAGCTCGACCCACTTCGTGAAGTGATCAGTGACAGCCAGGAGAAAGACATGGCCTCTCCGGCTTCTTGGGAAAGGTCCCATAATGTCACAGGCCGCGACTTGCCAGGGTTGTTGGCTGTCGATCGGCTGCATGAGCCCGGGAGGCTTGCCCCCACGAGGCTTCACGCATTGGCACACGCGGCATGAGCGGGCGTAGTGAAGGGCATCACGCTTCATGCCAGGCCAGGTAGCAGAGCGGCACAACTTTTGAAAAGTCTTAAGGCCACTCGCATGTCCGGCCAACCGCGAGTCGTGGAAATAGCCGAGGGTGGCTTTCCTTAGACTGCGGGGTATCACCACCTTGAAAGACTCCTGGGGAGCTTCTTCAGATGGGACATAGCGCAGGAGAACGCCATCAGCATCAAGCAGATACGAATCCAACGTGCCCGCAGCAATACCAGTCTGCGCCCGGCTAGCTCAGTCGGTAGAGCATGAGACTCTTAATCTCAGGGTCGTGGGTTCGGGCCCCACGTTGGGCGCCAGTTATGTGGAGATAGGTTTGCGAGACGCTTACCCTACGAGGCGACCGGCAAGGGACGCGACGTTCTCCACTGCCGCAGCGAACAAAGACGCTACGGCCGGGTTCGTCGATTCTCCGGCACGGCGCAGAAAAGGCACTCGAGGCAGGAGGTCAACAAACAACACGGGTTTATTAACCCAAGATGCAGCACAGTACGACAGTCACGGGCTTGCAGGCCGTAAAGGGAACTCCGCAAGACCGATCGAGTACGCTTGCCAGCGGTGCTACGACTATCACACAAAGGGCAGCAGTCGAGCACACGAACGAGAAGCCGCCTGCTAGAGCAGCGCGTCAACCTCTCATGCTAGCCTGGGAGCATCTCACGCGGGCAAGCCTGCGCCCGACAGAAGCGAGCTCAAGGGGGAAGGGGGTTGTCACTGGCGACCAATGAGAACAGGCGTTGCGCAGTGACGTAAGCTAGCTTGGTGGCGTGAGCATGTGAGCATGTCGAGGCATGCCCGGACGCGTGCCCGCGCGCCGGGAGGCTGACGCATGGCTTGCACCAGACAAAGAGGCCTGACGCTGCCGCCGCGGTCGCCATACCGCCGATTAACGGCGGTTCCCGGCGCTCGAGCCGCGCGGGGCCAACACGCGCGCTAGCTGGGGAACGAGGCGCCAAAGGGAAGGGCGCGCTCGATTCCCACACCACTGATAATTTTAGGTCGCCACGGGCCTCTCAAATTCGCCAATTTGGCGAAAAGTAGCCACCATTGGCAACCCTGGCGGCAGATGCTCTCAGGCCTGCACGAGAGCTTGACGCGCTGCTCTGGGTGGCGTCTTCTCGTAGCGCCGCTGGCACGCGTACTCGACCGCGGTCTTGCGGAGTTACCCTCATGGCCCGCAATCCCGTGATTGTCGCACTGTGCTGCATCTTGGGTTAATAAACCCGTGTTTGTTGATAACCTGCCTCGAGTGCCTTTTCTGCGCCGTGTCGGAGAGTCGACGAACCCGGCTATAGCGTCTTTTTTTGCTGCGGCAGTGGAGAACGTCGCGTCCCTTCCCGGTCGCCTCGTAGGGTAAGCTTCGTGCAAAACCTATCTCCACACAAGGTATACCGACAAAAATCACAATTTTTGTGAAGCTGGGAAGCACCCATTACGCCTGTAGAGGAATTGATTTCCTGGCTACATTAAACTGATTAACTGTTTATTACTAAGTATACATGACTGAGTTGTACGAGGCCCCACGAGCGCGTCTCGTCCCTCGGAAGCGTCTGGTGTTCTCTCGTGACCCCGGGTGTAACTCGAGACGATGTTTATATTGACCGCGCCCTCCGGCGGCACACCAGGGTTGCTCGTGGTTGCGTCCATCATTGTTCGCAAGCGTGACACGTACTGTAGAGAATCGGGCAAGAGCTCATTTTTGTTTGCTTCTACAAACTGACCAGGGAGCCGAAAGGTTGTTCCGTAGAGTAACGAAGTCACTTTTGAGTGTTGTGCGCATGCCAAGGAGCACGTACGCGACCAATCTCGAACGTCTTTGTTCATTCGCGGCCACAGGTATCGCGTTGTCACAAGTGCTTGCGTTGCACGGATTCCCGGGTGCGACAATGAGAGTCAAAGACGCAGCGGCGAAATGGGCGTGGTGTGCCAGTGGACATGCGAGTAATTCTGAGCAGGTCTGCAATGGCACATCTTGAAATACCAGATTGGATGAAGAATTTCTTAGCTCTTTGTCTTCCCTTTGTGCTAATGCCATTTTGTCAAAATTGACACAAGTTGAAAGCAACGTGACACTGCTTATGTGGGAACGCGAGAGTGCGTCAGCTGCGGCGTTCGCAGAGCCAGCGACATGGCGAATATCAGAATTCCGATAAAAATGCCAGTTGTCGAATTTCTCTCGGTCGAGTGGTGAAGGCGTGAGTCTTCTGGTCAGTGAGAATATAGAATGACCCGCCTTCCAGGAAGTGTCGGAAATATTTCACTGCCAAATAAATAGCGAGTAACTCACGTCCGTATGTGCTGTACCGGGTTTGTGCAGGGGACAGTGTTTTTGAAAAGAATGCGAGAGGCTTCGTATAGCACCCACGCCGTTGCCAGAGGCGTCTACCATGAGGCGAGTTGGTGCGTCTGGCTGTTAGGAGAGCTGCCGTCGCGAGGTCACCTTTGATTATGTCCAAGGCGGCACGAGCGTCGTCCGTGCACTCCAGTGGTGCAGTGCCTGGTCCAGGGGTGGAGAGGAGATCATTTAATGGCTTCAGTGTGCGCGCACAAGCTGGTATGAAGCGTCGACGGAATTGCCCAAGTTTTCGCTTGTTTTCAGGCAATGGAAAATTTTCAATAGCTTGAACTTCGTCATTCAGGGGTTTTACACCGTCACATGTGAGGCGATGTCCCAAAAAGTCGATCTATGGCACTCCGACGAGGCACTTATCTGGGTTGATGATTCCATATTCGCCTAGACGCGAAAGTAGTTGCCGCAAATGGGTAGCATGTTCTTCGGGCGAAACGCTGGCAACCAGGATGTCGTCGACGTATGCATAGCACAAATCCAAGCCTCGGGTCACCTCGTCGATGAACCGCTGGAAAGTCTGCGACGCATTCCAAATGGCATTCTGGTGTATTCGAATAAGCCAAAGGGTGTTGTGACTGCTGTTTTTGGGATGTCGGCCTCTTCAACTGAGGTCAATTTTAGAAAAAACAGTGGCGCCGTGCCGTGTTCCAACAAAGTCATGCAAATGGGGAATCGCATAGCGGTCCGGTTGCGTCACTTTGTTGAGGGAACGGTAGTCGCCCCATGGACGCCAGTCACCTGGAGTAGATTTTGGGACTAAGTGGAGTGGTGCTGACCAAAAGCTAGAGGTTGGGCGCACAATACACAGTTCGAGCATATGCTAAAATTCCCGTCGAGCAATGCTCAGCTTCTCAGGTGGCAAGCGGCGAGGACGGGTGTGCACTGGTGCTCCTGTTGTCATAATGTGATGCGTCACGCTGTGCTTGACCGGGCATGTTGTGTTCACAGGAGACGTGATGAAAGGAAAGTCCGTCAACAAGTTTGTGAAGTAGGGGTTGGAATTTGGTACCTCTGGTCGAAGCAGCGTTGATGTCATCATTTCCATGCACGCCGTGATGCCGTGAATGCTTAAATGGGTTGTAGTATCTCGTAGACGGCAGTTCTTCATGTCCACAAGAAGACCGAAGTGGCGAAGAAAGTCAGCTCCGATGATCGCGTGCTTCACGTCGGCCACCAAGAATACCCAACGAAAGGTTCGGCGCAGCCCGAAGTCCATAGTTAGGGAGCGCTGGCAGAACGTTGCAATTCGCGTGGCGTTCACGGCTTGCAGGTTGTATGTTGATTGGCCTTGCCGATCTCAGTGCACTTTTTTTGCACGACATTAATGCACTGCGGTGAAAGTGACTGAAGTGCGTCCTGACGCGATAGATCAAGGCCAGAGTATTTTAGTGGTGTCGCCCTTTGTAGTTATGATTCCCTTTTCGCGGTGGCGTTGACGCTGTTCTTAAGGGGATCTGTGGCTGTTCGCACAATCGGGGGGATCGCTCAAAATTTGAGTCTCCCGCGCAGATCTTAGTGCACTTTTTTTTTTTTTTTTGCATGACACAAATGTACTGTGGTGAAAGTGACTAAAGTGTTCCGCACTCGATAGATAAGGTCCAGAAATTTTTAGAACCGCTGTCATTTGTTCTTATACGCAATCTTTTTGCTGCTTCAATTCACAAGTTTACCTGCTTTGGCATGTCAGACCAGCAAGCATGCCAAAGGTGGGCTTCGCCTTCGTATTTCGAACCTTTCACGCATAAGCAGGGGCGTAGCCAGAAATTTTTTTCGGGGGGGGGGGGGATTCAACCGTACTTTATGTATGTTCGTGCGTGCGTTTGCATGTGTGCGTGTATATATACGCAAGCAAAATTGAAAAAATACGGGGGGAGGAGGTTGAACCCCCCCCCCCCTTGGCTACGCCCCTGCGCATAAGCGTCTTCCATCTCGCGTACTGTGCCCGGAAATGACCTCCTTGGTCCGGACTTATTCACAAAGCTGCTCGCGAATCACAATACTGCGATTCGCGAGAGAAGCTGTCGCCAAGAGAGGAGGGAGCAGTGCTGATTCTGTGAATTAGACCACAGAATAAACCCTAACAATTTGTGAGAGAAACCCGTCGTCAAGAGAGGTGGGCTGTTTGGGCTACAGCGATGTCTGGTGCGCACGGTCCACAGCACAAGTCTCTTTGGTGTGGTCCACAAAATGTGGTCTAGTTCACAGAACAAAGCTTCAGTTTGCCCTGTGGTCTGGTCCACAGAACAGATTGGGAATCTATTCTGTGGTCTGGTGCGCAGAAACCGTCGTCAAGAGAGGTGGGCTACTTGGGCTACAGAACATTTCTGCACAGCCCACAGCGCGCAAGTTTATTGTGTGGTCCACAGAATAAAGCTGCACTCTATTCTGTGGTCTGGACCACAGAATAGTCACTGCGTTGGAGAAACAGTTGGCGGAGGAGGGAGTCGTCCATCTTCGACGCCTTCTCTCCCAGGAGCTGGCGCATGCCATGAAGCAACTGCGATGGTTTGCGGTCCCCCAGGTCTTGGGCTGTTAGGAACTGTGGCAGGCGCTTCTGCTCGGAGAGGGTGGTGCGGCGGATGAGCTCGCGTTTCAACGCGTCGTATGGCTACTCGGTCGGAGGGTTGAGGATGATATCGCGCACCTCGGCTGCTTCGGTTGGAGTTAGGACTGCAATAACGCGATGGAATTTTGTTTCCATCACACAATTCACAGTTTACTACACAATTCTTGTTGTAGTAAACTGGGCCTCGACTTGCGCGAACCAAAGGGCAGGGTCTGCACGCCAGAAACACGGAAGCTTGAGGGCGACTGCTGAAACGGCAGGATATTGCGGGGCTTCGTGAGGTCTCTCCGTCTGGTTAGCGTCGTTGGTCGCCATTGCGCTTACCGTTGATGTTTTGCAAGTAACTGGCCAGATGTACAGCACTTTTGAGGGTTGAAGCACTTGCTGTTCCAACTCCGGGTCACCAATTATGTAGAGGAATTGATTTCCTGGCTACATTAAACTGATTAACTGTTTATTACTAAGTATACATGACTGAGTTTTACGATGCTCCACGAGCGCGTCTCGTCCCTCGGAAGCGTCTGGTGTTCTCTCGTGACCCCGGGTGTAACTCGAGACGATGTTTATATTGACCGCGCCCTCCGCGGCGGCACACCAGGGTTGCTCTGGCAGTGAAACCGAAACCGAAACTGTTCCTACGCGCCCTTATTCATCAATCTGGGGAGAAGCGACGTACCAGCTACACATCTGTAAGGCATTATGTGCCCTTTGTTGATACGACGGCTGATGAAGAATTATGGCTGAGCCAGTGGGTTGGAAGCTTTCAACGAACTAGTTACGTAATTCGCATTGTGTGACGCCCGGTCGTTATTTCACTCTCCCATAACGCTATATAACATAACATGAGAAAGAGAGGAAAAGAACTTTATTGAGACCCTGAGGAAATAGATCATGGGGGGCCTTATGGGCTTCCTTGGCAACAAATACAAGTGCGCTTGCGAGTAACCCACTACGCTATAAATCATATTTTTTTGTGAAGTAGGGAAGCAGCCACTACGCCATTTTTCGTCATTCTGCGGATAACCGCCCGCTAAACACCTTTAAGACATTATGTACAATTTGTTGATGCTGTGCCTGATGACGATGAACAATTATGGCAGAGCCCTTTGTAATGGGTTGGAAGCATTCAACCCACTCGTTACGCAATTCGCATTATGTGACGCCTGGTTACAGCATTCGCGCTGTGTGACGCCTGGTTATTTTTTTTTTTTTACTCTTCTACCACGCTACGTTACATATATGTCAATGTAGTTCCTTCGCGACATGAAGCCTGTATAGGGTCTTTTTGCAAAGGAGTTTCAAGCACCGGCATGGCTCTGTGGTAGAATACTGGCCTCCCATGCAGAGGGCTCAGGTTCGAACCCCGTTCCATCCTGAATGTCATCCTGGATATTTTCTTTTCTTATTTCGAGCGATAGCGGTCACGGACAACTACGGCGCCAAAAACGGCCGTTGTTGTGATCTCATAACAGCTTTCGCAGTAAAATATTCTCACTGCGGAACAAGCGGCTTTTACCGAGGAGCACACAGGCAAAACTGTGCAGGCGCCAAAAGGATTAGCGCGCGAAAGCACCGCCTGTATGAGGCCGCTCAATGGCCGGCCGTCTCACTGCGCGGTTGTGAAAGCTACAGCCACAACAGTTAGTTCAGTATAATACGCAATAGGGCTGTTTTGCACCTAATTGCTTTGTTCCATGCACATACCGGCGTAGCCCTCAGCCGCGAATATGTGTAGCGCATTACCAGAGCTCGTTTGAAAAATCGAGCCTTCACGGCAGCTTATTCGTACTCTGTAGAGAACTACGGAGGCGATATTTTATAGCTAAGCGCTGTGGGTGGGAACAAAGGCTCCGAGCTAATAATAATATCTAGGGTTTGACGTCCCAAAACCACCATATGAATATGAGAGACGCCGTAGTGGAGGGCTCCAGAAATTTCGACCCCCTGGGGTTCTTTAACGTGCACCTAAATCGAAGTACACGGGACTCAAACATTTTCGCCTCCATCGAAAATGCAGCCGCCGCGGCCGGGATTCGATCCCGCGACCTTCGGGTCAGCAGTCGAGTGCCATAACCACTAGCCCACAGCGGCGCGGCAAACCCCGAGCTGGGAATAAACAAAGGAGATACTGCAGAACAAATTAGGCAGATCCCACGCACTGTGGGAATCGATGTAATGCTAAGCAGCCGGCAAAGCTGGACATCGCCTTGTACGTTCGTCTTTGAGGCAAGTGAAGTCATTGATGCCATGGCATCTAGTTCACTATATATCGCATGTTTGCCATGCATGCATGCATGTATACAATCCAGTATATACCACGCTAATGAAACGTATATTCTGGAACATGCAATGCATGGCCTGTCATTTATGCTCATCACGCACTCGTGTCATGCCATACCAATTTTGGTATATACCCAGTTAGCAAAACGCCCGGAAGCGCACCATGACAGTGTCATGTAAATCATACCGTACCTGACATGCATATCATGATTCGCATGTTAGGACCTGTCATTTATGTTCGCCATACAGTCTCGTCGCGCAATACCAATTGCAACCCGCGAGCGCCCCATCAGCGTGACATGCAAATCATACGTACCGCACGAGATATGCATGTCATGATTTTCATGAGCGTCACTTGAAACACCGCAGGCGACCAAGCGCGTACGACACGGCATACAGCACAGGGGCGGCGGCTGTGAAGAGTCGAGTCAAAAGACGGCGTCCACACGCAACGCCACCGAAAAGAGCGCGCTGTGCTAGTGACCGCCCATCAGTCGCCGCCTTCCTATCTCTCGCGACCGCGCGGTGGGCTCTGCACAAGCCGTCGGGTACGGGCCACCCTGTTGCAGAAGGCAGTCTTGGACGCCGTCACTTAATGTAAGCACCCCTGTGGCCTTCTCGCGGTTGGCTCATGTTGCCATGACGTCATAGGTCTTGAAGGCGTTTACTAGGGCCGTTCGTAATGTGCAAAAACCAAGTACAGTACTCACGGATTCAAACGAGGCATGAAACGACTGGTATGCGCAATTGCTCGAGATAACCACGTCATATCGCGACGAATCTGGTCTCACAAGATGGCAGTCGAAATTACGCCGATATGACCCGACGGTGGCAAGGAAAGCGCTACTTAGCCCTAAATTGTCCTGCTTCAATCGTCCGAGAGTACTGTCCTCCCAGGGTGTAAAGAAATTTTGTTGCGCTAATGATACGGGAATATCCGCGACGTTATGTTTCCGTTTCCTTTTTAATAAAAATACGATGGCGAGACGAACGACAGTTTTTCAAAGTATAACTTATCAGTCCAAGCTCGTTTCGCTTTAGAGGGGCAAAACAGGAGCGTGTCCATCCATTGAGACGGAGAAAAAAGAGGCCGGCAATGACATTCCGCCTCGCCAAGGACGTCCAAGGCCGTCGTCCCAGGAAGTGGGCCACCTTGTGCAAGAGAGGAGGAATCGCTGGGAAAGTTGAAAATGTTCGCCCGCGCAACGAGGTCGTACGTCCCGTAGCCAGCACAGTCTATCGCGAACAATAAACTAGTGCGGCTATTCTCACCTATCGGCACAGGACCATTGCCTCAGAAATCCCACTGGTATTAATGCAAAACAGCATGCCAAAACTGTCCAACACTACTGTGCATTTAGTTAATCAACGCACCATGAAAATCCAGCCGCAAATACGCGAAAAGGTGAAACCGACGAGCAATGAGTCGCACGTCCTTTCGCCAGGCGGCTCTGCAAAGGGCCCGCTCCTACGCTGCAAGGATTACAGACATAGCTACCGACGTTCGCGCGTTCCAGAATGCGATGCCAATTTGCGCAAACGCGAATAGCGTACGAAAACAAGCAAAGGGAACGCCTTGGGAACGAGACGTGGCGGCGGCGGCAGTAGGCGGCCCCGTTTGGGGGCTTTGAAAACATCTGCGAGTGGCAGACAAGCCGTTTTCTTTCTCCCGCCTACCTGGCGATCTTCTCGAGAACCTGTCTGTCCCTTCTGTGCGCCCAAGCAAGCTTGAAGCGGAAGTGACGACGTCGTGTGGCATCCGCAGACCAAGTTGTCATGTCAACTGCAGGACGTCTTGCGAGAGCCATTTGATGTCTGGACATTTCTCATCAGCCCACCTCGGTCGAGCATCTCTTGGTAGCCATTAACTACACGACGGACGTGATCCGGATCTCTCCGCAGCCAGCATTCACACGACAGCGGAGAATTCACGCTACAAGCGAGGATTTCGGCATTGCTCCCCGAGGATCCCAACTGTGATTTGGGCCTATCCGTCGTTTCACGACGCTCCGCGCGGACCCAAGCAGGGACGCGGGAACGGCTGACGTATGGTGACGTAGTACGCAATCCGCGGGCTCGAATCGCGATTTCGACCGTCGTGTGAATACAGCTTTATCGGCCAATCTCATGAAGTAACCAAGCCAGGTCCATTTTCTTTGCGGTGTTTACCAACCAGGGTACCTACCGAGTTGAGATTTCTAAATTCCCTGAGTGAAACAGAATTCTTCTTTTTGTCAAGATGGGTAGACACCAGGCCTGTAGCCAGGGGGGGGGGGGGGTTACCAAAAAAAAATAATGAAAATAGGTGTTTTTCTCAAATGGTCAAGGTTTTCAGCAAGTGCCCCCCCCCCCCCCTCCCCGAAAAAAATTCCTGGCTACGGGCCTGGTAGACACCGTGTCGCTCGATGATGTCACTCTCTAGTACGCACGTTTAAAAATAAAAATGACTTAATCCCATTTGAATAGTACAGAGAACAGTTAAACCTAGCGAAGCTGGTAAAAGCGGCACTTTACTCCATTATATCGAAACTTCGTTAAACTGAAATTCATCATTTCATGCAAGGCATAGTTACCGAAGGATTAATATTAAACTGAAAATGCCACAAGAATGCTCGGCAACCTAAAAAAGCTTTTTTTTTTCTTGCGTGAAAAAAAAAAATCAGTTTCGTTGAGCCTGAGCAATCACAATTACATGCCTTGCCTGAGTGTCACGTGTAAAGACGAAACAAATGCAAGTTTAATGCACTGTGGAATTGCGCTTATTCTGCTGCTGCAGCTTGTCACATCCTCGCATGTTGCCCAGAGCAGCGCGACGCCTTTGCTATCATGTTGCCCAGCCGAACCATTCGCTCACCACGAACGCGCAACATCGAAAACCGTTGTACGTCGGGCGGGCGAGGAGGACATCGAGGCACTGTCATACGCGCTCGCAGCTCCATAGCGTGTAGTCGCGTATGGATTGATTTGTGTTCTTTTACAATTTAAAATGTTAAACTAAGCATAGATAAGAGCGTGAAATGAAATGCTTCCAATAAAATATTCTTAATTAATATGGCAAACATATAAACCCGAGAAAAAAAGTTCTTTTGCCCGTGTCGGAGTTGCGAGTCTGCAGCCGGTGCCGCAGACCGACAACGACATACACGTGGAGAACTTGTGGCGGTTGATCGGCGTCGTCTTTTCCCGTGTACCGTTCATTTTCATGAACTGCTCGGGTTCATTAGCGTCTTATAGTCTGTCCGGTTTTCCGCTATCGCAAAGGCGTAGCATGTGCTATAGCTGCCGCCACGTCAAGTGGCGCCAGCTATGGACGAAAAAAAGCAAACACGTAAACTATGTCCTCCGAGATTCCGGGAGCGCCCATCCTCTCGCTAAGCCTACAGCATTGATTATGTGAGTAAAGGCCTCACCGCGCTGCCACCGCACGTCCGTTTCCGCTCCGTTTTTCGTGTTCCGTTCCGCCTCTCGCGGAGTGCGGAGGCGGCGGCCGTTTTTCGTACCGGCAAAACTCTCCGGTCCCGCTCGCTTTCTCGGTCGCTGATTGGCAGAAAAAAAACGGTGACCTATGACGTCCTCACGCCTGCTCGTCGAGAAACATGGCGCCCGGGTGAAGCGACGAAGCGAGAATCGAGGCCTAGCAGCCGCGTCAAAAAAGTTCATTTGAGTGTTATTGTGATTAGTGCTAGAGTTAATCATCATCTACGGATATATTCATCGAAAGGTAGCAAGCCGGCGCTACCTTCCTGCCTTCCTCGGTGCCTGCGATCGCCGACGGAAACCGACGGACGTGTGCTTGTGTTTACGCGAGGATCGGAGGCCACCGATTTCGTGTCTTTCGTGCCGTCGTGCCGTCGTTCGCTTTGCTTTGGGAACTAGAATATCATCATATGGAGGCGTAATCTGTGTGTCACATGCTCATCGTACAAGAACGTCAAAAGTGTTCGATCGCCGCAAACAGCGTATGCGATTTTTATGTGCTCCGTGTTCGGTGTTCATTCCCGCGAAATGCGTACGTGTATTGCCAGTCCTGTGCGAAGTACGGAGTGATGATACACTCAATAGCGATAAGTTTTATTGCCGTCATTGCACATGTTCTGCTACGAGTGCGCTGCTTTGCCGCTTGCGGTGCGCTGTGGTGAGCGCGTCGCGTCGCGTCCGAAGTGCTCGGTCTTGTCCTCAGTTGACGAAGTCTGCTCACAAGATGCAAGTCGAGGCATGAGCCTGCGATTTGCTGCAGCGGTGCTAGACGTAAAAGTGTTCTTTGCGGCGTGTGTGTGCTCTGAAGTGTGCAGTACATGTGCGCTGCCAGTGCAGTTTTCTTGTGTATCAGCCATCTCGATACAGAAGCTCCATCAAACTTGAATTTGCTGTTTAGCTCGCGTACTTAAAGTTCTTTGTGCACTTTGAACATTCTGCTTTCATAGAGTGCAGCGTTAGATATGCCCGAGAATGCCGAGTCATGAATGACAACTTCAGGTAGCCTTCATTTCTATCATGTGGAAATAATGCAAACAAAATTTCAGATAAAGCAAGTCGTGATGCGAGCCGCTTCTTGCTGGTGTCCAACCACAGAGACTGCTTACTGATGGTCATGTGGAGGAGAAATGCTTTAATTATCTACAAATTTCCATTTTATAATCAAAAGCCCTATGCATGTAAGAGAACGGTAAAGCAATACTCTAACCAAAATTGTGAGTTTGATGTAGAATCCGATGACATACAACTGGCACCCTAACTTGCTCGAAACTTTGCTGTCAGTTTGTCCTCACAGGCTAGCTGCGGTCATGTTACAAAAGCTGGCGGTTGCCCAAATCAAAGCTTTCCACTACCTTGCAGATCTGCCTTCGTTCATTCAATCGTTTGTGGCATACCTATTTTCCATGATCCTTCATTGTAATGCAAACAAAATTGACACGTATTACCCAATTAGTCTGCCTAGACGCTCCTTTAGGTACTCTTTGATGACCAATTCTGTCTGCAGCTGGTGCTGGATAATGTCTTAAAACGACTCGTACCAGCAAAACATTCACGTGAGCTATTTTGCTAGTGCTGTTACACGTATCTGTCACTGGTTGGCTGAAAAAAAGGCAGTGACAATTTGACGTCTTCATGTCTGTTCGATGTAAACATGACACCTGCATGAAGTGACAAAGTGGGAGCAGTGGCCTAGTCGCCAGCTGCATAAAAGGAGTTTATTTGGATGTTATTGTGATTAGTACCAGTGTTAATCAGCATCCGTCGAAATATTTATCGAAAGGCAACAAGGTGGGGCTAGCTTCCAGATCTAATCAACGTGTGCGATTGCCAATGAAAAAATGCGAAGTGTGTTGTGTACGTGAACGTTGGGTGCTGTCGATTGCGTGTGTTTCATGCCATCGTTCGCTTTGCAGGTAATTCCATGCAGGTGTAAATTGCATATGGCACATGCTCATCGTACACGAACATGAAAAGTGTTCGCTCGCTGCATCCAGCACATGCCATTTGTGTGTGTCCTGTGTTCGCAGCCAAATGCGTACCTGTATGTTGATACTTTCAGCGAACTGCAAGGGCGTGAGTGATGATACACTCAGTAGCTACAATTTTCATTGCCTCTTCATCGCCGTCGTACATGTTCTATTGCGTCTGAGCTGTTTTGCCGTTTGTTGTGCTCTGTGGTGACCATGTAGCGTTCGAGTGAACGATGGCGTCCTTAGATGTGTATCTGCAGTGTTGCAGCGGTTCTAGGTGCTCATTGATTTATGTGTTGTGCATCGTGCAATGTGTTTGTGTTACGAAGTGAACCATGCAAGCAATCAGTCACGTGTTCCTGTGTGTCAAACTATAAAAGCTGGATTTATCTGCTTATCACATGGATTTATCTGCTTCTCACACTTACTGTATGCCTGAAAAGTTACTTGTGCACTTCTTCAGGTACATCTTTTAGTGAGGTGATAGGTCTCGACATGTGCTGATAGGTCTGGACACAACCCGTAGGAGGTGTTTTTAATGGGAATTTTGAGTGGCCTTCATTTTTGTTACAGGGATGTTAGTTTGAACCACAAGATTTTCATGACTAAACAAAGTGTATGGTTTTGTGTTCAGACCCGAAATGTGCAGGTGGTTAGTGCAGTCATTTGTGAGAGCAGATGGCAGATAAGCACTTATTTTGTGAGGACTGTGTAGTTAATTTTAACGTTTTACATATCTTCGTGTTCTCGTAGAAGGCTACATGTGTGTAAGCATCAAAATCAGTCATTCAAATTGCCGGGCGACTTGGTGCACACTTATTTGTTTTGAGAACAGAGTAAGGGGTGTTCAGATAATCACAGTCATAGGGGAGTGCCAGCTAGATTGTAGTTTCATGAAAATTTTATATCGTCATGAGGTTGTGACTGTGAACAATGCAGCAGCCAAACCGGTAAAGTATAGTCTAGAATAGATTTGAGCACCTAGGGAAGAGACACAAGAAGACAAGACAACTAAATGAGTTCGTAGTGGGCGCTCGTTTAGTCGTCTTGTCTTCTTGTGTCTCACCCTTTCGCACTCAAATCTATTTTAGACTATATGAACCAGCGCGCCAAGCAAAGCATTTTACTACGGTAAAGTATAAATGAAGTCTTTATTGGGTAAATGTGAGCATAGCAAAGCAAGATATCTTCTGAGACCTTACGTGCAAAAGCGACAATAATGATTATAACGCATATTGTTAGGGGTAGTCTGGATTAATTCTTTGGGGTTCTTTAACATTCACCTAAATTAAATATAAGCACTATATAACAGACTATCGTTAGACTGTGAATAGACTATCGTGAGCACTGTGACAGGAAACGCTATTTGCCACATGAGCGCGTGGCAAATAGCTTTGAACCCGCTGTTGGGCGATTCATAGCGGCAGCTGACGGAAACAACGTGGAAAAGGCGCCATGGTTCCTCTAAACCATGGGTGTCAAATACGTGGCCTGCGGCCCGCAGACCTGGCCCGCACGTGACTGTCTTTGTCCCATATTTTTTATGACTTGTGACTGAATTTTTGTGACTTTGCTAAATTGCAATCGCATTGTTTTCTCATCTATTGCGATTAGTAACGCTTTGTTCGGGTATGGCAATGCAGACGTGACTGGCCTGTTGTTCGAATCCTCATGCCAAATTCCCTTCAGTAATTCGAAAATGACCCATATATGAGAAAGGCCTAGCCTCTTTCAAATATTTTGTTCTCATACTGCTCACGATAATACACTCGTGCTGCTGAACTCTGCCCCCATCGAAATGCAGCCACCATCACCGGCAATCAAACTAGTTTCCTCAAACTTAGCAGTGTGACACTTTGCCTGCTAAGCTACCAAGAAGTGTTGCAGTGATAAGTACAGAGTACAGTTGTCAAGAGTATGATGTAACAACCAAATGTGCCAGGCTTTCATTAATGAGTCGCACTACATTTCAGCACGATCGCTCGTGCTTCCGTATGTGGTAATGTACTATGCTATTTACATCGTGCTTGTAATCTTTTAACCCTTTCCCTACCAAGCTTTTGGCCAAAAACGATGCAAAAATACCAACGCTTTTATTTGCCTCTTTGATTCTACGTGTCTTTATACAACACCAAAGTATTTTTGCGAATATGCAGACGATTGGCTTCACTGCACTGCACCATAGAAAGTGCCCCAACCTCTCAGCCTTCGATGCAGAAAATGTCTTTTTGAAATTAAAAAATAATGTACAGGGACAAGCGAGCCGTTGAAAAAGCCTTGGACGCGCCTATAGGTCGGCAAACTCACTCATGAGTCAACTCACTCAGACTCATTCAGACTCAGATCGGGCCGTGAGTCTGAGTAATATTTTGGTGAGTTTGAGTCCGAGTGAGTCCGGTTGAAGAAAATTATAGTGAGTCTGAGTTCGAGTGAGTGCAGTTAAGGAAAATATTGGTGATCCTGTGTCCGAGTGAACCCTAAGCGCAAATATAGATCTTGAGTGAGTCTGAGTGAGCTCCACCTTTTGTTGCCGACTTATGGTCCTATCTACTCATCTTCAGCCTTACTATCAGCCGTATATCGGCTTACGTTTATACTCAAGTCTATTCACACATATCTCGGCACACTAGCATTCATGGGCCACCTCACTATTTATTGATCAGAGGGGTGAGTTGGGGAAGGGGTGCCATGACCTCCCTCCGCAAACTCTTTCATGGAAGTTGATAAAAATATCTCGTGTGAGTCGCGTATTTTCTAAAAATGTCCTTACTGGATCAATATATGACAATGATGATATATGATGATAACTCGTATTTGAAGGTACAAGATAAAAATGCGTATCATGAGCACTGATTATGCGAGATATTGGCGTTAGAGAGGATTGACGCCAGGATTGATAAAGCTAATTTATGCCAACGGACTCATGAGACGACGTCTTCAGGCTCACTCAGGCTGAGTAATATGTTGGTGAGTTTGAGTCTGAGTGAGTCCAGTTGAGGAAAATTTTGGTGAGTCTGAGCCCGAGTGAGCCCTCAGAACAAATATATTTCTTGAGTGAGTCTGAGTGAGCTCCAGTTTTTTTGCTGACCTATGGATGCGCCTGTGGGGGTTTGTTTACATCTGTCGGTGTCCACTGCGATACATGTTGAGAAGCAGCTGTCGTCTGAATCTGATAATTTAGAAAAAAGTATGCTGTTCTGTGTAGTCGTCGCCACACTCACAGAAGAACTGAAATTCTTTTCACAAAACTTAGGCAAACATGCGTTTTCTTCGTTTTTTTCTTAACAGAGCTGTTGCCGGTATGTGCGCGCTGCTTGCGCACAGAGGAGGATGCCATTTTCTAATTGCGGTTTCCAGAATCCAGTCCTTCTTGATCAAAATGCATTCTATGAGCACATTTCTAAATTTTTTACTGCACTATTTCCTCAAGCCACAGAGAACTCAGCAAAATTAATCAGAGTATCTTAATTGCAGCGCCCCAAACGTATCTTTCAGTGTAGACGAGCCCAGCTCGTTTTCGGTGGGAGCAGTACAAACCGTGTCGAAGAGCTCGGCTCGTCTTTGGTAGGAAAAGGGTTAAATATGAAAACCGTTCAAGAATGTTCCAATACATGAAGGTGTCGCTTGCGACGAGTGAAAACATGTGCAACAGTTCCAAGTTAGTGAAACGCGGTCCCATCGAAAACGAAAAAAAAGTACACATGTTAGTACTCCCCTCTGAAAAAGCATTGTCCCATTGCTGCTAACAGAACACGAAAGTGTGAATGCATGCAATCAAATAAATTAAGAAAGCAAGTTGGAAATTACGTCCCACAGTCCATGAGCATACACTGTAAGGTTTTAAGCCGCAATACATGGAGGATTTCAGGCCATGTGCAAGTGCCGTTATGACTGCATCATGCCATTGGGCTAAACGTCATAGTTCAGTGCACCACAATATTAGAGTATATTATAGGGCCCGAAGTATCGTTGCAGAAGCTTCTCGGTAAGCTCATGTTGGTGTTCCAGCATGTAACACGGTCAATCGCTATTAAGCCCGCTTGGGATCAAATTTTTGGGGTGTGCGAATATTCGAGTTTTGAATTCGAAACGAATAATTTGATTCAGCTTTCGAATAGGTAGTATTCGAAGTTTTTAATGATTCAACAGGACGAATATCTAAACACAACAAAGGCCAATGGTGCAACTTAGGGTGGGGTGGCTAAAACTAACGCTAACGTCGTTACAGTAGGCCTTTCATTAACACCTTTGCCGATATCCTGGTTCATAAGCGGCACATGTTTATTTTAAAGGAGATTATGTCATTTCCGCACGTAATGGCTCCAGCAAAAAGAAGGCCAGGGAACAGTCTGTGAGACTGTCGAACTGTTAATGTAAAAAAAATAACCAGCACACTGAGCTCGGACCCTTATAGTCAAGAGGTTGAAAAATACTTCAATGAGTCCCTGATCACAAGAAAGGATGATCCTTTGAAAATACTGGAAAGAGCTATCCAGGAATCTCCAAAATTGCTTTGCGACACCTTCCCATCCCTACTACTGAGTGCCCAGTCAGCGTGTGTTTTCAACTGCAGCATACACTGTAACATCACAGTGAGATAGCCTGAAGCCAGGTCACATGGAACAGCTTGTGCTTCTGCATGACAATTTGTACCCTTTGGGCAGCAGTCACTCACCCGCGTTAGGTCCTCGAGAACATCAGCACATTTCATATCTTGGTTTTTTCTTGCAATTTTCAATAAAATATTCTTATTCAATTGGAGATTTTTGGCTACTATTCGGCACTATTCGATTTGAAGTCGATTCGAGATGAAATTTCACTATTCGCACGCCCCTATCAAATTTCTCAACAGTGATTGGCTTCCTTTTACAGTTAGCGTAAAGCAGCCACGTCGATAAGAAATTCGATCCAGATCAGGCCCGACCGCGACCATTAAGTGACTGTGTGGTGTGACACCAGATTAGTGCTACAATTTTGCTCATTGGATGTAAAAGATTTTAAAACGACTGCATGTTTCAACAAAATTTTCTAAAGGAATTTGAAAAGTTGTCCCATCTGCTTGTTCTGCACAACCTATTTTTCCTTGGTTGCCCACTGATGTTCTTTCATTGCTATATGGTCTTACAGATTGTTTTCAAAAGTGACTGTTGATAGTGATGTGGGTCGCGGGAAACGTCAAAAGTATAATTTTTCTCTGTTCAAATGGACATGGTACGAAAACAAATTTGCACTATATTTCTAGCCTGAGATTTCATTCTATCTATGCAAAAACAAAGCATGAATCAGTTCAGAATAAACAGATATTTAATTACAAAGTAATTAGGAATGATTACTATAACACACATAAATGAACGTATTGCAACATTATTTTTGTTGCAATATAATATCGATTGCCTTGAAATAACATTGTATCGATTTGACACATTTACAGACAGTTCTTCATAGGTGGCGTCTGAAGGGTTAAAAGAGATCAATAACTTCATACTCTGAGGCATGTCTCATCACCCTGCAATCATTAACAAAATAAGAATAGCTTTTGTTGCCGTCCGCTGTGTTAAACCAACAAACCCAGGAGGTCACGGCTTAGCCAAATTTATTGTGCTTTCATGCTATAAATCACCAGAATAAACTACTGATTGAAGTTGTACAAGCTATGTGTCACACAGATTTTGTTTACAGTGAATTATCTGCAGATAATGTTATGGCTGAATATTTCTGTATATTGTGTGCATCCCTACCATATCAACAGTGTATCTCTGTGTGTTTTGTGTTTGTTATCACTTGGATGCTACACATTTCTTTTTCAAAGTGGTCAGTAACATTTAGACCATGTATTATGTTCCGCAAGCAAAGTTTCGATTCGTAACACTGCGATTCCAAGCACTGTTTCACTTGTGCAGTACAAATGTTGTTATTATTGCTGGAACCCTCTTTCTGCAATGCCCTCGGGTGAAATGTAGCCACCGAATGAAGAAATAAATAAATAAATAGCGCATGAGTAACGTGGCTTCATAACATCACTACATTGCATTTGTACTAATTAAGTGAAGCACATGTAGACAGTTGTGCTAGTTTGGATGGCACAGAGGGACCGACTAATTCTCCTTGAGGACATATGCATAGTACACCGAAGGGGGGGTGGAAGCGAGATATAAACAAGGGATCCACCCAGGCCTATGAGTTCCTGCTGGTTAAATCCCCAAGAGTTCCCACAAGGATGGGCAACAGTGTGGCTGCAGACACTGCCAGATTCCACCATTACCAAATGTTAGTTCGAGCAACTTGTAGGAAATCTATGTAGCAACCACTCTATCCTATGTATGACTGCAACCACGGCAAAGGTCCACCTACCCTTAAGAATAGTCAGGTTGATGAACTTGAAGCAGTATTGCTAATGCCAGCAAACAGTTCTCAAAACCTGCTACTGCAAAAGGATATGTATTCACTTCCCGAGGCAACTTTATACTGCCTCTGTTCAAGTTGCTGTACAGTAGCAAGACAGAGACCTCAGCATGGCAATCTGCACTCTAAGTCACTACGAGCTCGTACAGTGACAGACAGGACAGAATTCAACGTGCCCTAGACGAGGTTGAATCATACACAGCAGAAGTTGTTATGAAGTGCGCTCCAAGATAATCAAAATAAAAATATATTTGACCACCGAGAACCCTAAACCAACACAGCTCCACCACTACATTTACTACTGCTCGATGGAGAACTTATCCAAGGCGTCTGCACTTGCTAGTGCTTGCAATGCATGTGAAAAAAATTCAGAAATTCCTTTTCAAACTGAAGTACACAATGCATAATGTTACTAACTTTATTAAGAATTTCACACTCAACAGAGGAAATAATGGAGATAGACACTATGAAAGTAGGGCACGCCTTCATCATGAGCAAAATAACTTGCACTCTCCCATTCCAAGATGCACAACAAACTGAAATCCACCAAGCAAATTGAATAATTTTGATTGCCTGCGAGGTGGCACTCGGTCTGCCCAAAAACATGAGCACAGACTGCCTCATCGAACTAGGCATGACCAACACATTTGAGAAACTTGCTGGGGCCACACTTATGGCCCAGCACAAAGGACTCAATGCACACACCACGGCACTCTGTGTTGATAAGACTTAGAGTCACTGGAAAAATGTTTCCATTGAATATATATGACTGTGTTACCCCTCAATGCCTCAGGTATGTAAAAATGGAACCACACTTATGCCACCTGATGTAGGAGCAAGAATCCTCGTGCCATGTCACATGAACCTGTACTTGCCGCCATCAGGGACCGAACCTGCAACCTTCGGACAACACGCTCAATGCTCTACCATAGCTCAATTGGTAGAGTATTTGGCGTGTTATCCGAAGGATTGCAGGTTTCGGTCCCTGATGGCGGCAAGTTGTCATTTTGTCCACTTTACTTCCTTCACATCTATATCATAATTTGTTCAGTGATACACTTAAAACAGTATAATTAATGTCCCCTATACCCTTGGCTTCGTTATGTGCTGGTTTTCCGTTAAGGTTGTGTGAAGCAAAGAAATGAGCCCTTAAAATTCCCTTCTTTCATTGATTACATATTTGGCTCACGTGGAAGCCATTGCCAATGCAATGGGCAATTCCTCGGCTTCTTAGGCGTTTTCAGCACACATTCACCCTCCCACTTTGGGATCGCCATCTGTTACAATGGACACGTTGCAAAGAGCATTGTCACATCATTCCTGTATTTTATTCTGTGATTTGGGGTGAATCTTTCTAGGTAGGGGGAGTAATTAAAGATATCTGCGTACATTATGGGGAATATTCGCCCTTATGCTGTCTCATGCTGTGTAGTTCATTATGTCAATAAGTTCATTGAGTGTGTGTTTGCCCGTAGGACTCTGCGTGAGTCGTAATATTGCACTATCTTTAGTGACCACTATATATAGTAGTCTTCCCTGGCATTTGGAGTTGGTACGGTGTTGCACACAGCTCATGATAATGAAGGCCTGCACTATGCGTACCAAGTTGGCCTCTTTCATGGCAGAATGACAACTGGATATCCTTTAGATAATTAAGCCACATCATTTGTTTGGCGTATGGTTTAGCCTGTGTATGGTGTATTGCACAGTTTTTTTCTATCTGACCATTGCTGTCACCTACCCACAACATGATGCCATAAGCTTACAGGCCATGCTGTAATGCTTTCATGCTATTCAGTTCTTCCAGTAAGCGTATACATTCAGCACAAAGGAAGACGGAACCGATCCCCAAGGTGGTTCGCCAGCTTTTGAATTCTATGTCACCTGATCTGATCTCCGTAAACAGGGGGTGGGTGCTCGAGCCGACGTTTCGACAAGTGGACTTGTCTTCTTCAAGGCTGGAACTGATTTCAGTTCCAGCCAAGTCCACTTTTCGAAACGTCGGCTCGAGCACCCACCCCTGTTTACAGTTTTTCATCGCAAGCTTCCATCTTTCACTTCCTGCCGTTTTTTTTGGATCTGATCTGATCTCCCCTGTTACGATTACCATCACATGGTACACATGGTTGTCCTTACATACATGTATGTATATGTTTAGCTTCTGTAGCTTCTCTATAACAGCCTTGTGTGTGATGTTGTCAAAAGCCTTCGTGAGACTCATTCTAACGATTGCTTTGGTATGCAATATCTGCAATCACACGTCTATTATGTAGGGTTCAATTTGTAGCATAATGTTGTGTGCGGACGGTTTTGGCCTGAACCTGATCACGGTATGCAGGAAAAGATCGCGGTCATCAATGCCCCAAGCTACGTATGTAGCTTCTGGCTTGGTATGACCATTTCAGCATGTCAAAATAACATTACTGCAATCTGAATGTACTTAGTCATATGAGCATTACATAATAGGCTTGCCTGTGTTCGATGTTATTGAAATAGGCCGGAGGTTATCTTGTTGCACCTCTTTTCTTGGCTTTGGGATAATTACCATCTGTGCAGTTTACCACTTATGTAGGTGGCTGTCTTGCTTGCCAGCATTCGATCAGATACTGGGTGGGAGCCATGACAGAATCATCACAAAGATTTTGCCACATCTTGTTAATGATTCTGGCGGGGCTGCGCATGGATTACATGCAGAACCTAATAAGTTTCACCCTGTCCTCCCCTCAATTATCGGGCTGTCTAGGTCCCAGTTTTTCTTCCCAGCTGTACGGGCAATTGTTCCTTGGTTGTACAACTTAAGCATCGCGACTATTTCTTTTGATGTCTTCCTCAGTAAACTGTTAACAAGAAAAAAGACATCGCATGTATCCATGTATTTTATCTGGGCACAGTAAGAAAAGAACACAGCTACTCAACAGGCTTGCACAGTATTAGAAAGGAGAGGATGCCAGTCTGATGCTGTAACTTCTAACAAAAGTTACAACTTCAAATAGAAACTCATATACGTAGGCATGCGCAGAAGGGGGGCAGGGGGGCACCCCCCCCCCTAGCCACCTAAGAAGAGCGGGGCGCAAAGTCTGCCCCCATACATTGACTTAATATGGAGGGGGGGGGGTGCGCCGCGATTAACCTTCGCCTCCCCCCCCCCCCCCGAAGGGGAACCCTGAGCACGCCTATGCTCATATATCTATCAGTCAAAAGGACGGCCAAGAACAGTGACAATAATTTGAGCAGGCACTCGTGCTTTGCCATGGCCGCGGACTTATGACGCAAGGTTGAACGGCTTTGGGAGAACTAGGATATACGAGTGGACCTTGTGAAAATTCTCCTAATTGCAGCGTTTTTTTTTAGCACCGTGCCTTTGCGGCTAACTGCGTAGATTCCGCAGTGCTAGCTGGAAAGAAAACAGACAATTTGTGCAAGTGAGCGTTTGTTTTCATTGCATTTCAGAACGGTGTCATCGGTGGCAGGGGTTGCCGTTAGTTTATAGCAGCACTGCATCCGCCCCCCCCCCCCGCCCGCCTCCCCATTGCCGGCACTGCGCACTTCTATGATATGAAGAGGAAGAAATTTTATTCATGACCTACACGTCTGCACGTCGCGATCGATGGCCTGATCGTCGTGAGCGTGCAGCGCTGTTGCCGCGACAGGTTCCCTACCTGAATCATCGCATTAGAGACGTGTTCGGGGACGCCGTGTTCTTGCAAGTTGACGCGCACACACCTTCAAACGCTGCGATGTCGCGTTCGGCGCGACCTAGCGCAAATGGGCTGATTGTTGCTGAGAATGCCTGAGATGCGGCAGCAATAACTGAATTTCAACTATTGCACAGCGTAAAGCCCCTCTATACAGCGTTTCGGGCGTCCATGACCGCATGCCATGCAACTCGTGCCGCTGTAGAACAGAACGTAACCGCGCAAATGCTTTGTTTACGTCAAAATGCGGAAAATTAAACCCACATAAGCAGAAGTATATGTTTGAGTCGTCTGCTGGTGATAGTCGCCGCCATCGAACACCGCTGCAGTGACGAACGGTTGCCAGCACTTCGCGAACATCGCGTCGGCCAATCAGCGCGCGCATGCTGTCCGCTCGTGCGGTCCCACCGAGGACTGTTGCGGAAGCCTCCCGCCTCGAAAAGCGGAACGGAGCAGAAAAACGGAGCGGAAACGGACGTGCGGTGGCAGCGCGGTGAGGCCTTAAGGCTCTCGAAAATGGTGCCGAATCGACACCAACAAATAGGAATTATATGCGAATATAGGCCAGCAGCTTACTCCTTCAGGAAACGCCGCCGCTGCATTAAGAGAAGTGACCTATCTATGGCTCAGGGGCGTATCCAGGTGCCTACTTTGAGGCGGGAAGGGGGGGGGGAGTACAAAGGCTGAAGCCACCGCCTCAGCAGTGCATTTTCGTGGGTCACGCATATTTACAACAGCCCAGGGGAGAGGTAGAGAGCAGGGGCAAGATTTTTTTTTTTTACTTTTTCTGGGCAGTGTAGGCAAAGCAGCCTGACAAAGGGGGCAAACTCATGGTGAATTCCATTGGCAGATTCGGAGCACCTCCGGTAGCAATTTTTCTGCTCCATTCAAAGCAAGTCTGTTCCACTGGCGGATTGAGAGTGCTCCCTGTATGTTTCATTGGCAGATCTGGAGCAGCTCCTGCGCCACATTCACTCCACGGAGCAGCTCTCTCTATTCCGCGAAAAGCGGCGGATTCGACTGGAAGTCGCAAGCTTCACGCGCGTGCGCAGAGCGTTGCGTACCGCGTGCGCGATGAAATGCGCTGTCCGATCGCGCCCGTTCTCTCCGCTCGCGCCCGTGAAGGCGAAAACTGCGCGAACCGCGAGGAATGCTGGGCGCGTGGGAAGCAGATGTGCGCTAGCGCCCCCTACCCTTTGCTCTGGCGAGGGCGCTTGTGTTCCATTGGCAGTAGGGTGCCTTGATGCCCGCTCTCTAA
This sequence comes from Rhipicephalus sanguineus, assembly GCF_013339695.2. Taxonomy (NCBI): domain Eukaryota; kingdom Metazoa; phylum Arthropoda; class Arachnida; order Ixodida; family Ixodidae; genus Rhipicephalus; species Rhipicephalus sanguineus. The sequence goes on along the minus strand of NC_051181.1, from coordinate 172,050,727 downwards.
TTGGCAGATTTCTTCAGCTGCTCTCCGCCGTAGTGGAGTGCTCCGGCGTAGAGTTCGTCGGCCACTCCGAATCCGCCAATGGAATTCACCATCAAGCACGGCCGGTCTGGAGGGAGCGCGCGCGCGCCTCCACACCTGCCGTGACTCAACAGGCAGCCTGTCAAAGGAGGTGGACGACCGGCACTGAAGGCGATCACCGCTACCGCCCCCCCCCCCTTCTGGATCCGACTGGTATGGCTTCAACGGAAGTTTTGTAATTAGAGCACAACACCTACAAAGATATGAGCCGTCTGCTGATCCCTTCTAAAGATACCGCGGCACAAGCGACCACACTCGCTGGTACAAAGTACGCACTTCCTGTCGGACTCGCACAGCCCTCCCCCCCTCCCCAACCCTCCGGCTCCTGTCTCCATGTGCCCATCGCGCGGTCGGCTCGTTTCATCTCTGCTTAACGACTGTTCCTGTACGCAGCGTTTATTTCACGTAATTTCGAGCAGTTCGCCGTATTTTTAGTGGATTGTGAGAGCGCGGCGGCTGCATGCCACTGCGCTTGTCTGCGGACGTGACGTCGAGTGCTCCAGCAAGAGGGGGGCAACCGGCACGCTCTCTCCTGCCCTGCCACTTCCCTTCCCTTCCCACCTCTCCTCTCAAGAACCGAGGGTGGCTGGTGTGGCGCTGAGCCTTGTCGCCTTTTCCCCACATAGGAAACAAAATAGCGCTTATTCCTCAAAAACCGCTACAACTACCGAGCGTGTCGCGAGAGCGCAAAGATGCAAGGTGCGAGTGACAGTGGTTCCACGAGCGGTCATTGCGACTCCGAGTTCGACAGGCCTCCAAAACGGATGCGCCAATACAACCATATGCGTGTGACCGTTCTGCTGTGTCAAGCGACAGCAAGGACGACGAGCCAGACGAGCCGCCGTAGCCCAACGTGGGTCGGCAGCCGGGACCAGCAATTTACACAGTAACTCATAGTCACTATCCTCGAAGTGTTCGGAGCACAAAAAGTCACGCTTTGAAGGCACCCACGTTGGCTGCGATGGGCGCGCAGCGCGAATCCATATCCTTCGAAGCTTCGGCTCTGTTGGAAAGGTATGACAGGGCACACCCTAGCGCAGAACAGCGTTGAGGCATTCTGCGTTGTGTCAGGTGCTTCACCGTTCACATTACGTAGCAGCACACAACACAGACGGCAAATTCGTAGACGTGGGCGCAAGCTCCGCTTGAGAAAACAAATATACGGCAGAGAGCGCGGCAATGGCGTCGTTGGCTGCCGGTTGAGAACACGCACGTATGGTGGCCATAACGCACGGAGAACACCTTCCCGACCGCGAAAACACGTTTTGAGAGAGACGCGCGGCAGCGGGTGGCGGCTTGCGATGTCGATTGGTAAGCGATTTTGCTGCGAGCACGGTTGGCGAGTCACTATCCGCGGAGTTTCGCGTCACTTCCTCTCTAGGGTGACGTAATCGCGATTTGGACTTGATAAGGAAACCATGGCCAAGGCGAAAAATTCGCCTGAAGTGTCTATATAATTGCTATCGCAAAAAAAAAAGCAATACAGCTGCGGGCTAAGATCCCATGAAAGCACGCCAACAGCCTGAATTACGGCACATCCGATTATGGTGGCCACGTTTTTGTTTTCCGACATCGCGCGCCGAATCGAGCAAGTGCATGGGACCCGTGCAGGTGTCGCGAATTTCGGTCGCCGCTATGCCTTGGCTCTGAAAAGTTTGTGATTCGGCTTTGTAGCAGAACATCCACATAAGCAGTAGTGTGGCTGGTAATTGCGAGCTGCAGCCCCCAAAAATATCGGTCGACTGCCTAAAACTTGATTCAGCAGTGCCTTCACCGGAAAAAAAAAAAGAAAAAAAGCTTTCACTTGCTGTAAATTGGCCTGTTCGTTACGCTCGCTTTCGCCTGGAAATTTATTCTATTCATCACATAGTCCTAAATAGCATCTTTGAAGCTCGGGATCAGAGCGAGTGAGCTCTCCGATAACCGCCAACAAGCGTCGCCGTCCTTTATCTCGCCGATCGGGATGGCTTGCAAGATACCAGCCTTGTCGGCGACATCCGCTTCCTGGTCGAACGATCGCTATCGCTTGCAAGATAACTCAAGTTCGTTACATCTACTACAACTAATCATGCTTGTTACCTGACACGCGGCGATAACAAAAACACCATATCGGGCGCTAACGCACGGCCCGCGCGACAAATAATACAGAAGTACACAGCGCAGTCACAGAACACCCTGACTACATTGCACGATACGATGTGCCTTCGTTCATAGTCCCCGCATGCCACGCATTAGCCGATTCTCTCCCGCTCCACCACTCCGAAGGCGAGGAGAGCATCGAGGTGCGCCCCTTCCCCGCAGCCGCCGTTCGATTTGAAAAATGCGTTCACAAAATCTCGAGCCAGTATTACCGCGATTTTCGTTCCCTTTCAATAAAGTTACTCTGGATTTTCCCTCATGGGAGCACGATTTCCCTGAGTATTTCCAGAATATCCAAAATCCCTGAGAATTCCTGGTTTTCCCCGTTTTAAAGGAGTCCTGACACAAAAATGTTCGCCCCGCGTTTTTTTGCTGCAATGTGTTGCTGGGGGCCTGTTAGTCATAACACGGCACATCGTTTGCTGCAGCGCGCGACAGATAATTAATTACAAGCTCCTCATTACCGACACAGCCTCAGTTTCGGTTTGACAGCGCTCCAAAAACGGCAAGCCGCCGGGTGCAACTATCACCACCTAGCGAGTGAAACGCTCGGTCACGTGAGCACACAGAACAGTGATGCATTTCCGCGCGGTCTGTCGTCGTCGGGCTCATCGTCGTCTGATGGCGACGATTTTCTTGCGGCGGGGATCGAAGGAATTTTCGACGTAGCGAATCACTTCATGTTTGACCCGCTGGCGAGGAGCGATTCGTCGGGAAGCGCGTCAAAACAGAAATGGCGGCTACGACGTCATCGTAACTTGTACCGGCTGCAACGGTTACGTAGGGGAAGTAGGGGGGTCACCTCGGGTCACCTCCGAGGGTGTCAATGCACTAGGTGCGGCCTATAATGCTGGATCGCGCTCGCGAACTTCAAAATTCACATAAAATACCTTCAAAGCTTTGTTCGCTGCCGATATTTTGCAGATGGTACACGCACGTAAACGGGAATCGATCCAGCAGGCTATCTCGGCCGCGAAATTTTGTGTCAGTACCCCTTTAAACCACGCTGGTGGTCCCGCTTGCCTAATGAGCTCGAAAACCGCGACTGGGATACATAATTTCAATCGTCACCCTCTCGAGCAAACCAACTTTCCAGCCATGATAAGTGAGTCGTTAGCTGCTTATTACAGGAGAAAAAAAGCAGGCAGATCCGCCGCACTGTGGGAATCGATGTTATGCGAAGCAGCCAGAAAAGAGCTGCATACATCGCCTTGTTTGTCTTTGAGGTAAATCAAGTCATTCATGTGATGACACCTAGTTCACTGTATATCGCATGTTCGTCATGCATTCATGCATGTACAATCTTTAATATAATTAAACGTATATTCTGGTATATGCAATGCATGACCTGTCGTTTATGTTCGTCACGGACTGATATCATGCCATACCAATTTCGGTGTATCCAGTTAACATAACGGCCGGAAGCGCACCAAGACAGTGTCATGTAAACAATGCCGTACATGGCATGCATGTTATGATTTGCATGTTAGGACCTCTCATTTATGTTCGTCATACAGTCGCGTCGCGCAATGCCAACGTTGGTATACGTCAAGCTAGCGAAACGGCCACGAGCATGACCATGAGCGCGGCATGTGAATCATGTTTTACATGAAAGGCATGTCATGATTGTCATGTTACCACCTGTCATTTGTGTTCATCATACAGTCGCGTCGCGCAATACCAATGTTGGTGTACGGGCGCGTTCACACCGAACGCGGAGCACGCAAGCGGGCAAGCGGATTTTCGAGGCGCAGAGGCAGCGAGCGAGCGCGGCTGTTCAGACCAACCGCGTTGCTTTTCGCCCGCTCCACCGCGGGGGAAGTGCAATCGACGAATCCACGGTGCACGTGCCGCCACCTAGCGGCACTGCGCGATACTGCCGATACTGCGCCACGGCCGGTCTAGAGGCGCGCGCTCGCTCCTTCCCTTACGGCCTGTGCAGCTGCCGGGAGTACAATTAGTACAATGGAACTTTTTCTATACAGTCACGACGGCGCGCTCCGCGTGAGGGCGTCGCGAGCCAACCGCCCAAAGCGCGTTTCGCCGCATGCGCTTCGTGTTGTAAACCAGCTGTGCCCGGCCAATTTCTCGTGCTAATTACTTCTATCGGTTGTAGCAAGCGGTGAAGGAAGTACAGGTGCGTGTGGGGACAGTCTGCCTTTCTCGGCACTTGGCAATAGAAGACGCACACGCAGCGCTACTAGCAACAACAATATTTTTTAAGACCCGACCACCTTATATTCGATGGAGGCGAAAATGCCTGAGGCCCGTGTGCTTAGATTGCTGTGGCTGGAAAATGAATTTTCAGGCTAAATTAAGCGCATCCAGGATTCTTCTGTCGCCGCTGGCGTTGGAAACTTTACAGACGAGACGTACACTGCCCTGCTTTTCACCACAAAGTCCACAGTGGAGACAGTCCGATTTCTTCTGAGAAAAGGAGTAAACTATATATATATATACCTGCTCACGAAGAAATTTAACAGTGATCCTATAGAGGCATTGTTTGGAAAATTGAGGGCAATGTGCGGGGGCAATGACGTGCTAGACGCAAGAGCCGCCACAGCTGCTTTGACCCACATTGTCAAGGAAAAGGCGCTACCTTCAAAAGACATGGGCATTCGCGACGAAAACATTGAAGAAGCGGCGGTGTCTATTCCGGAAGTTGTTATTGAGGAACTTGAAGCTCTGCGAGAACCTCCTCGCAAACCACAGAACTCTGTTGCCTAGCTATTCAGGCTTGTGTATGTAGGTGGTTACATTGCCAAACTCATCACTGATGTCGGTTGCGAAACATGCGCCATGCTAGTGACGACAAACAAAACGAGCAGTCCTTTGTATCATCATCTCCGTCAGCAAGAAGCCTATGATCTACACTACCCAAAGCCGGAGTTACTATCAATGCTGGACACAATTGTGACGTTCTTCGAGAAAGCAGTCAAATATCTTCCTCGAACGAAAATCCTCGAGACTCTGCAATTGACTGTTGAGCCATACCTTGAAGATTCGCCACTTCTGGACTGTCCGGAAGGTGTGGACAAGAGTCACGCGAGAGTGCTGGCTCATATTATTTCTGAAAAGTTTCTCCGGATTCTTCTTATTGAACTACACAAAAAAGTTAACAGATCAGAATGACAGGCCTTCCGGTTTTATTCACAAGCCCTCGCGGAAGCATATCAGGCTGTGACAGACTTGACTCCTTTAAACTGTGATCGTCACTACAGTGTTTTACCAGCAGTGATTCTTTTTTCAGTTCTCCATGCGCATATTGTTGTAGTACCAAGGAAAACATTCTTTTTCCCATTGAAAGGATTCTCTGAAAGTTTTTTTATGTTTCCTCTTCGTCTGCAGCGTGGCCGTCCCCACTGTGCAGTGACTTTCACTTTTTTGAAGTATTTGTTTCAATATTAAAGCACGAATTAAGATGCCTCCAACAAAAAATGTGCAATTTTGTTATTTTCAAGTACAGCGACGGCCGGCACGTACATTTGAAATAAACATTTCGCAAACCATGATTAAACCGTTTCCTCAACCAAATGCAATGTTCATCCTCTTACTTATTCTCGAAGTTACAGAAACCTAAAAAAACAAGGCTGTGTTATAACCGCGTCGATGCTTTGCCGAGCAACAGAAGCGGGCTTATGAGCGGCCTGCGCCACCACTTCTGTAAAGCGGAATTTACCAGAGTCATCACATATACTTGCTACCATGTTTCTATCGCATTGGTACCATGAATACCATATAGAGTAACTTCAGAAAGCGCCATGCTAAGTCGGAAGCCGAGCACTCCCTGCGCGCGCTAGCCTCTGCAACGGCCGGGAGTGACAGTTGGCTCGGAGCGCCCCCACGAAATTGCGGCCATAGGTAGCAACAGCCCCCCGTGCGCAGGCCGTAAAGGAAGGAGCGAGCGCGCGCCTCCAGACCGGCCGTGACTGCGCGCGCGCGCATTTCTGTTGTTGTACCACAGCCGCTGGATGAAAATATTGGCCGCGTATCTGTGTGCTTCGCTGCAAATGTCGTGTAAAGACGATAGAAGAGGCGCTGCGTGAGATATGGACGCCATCTGGCAATACGTCGGAAAACATGAGTGCTGTGTTGTGGGCTGGTAGTGCCGGCGCAGCAGCAGGCGAAGACCGGCGGTGACCAACGCGACCAGCGGGGACGCCAGCCAGCCCGAACACGCGGTTTGGCGCGAAGCGCCGAAGCAGAAGAAACGTCCGCACTCAACGAGTACTCTCCACACACTAGCTCTTTTATTTACACGTCGCCTGGGTAAAACAGAAATGCCAGAGCGGCGCCCCATGGCATTCGTACAGTGCAATGCTGAACCGAAACCGAAACACAAAGAGCTCGTGCAGAGGGCACGGAGGAAGGCAAGTTTCAGCGCAGTCGCATTTTCAGCGCAGTCGCATTTTCAGCGCAGCTTAAGAAACTAGGATCTCTAGAATTACGTATCTATGTATTTTCTATTAAAGGAACACACCACCTAATACTTACCTAGTGATGTTGCGCCTCAGATATGCGTAATATTTCCTTTTGGCCAACAATGTACACAAGTATGAGCCTAGTCAGCCGTTCAAGATGGCTGGCCCTTGGGCAAGTGGTTCAACTTTAGCCGGGTGGCTGAATCGAGTGACGTGCCGACAAACAGAAAGACAGACAGAAAGACTGACTAATATTTCTGCGTTCAAGTTCCCCAAGAAAGACTATCGTCTTTAAAAGCGCACGGTACGGCCTGCCGCGTCGGGCGGCTTTCTATGGGAGAGCGCGTGTTGGCCCTAGTTGCAGTTGCGGCCGCTGCGGCGCGACGGGGCGGGGAAGGGGAAACGGGTGCCGGCGGCTCCGTTGGGGCAGCAGCCGCAGCAAATTTAGCTGGTGGTGGTCACAACAGCGATCTCAGTCAGCTGTTCTAAGCGGTTTTTTTTTTCTGTCTCATCAATCGCAGTCATGACATATCATGCATTCAGTTGAGTCCGTTCGCGTAATCTGGTTAAATAGCCACTTAAGTTTCCGTGTACGTGCCGAGCTCCTGGCATTTTTTTTTCCAAGACTAACTTTTTGCAGCATGTAAAAACATACGTTGAATCTTTTTCATGATGTCTGATACATGATACTGTGCCGAAAAGTAATTCAGCTTCGAATGCTTGATACTAACGGATTCTACAAATATAGTGACGCACTCCTCGTAGTTTTGTCGAAAAGACTGCGGAATTATATATTCATTACAAGTGGCTTTCAAATTTCTTGACAGTTCTTAGCAGGGCAATGTCATCAAATTGATGTATATATAAGGCCGATCACTGGAGTGACTAATATCTCGAAGAATCAAGCTCGAACTGAAGTTTTCTTTTACTCAAGAAACAAAACCTGACAATCGCTTACCCGGGTTTTTTTCGAGGCGCCCGGGTCAAGTGACAACCACGTTTTTATATTTACACGAGTATACTATAGTAGCACACAAACCAACGGCTGCTGTAGGACAGTCAAGTACGCACCTTTGTTGAAGCGAGCACGGGTGCCTTTGTAGACAATATATAACAGAAAAAATAAATAGTAATAGATGACAGAATCACATGACGGAGACTGCCAGAAGACAATCACGCTGGTGTGCAACGAAGATTCGCCAGTGCCTGTACAGCGGCTAACATCAAAGGACCAAAACGAAAGGTTTTACGGTCTACACAGACTGGAAGTAGACAGGGAAGCCAAAATTTGGGCTCACAAGCTGGAGGCATAACAAAACAATAATAAAAAATAAGAAAACAGAGACGAGTATAAGGAAAGCGTTTACCCCCCCCCCTTTTTTTTTTTGTTGTTTACCGTATAGCTGTCAAAAGCGACCCACCTTAACTTTGTCCCTGTGAGTTGTGGGAATCGAGCGCGCCCTCCCCTTTGGCGCCTCGTTCCCCAGCTAGCGCGTGTTGGCCCCGCGCGGCTCGAGCGCCGGGGACCGCCGTTAATCGGCAGTATGGCCAGAGAATATCTACCACTTTAGAGAACGGAAACTGTACCTTTGACTGTAGTACGGAAATAAGGGTAGCGGCGGCGTACTGAACTGCAATAGAGCGAGGCGAGATGGCGCTGCAAGTACTATCATCATCATTAGAAAAACGCGTTTTTGCGGTTGGTTCGCCCCGGTCGCGCTACTGCGCTTTTTGTTCCCTGTGGTATTTTGTTCTTTGTCGTTGCTAAATCGCTGCTCGCGTGTGTAATATTTATCGCCAGGTGACCAAACTGGCCTCGACTGGCAAAAACAACGTCAATCAAGTAAGGTTTGCATCATTTATTGTGAGTGCCCAAGTTGGTACAAGCAATGTATACAGTCAGGTCCAAGCAAAACAAGTCACTCAAACACGTCGAAAGCTTTCAACCCGTACGTGTGTAATCAGTCTGAAAGCTGACAAATATGTGCATATAACTGAACACCGACATCGCTGAAAGAACGTTGCTCTCGTTGTGTAGCAGCGTCCGAGTTTTAACAGCATAGCTTTAGGACAGGGGTCTTATCCTTCCGTTAGTTATGCGGCGCTTGCCAGGTTGTGTTGATCTTTGATTGCATGGTGTGGAGTCAAACGAAACGTGCGCTACGCCGACAGATAGTTGGCGCAGTGAGAGCAATGTAGTTTTGATTAATCTTTTACGTAAACAATCGCGGATGCGTACAGTTCTGCATCCTTCTCGCTCTGCGATGTCACCTTGAATGCGTTACAAATAAAGAATATCGCGTTGTGTCTACAGGGCAGGCACGAATTTCTCGGCTAAATTCTCGGCCGTGAAGCCATACCATAGGTATTACGTATTCAGGTAATAGGTGGAAGAAAATATTTCAGGCTCGTTTTGTTCCTCGATATAGTTCAGTTACACAGTTTCTACAGCTAGAATTTCTTGGCGCTAGTAGTAATCGGACTGCTGAGTATGCAGCATAGATGAATGCTAAAGAAACAGAGATATAAGGCGAGTGCTTACAGATTCTAGAAGCACAATTCTAAGAAAATAACCTTTAGGCATGCAGTGTACATCTTTGTTGGTGTTCGCACAGAACACTAAACAAGTGCTCAGCCGTAAGCACAATCTCTGTATCACATAGACATGTCGATAGAACTTGAGCACTCTATTGCAAGCAGACTCACGAAATCAAGCTGTGGGGCATGATGTGAACCTGTGCCAATGCTGGATAAATAAAGGTCATATATATATTGCATACTTGTTACTGTGTTATTTACTTTTTCAATATATTTGGGCTTGGGAGCTCGAGTATGTATTCTCCCTGCTACTTTTAGAAGCTCCGGCTTGAAATACTGCCACATGCGCACCTTTCTTTCTATGTTTTATGTTATTAGCCAATTGCACGTGTAGTTACTGCGTTGCGCAAATCGTGCCAGAATGTCTGGGAACATTCCAGATTATTTTAGGATCTTCTGTTAGGCTGGAGCGTGCAACTGCAAACAGCCCAGTTTATTGTCGAACTAACGCAGCCACCAGTGATAATGCTCGAATGTTCGATGCCGCAGGTATAAATGCCGACGCGCCTTACCACAGATCAGTTTATCGACGGCCGACGCCTGTTCGCCGCTATCAGTGTGCAGTGTGCATTGCTGTAGTTTGACTTTTCGTTTCCCGGCCACAAGTTCGGCCGAATAAAAAGTTTCATCTTGGACACACCGACTGCTGCTTTCGTCGACGTCACGACCCCGTGACAATACGTAAAATCTTGTAGTGTGGCTGTGGATAAGTCCAAGTTCATGTATGTTATAAATTACCTCTTCGATTTCCTAGGTTTTTTTCGTGACCGTAGTTCACAGACTTTCACTTCATAGTGGTAGGTGCTACAACTGTGACATGTTAATTTAATCAAACGGCAGAAGTAGGTGTGTTCAAACAAATTTGGGACAATTCTCTGATATCTAAAAAAGAAAACGCTACCATACTCACTGAACACAATCTCACTCATCACGACAACGTAAACGTGCTTGGTGAAGCTGTGCTGGAAGAAGTGCTCGTCACACTTATAATTTGTTTATTAGCTGTAAGTAATTTGAAGAAGCCCATTGAACATATGTGCAAAGGCTAATGTAACTGAGCACAGCCTTCTAAAGCTTTGTCGTATCTTTTTGTAAACTTCTATGATCTAAACACAGTTAATTAAGGCAAAACAGTTTTGAGCATAGTTTGTAAACTGTCTCATAATGCACAACTAAATGTTCCATTTATGTTGCGCAGTGGCTGCATTTTCGATGGAGGCGAAAATGTTTGAGGCCCGTGTACTTAGATCCTAGGTGGTCGAAATTTCCTGAGCCCTCCACTACTGCGTCCCTCATAATCATATCGTCGTTTTGGGACGTTAAACCCCAGATATTATTAGATGTTGGAAAGACTGTTAATTCCCCTCACTGCTGTGATGTTCGTTTTGTAATGTGATTTATAATTTTTAAAAAAACTGACCCCCCGTTTCAAGACCCGTTCGGTCTCTGTTTTTTTAAATTAAAAAGACTAATGATTAAATGTGGCTGGAGTCTTTCTATTCTTATCATCTTGCCCAGCCAGACAGACTTCTATATATTTACCCTTAAATTTATAATTTCTGATGATTCACATGCAAACCATGATATGATTATGAGTCATACAGTAGTGGGCAACTCTAGATTGATTCTAACTGACTGGAGTTTAACAAACGCAGTTGTAGCCTTGAAGAAGACAAGACTGCTTGTCGAAACATTTGCTCCAGCGACACCTCTTGTTCAGAAATTTTTCGTCTCTTCAAGCTTCCGTCTTTCCCTGAACTTCAGACGCAGATCTAAGCACACGAGTGTCTTTGCATTTCGCCCCCAATGAAACGTGACCACCGTGGCTGGGTATAAAACCTGCGTCGTTGAGCTCAGCAGTGCCAGGTAACGTAACTAATGCACGGAGCTAGTGCTCAATTTCAACGCTATTGCGGTGTAGATTGCATGACACAGTAGACAGCTAATACTTGTGGACGATTGTAGGCACACCTCCATGAGATGCCTGGTAAACCATTCACAAATACAGCATTGCAAGCGTGAGGTTCAAGATGACCTGTTGTAGCAGCAGACGTTCACATGTTTCGCCGCACTTGCAGAATGGACATTCGGGGGTAGTCACCCTGTCGTTGCCTGGCAATCCTGGAAAAACAAGTAATGACATCACCAGATATTGATAAGCATAATCAATGAAATATTAAATTTTGCAAAAGTAAACATATGAACATAGTGAACAAAAACAGCGGTTTGTTATACATATATGTAAACGTACCTCATAATGCATGTTGTATCACTCAGGCTAGCTTCTTTACAAGGCGTGTCATGTAACAGGTGCCTTGCTCATTGCACACAGCTGTTTCCTTGTCAGGCCAGGAGGCTACAGCAGAAAAAAAAAATATTTCTTATTATAGTGACGGTTTTTTATCACACTAAAGTGAAAGTACACTCATAATTATGTGAAGCTTTTGTTACACTAAACGTGTAGTAAAGGTAACCTAAACTAACAGCAGGAGAAATGAGACCTCTAAACCTGGCTTCTCAAATGCGATCCGGCAAACTATAACTCATATGTTTTTTGCACTGATATACGGGCTAGTTACGAAGATACATGCGAGGCGTTGGTGATGCAGTTGCCTCCCTTTATTTATTGCAGTGGCCTGGTTAATGTTAACCGAACGATAAAACTCAGCAACCCGCTCCCACGTGAAGCCACGCCGCAAGGAACGCACGTTTTCTCAACGACAGAGTATGACGTTGAAAAATTGAATATTGCAGTGCGTCGCCTCCGTGTGACACCCACACAAAGCCATTGGTTAAAAAAAAAACTGAAGCAATGGGTTTTTACTCACCGGTCCGTGTATTCTCGGGCTTGAAACGAGTGTCATCCGGTGAAAGCTTCAACGGTCCCTTCGTTCCCCTGAAGTCAGCTGAATGCACTTCGCGAAGGGATTTTCACGAGTCAAAACGAACAGAACAAAAGCGAGTGTGTCGGCCGGCAGTGGCTCGAAACATTTACAGCGAAACGAAACAGCGCGAGACCCATCCCAATGCACCCCGAACCGTTACCTGTCGTTGCGCCGCGGTATATTTTGAAATGAAGATAATGATGCCGATAGGCAGCTGACAACTACGAGTTTGTTGGAGCAAAAACTATTACAAAAGATTGATGACGTGGTACCTGGCAAAGCAAGGCCACTTAGTATAAACAGCAATTTGTTTATTGTAGTGTAACAGTAAGCAAACAACTAAACTTCCTTATTTCAAGAATATTTTAATTTGAAGTTTGGGCCCGACGAGGGCGCCCCTACATAAAAAGTCAAATAGCGCGAATGGCGGCCACCACAACGTCGCCATGTTATCCTAACGCAGAGGTTAGTAGATCCACTCCCGGTGTTTGAAGCTGGAACTCGCCGCGGTCGATTTTTTCGCCCTCTGCGGCGATCGCTGGAACTTGAGACTTTCCGGGGCCTGGTATGGCCACCATGGCGGCAGCGCCAGGCCTCTTTGTCTGGTGCGAGCCACGCGTCGGCTTCCCGGCGCGCGGGCACGCGTCCCGGCATGCTTGGACATGCTCACGCCACCAAGCTAGCTTACGTCACTGCGCAACGCCTGTCCTCATTGGCCGCCTGTGACAACCCCCTTCCCCCTTGAGCTCGCTTCTGTCTGGCGCGGGCTTGCCCGGGGGAGATGCTCTCAGGCTAGCATGAGAGGTTGACGCGCTGCTTTAGCAGGCGGCTTCTCGTTCGTGTGCTCGACTGCTGCCCTTTGTGTGATAGTCGTAGCGCCGCTGGCAAGCGTTCTCGATCGGTCTTGCGGAGTTCCCCTTACGGCCTGCAAGCCCGTGACTGTCGTACTGTGCTGCATCTTGGGTTAATAAACCCGTGTTGTTTGTTGACATCCTGCCTCGAGTGCCTTTTCTGCGCCGTGCTGGAGTCGACGAACCCGGCCGTAGCGTCTTTGTTCGCTGTGGCAGTGGAGAACGTCGCGTCCCTTCACGGTCGCCTCGTAGGGTAAGCTTTGTGCTAAACCTATCTCCACATAACTGGCGCCCCATAACTGCCGCGCCACCGCAACGCGACAGCGTTCGGAAACAACCGGAACCGATGACAAAGGTGCCGCGGGCTGAAAGGTGGGAACTAGAAAAAAACGAGAGATAAGAGAAAACGGAAAGGTGGTGTCACGGCCGCTGGATTTCAACAACGTTTGCGACCTGCCGCCATTTGCAGCTAGCAGGGATGAGCCTTGAATTGATAATAAATAAAATAACTTCTCACATTTTGTCCAGATTTCATGTTCACCGTTGAATTCGTTACACGATCATGAAAACGGCGTAACGGGAAGAGACAGAAATACTGAAAAGCGCAGGAATGCAAGTAGTTGTGTTCGCGTGTTTTTCAGCCTTTTCAGCACTCTTTCCGTCTGACCATTTTCATATCAATTAATCCGTAACAGCTCGCCCAATTGTCAGTATTGAAGATATAGCCACTGAAATTTCAAAGTGACTCGAATCTCCTTCTGTGAGATGGTCGCACATATGATAAGCATTATTTCATGGCAGTTGCATGCGATACCGTATCGTGTGTGTACTATAAACATGTTTGGAGGAGGAAGGAAGAAGTTTACCTCAGTTCGTGTAAAATAAACCGCTGCAATTTCTGAGATCACTTTTTCGAAATGAAATGATTAAATCTGAAGCAACATACTCCGAGCCAAAATAAAGAATTTCGATGCATTAGGAAAGGTGCACCGCCTCCAAATTTGGTTAGTTGTGGTCTTCAAGGATACCAGAAAAATGTGCCCACGCGATTACTTCCGCAAAAAGCGATCGGTGCGCGAAGTTGCATCTTGGGCAAGGCAAGAACAAAAATTCCCAAGAGCTGCAATTATGTACAAGAAATATCGGTAATTAACTAATGTGCACACGCTAGATGGATTTTAGAAGATTTCGGGCGTCACATGAAGACGCACGCGCTCAAGCATAACTGCCGCAAGCGCGCCGCGCATGTGATCCCGCGGGCGTACGCGAAACCCTTCCCCCCCCCCCCCCCCCCCCCCCGTGGCGCCGCGGCGGTGGTCCGGGAAACTAGACCCATCACGCCGGTTTCGGAGCACGCGGCAGGCCGTATCCGTGCGCTTTTTCATCCAGCGGCCGTGATTGTACGTTGTCAACATTGTCGCGCTGCCGTCCACTACGCGCTGGAGCAAGATGGTGAGCTCAGATGAAGAAGACGAGTTGGTTGCCACTGTACTTGCCACTTCTCTAGTTCCTATTCAAGAGAAACAGAAGGCGCACGGGAAGACACCCCGCCAACGATGGTGGTGGGTTCGGCCGGCCTTACAAGAGCACGATAAAATGGGTCATGAACATGCTTTGTTGCTTCACCTTCGTTCGCGCGATTTGGAGTATTACAGAGGGTGAGTCTCCGTTCTGTTTCTCGTGCAGCACCGGGTGCTGCTTGACTGTATCCAGCAGTAGTTCGACGGAGAACACCACAGCCGGTTCGCTCATGATGGTAGCCGTTTGCACGGACTCGTCTCCGTCGTCTCGGGCCCTGATTGGCTGCGGCCAACTTTTCCACGCTGAGAAAATCAGTCCGGGCGCGATGCCGAGAAGCGGCCGCGGACTTTCCGCTTTTGCGGATAATCCGCGTCCGCTTTCCGGCTCCGCCTCTCCGCTTTCCGGATCCGCGCTCGGTGCGAACGTGCCTTACGTCAAGATAGCGAAACGGCCGCGAGCAGACCATGAGCGTGGCATGCAAACCATGCTGTACATGAAAGGCATGTCATGATTTTCATGTTACCACCTGTCATTTGTGTTCGTCATACAGTCTTGTCGCGCAATACCAATGTTGGTGTACGTCAAGATAGCGAAACGGCCGCGAGCAGACCATGAGCGTGACATGTAAATCATGCTGTACATGAAAGGCGTGTCATGATTTTCATGTTACCACCTGTCATTTGTGTTCGTCATACAGTCGTGTCGCGCAATACCAATGTTGATGTACGTCAAGTTGCGAAACGGCCGCGAGCAGACCATGAGCGTGGCATGTAAATCATGCTTTACATGAAAGGCACGTCATGATTTTCATGTTACCACCTGTCATTTGTGTTCGTCATACAGTCGTGTCGCGCAATACCAATTTGGTGTACGTCAAGATAGCGAAACGGCCGCGAGCAGACCATGAGTGTGGCATGTAAATCATGCTTTACATGAAAGATGTCATGATTGTCATGTTACCACCTGTCATTTGTGTTCATCATACAGTCGTGTCGCGCAATACCATGACTGACTGACGGACCGACGGACGGACGGACGGACACTTTTCAAACGAGCCACGTATCCCACTCTTCCATTAAAACGGCTGTTTGGCCTAGTTGGAAATGGTTCAACATTTAAGAAGCGCAAAATGACACGGGGACGAAGCATAGACACACACAGGACAAGCGCTTGTCCTGTGTGTGTCTATGCTTCGTCCCCGTGTCATTTTGCGCTTCTTAAATGTTCTTCCATTAAACTTTCAGTTGTTAGACATCGCTTGTGTCGTGCACTTCCTTGTGTTTTCGTGTTCCTTTATTGCGCTGAACATGTTGAGTATGTTCCCACTAGCCCAATTAGCCACCATACTTCAGAGCCACGTACCTCCCCTCCAAGGGTCGGCTCTGACTGGCCCAGCGATTCCGAGCTCACGCCCAGCCATTACACAAGCCCGTGACGACGAACGCGCGTCCCTCCAAAGTTGTTTTCCCTAGACAACTCAGGAAATCCTGGGACAGCATTCACGTAAAGCAGGCGGCGACCGTTTTCCCCGCACTCGATGCCAAAAGTACCGATCGTCGAAAACACTCTCACTATAGACGGCGCCGTAAAATGGCCCAATCGACTCTGCGTGCCATGTCCGCTGCAGGATTCCAGCCGCGCTCCAGGCTCTCTCGCGCGTGAGGCTTGACCCATCAAGCAGAAACAGCCAAGCATTTCACCACGAGAAGGAAAGTGCAGCGGGTCAGGTGGGGAGACAACGCATAAAATATTACACCGCCTCCCACTAAAGGGAACCATGTGGGGATGCGAAGCAGCGCATGGGTCCACTTAAGGCTCCGTCCATCACGGGCACCTTGCCCGATGTTAACGCGTCCTTGCAAGTGGAGCACCCCATGAATTAGTTGCTGTTGCTCGTCCCGAACTCTTGTTGGAGCACGACACGCGGGTTCATCGCGCGTCTGCAGAATCTCGTTCCCCGGCGCCATCACATGATTGCTGAGAGTGTGTAAGAGGGAGAGGCCCCAGCGTCTTAAGCCCAGGCCCGAACGCGCTAGCGCGTGCCAGCACACATGGTTTTGTCTGCGTTGCGCCAAGCTAGGACAGCACACGGTAGCCCGGGCCCCTAAAGTGCTCTGCACGTATCATCATCAAGGCGGTCGAAGAACAAGAGGAAGAAGACTTCTCCTTGGCGCGAGCGCGCGCTCAGATGGCTATGCTAGGTGGTAGAAAGCGGACGGTCGCCAATGGAACTACGGACACAGCCCAGCGCAAAAGCTCAGTGCACTTTACGGTGCGATGCTGTGAATATTATACGTAACTTTCGTTAGCGTATTCCACCGGGGTCGAGCAACGCTTGAATATAGCTTGCTGAATCATAGGAATGCAAATGCAATGTTTATTAGTCTTGTATGAAAGTAGAGTCAACACTGGAACCACAATTGACGTCAACCCGGCATGACGCCTGTATGACAGGAGTACATATGTAATGTTTATTGCTTCGTTATAAAATTAGATAGCCAGCACTTGAAACAATTGACGCTGCACCGACATTACACATGCATAGAGGGTCTTTTTCCAAAGCAGTTTCTAGACGTGACGTGGCCCTGTGGTAAAATACCTCGTTGCCACGCAGAATGCTTGGGTTCTATTCCTGCTGGGATCCTGATTTTGATTCTTTGCATTCGTCGGGTCAACGCTGCCGATGTCGGATTTTCTTTACACTCTCGCATTTTAATTACCAATGTCAGTTCTCGCCGTCAGGGGTGGAAGTGGGCTTCAGCCTTTTGGAGCAGCTCAGGGAGCAGGAATAATGCTGTTTTGGAGCAGCTTTGGAGCGGTAAAATGGAAGTTTTGGAGCAGCTTCGGAGCAGGTTTGGAGCAGCTTTGATGCATCAAAAAGTGTGTTTCAGAGCGATGCAAGTTAGTTTTGGAGCAGACTTCTGGGGTCAAACATTATCGTTAATTGATTTTTTTTTATTTCTAGTTAACACAAAAAATTCCAGTTGTTTTTACCAACATCCAATACTGATTAGCCGACCAGACTTACCACAAATCAATAATATACATGTACATATGATCCCATCACTAAAACATCACAGCTGACAAAGCAATAACTTGGGAGATATAAGCGATGCTTTGGATCACTACAGTTGACTAGACCCCAGACAAATGAATGTTCATGTCAATAAAACAACGTAGCTGAGATGAACAACTGAAGACTAGAGATAAGATAAAAGTTACCTTCATTCTAAACCTATTCACACTCTATAAAAAGAATTTTAAAAAGTCACAGTTTCACCGCAAGGGCGAAGCAATGAATGCGATAGCAACAAATTGTGGTGACGAAGTGAGGCTGGCAGCTAACTGTTTTGTATCCGACCTCGCATAACTACAAAACGCTGGTGTAGGAGAATACGGCCGCTCCAGGGAGAGATGCTCTCCGCCGCGACGACAGCGCCGCGCCAGCCGCGCTGCGGCTCTGTCGGAAAGCTCTGAACCTTAGGCGCGGTCGACTCAGCCCACGGAGCAAGAATTCTTGAGGAGGCGAAACTGCGCTCGCTCGGGCGCCCTAATAAAGTCACGAAATCGGGCACAGCGCTCCCGCGCCCTCTGTCGTGAGAGTCCGCCAGCGGAGAAGGAAAAATGCGCGCGTCCCTCTCACCGCGCTCTCCGACGAAGCTCGTCGGTTCAAGGCCATTCGTCACCGATTCGCCGTTTAACGCGACAGCGTTAACGAGCCCGTTTCGCAGAAATACCGGTGTCGGCGTCGGCGAGGCTAGCAATTGAGAAGGCGATGCGCACAGGGCCCGATTACGCTATCGCGTTCTACTCTCAAAGGCGAAGCTCAAGCGCACTCCAAGTTTTTGCGGTAAATTAACGAGAAAAATGGCGTCACATACAGGAAAATTACCAGCGTGATATATTTTATACAACGTGAAATCTATAATTTTTGATAACGTCAACTCAATGAGTTAGGTATAATTTATTTCAACGAATGATGGGACTTACCCTATATGCCATCAATTCAGATTTAGGTTGTTGCGGCGGCCGCATTTAGATGGAGGCGAAATGCTAAAGAACCGAGAGGCTTGCTGTGCGAAGCTGCGCATTTCCGCGATGGCAGAAGCGACCCCGCGGAAGCGCAAGCGTGGTCCGAAGTATTGCGGTTTAGTGGCCAGCCACAACAGTGCAGACAACACCAAGGCACGCGATTTACGTGTGAAACTGTATTGTTTCCCGGTCGTGTCGCACGAGAAATACAGGCGGCAAGCGTGGATAGCTGACAGCGCTGTCTCGCCTTCTATTTGGTTGTCTGAGTTCATCGCTTTCGTTCGCTTCGACTACCTGAATCGGTAAGTAACGCGGCGCATGCACGCAGCGACTAAAGTAATGATTACACGCCGTCTTCTCGCATTGTGAAAGTCCAGTTACGGTTGTAGGTGAAGCAACTCTGTGTTTTGATTCCCCGTGTTAGTGAGACCTACCCGTCGTTGTTGAACGTTCACACTCGCGCTATACCGTTAGCGTTGCGCGGTTGGTTGAATTCAACTGAACTCGGCACATTGTCAGAAGTTCGGCGCCTGCAATTCACGCGTCGGGAAGGCTGCTTTATCACGCCGGAACGGACGTCCGTGCATTTTCAGCAAGCTTTGACATAGTTCTGCAGGTTTGCTTTGTTTTTGTCACTTTATTAGTGTGATATATATTTAAGCCGCTAAATACACCTGGCACTTAATACATGCTTTGCAATTGCAACCTTGAAGTAACCACCATCTTGACTTTGTGCGATTTTCTAGCCGCGTTCGCGCAGCAGGTTTTATACGCCTGTCAAGTCGATATCATAAAAAGAGACTGCAAGCATGACGCGAGCGCCGAAAAAACAAG
Organism: Rhipicephalus sanguineus; assembly: GCF_013339695.2. Taxonomy (NCBI): domain Eukaryota; kingdom Metazoa; phylum Arthropoda; class Arachnida; order Ixodida; family Ixodidae; genus Rhipicephalus; species Rhipicephalus sanguineus. The sequence goes on along the minus strand of NC_051181.1, from coordinate 172,031,368 downwards.
GCGAGCAGTTCATCTTGCTTCACAGTGGTTAAAGCTCAGCTAGCTGCCTCGCGTCTTAATCGGCTGGTGATCCTCCAGCGGCACGGAGGACTTGACTCTAACCTTCTCAGGAAACAGTGCCATGGCCGTATAGTTTTTTTTTTTTTTTTCGCACGCCGCAAACGTTTGTTCACGAAAGTACACGGCTGCTACTGTAAGGATGCCATATCAAAACAACAATCATATGATTCGTAGTCCACACCGCAGAACATCGATAGCGTGTACGGCTTCATTTCAGAGTGCATGTGGACCATTATTCATCTCTAACATGACAGAATGAGACTTACCTCGAGGTATATGTCCTACACGGTGTAATCGCGACTTGGGAAGTGCATTTCGCTTTGAGTCGGGCGTCGTTGTCGTCGATCGTCTGCTCTTCACCGTTAACGTGATTGACGAGCCTTTCTCATTTTATCAAGTTCGCTTTTCGGAAGTGCCAGTCAAGCTTGAAAATCCTTTTGAAGCCGCACTGCAAGCGGTACATTGTGAGGCGCCGCAAGTGCACCGCGAGAGCGCTGCACGTGCACAGAAGCGAGCAGCAACGCGGTGGAGAGAAGGGAAAACGCGCGCTGCTTACACCCCAGTTTCTCTTTTTCTGCCAGAGATGGCGCTGCCTGTCAAGAGCAGCAGCGCCGCTAAGCGTTGCTTGAGAAGCCTATACACCTTTTCAAGTTCTCACGCCAGGGAGGCGCCATATTGAAATGCGCGCCGTCTAACGTGCAAGATTGGCGAAATCGCCATCTTGGGCTGCGCGTACTCGAACCGGCACGCTATCTGTTGGTGTGATGTCCCTGCTAAAGCCTGTGTTTGCTGGTTTTTCGTTTCTTTAAGCTGTTTTGTTTGGTATCGTCGCTGCCATTGACTTATTCGTCGCTGTCTGAACCGTTCAGCGGCGCGCATTTGCCCGTGCGACGCAAGAATTAGCTCCGCGTCTGCGAACGGCAGTGCTTCGTCGTCGGTACCAGTAGCAGCCAGCGTAGTACCAGGTCGATCACGGCGTGAAGTGTTAATAATCGGTAACTAGAGCGTTCTTGCAGCTGTCTACCGCTTTCCTTTATTGGCGTACTAAATGTCTACGGATTATCCATCAGTTTCAAACCTCCGCGCATACTCGTTCACGGCGCGTAAGTTTGTCAGCTGTAAACTGTAAACACCGCACAATCCTTCTTCACAGATACAGTTGACCTACATTCACCCCGACGACGTCGAAGACTAGGTCGAGGAGACCTGTGAGTGGCCAGAAATACCGCGAGCGAACATTGTTTATATCTCGTTGAGGCGAATGCGTGGGGTCTTCGCCAGGTGTGCAACTACGAGGCACTGGAGTCGCGCAGCTACGTGCAGTTTGACTGTGTGGGTCAGTCGCTGGCGCACAGTGTGAAGGAAAAAGTCGTGCTGGTGAAGGGGAATGTGACACCGTCGCAAGCCGATCGCGCGTGGGTTTCCGCTAGGCCGTCCGCTGAAGTACGGCGCGCGCAGGCTGCACATGCGTAACCGGGCAAGGCGGAGTTTGCAGCCGTGTCGGCCGCTGTGTTATGGACGATATGAAGTGTGAATCCGCAACATTCTCACGAGTTAGGTGAGTCATCAGTGGCTTGCGTACCTTTCTTTCCTATCTAGGATGCTGCTTGGGAACGTTGTTCTCGTCGTTTTTCTTGCCGCCAACGAAATACCGGGAATAGAGGCGTGACCAGGGCGACACGCGCAAGTTCTTACTATTTAGTGAAGCCACCCACTGCTGCCGCAATTCAGGCGACGAAGGAAAACGATGCAGCGCGAACATGCCACGCTTGCACTCATCGCGTGGCGTACATGCGCTGCGGACACACGATTGCACCTTAAATATTTCTCTTCCGCTGCTTGTTCGTTCACCCGTACACGACACAGTGATGACCAGATGACTTGCTATGCGAATGCAGTAAATTTTCTGCCATGGTAGTCACTTCGTATCGGACACAGGCGCATAACACAGTCACACAAACGCGTACCGAAGCAACACACACACAGCACTGGCGCAGCCCAAAGCACGGTAGTTTTTCCGATTTACCGACGCCACCCATTTCTTCTGCAATTCCGGCGACGACGGAAAGTGATACAGCGAGAACATGTCACACTTGCAATCCTCGCGCGGCGTGCTGTGCTGCGGGCACACAAACACGCCTAAAATGTTCCTTTTCCGCTGATTGTTCGTGCACCCGTGCACGACACAGTGATGGCCAGACGATCGGTTCTTTGAATACGCACCATTTCCGGCCATGACAATCGCTTTTTATCGCAAAGAAGGGCCTAATTCGCAAACAACATCCAAGCGTACCAAGCGTACAGATACAACATGCGCAGCCCAAAGCGCGATGGCAACACTGAAAACATACCCTCGAACCCTGCAGCGCACTGGTGCGAGCATGGGTGCGAGGGTGCTCCTGTGAAAAGGTGTATAGGAGCCGCCCGCTGTGATGGCTGTCGAGATAGCGCGCGCGCCAGCGATTGCGACCGCGCCCTTAGATTCAAGTTCAATGTTGCTGCTCGCGCGACACCCCCCCCCCCTCGCGTCTTTTCATAGTCGTTAATGATGGGCGGGGCGTTTCCTGTCTGCTTCGACGGCAGGCCTCTCGAGCGGGGTGATGTTATCGCATGCACCCTCCTTGCGATGGAAATGGGCCGGCTCGTTTGATCTCTGCTTCGGCCGCGTTCGTCGCCCCCGCTCGCGCGCTTTTACCCGCGGTAGAACATACGATGCGCGGGGGAATATTACCAATTTGGACTTCATTTATCTTATCATTTGGCGCTTTGCACTTCCAATGGTCAATTTTCGCGGAAATTGCCGTTTGTGTGCAGCTTGGCACAGCACTTCCACCCCTGCGCCGTTCCTGGGTAGATATAAACTGTCAATCACCTGTGGCCCGTGGTATACGGGTATGTGCCACACGTGTGGAGGAAAGGGTCTGACGACGTACGCGACAGGGTTTTCACGTTATTCATGTTGCCTTGGAAATGTGCAGTCCGTGGGCGTCTCCTGCCGTTCTCGTTGCGAAGAAGGACGGCTCTGTGCGGTTCTGTGGGGACTACCGGCGACTCAATAAGATCACCCGTAAGGACGTTTTAGATGCGAAGCATCTTATGGCGGAGTTCAAACGGTGTGAGGCGTGACCACCCTTACTGCGCATACGCAAACCTTATCCACTGCCCCTTTGAACTCCCACTATCCGCTCCTCCTCGTTTAGATAAAAGGCTCGCGTTAGGTCGTACACACGCTCAGTCACTGCGCCGGTGTCATGAGTTCCAACGTTAACGTCGGCGCCAGTTGCAGTAATACCTTAACGCCTGCCGAGATCGCGGAGCAGCGGAAGGCTGGATGCGCCGAAGCGCAACGTAAACGTCGGCAAGCGGACCCCGAGCTCCGGGCTAGGGAAGCCCAGCGCAAACGGCAACGTCGGCGGGAAACTGCTACTGATGAAACGCGGGCTCGACATGCCGAAACGCAAAGGCAGCGTCGGCAAGTAAACCCCGCCGTATGCAACGCCGACGTCGAAGCCAAGCGTCAGCGTCGAGCCAACGCGTCGGCTATGGACAGACGACGCGAGACCAACGCCCGTGCAGAACGCCTCGCTAGAGAACTTCAACGCCCGGGCTTCGACGGTGCCGAAACCCTGTTCCAACGCGAATTCCTCGACCGGAGCTTCGGGCACAGCTGCAACGTGTGCGACCGACTTTGGTTCGATAATGGGCAGTTTTAGAATAGCGTACGCTAAGTTAGCGTTTGCGGCCCGCTATTTCCGTCACTTTCCGTCAAGCGGTTAGCGTACGACGCATGCGCAGTTGCGCGAAAAGCCAACGCAAAGCTTTGCGTACGCTATTCTAAAGCTGCCTAATGACCGAGGTCGGTAGCATGGACAACGAACGCCAACGGAACGCGATCGTGCAAGTGCTCCGGCTTCGCATCGCCTCATGGTCCCCTTTAGCGGGAGATGGTGTAATTTTATCCCCTACCTCGAGTAGACGACGCCATTGACATCCTGCAAGGATCACGATTCTTTTCATCGCTCGATTTGCGCTCAGGGTACTGGCAAGTCCCCATGGCTGGTGACGCTCGACCGAAGACAGCGTTTGTCACACCCGACAGCTTGTACGAATTCCACGTCATGTCGTTTGGGCTGTGCAATGCGCCCGCGACCTCTGACCGCATGATGGATACCGTTCTGCGCAACTTGAAATGGCACACGTGCCTGTGCGACCTCGACGACGTCGTCGTTTTCGCCCCGGACTTTTCCACGCATCTTCAACGCCTGCGGCATGTTTTGACGCGTTTGAGCGACGCCAGGCTACATAGTCGGTGACAAGCTGTCACCAAGATAAAAAGTAACCTGTACCGCTGTCCATTTGTATTATGCGCGTCCAACTACGGCCACTCTTTACCATGACGTAACGCTTAAGACGAACCAATGAAAAATGCAACATGGCGCCGTTCGCGACGAGAGGCGAGGTACCGCTGCACCGTGACCGAGATCCGTCAATTGAAATTTCCTGCGGTGTTTGTTTCTTCCAGAAGAAGCTATTTCCTACGGTTATCCGCACGTTCCCAGCATCATCCTCGCCGGTCGTCATCCGATGTAGTAGAAGCTTGCGACTGCCGCGTTTGAAGTGCACCGAAGCGGCAGCAACTCGGAGTGTTTTCCAACGCTTTAGCGCGTTCCGTCTATGCGTTCCGTCGTTTCGGCAGCGTCAAGTTGCAACACGGCGTGTATTCCCTCCATAGCTCAGATACACCAAGCATATCGCCTGAGGGTCACCACATCGGCGATTGTCGTCGTGTTCATTCGTGTGCAGTGAGGTGCAAGTGAAGTCGGAATGTGCGCGTCTGTGTCCGCAAAAGCCATGGCGTTGCCACATGTGCGCCTGTCTGTGTGTGTTACTTGGAGCTCGCAACGTTGGAATCTTGGTGATCTATTGTGATATGCGCCGTGCTGTGCGCCTATATAAGTGACGTATGTGCGGACGAAGCGTGAGAGGAAGAAAGCGACCAACATAGCCCGTTAGCGCAACAGTGCGAAAGTAATGTGCATTATAAGAAGATAATTGTGGTCATCTGGTGCGTGTGTGATTATGTGACGTGTGCCTATTGGCGCACTTGCGTCGTCTTAACGGAATTCAGTTCCAAGGGCCCAGAATGATGCGCTAGGTTGAAGTGCCCGTCGCGTATACGTACCGCGCTCGATGCACGAACGCCTTGCAATGAGAAACGCCGTGCGAGGTAATCGTTGTCCACACCGTGAAAGGATGTGCTCGCTGTTACACGTCCATTGCATGGATCGTGACTGAAGTGACGCCGCTAAAACTATTACTGAGTGAAAAAATAAAAGCTTTTGTTTTTAATGGCGTTGCGTCGTACTTCACGATATCATATTTGGAATTCTTGTTCTTGTCTAACGTGCGTTTTTTAGCATTCCGCGTGTATTGTGTGCATGTATTACGCAGCGATAATGTGTTTATATTAAACTCGTGAAGCTTATGGTGCACAGACCTTTTTTTAAAGCGCTTATCCCTTCTTGTGAAGCCTCGCCCCATCACTATGCTTCACGAAAAAATGAGGAGGGGGGGGTACACTCCTTTCGTACAATGTACGAAAGGAGTGTACTTACTCATTTTGTCCACCGATATTATCTATATAGACATCTATATGTTTTCCTTTCTTTTTTTTTCTTCAAGGATGCACGTGTTTTTTCTATGTCCGAGTGTATACGTGTGTTCATTTGGCTGCTGATTTTTTCATTTCTACATTTATTTTATCTCGCTCTACCTGCACGGAGGACGATGCTATAAAAGCGTATCGAAGCCTCGTAAATTTTGCCTTGATAAAGATCGGTCTCCGATCGAAACCTTGACAAATAAACTGTCTTTTGAGAAGCGTGTATCCTTTTCCTATTTGTCTTACGGCAACCGATGACAGCCTCTTCACAATCTACGTATATAGCCCCTGAACGTTCAAGTTTTAATTAATTTATTGCATACCTGCGTCGCCGCAGTGGACGTTACAGCAGGAGACCAAACTTGGCATGGGAGGGTAAGACGATTTGACGAATACGACTGTCGGGTCATGACATGAATAACGCGAAAATCCTCTCCCGTACGTCGTCAAACCCTTTCCTCCAGACAGGTGTGGCACATACCCGTTTACCACGGGCCGTGGTGTACGGGTATGCGCCACAGGTGATTGACAGTTTATATCTACCAAGAAACGGCGAGAACAGACATTGGCAACTTAAATGCGAGTGTTAAGAAAAAAAGCCGACATCGTCAGCGTTGACCCGACGAATGGAAAGAATGAAAATTAGGATCCCAGCAGGAATCGAACCCAAGCATTCTGTGTGGCAATCAGGTTTGGAAAAACTGGTTGGTTTTCCAAACTGGTTCGGAAAAACAGCCTATGCAGGCGTAATGTCGTTGCAACGTCAATTGTGGTTATGGTGCTGGTTATCTAATTCTGCAAGAAAGCAATAAACACTACATGATATTCCTACGATGGGTACTCCTAAGATACAGGCATCATATGAGATTAACATCTGTGGTTCTAGTGTTGGCTCCGCTTTTATAGCAGTGTACTAAACATTACATTTGCATTCCTATGATTCAGCAAGCTATATTGAAGCATTGCTCAACCCCGGAGGAATACATTAACGAAAGTTATGTATGATATTCACTTCATCGCAGCGTAAAGTGCACTTAGTCCATCAGAACGACGCAGTGTCCTCTTCATTTCTTACGAGGCTGGGCAATGGCCTCATGCCGATCGAAGATGATGCCAGATTGACTGACAACCGCTTTGTAGACTAGGCTACGTAGGCCACATACGCCCAGGTAATCATGAATACGACAAGCGCCGTCCACTGATGTTGCTCTACGTAGCACTCTTCAGGCCTACAAGCCTCGACGGCCTAAACCTCACCAACGCGAAGGGTGACTTCAGGTTCCCACATGTCGCCGGCTCTATCGACACACAATTTGTCGACGAAATGACCTAGGCATCCATGATTTCCAACAGCTGTACTATACCTCACTTCACTACACATGGACCCTCCTCACCGCGATCACGACCGGATCCAATATACAGTGATGCTACCGAGGACTTCTGATTTGGAGCAACTTTTGGAGCAGCAAAATTTAAGTTTTGGAGCACTTTGGAGCAGCAAAATTTCCGTTTTGGAGCACTTTGGAGCAGCAAAATTTTCATCTTGGAGCACTTTGGAGCAGATAATTTTGCATCTGGGAGCACTTTGGGGTAGCGAATTTTACATCCTGGAGTGCAATAAAGAAGCATATTGCATTAACATGCAAGCACCTGAGTATTATTATGGGGCTCTTATGAAGCCTAGAAATATTTCGATTCATTGCAAATCTCATGGAAAAAAATCATCTCAGGAGCATAGGCGTGTGCACAGGGGGGGCAGGTGGGGGGCGGCCGCCCCCCCCCCCTAATTACCTAAGAGGGGGGGGGGGCGCAAAATCTGCCCCCTACATTGACCCTTGCGATAGCAATTATATGGACACTCTCGGTTGATTTTTGCCGTTGCCTTTCCCGTAATTTTCCGTATGAAGTCCAAATTAATAACATCACCACGCGCATTCTAGCCGCGGGTAAAAGGTCGCGAGCGCTGGCGACGAAAGCGGCTGAAGCGGAGATTAAACTAGCCGGCCGTCTGTCTCCGCCGCACGGACAGCGCATGAGATAACATCTTCCCGCGTGCGGGCCTGCCGTCGATTGCTTATCAAACCGAGAGGAAACGCCCCGCCCGTCTTTCGTAAGGAGCATGAAGGGACGCCAGGGGAGCGGAAGGGGGGGGGGGGACCGCATCGTTCGAAGGGCGCAGTCGCTTGCGCGCGCGCTATCTCGAGGCATCAGGAGACGGCTCGTAAACTTGCTGTGCTCTCAACGCTTACTTCGCGTTTACCGAATTCAGAGCAAGAAAACGCTTCGGTTCCTGGAGGGGCCATATTCCCTTAAACCAGCGTTTTGTTGAGTTACGCGAGATCGCGGATCCAAAAGAGTTAGCTGCTAGTCTTACTTCGCTTCACAATACAACTTTTTGGTATCACATTCATTGCTTCGCTCTCAAGCGAAACTGAGTTTTTTTAACCGTTAGCTATTGACCGCCGAAAGCGAGGGGCAGACGTGTAACATGGCGTAGCCGCTTCACTGTGGGTCGTCAGCGACGGGCCCGCTACTGACAGCTGCGCATTTGCGGCTGCTCCGACCAGGAGATATGATTTTACTAATGAGATGACATTTTTAAAAAAGCAAGCAAAAAATTCGAATTGGAACCCTAGCACGTGAGCTCGAAAGGGCAGGGCCTTTTAGGGGGTATTTACCGCAGAGTGATTACAAACTCGGACGTGCTGGCGGAAGGAATTACGAAAAAGCTCTTCTGGATGAAGATCCATGGATAAAGTATATCTGAGGAAAAGTGTCAACGCGTTTCCACCGTTCGCGTGCTCTTCCATAAACGCGAAGCAAGGAAAATTCGATATTGTCCCATATATCTACTGCGAGCGATCCCAGATTTCATTCCGCGATGTCCGCAAACAGAAGTGACAGACATTTTAGCGGCACTCATGTAGTTATTACTGAACATTGCTTTCCTTACGTGCCATGCGACGCTTGAAACGAGCTATCAGCAGCGTTTCTGGAACAGACGACGTCCGTCGATGAATCGCCGTCGCACTTTCTCGCTACCGATAGGCCTAGACGTCACGAGCCTCTGCGGAGAGCGCGTTTTGCTGTCGAGCCGACTTGCAGAACAGAAGCTGCGTCGGCACCGTGCATGGCATCGTGGCTTACTCGGAACGCACGCGCGAGCGCTATTTATTCAGCGGAATAATTCTTGATCCATGAATGCGACTTTATTGGCAGCCCCAAGATCGAGCTGCACATGTTCTGACGCGCCGGCGGTGCGATTGCCGGTGATAGACGCCCCTACACCCGAGACTTTGGCGCAGTTTGGCGCAAATTTCGTCGATATTATCAGGATGGCGCAGTAAATACAATTTGGCGCACTTTGGCGCAGTTGGCGCAGGAGTGGAATCACTGAATATAAGTCATGACCAGACCAGCTGCTGGCGCTCACTGACCACGATGACGATGACCTTGTTCAAGAACAGTCAAGAACCTCTTCCACACATGCACAAGGGTTTGTGAAACGTGCGTGCGTTCTCAATCATAAGGGACAGCTTACCGCTTCTGGTGTTGGTAATATCCACGTTGCCGTTGGCAGCGTTACCCAACTGTAAACAACTGCTTATATAGCATATATGCGGCTCTTCAATATATATGTGTGCGTCAAAAATTTATACAAATTTTTAGGGTCACGTTTCGCTCATTAAAAAAATTACGCCACAGTCACCTTCCCGCCGCATGCTTCGCATAACATCTGCCGAATTTTTTTTATCTAGCTCGGCTTTCTTTATTTTAATATCAGTGCAATATTGCAAAAAAAAAAGTTCATATCTGTGAAAATTATTGCCATTGTTTAGGAAATACTTCGTTTGTAGCGCGGAGGCATGCAAAATATAGGCGATGCGGCCTCGTGGGCAGAGCTTATATTTATTCTTAGGCTGTCACCGACTATAGGATACCTCGTGTCCAAGGGCGGAATTCTCCCCGATCCAACCAAGCTTCGGGCCGTGACAGAGTTCCCCAAACCTACGCCCGTCAAAGAACTGCGCAGTTTCGTAGGCCTATGCTCCTACTTTCGGTGCTTCATACGAAACTTCGCGACTATCATTTCGCCGCTGACGAAGCTCCTTGGCAGCAACGGGCCCCTCAATTCGTGGTCGTCAGAGTGCAACGACGCTTTCGCACAGCTCCATCGTTTGTTGACATCTCCTCCCACACTACGCCACTACGGCCCCTACAGAGGTACACACGGACGCTAGCGAGGTCGGCCTCGGTGCTGTCCTTGCGCTGCGCAAACCTGGGTTCCCGGAATATGTCGTCGCATATGCAAGTCGTACGCTTACTAAAGCCGAGACCAACTACACCGTAACGGAAAAAGAATGCCTGGCAATCATTTGGGCCCTTACAAAGTTCCGACCTTATTTGTATGGTCGCCCATTTGATGTCGTCACCAACCATCATGCACCGTGCTGGTTGTCATCATTGAAGGATCCCTCAGGCTGTCTCCCCCGTTGGGCACTTCACCTGCAAGACTACGACATCCGCGTGCTATACCGCAACGGACGCCAGCATGCTGACGCAGACACCCTGTCGCGCTCTCCCTTGCTTGACGACAATGCCCACAGCTCAGTGCCTCACCTTGCCGTTTCTTCCATCGACATTGACACCATCACTACCGAACAGCGCAAGGAGCAATGGATTACCTCACTGATAGACTTGCTCACTGATCCATCGGCAACACCATCCACTCACGCGTTGCGTCAAGCCCACCATTTCGTCGTTCGCGATGACCTCCTCCACCGGCGCAATTACAATGCCGACGGCCGCCAGTGGCTACTAGTAATACCCCGCAGTCTGCGTTCTGACATATGCGAGTCGTTCCACTCTGATCCGCAGTGTGCGCACTCTGGGGTATCAAAAGCTTACCACCGCATTCACCAACGGTACTTTTGGCGAGGGATGTACGATCCGTGCAGAAGTTCGTTCGCTCCTGCATCGATTGCCAGCACCGCAAAACTTGAACGCACCTGTCGCCGGCAGGTCTGCAACCTCTACCCTGCCCTGACCGGCCGTTTGGGCGCGTTGGCATAGACTTGTATGGGCCACTTCCTCTGACGTCCGCTGGTAACTGCTGGGCCATCGTCGCTGTAGACCACCTCACGCGATACGCCAAAACTGCCGCCCTCCCAGCGGCTACAGCGCACGATGCTGCCTCCTTCTTGCTCCGCCGATTCATGCTACGTCACGGTCCACCCCAGGAGCTGCTCAGTGATCAAGGCCGTGTGTTCTTGTCGGAAGTCGTCGAAGCCATTCTCAAAGAGTGCAACGTTCTTCACAAAACTATTGCTTACCACCCGCAGACGAATGGCCTCACCGAACGCTTTAACCGCACGCTCGGCAACATGCTCTCCATGTACGTCGCCGCCGATGCCCTGCGTCACCTACGCCTACAATACCGCCCCTCAGAGCACTGCTGGCTTTTCCCCCTTTTTCTTATTGCATGGCAGGCATTCCTCGCACACACAATCCTTCCATACAAGCCGGATCGATGTGAGTGTGCGCCTATTTCTGCCACAGCCGGACTTGCTGAAAGAGTGTCCCGAACTTGCCAAGACCTTCACTACACATGACCATGAGCGGCAGAGGCGCATTCGCGGTGACGCAACCACTTCTGAGCCCATGTTCCTCCCTGGAGCGCTCGTATTGCTCTCGATCCCTACCACTGCAACTGGCCTCTCTTCAAAACTACTGCCCAAATACGAAGGCCCCTACCGTGTCGTCGAACGCACATCCCCTGTAAACTACCTGATCTAACCCATCGAACCATCTTCGGACATGCGCCGTCGAGGCGCATGTCCAAACATTGTCAACGTGGAGCGTCTCGAGGCCTACCATGACCCGCTCATTGTGAAAAGTTGTTAGGTCGCCAGGCGTCTCCCTTTTCGTACCCGGGGTAATTGTAGCGAAGCCTTGGAAATGTGCAGTGGGTCGTCCTCTCTAGCACCTTCTAGTGGGTCGCCCTCTTCGGCTCCTTTCGGAGAGAACGCAGCTCGTGCAGAGTGTCGGTCCCCGCCTTGACTGTCGCTGTCGTGCATCGTCACTGAGTGCCCGCCAATAAACGTCCTTACAATGTCATGACCAGACAAAGACCCCTCCCATGCCAATTTTAGTCTACACCATGTTAAGGAGGTGATCACGAGAGCACCCTGACGTAGGCATTGGGTTCGCAGAGAAAAGGAGTAAAATTAATAAAAGTAATTCTTGCCTTCCCGACGCAGCCGTGCACAGGCCAACGTGATGCACCTCGACGCTTTCGCGAATTATATCCCGTGACACAGCAAAGGAAGTAAATAATCAAAGTTTGCACGGGTGCCTTGAATTGAAAGGCGTTTATTAAAAATACAGGGGTTTAAGAAGCTACTGGCCTCAGCAGCCCGCCGTGCCTGGTCGAGGAGTGCCGCCTCCTTTTCGTCGCTGGCGGGCTGCTCCGTTCCGAATCTGAGGCGTTTCGGGTGGCCTTACGCCACACAGTGTGAGCGAGAGGTCCTCCCCGTCACGGGCAAGCATTAAACGCAGGTGCGGATATGTCTGCAGGCGGCGCCACTCGTGCGCTTCTTGTACACCTACAGCCGAGGGTGTCGCCGTGTTGTCAAGCTATGCCGAGGAGTATCTGCACGAGTCGCTAGGTGAGTAATAGCTCGAGCTGCACTGTCCGCTCTATCGTTACCCGTTTCTGGCATTCCTTCCGTTTCTGGGCACTCCTTCATTCAGGGCCCTTTCTTCGAAGGCGAGTTTACTATGCCGTACGTATCTCCCGTATTAGCCCCGAGAACGAACACTGGCGGCGCGGCAGTCGCGGCGATGTGACGTCACGGCAAGGACTCGCTTGCTCCGCGGACGGGGATCGCCTTTTTCTGCGCCCGCCGCCTACACGCTCTTTCGTGATACGGTGGTGATTACTGCTCATTCTTGCGATGCAAGTCTTCCAAGGTAGAACGTGGAAGTTTACACTAGTAGCGGAAGTTTAGTAAGCTGTATAAAGTTCGGATAATATAGCTTATAATGGGCGAATTCCCGTCCGAACGGAAGCTTCACCGTGAAAATGGTGATGCACGAGTGCAAGACATTCGTTCGTTTCACCGCGTACTCCAAGACATCGGTGCTAAATAATTTACGCTAATGGTTATAACTTCATTACAACTTGGCGTAGACTCCACGGTTAGAACACGCGTCCCGAAGATTACAAATTAAATTAGGACGTTTTCAATTCACTGACTATATTGCGGCTTATCGTACAAGTTATTTCTGCCTTTGCAGAATATCTAGGCGATTTGACAGAATTGCGCTTTCTGCTACAGAAGACTTTAGATGATTCTGTCTATCGTAAAGAATCACTTAATACATCCGGGAAATAAAATAATACTGCCACGCACACAATGGTTTCGGAAATTCTGAGGTGTTAGTATACTTGGATTATGTAAACATTTCTTCTCAACACTCGTCTGGGATTATGTGGCCGTATACCCCGATTTGCATGAACTGCTGGTCCGATCAACCACCGGGTCACAAGCGGTAATGTCAAATTCTTGTGGGAGCACTGTTGATAACAATCGTCTGCAAAACAAACGCCTGAAAGTCGAAATGAGCGTTTTGAACTGTTTCGATGGCACTCTCAGTGACGTGGCCCACGTATTAATTGAACATCCTTCGCCTTAATGAGTCAATTAATGGTCTCGCACGTCATGTCCACATAAAGGTTCATGATGCTCAGGGGTATATCAAATGCAAAAAAAAAAGTAATTTATGAGCTCGCTATCTAAACTAGTACTTATACAAGTGTAACAGCGCCGTTGCTACGATGCTGCATGAAGACACAATCTCACAGCAATAAGAAATTTCCACAATTAACCTCAACTTGTTTTTGTAGTAAATGAAGCCCCGAAATTATTGCGAGAAAAACGTGAAACTAAACAACACGATGAGTTAGCGAGTACGCAAGAAAAACAAACACAACAACTGCGGCAGTATTCTCGGGCGAGCGCTTTCGAGATATTCTGCGAAGCTCAATACTGCATGCGCTTTCGTAATCGTGCGCAGGGCTTGGCCCACCGGCAAGAACGCTGTCCGCCGATCGCGGATGCGTCCGATGCAAATAATATTTGTGGAGGCGAAGCCATCATATTTTTTAAGGGAATCGCCCGTGAACAACGCAACCTAATAATGTGAATAAGGTGTCTTGCGTGTCAAGACCGCGATATGATTGTGAGACACGCTGCAGATTAATTTTGACCACCTCGAATTCTTTAACGTGCTCCTGTATCTAAGCAGAGGAATGTTGCTTTTCGCACCCGTCGGAATGCGGCTGCTGTGGTCGGGAATCAGCCCCACCTCCGATGTTAGCAGCGCGACACAACAAACCTGATCACCCCTTTCAAAATGTGCACGACGGCGCGCGGGCACCGTTGGGGACTGTGAAGAAAAAATGCATCTAACTTTCTGTCGTTTTACTAGGAACATTATCGATGCTGTTTTCTTCATTCATCTGAAGGTTGAGACAGGCAAAAGCGAACGTAAACAGCGGAACAGCGCACGAAGCAAGCGCGTGAAATGCCGGCGCATCACGGCGAGCGTCGAAAAGTCCTTGCCGTAACGTCATCCACGCCTCCCGCCAGGCGGCGCCACCCCAACTTCTCGGGGCTAATACAGAGACAGCTCTGAGCAAGTGTGAAGCTCCGCAAATGCTGACAAGGTATTTTCACGCCTATCCGCCTCGTGCATCGGTATGGTGGCGCCACCGCTCGGCTCAGGCGGTTGCACCCTCTCCCAACCCCCCATAGGATCCCATGCATTTTGAATGAAGTTTGCAACTCCGTTGCGCAAAAACAAATTAGCGCCATCTCTCGACAATACGCCACACCGACAACGCAACACTTCCTCGTGCTTCCACCGATATGCCATACTCCAAGGTGACCCCTCTCTCAACTTTCTTTTATTTCTTTCGGTGGTCGTGAGAGCGCGCGCTGTGCACCGTGCAGTAGCGCACCCAACAAGACCGGCTGGGCTCGTCGCTTTCGTCGCGTCTTCCTTGAACACTGCAGCGTTAATACTGTGTTAAGGCAGTGGCCACACGTCGGACGATGAGCCCTGATTTCGTTCAGCTGCCATCTCATCAACGGCAATGTTTCAGACGCCTCAGTTGTGTATTTTTGTCCGTTGGTTGCTGGACGAGATGGCCTCCTGCAAGACCGCATTTTTCCAAGTCAGCTGTGTGTGTAGTTCTCGGCGTCGTAGCAGTTTGACGACGCGAGAACGTCAACTGGTGCTACATCGTGGGAACCGCTGAAGTGACTGCAAGCTTGACGACATTGTGCCAGAATATTCTAGCGTACTGTACGCGCACAATTGTGCTACACTTAAAATACCACGCTTGGCCTCGCGCGTCAACCTGCTACGACTGTGTGCAACAAGTGTGTTGTTGTCGTTGTTGCGTCTGTTAATACTGAATTGCAATTGGAATACGGTTTTGCAAAGGTAAGTGAAGCTGTAAGTAGTTGCCCTTCTATATGCTCGCTACTCCACGAACATTACTTTAGAGTCGCATTTTATGTTGAGTTGCACGTACCAAAGGAGAATCTAGCATATGAGATACATTACATGCGTGCGCATTTCCTATATAAATCTGATTAATGCCACGCGTGCCCATTTCCTATATATGTCTGAGTAATTCCATACTCAATTTAAAGCGCATGTGTTGGAGGATTGTGGCTTCAATGGTGAAAGTGATTAGATATTCCGAAATATGTGATTGCAATGCAGTTAGAACTTTCTCGAATGTGAACACGGTCTGTGAACAAAAAAAAAACGCTGTGTGAATGTTTTTTGGTCATTTGCTAAAGTACTTTCATGCATTATTATGCAGCTGTGTGACTGCTGCTAAAACGTTCAGCAAGTTAGATCTTGGTTTTTTGGCATAGTTGAGTGCTACGAGTGTTGGGCGAAGATAAAAACGCGTGTCTTTTGTGCGTTTCTTAAGCAGACATACAGCCGTAATATTCATTGTTGTTGTACTGTTTGAGGTGTTCAATAAAACAAGAATGCTGTATTGTATTGCAACAGTTTTTATTTCATCTGTGTTAACAGATCACGCAAACAACTTGGACACATGCACGTAAGAAACGTACGCAGTGCATCGCGCGCACGCATAAAAAAAAGGGCCTGTCATTTTAAAACAAATATAGAAAAATCGACGTAACAAACAGCATGGTTGTCTAGTGGAGCAGCGTCGGCAGTACAAATATCAAACCAGAATGAAAAATGAATAGAAAAACGGCGAGTAACGGGCGCTTTGCCCACGGCTTCTAGGAGCCGCTCGTATCCACCTTTCGCTACCGTTCGCCGTTGGTGGCGCCACCAGTACAACTCAAAGCAGCAGCGCACGAGGCGGATAGAGTCAATTTTCCCCTGGTGCACCTACCGACATCGACAATACCTTGACGTCAGGCAATAGTACAAACTCTGGTGACTTCAGTCTGGCTAGTTGTAATGACGCCAGGTACAAAAACTTTTAAGATGGCCGCTTGTGCGTCAGCAACGGAGCCCCGGTGCTAGAGTGGCTAGGATTCTAGCCAACCTAACCACCCCATTCTAGCCACGGTGCCGAGCAGCCATGGAAACGTCACGATATCTTGCACGAGCACGTGGCGAGAAGCTCATACCGTGTCGTGACGTCAGGGGGAACCGAAACTATATTTTACTGTAATTACTTTTTCAGGGTGTACTCACACGTAGCAGTACATTTTCTAGGCTCTTGAGGGCTTGGCCTTTCATTTGATGCAAGAAAACGACAATGGAATATTTTTCGTGTCAGTACCCCTTTAAACCCGCCTCAACATTTCATTACAAGCGCCATCCGGACAGCTGTAATATATATATATATATATATATATATATATATATATATATATATATATATATATATATATATATATATCGGTGCGCGAAACACGGTCTCGGAGTACTGTACACCAAACGCGGATAGGTTGAAGGCTTAAACTAAAACGGTGGCGCTTAAAACTAACACACCAAAGATGACAAGGATAAATCCCCCTATTGAAACGTTGGACAGCCTGTCTGAGGCACCTACCCCTATTCATTCAACCTAACCGCACATTGTGTTTTCATACGTCGGCTCCTCCTACCTTTCTATGTGCATTGTGCACACTGAGCACACACTCCTTTTATTACAGCGAGGCCGCCTTTGCCTAACATATGCCGTTGTAGTAGTAGTAGTAGTAGTAGTAGTAGTAGTAGTAGTAGTAGTAGTAGTAGTAGTAGTAGTAGTAGCAGCAGTAGCAGTACTAGTAGTAGTAGGCGTCCACTGGAACGCAACTGGCTGAGCCGGCAGATCACATGATCTCACTTTCACCAATCAGGTGTAGGCTCGCGCATTTCAAATCTAGCGGCGGATTCACGATATCAAGCGATCTCGTTAGCCTATCACCTGCAGAGGCTTGTGCGCCTCCCTAAGCACACATGATATCGCGCGTATATTCGAGATGGGTAGACCTCGTGCGCCGCGCACCGCCAGTGATGTTCCAAGCAAGGAATCTGTTCCCCTTTTCGGAAAATTTCCAACTTTAATTTTAGAGGGGAGGGAATATCTGTGCTGTAGAGAATTTTACACTCGTGGAGCCTATATTACAAATTATGACTGTGGGCACGTCATGATCACTTACTTACAACACAAGAACGTCGGGTTCGGTGGAATAGCTTTTATCAAAGATACGGTGTTTGAAAAGGCGTACAGGGTCGGCTCCTTAGCGATGCATTAATGCCACGAACAAGCTTTGTAATAAGGCCTGTCTGTCGTTTCTGAAGTTTTCGCTAAGGTCATTTTTAATCCAAGGGCATGCATACACCTGTGTATGACTTCTTGAAGGGTAATTAGTGGGAATTTCGCTTTCGAGAATCTGCTACTTGGCAGGGAACATCACTGCGCACCGCATACGAGGAACTCTACCGGAAACGACGTACGTCGTGTAGTCCGCCGAGGAGCAAGCTGCGCACAGAGAAACGATGGAATGCGAAATGAGGCGAAACATACAAAAGACAGACCGTGACTTGCAACTGAAACACATCTTCACGGAGTACATGATTTTCTTTCTTAATCGTAAACTGCAACCCGGGGAGTTAACACATCACCATTAGCACTATCTCTATACAGCATCAACGTTAGCTACGCGTTTCACTCAACAAAAACCATGTCACCTTCAGACGACGTGTGCACGCCAAAATAGTGAATCAAAAGCAAATAACGAAATTTAGAAACGTGTCTCATACATAATGCAACGCTCCTGACTGGACAAGCAAGCTTGAATAATGCGCCTGAGGTGTTTAACGACTGGCAATCTCTCTGTCAGCACGTCATCCTGCAGTGGGCATTCTGAAACGGCCCGCTTTTCGCCAATCTGAAGACAAAAAAAAAAACTAGTTGGGATACGCAGACGACACGCGAAGGGGGGATCCATCGAACAGGAAATAAGGCTAACAAATCAAAGTACGAAACTGGAGGAGGCGGTGCCCGCAAACTGTGCATAAACAGAGCGTCCTTCAACCTTGGCTCCTTGTTTTTTCGCGCTGCCAATTTCAAGATGTAGTGCAATCAATTCCAGCTTGCCCGAATGTCGATTATTCTGAGATCCATTCAGAGCTTACATGCCAAAGGAGACGAGTGAAGCAACACACAATAAAAAGCACTGGCGGGCGTTGTCCATGACGAATGCCGCGGCTCGCACCGTCATAAACGATGCACGCTTGATAAATGCTCGCACCATTTGGCTACCTCGGGAGGTGCGCAGGGCCGAAAACAACGCATTCCGGGGCATCTCGGGGCGGCGCTGGCCCGGCATTCACAGTAGCTGGCAAACACTGCGCTGCTCAACACAGCAGCGCCTGCGATGGCAGCCTGGCCTGTCACTCGCGGGCTGGTCGGAATTCTTTCGCATCGGCGATTAGGAAGCCGCGCGCTACCAATTTGCAAGCACGGGACACAATAGTCGCAAGCCGACAAGAAAAGCTTCAGTGCCTTCGACGTTTCCCCTCTCCATGCTCAGTAGCTGCGCGATCTATATGAAGCGCCGATCATTCGACGCAGCAATTTACACCCTGAATGAAATACCATCGTCGATTTCTTTAGGGTTAACAAAAGAAGCCCGTCTTCATCACAGAACGACAAGACATTCGCGTAGAATGTGCTGCACATTTCACACTCACGAATACTCATTGCGTGAGGATGACGTTTTGGAATCTCATCAGAAAATCATTACTCACCGGAGGTATTTCTTACTGGACTGGCGAGCTGCGGATCATCCGCCATGTCAGATTTCAGATCAGCTGCGCATGCGTGTAAACATTTCTGACGCGACCACACCTACAGAACCTAGTATGAAAACAACGCAGCCTGTCTCGTTTTGAAGCCGGTTAGAGCTGCAGGGCGAGTCAGACGGAGAAGATGGCGCTGCAAAACAACCACATTGCAGACGCCAAGACCGCCAAGACCACAAGGCGTGTGTGATCAGGAAAGCATAACTTGCTACCAAAATTGTGCATGCACATGCCTGTTTTAGATAAATACATTTGTTGGCTAAGAAAGAAAATTTTGCTGAAACCGATATAAATAAAAGTTCTTAACTGACTGACTGAAGCCGATATACCCGTTTCTTGCTCATTGGGTCTCTGAAGCAGTGACCCGTCCCACCCTCCGTCGATGATGACGAGACATTATTTGTAGGGTTACATGATGTGTATGTGCCTTGAACAGCACATACCAACTACACGAAGCATAGTGAAGCAGCGTTTCTAAGCAATGTGCTGCCACCTCACGGTAAAGCGAAAAACCGGTTTTGTCCCACGATTGTGCCAAAGTAATGTCAGGCATATATACGTATGGGTTGGCTAACGACTGCAGGCGTGCTCCTCAACGACTAACATTACTCACCGCTGTATATTTGCAGCGCTAGTGTTACGCCGTTAATGATCTTAACTGTTTATTCCGTAAAAACGAAACCAAATGCTGTTATCATTGGGCTGCGATATAAGGCCCCGAGCCGTAAAAGTTGGTCGTACTATGAACTTTAGTGCCACCAGTTAGCTATGTAGGGAAGATCGATGTGCATCAGTAGCCACCATAGTAGCACAGTAGCATCAGTTCATCGGTGCTTGGTCGCCATGTGCGAACATATGTTTTGGTAGTTACTTGCCCCGAGTAACTGTACTTTGCAAGGATGAGGCGTCTGGCATTGCAGCTGAATGAATGGATATACTGCTCATGAGGTTTGTTCGTTGCTCAATCATGCATTGAAATATCCGCACGGGATTATCCTGACAAATTCTCTCGCGCAACAACCTTTCCCGTACTTCTCCTGTTTTCATTCCTTTCTCCCCGCTGCGACGACTGTGTGTTATATGAGCTATTAATTATTAACTAAAAAAATTATCATACTAGGTTGCGCTCAAGCTGTGTAAGGCATGTCGCAAGAAAGATGAAAAAGCAAGCAGCAAAACTAAAAAGAAAACGAAGAAGTGTAATTCGAGCTGTGCGACACATCTGAAGCTGTTTTATGCATCGACGGCGCAAAATGCGCCGAACAGCATCGTTCGCAAAACTACCTACCCTGTAGTCACTGCGTAGTTTTGTCGTGCGTAGGCGCGTGAACAGATGCAGTCGCGGGCGTGGCTTGTTTGAAGTAATGTCGTTATCTAAACTGAGCAAAGTGCAGCTGCGAACAGCAATGCAATGTTTTGCACACACACAAAATGTAATGAAAAACTTTAAAGGACATTTAGGAGCGCAGTCCGTGTGCGCCACCATAGCTCAGTGGTTAGAGCACTGGTCTCGTAAACCAGGGGTCGTGAGTTCGAACCTCACTGGTGGCTCGTAGGTAAATGTGGTTTATTTTTTATTTTTGCCATTTTCTTTCTCATTACAACGTTGCTGCGCTGCATAGCGTACGTTGTTTTATCGAAAAGTGGACGCCATTCCAGTTCTCATCGTTTGTCGTACGTTCTTTTCCTTGTACGCAGTACAGTCATGATATCCAGTGCAGCCACCCAGGCGTACACCATGCGCAACATTTCCCTTCCGGGCTTTTTTGGAGACACAACGTGCGATGTTTGGAAGCAACCGCAGCATGTGCTATTTCAGCTGGCCAACACCTGCTTCTGCGTATCCTATCTGGCACCTAATGGTCGTTACGGGATATTGTTTTTACACGCCCTTCTCATTTTAGGTTAGTACGTCACATGAATACATAAAGCCACATCGACTACACGCAGTTGGCAAGAAGTAACGCACTGAGCTAAATGCGCTGAGGGCAGCACTTAATTAGATGGCGATCGAGCCTCGGGGCCTTCGGAGATTCCGGTCGCGATCCGAGGCGCACCGTGTGACACCCCTACGCGTAAAATTTTCTCAATAACCTTTCTGGCGCTGTGTGTATCGCCTATGATCACTCTGTCATATATATTTTTCTTCAAAGTGCATCTCTCGTGTTACAGCTCGGTGGGGAATATGCACGTTTTCTTTTTTCTTTAGGCTCTGAGTAGAACATGTGATTAGATTGCCCATATATTGGGTTCCCAGTGCTTCGTTCCGTTCGTCTTTTTTTTTTTTTTTTTAAGCAGATGGGAGAGGTTGTGTGGACTGCACTGTCTTTGTTCCGGTATCTTGTGATGATGATGATTATGTGCCTCTACACATGGCTCATACCCACACTGGGGGATTGGCCAAGAATTGTTGATACGAATTTTTAAAGTTACAACTAATGATTACACACAAAAGGCAAGCAAACATAAAAAAGAACGAGTGCAATAATTATTTGTACATTCAGCCCAGACTTGTCATCCTACCTAGAAATTAGAATAATGAAATTAATGTGTTACCGAACGTCTTATTCTCTTTATTGATCTTTTTTTCTTATTGATTCATGGCTGCTATTGGAACACGTTTGCAATTAGGAATTTAAAAAAGCATTCATTTTGTTTCATGAAGGAAAGCACTAACAGCATCAAAAACATTCCTGTGGCTGACGCCCAAATCCGAAGCACCGTGCAGAATGTTACTTCTTCATCTTCAGTATAAACCAGCTAGTAGTACACAACAAAGTACGCCAGCTTGCATGATTTTGTTGTATTACATCGTCTTGTGTGTGTGTGTGTGTGTGTGTGTGTGTGTGTGTGTGTGTGTGTGTGTGTGTGTGTGTGTGTGTGTGTGTGTGTGTGTGTGTGTGTGTGTGTGTGTGTGTGTGTGTGTGTGTGTGTGTGTGTGCGCGCGTGTGTGTGTGTGTGTGCATCACTGAGTTTCCTGCAATGGACCTTTTTGCTAGAGTTCTTGTAAGCAGCAGTAGCTGCCGTCAGTATATTTGGGGCCCTTGTAGCGACGTTGCGGCGTGTAGGCTCCGCACAGCTGGCCCAGCTCACTCGAAGCTCGCTACCGCCCTCTATGATCATGTGACAATTCTGCGCAGCAGGTACAAAAGCTGCCTCCGAGCACGCGCGTTGGGGTGCCTCCCGTATGTTTACCAGTGGCGGCCGCAACAGAGAAAGTTGCAGTGGCTGTAAGAGGGACACTGAAAGTGAACATATAAAAGCTCTAGCTCTGAGAACCTCATCAAAACATGAGGTATCTTAATGGCGGGAATGTGACTCATTTGCGTGGTATCATCACCATTGTGGCAGTCTAAGTCACATGTGTAAGTTTTAATTTGTTAACTGATGCAAGAATGGCCAACCCAGCTCGGCAAGAGGCTCTTGGGTACGATATGCAAATGCGCGCATTAAAGATACAATGTTACGAATCGTTACAGTAAGTTCTCCCATATAAAAGAAACAAACGTGTGTATAATTGTGCTTGCACGAAGCATCACAGGATATCAGTACCATCGTCCGGCAACCTGGTATTCCATAAACCACCTTGCGTATACTGGAATGCAGGACATACTAAAAATCTCTGATAAAAGGCATGGCCGTGCCTACAAAATAAAGAATACGCCAAGCTGTGTACGGCCGAGAACAAAACGTGCACACAGAGGCAGAGTAATGACGTATCAGAAGGCCCCCCACATTCAGAAAGTAGAGGTATATACAGTAACTCTACTTTTCCCAAATATGCAGCCCTGCGTTTTCCCCTGGTAGCAAAGTCTGGCATGCCGGCCAGAAAACATCCATAGGAATGTAAAGGCGTCATGTGCAATAGCATTTTTTTTCCCCCAAACCTTCCTTTGTGGTGATCAGTTAGTGCACATACTGTTCAACCTTCTGCAAGTATTTCACGGGGGTTTTACAGCCTTCATAGTGTGGCACATAGAGTTTCATACTATAATACCTAGAGGGAAATCTGGTGTCTATGAGGGCTCCTTGAGCGGCGCTTCAACCACCATGATGGGAAGTACAGGCTTCAGATGGATTAGGTTCTTGAGATTCAGGACGCCTGTTTGCCGAGTGTAAAACAAAATGACATCAACTTATTACCAATTAAAACTTGCTTGGTTCTTTTGTACGTAAAACTTATTGCAAAAAGTTTGCGTGACCGTGAGATGGAAGTGAAAGCTGGACAAATTCAACCACAAGGGTATGCATTGCTCTGCAATTGTGTTCTAAATCTGGCATCACGATATAATGAATCATATATTTTACAACTCTTAAAAATAAATTTAAAAGGACCGACAACTGATTTTTCTCGACCCAGTTTTTTACGGCGCGACAGGAAGCTTACCCTTCGTAGCGTTAGTAGCTGCAGTGGTTTATCCTAAAAGCACCTAGTTATTTTATAAGCAGTATTTTTCTATCTGAAAGGCTCCAAACACGCATGAAGGCTTGCTCCAGCAACGCTGAGAATTGATAGCGATGCCGCTAGCCCTTGTGAAAGTTACCGTTGTTCTGCTTTCTCAGGAGTTACTGTAACTATGCTTAACCACCTTTATTTTGAGCTTTCCGACCAGTTTTGAAAATAGCAAGCTGTTACAATGAGATGATGTGGCTTTATACACCTTCTCGGTATTTGTACAGCGTTGTGTGCGCCTCCACCCAAGGTTGCCTGCGCCTGTGACATGGACGGCTTGTCCCGGCATGGGATCATTACGCCAAGCGAAGGCAGCGCCACTTTGCTGCATCCAACTAACGCAGGCCTATATGTACATTTTTATGGAGTAATACCTTTTAATATAAAGAAATGCACAATATTTCAGTACTAACAGAAAAGTCATCGAACGCATACACCGACCAGTGGTCACGTGACCGCCTTCATCGGACCGTTTATGATTTTGCCGCCAGAGGCGCCAAAGGTCACTTTTCGCGACTTTCAATGAAGAAATAAAAATACAAATCCACCTCTCACGAAATAAACAGGGTTGGTTTGAGTCAATGCGACGGACAATCTTTCCATCAGTGCAGTCATCTCATTTCGTGTTCTGGGCAGTTGTCGGTCCCTTTAAAAAAAAACGCGCTTGTTGTTCCCTCGAAGGTACGCATTATCTATTTATGGAAATAGTAACAGTACTGTATTGAGTGAGAAATCACTTGCTGCGATGCCAGGTGCGTCTATCCGAGTGGTGTGCCCCCAGCACATCTTTCGTTTTGTTGTGAAGTCAAGTCAGAGGAGCGTGACGGTGCGTCTACATAGCTTCGATGTCATTTTGCAGCTGATTTGAACGAGTTTTGGCAAGATGCGCTTATCAAAAAAATGTGAACTCTATGCAATTTCCTGCACTGGCATGGGACGCCATATCTATGCGCGGCGGTGAGTGCACAACGCTTTGCTAAAACTGTCAAATACAACCTGTAAAGCTGCAACGTCACAGCGAACCAAGAGATCTAGCGGTCTTCAGCCTCTTGGAACAACAAAGGCACTGCTTGAGTGCTTTGCAACGCACCCCACTGCCCACGCCTCGCGAAGAACGAAACTGAAACTCTGGAAAAAGGTCCATAGGCAGTTCGCTAGCTAACGCATCCAAAGCAATCCAAAACCTATACTTCCCATCATTCCCATGGTTGAACGATCGCAGCGGCAGTTCCCTCTCTAGGTTATTGTATGAAAATCTATGGTGTAGCAGAAGCATAAAGAAGGTGGCCGGCATACCTGCTATCTCGAAGGCTGTGCTTTTCCACCATGCGAATGCTGAAATAGTCATAGCCCTCAAGCTGAGCATGATGATCACAGACAAAGGTAATTGAACAGCCTTTTCCTTTACAAATGAAACAGTTAGCTATACAAAGTTCTATATTGCATGACTCGAACCATAATATAAAGATTTGATGTGAACTTTAGCATTTTCTTGCATGTCTGTGCATTTGCATTCAAGAAAGTATTGCCTTTGAGATTGGAGTCTGGGAACTGGCTGGAGGTGCACTGACGAAAACCAACTTCCCGTTCTTGAGAAACTAGGCAATTAACAGTGCCAAGTCCTACATTGAGAGCTCAGGACCACAACATTTTGAGCATGAAGGAAGGGATGGTAAATCTAGCTTAGATAGAAAAATGCCTATCCCAGCGATGTGCTTTCAGTAACAAACAATGTAAGGAACTGCTGACTTACTTGATATTTTGAACTTGTGAGCACGATGATAGACGATTACCACACTGGAAGAAATCAGGAAACTTGCATGCTGATTTCTGACCTAAAACTGCCAGGAAACACTTGATGATGCTGGCATCTCTCACGACATCCTTTGAAATACATGGCAGTAGCAGACAATTACGAAACTGGCGCTTGCATCCAGTTTCTTTGGCTGGGGGGTGACAGGAGTTTGGAAGAAGGTCCATTACCTAGAGGGGCGCTGCAACGGTGTTGTATGCATGGGAATGATGCAGGGACGATTCAAATCGGTCAGGAAGAGCCCCGACACCCAAAGACACATCTGGCTTGCATCACAATGATTAATTTTGCACTGAAGCAGCATGTAATGAGCCATTGTTCTCAGCATTACAAAGAAACAACTTTTGCCCTGTTTCATAAGATGTAAAATGTAGCAGCCGTTCGCTAATGTTGGAAGACAGACAACAAGGTCAGCATTCACTTCATTCGTCTTCCTTTAGCCGTTTACAGACACCCCGCAGGTGAGTAAATTTTTATTGTAAATTGTTACATGGGTGAATGAGATCCGTTAATGAAGCTTTGCTTTTAGAATAGCTTTGTTTGCGCAGTTGTATCCATGTTGTAGGCCAAACATCGCTCAACACTAGCCTCGCAGACACGATCGTTCCCATGGTTGAACTGAGCCCCCTAGGAAGATCACATAGATGGTGGCTCCATATTTCCCTCTAGTTATTATTGTAGGAAACTCTATGGTGCGCCCAGCATGTCAGATGAATGTTTCCATGATTCTCACGAGAACACTTTCATTTCCCCAGGCTTTCTGCTCAATTCCACATGGGCATGGAATGTAATATGTGCTCCAGACATGTTCTCTTGGAGCTTCAGTTTCATGATACTCAACATGGTGCAAACCATGTTCCTTCTCTACACCATGAGACAGGTCAAGTTTCCCAGGGAACTGGAAGATATATACGTCCTCATGTTTCAGCCTTTGCAAGTAAGCATTCAGCCTGTACAAATGTGGTAGGTGCGAACTGAATGTCAGTGAAGTTGGATTTAACCGCTGAACCATATTCTTTGGTGCATAAGTGCTTCTGCTTTTATAGCTCTTCCGCTGGGCAAGTATTTCTTGCGTTTCTATGTAGTCGACTCAAATTTATTGAAAACTCACCAGAAACTGCAGTGCAATTTGTGTGCCAGCATCCTGAACACCTTAGGCCGCTCTCAGTTTGGATATATATTATTAGGGGTCCATTTGTCTTTATTGAATACATCCAGAGTTGTTTGTTGCAAATCAGTTCTGTGGGATCCCACAGAAAAGGTTACGAAAAGTATTTTTAATTGGTTCTCATTGGATTGCTGTTCGCTTCACACAGTGCGGAATTTGTGCCAAATGAGTGTATACTAACAACTGAACCTTTATTAAAAAACGAATATTAATACCAAGCAAACCACCCGTTCATCACGCACAGAACCCAAACCTCAGATGTGCGCATTCAGATACCCTATCTCAACTTTGTTCAAAGCAAGAGAAGGCTTTGCCACACAGTTATCACCGCCTTTCCCAATAAAGAAAGTTTCCATAAGATCACGTGCCGTCTGGTCACGATGGTGTGCAAGCACTTTTCAGTGATTCCACTCCTGCGCCAACTGCGCCAAAGTGCGCCAAATTGTATTTACTGCACCATCCTGATAATATCGACGAAATTTGCGCCAAACTGCGCCAAAGTCTCGGGTTTGGGGCCGTCTATCACCGGCAATCGCACCGCCGGCGCGTCAGAACATGTGCAGCTCGATCTTGGGGCTGCCAATAAAGTCGTGATCATGTACCAAGAATTATTCCGCTGAATAAATAGCGCTCGCGCGTGCGTTCCGAGTAAGCCACGATGCCATGCACGGTGCCGACGCAGCTTCTGTTCTGCAAGTCGGCTCGACAGCAAAACGCGCTCTCCGCAGAGGCTCGTGACGTCTAGGCCTATCGGTAGCGAGAAAGTGCGACGGCGATTCATCGACGGACGTCGTCTGTTCCAGAAACGCTGCTGATAACTCGTTTCAAGCGTCGCATGGCACGTAAGGAAAGCAATGTTCAGTAATAACTACATGTGTGCCGCTAAAATGTCTGTCACTTCTGTTTCCGGACATCGCGGAATGAAATCTGGGATCACTCGCAGTAGATATATGGGACAATATCGAATTTTCCTTGCTGCGCGTTTATGGAAGAGCACGCGAACGGTGGAAACGCGTTGACACTTTTCCTCAGATATACTTTATCCATGGATCTTCATCCAGAACAGCTTTTTCGTAATTACTTCCGCCAGCACGTCCGAGTTTGTAATCACTCTGCGGTAAATACCCCCTAAAAGGCCCTGCCCTTCGAGCTCACGTGCTAGGGTTCCAATTCGAATTTTTTGCTTGCTTTTTTAAAAACGTCATCTCATTAATAAAATCATATCTCCTGGTCGGAGCAGCCGCAAATGCGCAGCTGTCAGTAGCGGGCCCATCACTGACGGCCCACACTGAAGCGGCTACGCCATGTTACACGTCCGCCCCTCGCTTTCGGGGGTTAGACCTTTTCACAGACGGCTCCCTGGGCGCCGCCATAGTTCTCTTTGGGCTGCGCTAAATAGGCGTGACCCCCCAAAAATGCACTACCAAGGCTGTGACCTCGGCCTTTGTGCTCCCGCGCGCAGCCCAACATGGCGGCGTTTTTTCTCTCCTGTGAAAAGGTGTATAGCTAACGGTTAAAAAAACTCAGTTTCGCTTAAGATAATAATAATAATAATATCTGGGGTTTAACGTCCCAAAACCACCATATGATTATGAGAGACGCCGTAGTGGAGGGCTCCGGAAATTTCGACCACCTGGGGTTCTTTAACGTGCACCTAAATCTAAGTACACGGGCCTCAAACATTTCCGCCTCCATCGAAAATGCAGCCGCCGCGGCCGGGATTCGATCCCGCGACCTTCGGGTCAGCAGTCGAGCGCCATAACCACTAGACCACCGTGGCGGGAGTTTCGCTTAAGAGCGAAGCAATGAATGCGATACCAAAAAATTGTATTGTGAAACGAAGTAAGACTAGCAGCTAACTCTTTTGGATCCGATCTCGCGTAACTCAACAAAACGCTGGTTTAAGGGAATATGGCCCCTCCAGGAACCGAAGCGTTTTCTTCCTCTGAGTTCTCTAAACGCGAAGTAAGGTTTGAGAGCACAGCAAGTTTACGAGCCGTCTCCTGATGCCTCGAGATAGCGCGCGCGCAAGCGACTGCGCCCTTCGAACGATGCGCCCCCCCCCCCCCTTCCGCTCCCCTGGCGTCCCTTCATGCTCCTCAAGCGAAAGACGGGCGGGGCGTTTCCTCTCTGTTTGATGAGCAATCGACGGCAGGCTCGCACGCGGGAAGATGTTATCTCATGCGCTGTCCGTGCGGCGGAGACAGACGGCCGGCTAGTTTAATCTCCGCTTGAGCCGCGTTCGTCGCCAGCGCTCGCGAGCTTTTACCCGTGGCTAGAATGCGCGTGGTGATGTTATTAATTTGGACTTTATACGGAAAATTACGGCAACGGCGACGCCAAAAATCCGCCGAGAGTGTCCATATAATTGCTATCGCAAGGGTCAATGTACGGGGCAGATTTTGCGCCCCCCCTCTTAGGTGATAAGGGTGGGGGGCGGCTGCCCCCCCTGCCCCCCTGTGCGCACGCCTATGCTCCTGAGATGATTTTTTCCATGAGATTTGCAATGAATCGAAATATTTCTAACCTTCATAAGAGCCCCATAATAATACTCAGCTGCTTGAATGTTAATGCAATGTGCTTCTGTATGCACTCCAGGATGTAAAATTCGCTGCTCCAAAGTGCTCCCAGATGCAAAATTATCTGCTCCAAAGTGCTCCAAGATGAAAATTTTGCTCCTCCAAAGTGCTCCAAAACGGAAATTTTGCTGCTCCAAAAATTGCTCCAAATCAGAAGTCCTCGGTAGCATCACTGACTTTTGCATCAGTGAAGACCGGCGTGCAACCACACTCACGGCAGTGCAGGGACAGGTTAGACGACGGCCGCGCTTTCAAGGATAACCGGTGGTCTTGCAGGCGAGCATTCAGACAGCGGCCTGTCTGTCCAATGTAACATTTACCGCAAGTGAAAGGCACTTCATACACAACTCCTTTACTGCACACTGAAAGGCTGTCCCTGTGTTTTCATTCTACTACTATTCTACTACTAGTCCCACGTTTTTTCGCGCTATTTATTAACTTAAGTATAGTTATTTTCCTGCTAAGGTAATATATTTTTTTTATTTTATAGGCTCCAACATGTGACTAAACTTGTTACGTTGTGTTGTTGTTGGAGCACATTGAACACAGGACCAGCCCAGTCGATAGCAAAAGTAAAACTGTGTTTATCCTGGATACACAGATTTAGGACGTGTAACATAGGTGCTGTTAGCTGTCGATTTAGTCCAAAGATGATGCATAGATGGCAGGAGAATAGAAAACGACAGTACCGTTTTGCGCATATATAACAGAACTGTGATTAACTGTGTCAACATTGTATTATTTATGAAAAAAAAAAAGCCTTCTAAAAATCTTGAGCGTTCATGAAATATGGTAATTTCGTGTGCTTCAGTAACATTAGATAGTACACTATGTGATGAATCATGAATGTTTTTTAGACTAGTCTTATCTGTGTCATATAATTTGCATGCACAATGTATTACGTGCACATGAGCTATTATACAGGTTTTTTTTTTTTTCTTCGTGTGCATTTGTATTCCCTGGTGGCGCCGTTTCAGTAGTGTGTGTTCTTTTTTTTTTAGACAATACAGATTTTTTATGAAATCCTGTGATAGTAAGGCTCTTGTCGTTTTCACACACGCACTCCACATCGAGGCGGGAAATCTGTGCCGCAGTTAAAATGACACTGTTACCACTAATTAACAAAAACTCATTAATTAACCATTTAATTATTGACTTGAGGGTAGGTGTTTATATTACAAAGTTGTAGTGCGTACCAATTTATGGCATACCTATTTTTTACAAATCAGAAAAGTTGCACGTAGTTTGAGATATTGTTCATCGAATGTCAAGGGCGAAATCGAAACTGATCGCGCAAAGCGAGCATGAAGTCCGACTGTTCTGCTACGTCAGACCGGAACTACCCGTCACAAGGGCGCAACGAAATTTGAATGAAGGTGCTCTGCGGCCGTATGTGTTTGTGAAAAGCTGCAAGTCATCTCACTTGTGCCCACGCATCGCCTCATTTTCGCGCTTATCCGTTTCTTTTGAACTGTGCACAAGAAAACCACGATATCAACCTTCTCTTTGTCTGGGAAGCATAAAACTCCGGAACTGCCATTTCGGCGCTTCTTCTTGCAGACACGCGAAATGGTTATTCGCGCCTCTTTATAGTTTAAGACAGAAACAAATAAGCACCACCCATCGCACGCAGACATTAAGCTGTCTACCTCTGTATTTCAGAATGCTTGCTGATTTTTCTGGCCAGATTCTTCTTCTGCACACCTTCATTCGTATTTCGTCACTTCCCTGTCACTCGTCGTCCTGGTGTTCCGCTGCACTTTGTGCATGCCGGGTGCGATCAGTTCCGATTTTGCCCTTGAAATTCGATCATGAATATCTCGAACTACGTGCAACTTTCGTAATTTCCAGAAAATGGGTGTTTTAAAATTGGCACGCACTACAACTTTCTTATATAAACACCTGCCCTGAAGTCAATAATTAAAAAGTTAATTAACGAAATTTTGTTAATTAGTAGCAACAGTGCCATTTTAACTGTGGTAAAGTTTTACTGCCTCGACATAGAGTGCGTGTGTGTGTGAAAACGACAAGAGCCTTACTGTCATAGGATTTTTATTAAAAATCTGTATTGTTTAAAAAAATACACCCTGTATATATAAAAGGATAGCACTCTAAACTATGCCTTGCGTCTTGCCCCAAATGGAAAATTTCCTGCTACAGAATCACAGATTTCTGCTCCAAACCAATATCTTTTCAGCATCAAAAGCAGCTCCGAAACACCAAATGCTGCTTTTATTAGTGATTGTGTGAACTATTTTATTTATTAATTTTCTAGCACTTATGGTTATTTCATCTTGGTGGAAAAATGTTGCTTCTGAGCACACATGATTTCTCAAAAATCTCTCGGGGTGCATTCGCCTCAGATGATATGAAAGCCTTCTGATGCACCATAATTTGTCATCGTTTTGCAAAGCATGTATGTGCTGTGTGTCTTTAAAGCAATGTGTGCTACACACTTTGCTCTGGCTGATGTTGTTGATGAATAATGGTTGAGCCCACTTGTTTACACAATTCACATGGTGTGATGCTTGGTGCGGTTCTATGCTTCTGCCGTGCCATATTACCTCTGTCCATGTGACTGCCCACTCGACATGATAACTGTATCAGGCCTTTGCTAAAGCTGTTTCCAGCACCGGCGTGGCTCTGTGGTAGAATGCCTGACTGCCACGCAGAGTTCCTGGGTTCAATGCCAGCATGAACCGTGGTTTTTATTTCTCATTGTGTGCAAGGTCACACGAGTTTTTTACTGCACGCTGTGTCCAACTTCTGATAAGGCGCTTCTGCCTTAAAACGAGATTGATTATGCATTACATGAAAACAAATATGACAAGTTGTGTGCTTTTCCACCAGGTACCACGACTGCTGTTCAAGAAATTGGTGAGCCTGGAGTATGCCCAAATATGTAACCTTCATGCTGGAGAAGCTTATGCCATGCAAAACTTGACAAAGACTGATCGCTTGGGACTTTTGATTGCTGGAAAGTTAGTATTCACTACATCAATAATGGAATAGGTCACCTATTGCTGTTGTGACCAGTGCATGCAAATTCACATGCAGTCTGTTGCATTGTTTTGTCCTTAAAGGGACACTGAAGTGCATTTTGTATATCAAAGATGCCTTTTTTGCTATAGGCACTTTTTACTTTCTTGCTTGCTATTTCTGTGCTGTGCTATTTTACCATGCCTTCTTTTTTTGCTATAGGCGATGTTAGACATGACGTTGCAGCAGGCACAGCCTATAGGTGCCAGTAATTAGGCAATCATTTATGACCATAATGTAGCAACATGCATGCACACTCTGCCAGATCTTTTATTAAGCAGGAGAGATAGGTGTACTATTATGCGTTCTATCCATTCTGCCACCACTACCTGCCGTAGCTTAGTCTGTAAGGCGTGGCGTTGCCAAGCTTGAGGGTGCACATTCTATTCTTAGCCAGCCAAAATGCAAAGAAGACCCATGGGCTTAGATATAGATGCACATTAAAGAACACCAGGTGGTTAAATGACTCCAAGGTTCCCCACTATGACTTTGGCCCATAAAACCTGTGGGGTTCGCCGTCTACTCCAATGAAATCGGCCGCTCGTCGACATTGGGATAACTCGAAAACCATTTATTAAGCAAGCTTTAAAACTGTTAAGGCAACAAATGAAAATACATAAACGCAAACTTTCCCAAACACTTCCATGCCGGTGCCGTTAACCTTGGCCCCGGCGGACCGCACGCCGTGCACACACGCACACCTCAAGCAAGTTTGCCGACCACTCCCCCTTGGCCGTTCGCCATGCTCGCTTATGAAACATGTTTCGATTCGGGCACATGCACAGTGGCCCTCGCTGCTGGGTCTTATCACGTCCAGCGCGGTCATGGGCGAGGGTGGTGATTGGGTTGTTATCAAGGATTCCCCACAAACCCCAGCAATTATTCATAATTAATTCCGCCACCACGGCTTTGTTGCGCAAGAGGTGTACAGGCACCTCTGTCAGACACCAAAGAGGAAGGATAACTATAAGTGCACAGCAATAGAAATGAAAAAAAAAGTTGTGATGAATATGGTATTGCCATCCCAGCTGGGTGGAAGTGATCAGTTGAGGGAGAAAGGAAAAAATTACATCATCTCCCGCTAAAGGGGACACCATGAGGCGATGCGAAACCGAAGCACTTGCACGATGGCGTTCTGTTGGCGTTCGTTGGGCATGCTACCGACCTCGCGCCGTCGTAGCGTAGGAGAGAATGAGGTGCGTGAGAGGGGGGGAGTGCAGGAGAGCAGGGGGAGGAGGACGCGCATGCGCAGTGAGAGTGGTCACGCCACACACCACCACCACCGGATTGAACTCGGCCATAAGATGCTTCGCATCTAAAAGTGAATATTGCAATCTTTCATAGGCCGGCAAACTCACTCATGAGTCAACTCACTCGGACTCACTGAGACTCACACTGAGCCGTGAGTCTGAGCCTGGGTGAGTCCGGGTGAGTAATGTTTTGGTGAATGCGAGTCTGATTGAGTTCAGTTGAGGAATATTTTAGTGAGTCTCAGTCCGAGTGAGTCAGGATGAGGAAAATTTTGGTGAGTCTGAGTCCGAGTGAGCCCTTAGGGCAAAATATATTTCATGAGTGAGTCTGAGTGAGCTCCACATTTTCTGCCGACCTATGCAATCTTTATATCTCCGTTCATGTTACGTCCTTTTCAAATAAATTTTACAAAGTGTAATCTTGAAGGGCATCACATGTCAAGAAAAGGTGTTTCTGGGCCCCATTAAAGGCATCCTGAACCGCTTTTTTAAAGGGACGCTAAAGAGCAAAGCGATATTTCTCGCATTAGTAAAGTAGTCTTCCACGATACCAAAAACACCACGCCTGCTGCGAGAAGACGCTTAATAAACGAGAAAACGCGCAAAAAGAAAATACAGGTGGCGACGCCACCTGGGAATTCCCGCACCATTTGCCGTGACGTCACATATTTCTGACGGCGCCTGCTTGGGCCTATGTAGTTCCTAATCGGTTAAATCGAAGTACATTGTCCTCTGAGGGGGGCAGAGACTTTACATAACGAGTTTCTGGAAATTTCGTTGAGCCAGTGGCGCCAAAATACGTTAAATGCTTTTGGAAATCTTTTACGTCACGAGTTACAAAGTTCGGCGCAAAATTTAAAAATGCAACTTTATTTCACCATATGGTGGTGAAATAAACTACACAAGAGTTCTCCGAGCACACTTTATCAATCTAAACCAATTCATTGTTTCTCTTTAGTGTCCCTTTAAGTAATCATCGAATGAATTTAGTATCGGAGTCAATTGCCTCACGAATCGATTGCTGCAAACATTTCTCGAATCCGTGAAGAACGAGCTAAGTTAGAGGGGTTTGTCACACTCTTCAAGTGCTTTCTCTCATCCTGACGAGCACGCTGGAAGCTAGACAGGGCGTGGGGGAAAGAAGTTACGTCATGATGAAACGCAGTCGCTTTCTCCCATTGTGTATCCCAAGTGTGGCTACTGTGTGATGTTAGCAGGGACATGGCAGCACCCCATGGCAAGAAGCGCATCTTATCCAAATGCCGCTCTTGATTTACGTCGGCTATTAGCTAATAGCATGCTATCTGCAGTCTGACGCCAAACAGCAGGTGCTGGCAGCTCCAAAGAGCACTGCTGTACGAAAAGAGGGCCCTGAGAAAATGGTAACTTCGCCCTAAAAAGACAGGGCGTGCAAACACGGACACAAGAAAGAAGTCAGGACACCACAAACGCGCACCACAAACCGTGTTTGCACGCCCTGTCTTTTTAGGATGAATACTTACCAACTAGCTCAGCTCTCTGTTATTGTAAGGTAACTTCACGTTCCGCTTCTAAACTCTCCTTGCCACACACAACTGCAAAATCTGGCTGAGCTGTTCATAGCAGTGTCTGCTTTCCGCATGATGGGTTTTTTGCACCAGGGCGGTTCATGACCCTATTTAGTGTACCTGTACATAGCAACATACAAGTACACAGTGCAAATGAATACTGCCAGTATATTCAGGTTCTTGTAATATTTAACATGCTTTACTTATAGCATAAATGAAAAGGGATGACAAGTGCACTTGTGGGTATAGTGCTTACCACTGGAGTTTTAATCTCAACTACAGGTTATTTTCAATAGTAGCTGCTATTGAATAGCCACATTGCCACGAGTCCTGGCTAAACCATCGTGATATTTGCTATTTACCTTGGTACATGTATCTATAATTGACAAGCATCCTTATTATGCTTGCCTCTTTGTTAGGACATTTATTTACACCACTTTAGCAATTACAGATAAGGCATTACACATTATACACAACATTTTCTATTCCACGACCTACGTTTTTTACATGTTTCAGGGTCAGCGTACTGACAGACCATCATTTTTTACACTATATACATCCCCGTGAGTTCTTGGATTCTCCCGAATTTGAGTCTACTCGGTCTGGCGTTGATGACAAATTCAAGGTATTTACAACACTTTGTTGTGGACCTTTCTCCACAATAATAGGCTTTTCATTTGCAGATGATGGGGTTAGTCGTTTGTGTGTGTTTATGCTTGTTGTAACATTCCAGCATGGTTAGCAAGTTTAATTGAGTTTATAATTGAAATATCAAGTATTTTTATTTGTGAGAAGTTGTTTATTTTGATAGTGTCAAGCAATGAGCCCTTAACTACAGCATGAAAACACCTTGCAGCTTCTTTTCAACGAAAAGCAGAAACTTTTCGCTGGCATGTTTCATCATCCTCAGGCATGGTACGTGTACATGTTTCTGACCAAGTTGTGCAACTCTGCTACAACTGTCTGATGTTTCCAGGGCTTCAAGCCCCCCCCCCCCGGCAGTCCGACGGTGGCACTGTGGCACCCATTTCACAAGCGCTGGAGTAGAATTTCTTGACAGTAGTGCTTTGTGCGGGTAAATTATACTCTGCAATTTTCCGAATAATGATTTAATCGCGACTGTTTGGTTGACGGGGTGTCAGCAAAACAGAAGAAAACAGGTATCGTCGTGCTGCTGAATGCAATTCACTGAGACACTGAACACCACGGCTAACGCCTCCTGAAAGCACGGGTAGTGAAAATAAAAAGTCACAGTTTCGCCTTAAGAGCGAAGCAATGAATGCGATAGCAAGGAATAGGAATGTCACAGCAAGAACGGCAAGCAGCTATTGGCCGCGAGATCGAGCGGAGTCGCCACCTGGCGGCTACTGGCTGAAGCGCGCCTAGTGTGGATTGCTCCCTGCGTCGTCTGCTAGCCACGTCGTTTTTGCATGTGCGCGTACGTCCTGCAAATTCTCAAAGGGTGGTTTATTCTTTTATGTTAGCACGATTTTAACTGATTGTACGTATACCCAACATTGTGTACAGAAGCAAATGGGCTTGCTCGGCTGCATGCGCATTGTAATAAGATCAGTGAGTGCGACTTTCGAGAAGGCTGTGTATTGGTGTCGTGCCCTTCGTTCGCCAGAATCATTTCAGTGTTGATGCCACTTTCTGGTTCAAGCACATCGTAAAGTTCGCTTGGCATAGTCCCAAACATGAGGAGCATTAAATTGTGTGTGAATGCAGCGTTTTAGCGACTCGGTGGTAAACAAAAACGAGGCTCATGCACTTTTGCGTTGTTGTGAGGTGTATAACTGCGGCACTGTAGTTCATGATTAGCTTTAGTTGCGCTTTAGTTGCGCTCCAGCGAAATATTTCTATCGAGTGAAGTCTGAGACTTCGGTACTCAAACTGTCCCTTAAAAAAAACAGACAATGGAATGACACGGCAGTGATAAAACGGTATTGCCGCGCGAAATTTGAACTTGGGGCGAAATTTATGCAGAACCACCCGTGTTCTTAGCCCGACGGCGTGCCTTACATTTATGTCGTATAATTTCACGCAAAACCTCATCCTTTTTTTTTTCACATTATCTTGAGCGTTTGTGTGGAGTTGTTATAAATTGATGGAAGGCAGCGGATATTATTATTTTGAAAAAAAAAAAGACACTTTTTCCGCAAAATAACCGGACCTTTGTTGCATCACTGTCGTGCACGTAATCAATCGATGAAAGCTCTGTGCTAAACTCTTACCTGCGTATGCGTATTCGCGTGAACAGTGCTATTGAACTCATTGCACAGGAATATGGGCTGGTATACAAATGAACAAGAAGTAAACACTTAAGTAGTTCAGTCGTGCTACAGCAGTGCGTAGTACACACAACAAAAGCTAAACACGTACAGAGAAAACAACAATATATATATATAGTGCGTAAGCGCAGCCTGTCATCCAGGGCGAGCATCCCTTTCATCTGCAGATTGTGCTTCTCTCACTAATAATAGGAACGTTGGATGATCTTCGTGCACGGTCAATTCAACAATGAGGAGTGTATATATTACCAGTAAGCAGCAATCAACGCATTTTATTCGCCGACAATCGGCTCAAACTGCTCACAACGAAGCGCCGCTGTGTGCATTTCTATACGCGCCTCCGACCGCCTCTCCACACTAACGCGGCGACGCTGCTGCCGCCTATACGTCGATCTCGCGGCCAATAGAAACTTGCTGCGCCCTGAGCAAGCACAAAAGACGCAGGAAAAGAAAACACACAAGGCGAGTGCGAACTAACAACTGTCACGGCTAGACACTTGCAGCGCGCTGCTCAAGCACAAAGAAGGAGGCACGAAACAAAAACGCACAGGTATACACAGGGCGACTATCAGATCACTCCTTTCGCAAACGCGGCCGCTGCAGCGAGCAATGTGACCTTCGTGTGGTCTATAGCTTCAACGCAAACTTTGCCGTGAAAGTACAAGACGTACAAAACTCGCCCTCAAGAGATAATCGCACGAGAGCGTTCGAACACGCCCTGTATGTCAAAGTACAAGTCGAGGGCACACGCCCCAACTCCGGCGAAACACTACACAGTTTTATAATTGGGGACCCAAGAAATTTGTAAGTCGCCAGGACGCATGCGCAGAGCGCAAGCAACCCTCGGACTCTTGCGCTCGCGTTGTCCCAAGACCCTGCAGCACCTTCCTTTGGGCGGCAAACAAAACCGCAGAGCGCGCGACCTCAAGAGAAGAAAATAAAGACGGCGCTTGGCAGTGGCACGTGAAGCCATGGCTGGCGTTCCCTGTGGGCGTCGATTTTGGTCACCTCTAGTTAGTACATATTCCTGAGGCTAAAATTACAGCGCAAACGCACTTCTTTGTCCTTCTTAGTCCTTCCTTACTTCTTTGTCCCTGCACCCATATGAATATGATTTCATGTCTTCACGTATGTAATGCACTATCATCCTTGTTACGCGTTTTGGTTTGGAGCTATTGTTGTGTGCGCATGTGCGGTAATTTTGCCTTGGGCTTATATATGAATTGGCATATGAAAGAATAAAGCAGTTGTTAGTCGGCGCTTGTGTCGTACATTTCTTTTCTTCGTGGGTGTCTTGTGCATTTGTGCTGTCATTTTAGCCTCATGATTCTGGTCGCAGTGTAACATATATACATGATTCTGGTTCAGCCGTCTCGTTTCTTCCCTCCTATGGCATAAGTCTACAAGAGCCAAAGCGTTTCCACTAGCCCGCGCCACCACGAGCCACGGGACTCTCTTCTTTTTCGATGGCCGAGTGGCCACGAGTGGCGTGGCACTACAACCCCAAAATGGAAAACTAGCGCGGGTCGCCAGCGATATACGACGCAAACGTAGCGCGGGCAACGATGCAGCATGGCTCGCGTCTTGCATAATTTTAATTTCGCCACGTGTGGCGTCCCGTACGTGCGTTTTACCCAACGCCGCGTGCGTTTGTATTCTGCCGTTAGTATCCTGGAGAACGAATGAGCCATGCCGTAATTGTATAAGGCAGCGAGCTGCGGAGCGAGGGGTCGCAGGTTAGAAACCCCGGTCGAGCGCTTCGGAATTCTTTTCTTCTGAATTATTTGCGGCTTTTATTTATATATACATACATATACATATCTGGGGCATGACGGCGACGGCAAAAATCCGCCGAGAGCGCCCATATAATTGCTATCACAATAAAATATAGCATTGTCGCGCCTGAGGTTCTGAATCCAGTGAGTCAACTAATGTTACTTTAAGCTCACATATCTATAAGCCTTTACATCCCAAGTTGCTTTTGAAAAATCTTTCCGAAAATAATTTCGTTTAATGCTTGATTGGATTGACACGTTGAATAAATGCCGGAAATACATTCGGAATAATATATGTATTTGTATAGTATTCATAAGGATTTGTTCAGTTCTAGAGACAGTTGGCTTCACTGCACTGAGATCATCGCAAACACCTCTCTTAACGCTTGATCTATAGCATATATACATACAGTGAATCTCATTGATACGATTCTGCATAATACGTTTTTCAGCTTAATACGTTTTTGTTTTTATTCTCGGCCGACATCCCTTGGAAATAATGCATTATCGTGCATTTAATACGATCACATTTTTGCCCAAAATTGGATAACACAACCGCGAAAGTGAACCTTGACCAATATATCTAAATATCCTGCCTTCATTCTTCGGTATGCCAGCTAGCACCGCGTTCCAACAACCCACGATCCGCGCGTTGCAGAGCCGCTGGGGATACAGCAGCATCGGTTTTGCGGTGAAAAGATCGCTGCAAGGCGATCTTTTCTATTTATATGTATATATATATATATATATATATATATATATATATATATATATATATATATATATTGCCGCTTTATGCCCCCCCCCCCCCTCCAATGAAGGGAGACTAAGCCCTGGATGTTTCAAAGATGAGATTAACAGTGCAACGAACAAAAGACGAGGACAGGTGCCCGTCCTCGACTTTTCTTTCTGTTGTCTTGTGTTTGTGCGTTAAAGGGGCACTGACACAAAATTTCGCGGCCGACATAGCCTGCGGGATCGATTCCCGTGAACATGCGTATATCATCTGCAATATATCAACAGCGAATATAGCTTGGAAGGTATTTTAAATGAATTTTGAAGTTTGCGTGAACGATCGACATCCTCGCTCTATCGACACTCTCAAAGGGGACCCTGGGAACCCGCTGCTTCCGTCACCTGACCACGCTACAACAAGTTATGATGACGTCATAGCCGCCATGTTTTTTTTTTTTTTTTTTTTTTTTTTTGCCGCGTTTGCTCCAGCAGCCTACTTCCCGGCAGCTGCTCGCGAAATGTGCGGAAAGGCGTCACAGTTCTGTGTGCTGACATGATCGAGTGCTGCACCCGCTAGGTGGTGATAGTTGCACCCGGAGGCTTGTCGTTTTTGAAACCGAAACTGACACTGGTCGGTAATAGGGAGCCCGCAATTAATCATCTGTCGCGCGTTGCAGCAAACAATGTGCCGTGTTATGACTAACAGGTGCCCCAGCAACAAATTGCAGCAAAAAAACGCGAGGCTAAAATTTTTGATGTCCGTACCCCTTTAGTCCCTTCTTTGAGACATGTACCAAGTAGCC
Organism: Rhipicephalus sanguineus; assembly: GCF_013339695.2. NCBI lineage: Eukaryota > Metazoa > Arthropoda > Arachnida > Ixodida > Ixodidae > Rhipicephalus > Rhipicephalus sanguineus. The sequence goes on along the minus strand of NC_051181.1, from coordinate 171,990,828 downwards.
TGCCTTTCGCCGTTTGTTCAGTCTGATGGTCCTCAACAGGTGTCTATACTGGCTGTGACCCCTTGCCGATACCTGTTCTGGCAGCGTTCCAACCTGGAGTACTTGCTTATCAAGGAGCCTCAGCTGGCAACTGTTGTGTCGCTGCTGATTGCTCGGGACATCACTTCCAAGCTGTATGCTATGAATGAAAAGGCAGGTGTTATTTGCTGCCTACTTCATTATGGTGTACCATACATACTCTTTGAATTGAATTCTACAGGTGCAGATATAAAATTGACTAGTTAATGTCCTAAAACAACTCATCAAATAGAGATGTTTCATTAGAAGGCCCATGGTTTAATTTTGGCCACTTTTGGTTCCCCAAGTCCGTGTACATTGCATTGCATCTTCGTCAGAATGCAGCCACAGCATCTATAAATTGAACCTCCAGCTGTGAACACTAAAAGGTCACAGCCACTGAGCAACCACGGCATGGCTGCTGTTTGGGGAGTTTTGTTGCACCAGCATATGTTCCCATCATGATTATGCCTACATTTTAGCTTTGCTCGTTTACGTGTACACATTTTAATATTCATTTCAATCCTTGTTGGTCAGGAATGCACATCAATTGGTGTTGTTATTTAAGGGGGTCGCGGGGATCAAGTCGCGAAAATAGCCAAAAAATCAATTTTTGAATAACAAACACTCCTTTTGGCATCTGTGGCCTCTTATTTATGCAGTGTCTAAATGATTACATCGAAAACGCACTCTAAGTGTCCGAAAAAAATTAAATAATTTTGTAAGTGAGGTCGGTGAAAAAGAAGCCCAAAATCGCGTTTTTCCTGCCACCGAGCGCCGCCATCTTGGCATCGTTTCAAAGCTCAAAGTTCCGCCTTTCCATTCCCGCCCTTTTTGCTTATGATCACCGCATAGAAAAAGCACAAAAAAAAAAGGCGAAACGTTCTCATGAACCTTGCAATGTACGCGGCGCTCCTATTGGCGGAGCGCGCGACACCGTTGGGAGGCACTTTTCTATTGGTTGTTGCCGCGACGACGGCCACTGTGTTTACGAGCGGAGTTATAGTGTACTCGAATATTCTAGTACACTTTAGCGGAATGCTCGCTGCTTGATCACTCCGTGGCCGTAAGCACGTGAATCGCCGCTGTTCGAAAGGTGACGCGTGTAAGGGCGGCAAAGTGCAAACCTATTTAGTTTCGTACGGACGAAAACGGGGGACACGTATCGCATGGATCTAGGGATGGTAAAATCAATGAACGATTAATCGATTAAAGGAGCACCGTTAATCGATTAATCGTCATCTATTTCCGCCTTTCAGTTAATCGAATTAATCGGTTAAAACTCTTCGATTAATCGATTATGGCAAACCCCCCGCCCTGTGCGCATGAGTGCGAGGCGAGCGATTCCGAGACGCAGAAGTCGAGCGTAGCTACTCTTTCTCACTACCGCGCATATTTGTACGGTAGTAGAACAAGCCCAAAGCCGGCGGCGGCCCTATCCCATAGAGGCAGAAATGAACTCGCAGGCCTGGTCTCTGTCGCTGCCAGGGCTTGGAGACAGACGCGTACGGCGTCTATCTCCAAGCCCTGGCAGGAGGCGGCCGCACCCCAACGAGGCAGAGATGCACTTGACCTCTTCTCATCGGTCACAGCCTACTGCATTCACCTCCTCTCGTCCCCTTTCTTCTGTCGTGTGCTGGTAAACCGTCGGCAAAAAGCACGTGATGCTTGCTTGCTATGTTGCGTTATTATTATTTTGGTGCGTATAATGTTTCCTTTGTCATGTCATTATGGCGAGCAATCGCAAGAGCAGCGCGGTGTGGATGTTCACAGAACATTAAAAAACGACAACTGCAATGTGTGATAAAGGTGGTAGGAATTAATCGAAGCCAGCGACGGAAACTCTTTAGATATCACCTGCTTCTCGCCCACTTTATTCATGTGCCCAAGAGTCATCCTCCAAAACGTCGTCCTCCAAAGAAAAATGGTCATAACTAAAATTACAATGTTGAAGACTCCGTTCCCGAAGGCACGAATCTGCCTCTTCAGGTAAGTTATAACTATCTCGCTACTTAGCCAAGGCCCTTTGGTAGGGGTGTGCGAATATTCGAAAATTTCGAATAACGAATCGAATAGCGTTCTATTCGATTCGGTGCTCGAATCGAATAGTGCATATCCGAAATATCGAACAGTTTTCGAATACTTTTCGAATAATCAGCAACGGCGAAAAATGCTTGAAGGAACGAGACGTCGGAGCAGCGAGAGGTAACTTTTCTTGTTTTCGACGTCGAATTACCCAGATGCATGCAGCCCATGTACTTACGGGACTTTCGACGCAAGGTTGAACACAGAATAAAGACGTTCTTGCTTAAAAGTCCAGTGTCGCCGAGGCGACAGTTTCATCAATCCACCATCTGATATTAACTCATGAAAATCGCTGAGTAGTTATGTATCAGTTTCATTTAAAAACTATTTTAAAAGTACCGCCTTGAATATTGTAGTTACTTCCACATTTCAGCCTGCAGGTACAAAATATTTCGAAGGCTCGCGTTGCTGCTCTGTACAAGTTTGCTTAGTTTATATATATGGGGTATTTTTTGTCGGTTAAAAGTAATAGTAATGCTCCTTTGTTAACGATTGTGAATATTTCTTTCCAATAAAATGTGTTGGGATTCAGGGGCTGTATCGAAAATTGTTACCTTACCAGTCTAAGGCTGTTTTAAAAATGGTTGCCTTACTATTCGAAAACTATTCGAACATTATTCGGTTTGTATTCGTATTCGATTCGGTGTCATCACTATTCGATTCGTATTCGATTCGGTTCCAATCTTCACTATTCGCACACCCCTACCCTTTGGGTAACTTAGCTTGAAAATCAGGTCGCTCTTCAATTACATAAGCGACTTTTATGTTTCAAGATGTTGGACTGTTGTTAATTCGTATTCGTTCAAAAAGCTGCGTTCTCTTCGCAGGACCTCTTCGTTGGTGTCTGTGTTTTCTTGCACTATGGCTTTATTGAATGAAAGCAGGTCGCTCTTCAATTACATAAGCGATTTTTATGTTTCAAGATGTTGGACTGTTGTTAATTCGTATTCATTCAAAAAGCTGCGTTCTCTTTGCAGGACCTCTTCCTTGATGTCTGCGTTTTCAGCGCTATGGCTTTATTGAATGAAAGCAGGTCGCTCTTCAATTACATAAGCGATTTTTATGTTTCAAGATGTTGGACTGTTGTTAATTCGTATTCGTTCAAAAAGCTGCGTTCTCTTCGCAGGACCTCTTCGTTGGTGTCTGTGTTTTCTTGCACTATGGCTTTATTGAATGAAAGCAGGTCGCTCTTCAATTACATAAGCGATTTTTATGTTTCAAGATGTTGGACTGTTGTTAATTCGTATTCGTTCAAAAAACTGCGTTCTCTTTGCAGGACCTCTTCCTTGATGTCTGCGTTTTCAGCGCTATGGCTTTATTGAATGAAAGCAGGTCGCTCTTCAATTACATAAGCGATTTTTATGTTTCAAGATGTTGGACTGTTGTTAATTCGTATTCGTTCAAAAAGCTGCGTTCTCTTCGCAGGACCTCTTCGTTGGTGTCTGTGTTTTCTTGCACTATGGCTTTATTGAATGAAAGCAGGTCGCTCTTCAATTACATAAGCGATTTTTATGTTTCAAGATGTTGGACTGTTGTTAATTCGTATTCGTTCAAAAAGCTGCGTTCTCTTTGCAGGACCTCTTCCTTGATGTCTGCGTTTTCAGCGCTATGGCTTTATTGAATGAAAGCAGGTCGCTCTTCAATTACATAAGCGATTTTTATGTTTCAAGATGTTGGACTGTTGTTAATTCGTATTCGTTCAAAAAGCTGTGTTCTCTTTGCAGGACCTCTTCCTTGATGTCTGCGTTTTCAGCGCTATGGCTTTATTGAATGAAAGCAGGTCACTCTTCAATTACATAAGCGATTTTTATGTTTCAAGATGTTGGACTGTTGTTAAGTCGTATTCGTTCAAAAAGCTGCGTTATCTTCGCAGGACCTCTTCCTTGGTGTCTGTGTTTTCAGCGCTATGGCTTTATTGAATGAAAGAAGCAAGGTGATGCGCCAACGCTCAACAGTGAAGTTTGTTGTTTTCTGTAGATTTCAGACGTGCGAACGCATCGTCTAGTTGCTTAATTTGTTTGTGTTCGTTTTCGGCTCCACGCTGTTTTATCGTGTTTCATCGCACGAACTCAGCTCTCCTTGCCTTTGATAAACTAGCTATTTTCTTCACCTGCAATGTCTACGGCAACATCTTTGGGTATTTTATTTAGCTCTCAGGTCCGCCGTGGTGGATAAGTCGTTACGGCGCTTGGCTACTGACTCGAAGATCGTGGATTCGAACCCGGCCGCGGTGGTCGCATTTCGATGGAGGCTAAATGGCAGAGGCCCGTGTACTGTACGATGTTAGCGCACGCTAAAGAACACTAGGTGGTCGAAATTTCCGGAGCCATCCACTACGGCGTGCCTCATAATCATATCGAGGTATCATATCATATCGAGGCCGCAACTGCCAGCTGCCAGCAGCTGCCGCGTGACACGAGCGCATACGCGATCGTCATCGTCTTCTACGCGCTCGCAGCCGCCGAGCGTCCCCATACTGCCCCCTCCCCTGGGAAAGAGGTGAGCAAACGCGAACTTCACAACGGTAGCCCGCGCACGTGTCCTGACTATCCTTGGCCACAGCGGACTGCGCGTGGCACACACGACCACATGCCGGCGCTGTCCGCCCACAACTCTCTGTGGGACCTCATGGGCTGCCGGTCATGGGAACTGCTGACGCGTGCAGCAGAGGCAACTCTGCTGCCGCCCGAAGACGGAGGCGCACCGGACTCGCTCAGGTTGATGACCACGGTCGTCAGCATGACCACGGTCGGGAGCAGGATGAAATGCCGATGCTCCTGGTGCAGCACTGGCCCCACCGAGCTAGCGGGCACAGTAGACCTCCTGGCACTGACGTTGCCTGGTGCCGTTATCGTAGCCGTTTGGCTGTTTTGCCGTTGTAGCCGCCCGGACCATTCGCGTGTGGGTGGCGGCCACTGCTCCACATGGTAGTCGTCAAACACTGGCGGCCTAGGCAGCCATGGAGGTGCAACGTCCCCATAGAAGACTTCGCTGCATGTGCCTTCGACGCTCCCTCTTCGGGCCTCGCTGATGTTGGTAGAAGGGCGACATTGAGACATCTGCACCTTGACATAGTTTCGGTCTGCCTCTTCGTCCTTGTACTTGCCGCTGCTAAACCGCTCAGCGTACACTGGTGTGGGTTCAGCGATGGTCCAATGCATTGTCTCCGACGGAGACGGTCCATTGTACGGTTCGAGCTACGATGTTGCGAATTCCTCATTCGGCTTTTCGGGTCTCGCCCTCTCACTTTTCTCGGATATCTGAGACGTCTCGGATTTCTCGGCCCTGTTGTCCGAAGCTTCTTCAACGGGTTTCTTCTCAACACCTGCAGCATCATTCACGTAATCGTCGTAGTCTGCATCGCCGGCATCCACGCACTTCGTTTTCTCGTCCCACTCGCCATCGCGGACCATATCCGCCTCGTAATATTTTACTTCCTCCGCATCCTCTTCGGCTTCACCATCCGCGCCGCTGGCTGCTGCCTCCCAGCCACCAGTACCGTCGTCACCTCCCGTATTCTCCTCGGCTCTTCCTTCTTCAGCGACGTCGGCTTCACCATGCCGGAACTCCCCGATCTCTTCGTCACCACTTTGCCACTCCCTGACCTCTTTAACGACTTCGGCTACCTTCCGTTCGCCACGTCGAGACTTCTTGGCCTCCGCACATTCTTTGTGCTTTCGAGTTTCCTCGTCACCATGCGGCAATTCATGTGCGGTTTTTCTCCCGTCCCTGTTTTTGTTTTCCTTTTCCGCCTCTTCTTCCTCATCTTTTCCCGTTTCTTCACGGCCGCCGCGTCGTCATCCCGGGACTTTCTGACCTCTGCTTCAAGGTCGTCGCAGTCACCGGCCGTGTCCTCAACAATTGCGTCGTCCAACGCCATGGTCGCCTCACCGTTCCTGGTGTCTGCACTGTCGTTGGCGGACGATGCATCGCCACCGCGTCGCTGGTCGTCCCGCGGTGCCGGCCCACCGCACGAGCCTCGACGCCGACCTCGTCAGCGCACGCATCGTCGCCGCCTTCGTCGTCAGCCCTAGGTGCCGCCTCGCTGCACGAGCGCGCCACAGCCTCCATGGCCTGCGCGGGCAGCGGGACGCCGAGGTAAGCACCGAGGTGCTCCAGGGCGATGAAGGCACGCCGCTGCTCATCAGGGGTCATTCTCCCGGAAAGGCAGAGGCGCATGAGGGTCTGGACCGGCTGAAGCAAGAGGACGAGGTCGTAGACTCCGTAGGCGGCCATGTCCAGGAACGCCCGCTTTAGCGCCCACACAGCTCCTCGAAGGCGATATCGCCGTGCCGGGGGCCGAAATCAGGAGCTGGTGGGATCCGGCGTACGTTGATCGGGCAGAACATGTCGGGGCGGGGTCCTACCCGTTGGGTGCCAGATGTAGGGTTTTGCGGCTGCAGCCAGCCCTGAACCCTTAAGAGATGAGGCCGAGACCTGAAGAGACACGTCTTTACTGGTGTAAGCCTCGGCCGCATGCTTGCTTGCTTGCTTGTTCCTTGCATTTGGCTCACTACCCACAACGGGGGGATTGGCCAAGAAGCCGGCGGTTACAGTCAATTGGAACATTGGGTTAAAAAAAAATAATAATAAAGGTCAGGGAAAGGGAAAAGTGGCTTTCTTCAAGTAGAATAAGGCGATTCTCGTGATACGAGAAAAGGAAATAACGATATAAATAAGATTTTGTTTTCGGGGAAAGGGGATGGGAAACAATAAATTGATAAACAATGGATTACCAAGGTAATCTCATCGTGTCAATCAGGAATTCGCAGAGGGCCCCACAGACGTTCCTTTTACTGAACTCCAATGAAGCAGCCCCAAGGGAGAGGATATTTAGAGTACTTAGCGGTATTCCTAATTTTTTGAATAAAATTTCAAAGCATTTTTTCCTTTGGTTTTTAAAACGGTGGCATCTTAGTAGATAATGGTCGATATTTTCGGGTTCGTTACAGTTGGGACACAAAGGGGATGGGACCAGACCAGACCTGTTTAAGTAGAAATTAAGCGGTGGAATACGACATCTTAATTTAGTGATGGATACTTCCAATTTACGCGTGGGACACCATTTATTATCCCATGCAAAATGCAAGTGTGAATATTCTGAATTCGGTATTTTAGTCTTTTCTGAGTCTTCAATAAGAGAAAATTTTCTGAACCTCGCCGCTGTGACATAAGCTGTAAGAAGCATAACTGACAAAACTGGACCTTCAAGAGATACTCTCACGAGTGAGTCAGCCATCTCGTTTACAAATATTCCACGATGACCTGGAACCCATATGAGCCTCACTAGGCGAATTTTTATCGGGATTAATGATCTGAATGTGTTTAGAATAACTGACTCCAAAGTTGAAGTGAGGGACGAACACATAGATAATGAATCGGTCACTATAACAGCTTGCGAATGATTTGCAGGAAGTTTTTGAAGGGCTAAAATAACTGCCGTTAACTCCGCTTCAAATATAGGAGTATAATCTGGAAGGCGTAATGAATATGACCAGGATAACGATTGGGAGAAGATACCCACACCTGCTCTCTTATCATTCATAGATGCATCTGTTGCAATTACATTATTAATTCCTAATTGTAAGAGGTGATCTTTGAATACGCCAATTAAATACTTAGAGGGCAAGAGTTTGGCATTTGCTGGGAATATGTCGTCGAATTCTATTTTTACATTGTATATGGATTTAGCTAATAGAATGATTTCGGAGATATTAGCATTCAGGGGTTCCAGTAATGTTTGAACAAACAAAATCTGAGGTTTATGAAGACGGGACCAGTGCTCATTGAAAAAAGCACTCAATTCAGCAAAAAATACGAATTGCAACCGTCTTGGAGTAGCCTCATATAATTTTAAATATGTTTTAACTGTCAACATACGGAATCTGCAAGCAAGAGTAGGTACCCGAGCTTCTTGATACAACACGCTATTAGCTGTAAATTTAGGAACGCCAAGACAACTCCGAAGAGCTTGGCGCTCTAAGAGAACCAAAGGATGAATCTTGTATGCTGGCCCACCAGAAAAAAGCACGCAACCAAATTCAAGAATCGGGCGAACGTACATACGGTAAATCATGATCAGAGTATCTCTGCGTAGCCCGGAACGGAGCCGACCAAGTTTAGTTATCATTTCGACAGCGCGTGTAGCCTTAGCTTTAACATGTTCAATGTGACTACGCCAGCTCAGTTTTTCATCATATATTACTCCCAGATATTTAATACAGTCTACTTGGGGAATTCTTTCTTGCCGGTAGTGAAGAGAAATATTAACAGGCATATTTAAAGGAAAAACAATTATGGCACTTTTGGTAACATTTAGTTTCATTCGAATATCTTCAAACCAGGATTCTAATGTTGCTAAATATGATTGCAACGTTGAATGGAGTAAATGTATGTCATAATCAGATGCGAAAAACGCAATGTCATCTGCGTATACATACACTTGTACCTTATCACACAGTGGAATCGAACTTAACAAGATATTAAATAAACAGGCGAAAGAACAGAGCCCTGGGGAACACCTCTCGTTTGACTATACTTAGACGTAGAAACGCCTCGTTGGGAGCAATAAAATTTTCTATCTTTTAAAAATTCATACAGCCAATTTGTAATATATTGCGGAAAATTTAATTTGTTGAGGGCATTAAGGAGAATGATATGTTCAACGCTGTCATATGCCTTGGCTAAATCTAGGGTTACTAAAGCCGATAATTGTCGTCTGTGCCGGGAAAGCTTTATACGAGCCTCTAAATCGACATGTGCACACCATATCGAGCAACTGGGTCGAAATCCAATCTGGCACGCGCTCAGTATTGCATTATCTGTGATAAACTTCATAATTCTTATGTATAGAATTCTTTCTATTAATTTAACGACATGGGACGTTAGAGCGATTGGTCTAATGTTGTCTATCTGCATTCCCGCTCCCTGTTTTTTGAGAAGGGGAACAATTTTTGCAAGTCTCCAGTCAGCAGAAATCCAGCCATTTCTAAGGGAGTGGTTGACGACGTTAAGAAGATCGTCTGGAGAGATATCAAATAATATCTTTAACACTTCTGATGTAACTCCATCTGGGCCTGGAGCTGAATTAGGGAGAAGGCGAATGACATGCGCAAGTTCTTCCATATTTACTTCGATAAAATCGTTCACACATGAATGCTTTACAAACTTGTAACTGTGATGTAAATCGCTTTTCAAGGCCCGATGCAATTTCAGTTAATAAATCTGCCAATTCCTTAGGTGAAAGAATAACCGAGTCATTGTTTACGGGCGCTGCAATAGCCTTACGACTACGAAGAAATCTAAACAGAGCTTCTTTATTACCACTCTTGGATAGAAAATTATATCATTTTTCGTCATATTCATCTTTCGCTAATGATACTGTTCTTTTGAACATAGCTTTAGCATACAAATAATTTCGCCAATTAGTAGGACTTTGGTTTATAAGAAGTTTCTTCCAGGCCGCTTTTCGGTGTCGATAATCTCTTGCACAATCCGAATTTCACCATGCACACACTGAATTTCCTTTTGCTGACGATACAGTGAACTGTGATTTTGTTATAGTACGTTTTAAAACTGAGCAGAGACTCATAGCTTTAACATTTCTCTCCATACTAGACAATGATGACAAAGTTGACTGTAAATTCTTTTTAAATTTGGAGTAGTTTACAGAATTTTGCGCCTGGTAGTCTACCGCTAATACTGGGATCTTGACTTCAAATACAAGTGGACGGTGATTACTACTTGTAGCAGTATCAAGCACAGTCTAAGACGAGATTAAAACGTTTGAGCTAGCGAATGTTAAATCTAAGACGGATCTCGAGGTACGTCGAACAAAAGTGGCAACTTTGGAATTTAGACATATAAAGTTGTTTGTGTTGGTCCAGTCCCATAACCGTTTTCCCGATGTGTCTGTGCGGAAACCCCACGACACATGATGGGGGTTGAAGTCTCCCGCAAACAGAATGTTCTTTTTGCAGAAGCTCAGAGTGACATCAAGAGCGCTCTCATCTTGTATCCGAGCCGGAAAATAGTTATTAACTATGGATAGTGGAGCGCAGCCAGGAAGGTTTAATTCCACTACCAAAAGTTCATAGTCAGACGACATTGCTTTATAAGCTATCATCGCTCTATGGCAAAATTTTGAAGAAATGAAAACAATTAGTCCTCCACCACCTGAGTTTCTGTCCAATCGATAGCATTGATAATTTTTAAAATAAAAGTTCTGATCAGCTGACAACCAAGTTTCTTGTAAAAGTACAATGTCGGGAGATTGCTGAGAAATAAGGTATAATAAATCTGTAGCTGCAGAGAGAATTGAACGGCAGTTCCACTGAAGCACCCTAAGACACCCTATGATGATGATAGACGAGCAGTGGAAACTGCCTGCTCTAATATACTTTCAACAGGTCAGCCCTAGTCACGGATTCCTTCACACACTTGTTTTTGGATTCGAAGAATTATGGAGCTTGTTAGTAGGCGATCTGGTGCGTTTGAGAATACGGGCATCCATATCAACGTCCCAATTGCCCATTGAATCTGAATCAGAGATGTAATCTTGGTCAGTCTTCTGAGAGGAAGACGGTCCTGCTCCATAATTGGTGGGGGCAACAATCTGATGTTCAGCAGGCTTAGTGATTGGAGCGATAGGAATTTGGAAGCGCTTTGTGATCGTCTCAGAAACACCAGCCAACTGGGAAGATATAACCTGAGTCAATGAGTCGGACAGATTTAGTAGAATATTTTCGAGAACCTTTTCTACCGCCTTCTCTACCACAGCTGAAATGGAGTGGAAAAATGTTGCGTCCATGCCGAGAGGCTGACGGGCTGTTACACCGGCATATCCCTGTGTCCTGCTTTGAACTTCTGCTAGAGCTTCTCGACGAGAGCATCGTCTCCTTTCAATAATTTTAGCACCTGAAGCTCTTTCGATCTCGCAGGGCAGTTAGAGTCGTCAGCAGAGTGATTTGCTTTACATAAGCAACATGACTCATTGCCTGACTGGCACTCATCAGTACTATGTTCGGCCCCACAGATGCGGCAGCGAGTATCAGACCGACAACCGTTGACACTGTGTCCATAACGCCAGCATTTGGAGCACTGTAAAGGACGAGGAGCTAGAGCTTCGTCCCTGTAGATAAGCGGCCATGCTTTGATCTCCGAAGGGCGATTTGTCCCAGCAAATGTTGCGATCACTGTTTCAGTAGGGACTTTCGTATTGTCTACTTGTCTGGTACAGCGGTACACAGAGATTACTCCTGCAGGGGAAAAAATGTCCAAGACTTCTGCTGGACTTAGGCTTGTGTCTACTCCACGGACTAAACCTTTGCAACATGCTAGATGAGGTAGGATAAAACAGCTCACCGGATGTGAGGCAAAGGTAGTACACTTCAGTAGGTCTTGAATACAAGCCTGGTCTGGTGAACAGCATAGGATTCCCCCACGTCCAAACTGACGAACTTCGGTTATCAGTAGGGAATGAGAAGTGATCACACGAAGTTCTGTCTGAATGGCCTTGGGGTTCTTCATACGGATGAATCCACCATTGGTCGGCACCAAAGCAACAGGAACGTTGCGGTTTCAATCGCGGAGGAACAATTCCAAGGGCAGATTCTGAGGGGAAATAGAGGCAGACCAGAGGGAAGCCCTCTGGCCCGCAGAAGAGACAGACATCAAAGAAAACGGGAAGTTACACTTAAATGAGGCGTGCACTCAAGACAAATATGAAAGGAGAGAGATCAGATAGAAATAACCGCCGGCTACTTGACCGCAACCCTGGAAACCATCAACACCAGGACTGAGCTCCGCCACCACCAAGCACACACTTCGAACGAGGCAACCACGTCCAGTTGTCCGTGCTGCACGCGCAAACTGCCAGCTGCCAGCAGCTGCCGCGTGAAACGAGCGCATACGCGATCGTCATCGTCTTCTACGCGCTCACAGCCGCCGAGCGTCCCCATAATATATATATAATACTAAGACAAAGGGGTGAAGCAAGCTAATAATATTTTTTATTGTACTATATACCAACTAGCCCAACTGTCCGCCTTATAGCGTATATACACCCTTTTCATGATTGTAAAGCTAGCTTTCCTGCGATGCAGTTAGCCCAGTTCGCAGCAGTTAGTCTAGTCACTTCCGCAAACAGCGTGTTCAAGCGCAGTTTGCTTGCGCTATGACGTGGAAAATGTAGACTCAGCAGCTCTATTGACATAAACACACATAATAAACAAACCCCAGCACGTGGAACTACGACCTCGTCTCCACTTGAAGCACAACAGGTGCCGCCTTTAGTTCGGCGAATATGAAGCGCAAGGAAGCGCGCTCGCGGTTTATGAAAGTAGTCTAAATGACCCTGGAGAAATGCACCTTTCAACTAATGCTTGCACTCCCACGGCAGCCAGCCAATAGAGGCCCCCGTCTTCTGCTGTTACGCGAAAGGAGGACAGTCGCGAAATACAATGTGTTCTAATAAGAACTAACAGACAAAAAAGCCAAGGAAAGTATAGGGGATGTTATTTGTAGTAATTATGGTGTAAATGTGAAGAAAGTAAAGTGGACGAAAAGGTAACTTGCCCCGCAAGTTACAGCGGCAACTCGGGGGAAATCCTGACACGGTGTACACAGATGTCGCCCGATCCGGTACCAACAAGTATGCCCTCGCAGTCGTAGGAGCGGCCGCAGGTCAAGGGCTTCTGACATGCGCCACTACTCGAGCTGCGTCCGCGAATACCGCAGAAGCTTCAGCCATCGCGCTAGCTATTAAAACTAAGGATATCCTGGGACAATCATCACTTATCCTTACCGATTCCAAGGTCGCATGTAGACTCTTTCTCACCGGGAGACTACCACACAGCACCATTCGCCTATTAGGACCCGACCTAACGCAGGACCATGCGATCATCTGGTGCCCGGCTCATGCAGGACTCGATGGCAATGAGAGAGCGGACGGCGCAGCTCGTGCTTTTATCAACCGAGCGGCCGACCACTCCGACGAAAGCCCTTTCTTACCGCGAGACATCCTTGAGCACCAACGGCTTGAGCGATGACAGTACAGTCCACCCCACCCTGATCTATCCGGGCGGGACTCTTACGACTGGCGCCGCATACAAACACATACATATCCGAACCTTTCTTTGAAACATGCCATTCACCCCACAATGTACAGTGATAGCTGTCCGTGGTGCGGAGGCAGGCCCACTCTCGCCCACATAACGTGGGATTGCCAGAACAGGCCACCCGAAATTAACTCGCCGCAAATAGCCGGCAAAATTTCCGGAAGGGAGCAGTGGGAGACTTTGCTCGCCAGCGGGGATCGGGTGGTGCAACTAGCACTCCTCGACCAGGCGCGGCGGGCCGCTCAAGCCAGTGGAGCCCTGGAATAGGGGCCCCACCCACCCGCTCCCTAAACACTTTTTTCTTTTCTTTTTTCCCTCAATAAACGTTTTGATATATATTGCCCCTGGCAGGGACCGAGCCTGCGACTTTCGAATAACACATCCGATGCTCTACTAACTGTGCTACAGCGGCGGTCATCCCCCGGTCCACTTTATGGGCTATATGTGTGTGTTTCTTTGTGCTTAACAAAGAAAAACGAGCCCTTAAAGTTGTCCTTTTTTCGTTTTTATGTTCTAATGTCCGATACAATAGACACGCTCACAGTTCGGGCTCCTCTGTGGTCTAGTGTTTGCGGTGCTCGACTGCTGACCCGAAGGTCGCAAATCCTGGCCGCGGTGGCCGCTTTTTCGGTGGAAGCGAAAATGCTTGAGGGGCGTGACTTTGATTTAAGTGCACCTTTAAGAACCCCAGGTGGTCGAAGTTTCCGGAGCCCTCCAATACGGCGTCTCTCATAATCGTATCGTGGTTTTGGGACATAAGACACCAGATAATAATAATAACAATAACAATAATAATAATAATAATAATAATAATAAGTGGTCTGTTTGAGGCTAGTATGTTGCTGTGCAATCTCGCATGGGTGACCTCAAAAAACAAGATCACGTCATTCTGCAATTATAGTATTATCGAGGGCTTCCACAATATATCTAACGTACAAACGGAGAAAAGATGGCGTCCCTACGAGTGCGAGCGTCTTATTTACTTCCTCTTCCTCCTCGTCTCTGCTTTGCCTTTCGCGGGATTTCGCCACGCGGCATGTTTCTGGTGCGTCTTTTCGACCAGTGTGATAGCCGACAACGCCTCCAATTTCGGTGCGCTCGAGGAGGCAAGCTTCGAGGAAATACGACCTACGGCCGAATCGTCCATGGATGATGGCCACAGATCCTTCAATCCGTGACATCAACCAAAGACGACGGGCCCCCTGTAACCATTGGGCGAAAGTATTAATTCTCACGAAGGCGCAAATGCGCACATGTGATCTCTAGCGCGTCTCATAGAAAGACTTCGGTCGAGATCAAACACAAACAATGCCTCTAAAACAATGATATATCCTTGTTAAAGCACCCATCAAAAATTTCGATAAATCAATTAAAACATCACATAGAAAGCAGTTAACCGACGAACGATTAACGATTAATCGATTAAAAAATTTAATCGACCATCCCTACATGGATCGGGCGAGCCAGTGATTAGATAGGGGCGTACCGACTGAGTTGTCGGCACGTTGTGTCATCCCTTGCCTTGACGGTAATAAAGCGACAGCAATGTAAACCATATCATCAAAGCGCTTACTACTTATCAGATGACGTGCGAGTGCCGCTTTACCGCTTCACTTCGGAGACGATATGCCGACGCTTGCTCTCGATCCGCTCCGCTGAGACCCGAGCTTGGTGCGCGCGCGTTCCTGGTTCCGTTTCGATAAAACGGGCGTCTAATGGCCCCACTAGCGGAAGAGCGTTCTCGTTTCACTTGCAAAAGTTTATAATGTGAGAAAATGCGTAGTCGCCGTCACCTTCGGACTGCCGAGAAGGCGTCGTCTCTGCGGCGCGGTTTATCGCACAAGGAAATGAACGTTGAGGCGATAGTAGTTGACAGGGGTGATCGCAAAGCTTCATCAAACATACACCACTATTTAGGCCACCAGACCACACGTTCCGCGGCCGCAAAAGTAGTGATACAGTCCGGCATGCCCAATGTTTACATGCAGCCTGGTGCACTTGCGTTCTAGGCAGCTGCACAAAAGCGTCTGCGGTAAATGATAGAGGGTAATGAACTAATCAGGCCAAATTAAGAAGTAGAGATTGCCTCCTGGCAAGGACACCAATTATTACTGTCCTGGCACAATATAGCGTAGGGTAAAGTGAACCAAAACCTTCTTGCCCGTTTTCTCAAAAGAGTGTTTTGTGCCTGCCACTTTGTTTGTGGAAAACATAGCACAACTACGGATAGACCCGATTTTTATGCTGTTTGTTTTATTATAATGCATAGACTGTGCTGTACTTCAACACAATCTTGGAATTTTTGTTTAGGCTTTCATTCTTATTTCATAATCACTGCATGGTACGATTAGCTGAGACACAGGCATTTGCATGTAATGTTCTGCAGAAAATTATTAGGGCTGTAAAAAAAATCTAAAGATGTCTTTAAGTACAAACGGTATGTGAGCAAAGTTACACAGTAGCTCCAGCCCTCTAGCATGTTTCATCTCTGTGCTAGGCTTTCCACGAGCAAGGAACTTGTGAATTTTTATAAAATGAAAACCAGTAGAGATATCTTTATGAAAACTTACATTTGCCTTTTTAAGATGATTTGTAGTGTGTGTGCCAAATTTCATCAACCTAGGCCAAGAAACCAAAAAAATGAAGAACCAATCCTCCCTTAAGGGTATGCAGGAAAGCAAGTACAAAATGAAATTCGCCGTGTAGAAGCAATATTTGCTTTTCAGCACGCATTCCTAGAGAAAAATATAATGTAATCGTGAGATCTTTGTTGCTATACATAGATATTAAAAAAGGCGCTCTTTTTGTGCTACTCAGCTGATATTGTATGCTCACCACTTCATTACTATCTTGCCTATACAGTTTTTTGTTCAACCCATGCAGGCTGCACATGCTACAAGATTTATCTGATCTCTCTAACCACAGATTGTCACAGAGAAAGGCTCACATTTAGATATTCGCCTTCCAAGTGTGACTGGTTCAATGACTTATCGTGGACAGCTGTCATCATCAAGTCAAGCAAACTCTATCACCTGTTCTTTGAATGCTTACAAGTACAACGAAGGTAAATTAATTAAATATGGGCTAGTATATTTTCCTAGAACTTGCAATATGAGTGAGAATTCTCAAGAATAAAACTGGTTAGCATGAGTGAGCAGTCGCTAACAACCAAAAAGGTTACAAGATAAAGCTTATGTTCCTCTGAGTATGATGTTGCAGTGCTGTCTTACACTCAGTCCATGCACATATACCTTAGTAATCCTGAAAATGCTAAAAGCCACACCCATGTAGTGCAATGAATTCCTAGGTTCACTGCCTGCCTTCACGATGCTTACCCGTGTGTTTACAAAAAATTGTTAATTCAGCTGTACATAGAAGGCATTGTACAAAGAAAAAGACAGGACGCCGACCAAGAAGGTGTCAAAAATATAATAAAATGACGTTTCGGCTTCCACATGGAAGCCTTGTTGGGGTGAACAAGGCTTCCGTGTGGAAGCCGAAACGTCATTTTATTATATTTTTGGCACCTTCTTGGTCGGTGTCCTGTCTTTTTCTTTCTACAATGCCATTACATCCAGACCAAACAAGATTTCATCCAACTCTCGATTTCATATAAGAGGGCAGTTGCTTACGCTTTTTTGCTTTAGTGACTACTTAAACTCTTTTTCTTGCCTGTCAAGCATCAGTAATGATGCGTGACGTTCTATTAGTTTTCTAACTAATTGAGTTACAATTGAACTATTTTTCAGAGTGGTGAATGTGCACTTTAATCACATTGATGCTTTTACAGATGCACATTGAATAAAAGTATGTCTTTCTTGTTTCAGTATACACAAGTCAACAGACACTTGTGCGAGAAACCAAGAAGAGACTTAGAAGATCACGTAAATGGAAAGCATCCTCTGAATAAGAGTGACATTCTGCATGTCCATACTACGTCAAAGAAGGTTAAGATTGCAGATGTGGTTTACAAAGAGAAAAGAAGAAAATTCGCTGTGATTTCCTTAATTTTGCCATTGTGGTAAAATGTGCTCGCCACATATTTTTTATTTTGAGGCAAGCATGGCTTTTGTTTGCTCTGTGATGGTTCTGAGATTAAGTGTTGTTCTAGTCGTTTTGCAGGTCCTTTATGATTGCGTTTTGAGTGTAATAACTATGGTGATAAAAGTTCGTTTGTGACCATTTCTTTCTGTACAAGTCGAAGAAGCTAGGAATGCTCTGTATGTACTGAAAAAGACGAACTGATTGAGCTCTTGTGAGGAACCAGATTTGTCAGATGTATGCCCTGGACACCTGAGAGTCTGGGACACAACTGCCCCCGGTGACCTGTACTTTTAGACCCGGAGCACCAGGAATCTACACAAGGAACTAAGAGAACTCCTAGCGGATGTTTTTCACTTTGTTTCGCCTGAGCACAAATCCCTTTATTACTCTATTATTCTTCCTTGCACAAGATATTTGACTTTCTGCACCTCTCGTTGGAAGAGGCATAAAGCATGTTTGCAACATCCTCATTAGTTTGTTGAAAAAGTTTGGTGTTTAGTCCTGAACGACATTGGGGTGATGATTTTGTTTGACGTTGTTTCTCCCTTCCATTCCTACTGACGTGGCCTTCGACGCTGATCCTGCGCTACCAGAAAGGTGCTCCTCAATTTCTGCCTGGGTAAAACTCCTGCTTTGATAACGTCATCTACAAGGGCACACCACTGGGCGCCTCTGTCTCGTTGACCGCTATGAATAGAGTGGAGGTTTCTTTTTTTTTTTTTAGCCCAACACGAAAATTTTTTGTGAGCTGCGTAGGCGATTGTTTTTGTGTGATCAAGCAATCCACTTTGGAAGCTTCCACAATGCATCTGAATGAAGCAGATGGAGATGGAGGCAGACCACAAATTGTGTTGGTTAAAAGGAACAATGGAGCGCTTTCCTTCAGCGTGTACGGAGAGGGTACATGGACTTCGTGTCTCTTCACAGCAATTCTCACAAGAGGTCATTAGTTGTCTCCCCAATGGGCCGTGCAACTCGCATTTGTAAGAAACTTGAAAACGTAGCTTCCGATGTGCAGAGAATCCCGAAGAGTCTTTTACGAGTGGTTAGCCTCCTGCGTTCATGAAGGCTGTGCAACAATGTCCAAAGCCTGCCAGCGTCTGACAGAAGAAACATTCTTTACGTGCCTGGGACACGCAAGACCTTATCACACGTGCTTTGTAAGTATGTCGTTGAGGTTGCTGATAGCGAACTGAGGTGCACTTTCATAAGTGGAAAGGATAGACAAGCTGCTCAAGGGAGTCTTTGTTTACCAGATCTCCTGTGCTGATTGCAAGAGCGTCTACACTGGGGAGACGGGCAACAACAGCCTCTGCGCCTACGTCAGAACGATGTGGATAAGAGAGGCACTGATTGCACTGGCGGAACACGCAACAGCGACTGACCATAATACTGACTGGGTGAGCTCTCGTATAATCGGCCAGGAAAGAAACCACAAGTCACACTTATATTTGACATCCTTTAAACTGCCTGAATGTAAATTCAAAAGACATGTGCGAATTGTGCAACATTGCCACATTTCTTTCTTGTATTGATATGTATAAATGTTATGTGTATAATCTTCCTGTCTTTCAAATTTTTATGAGCATGTGGTACAATGTGTGTGCAAGAATTATGTGAATGTTTTCTGTATACTTAAAGCACCTAGCTTTTATGTTATCTAATCTGTCTTCTGTTTGCTTTGGTGAATTCTTTTACTGTCACCAATGTGATTATCATCGTAAAAAGATCGCTACTCTTTGTATGGGATCGAGCACTCAAGATCTCTGCGTCATCTTTTCGCCTCTTGATGTCTGAAGTAAATTTGACTTGACCTGAAAAAGTATTGGCTTACGCACACTGCTTGCGTGAGAGACAGAAACAATTTTATTTTGAGTCTGGCAAGTTTATGGGGTGAGCTAAACCCCGCCTAGGCGTCGACCAGGAGCCATTTTAGGTCCTGACGGAGTCTTCGGCATGCTGGGCAGCGTAGCCAGAAATTTCTTGCGTGGCGGGGGTGGGGTGCGAATGTGACTCCCCCTTATGTACGTTAGTGTGTGTGTACATATGTATTGTACACATATAAAATGTAAATATTCCTGGGGAAGAGAGGTTGAATCCCCACCCCATCCCCAAAACCCCGCTGCCTGCGCCAATGACCCTCAGGCTTGATCAGTCGTGTTGTCAAAAACAGCGCGGAATTTTCAACATGGACGAAACGAAGTGGGACAAAGGCAAGACGCGAGCGCTGACTATCAACTGCAAGTTTATTGCAAAAAGCAACATTTATGCATGGAAATTGCTTGCAACTGCTCATGCGCGTTTATGATCACGTGTCCGGGGCCCTCGCATAAACAGAAAAACAGTTACATGCGATCACTCAGATTAAATAAGGTAGTCTCTAGATACGGGGTGCAGTTGAGAATCTCGGCACCAGATAAACAGGGAAAATTTGTGCTCTCGTCGATAAGAGGCGGCAAGGCTCACAACCTGGCGATTTTAGTAAATTTTCCATAAAACACACCAACAATTTTTAGAAGGAACGCCCACGTCGGATTTGTCACCCAGCAAGCTACGTTATTTGACTCTTCTAACCTATACATAGTGTGCATGTGCGTCACGCAGCGCCCCCTCGTCACTTCCGGAATGCGCCACCTACATGCCTGGTTCGTGGCAACGTTTATAGATACTTGTTCGTGGTACCTACTGACGCTGTCGCCGACGGGTGCCGTGTTATTTCCTCGTGCTTGGGCGCACTCAGTTCGGCCTCACGATGCAAGTTTGTGTAATTAGACAGTTATAGTTTAGCGGGCTTAACGGAATAGCGGGCTTACAGGAATAGCGGGACCGAAATGCGCATGCGCAGTACCGTACGTGACCCGTAGCAAGTTACGGAAATACGGTACGCAAATACGGTAAGGCAGTACGGTAGCGTTCCTCCTTTCCCGCTGGTTGTGCTTTTGTCGCTCCCCGTCCCAGTGAAAATGCGTCCCCATGCGGCAGGTGTCTCGTTAACAATGCGTGGGCTGACAGGCAACAATAAGCCGTGACAACCCCGCAGTAATTTTTGAAAAAGCTTTTGTGGTGTTGGGGTGCCTTCACCGGCAAAAGGTCGACGACCTGGAAAGGAGGAGCGGTACCGTCATACGGTAGCGTATTTGGTACCGTATTTCCGTAACTAGCTAAAACTCTCTATTTTTCAGATTTAGCGTTAGCGTGTTTGCGTGGTTAACGTAGTGTACGTAAAACATGGCGGCGGTTTTCGACGCCCGCTTCGAACTGAATTTAGCGTTGATGTGGACGGATCCACTTCTTTCGTAGCAAACGACTGTGCGAAATGGCTTCGCTTGCCTTCAGGTAGCTTCGACGACACGGTATTACGCATAACTTAGCGTAGTTTTTGAGATCGCTTCCCATTTCGAACGTCCCTAGGCCTATCTAGAAGATCGGTGTAAACAAGTCTGCAACATGAAAATTTTCGCTTTTGGTGCTTAGTTCATGTATATTTACTTTTATTTTCACTAAAAAAAGGAGTAATATTGCTGCGTGCGGGGATACAGGCGAGCATTCTCGGTTTTGTTCTTTTCACTTTTTTTAACGCATTCACCCTTCGCTAGGTGGCGCCACCGTCCCGGCTTGGGCACGTAAACGCTATCCCGCTAAACTAAAACACGCTTTCCGCAACCAACGTTTGCGGCTCGGTAACGCTATTCCCTTAATCCCCGCTATCACGCTAACGCTAAACTATAACTGTCTATTATCTCCTGCTGGTGAAGCAAGACGATTTTTCAGCCCACAAACAGGGATCAAAGCGTCAGGGTGTTCTCTTTGACGAAAGTTATTACCTGGCTTTGTGAACGCACATTGCGACTTTCCGAAAAGCACCACGCTTGTTTGGCTGAGGCGGATTAACAGAAATGACTTGAAGAACCTCGATAATATTCGCGTCTTCAGACGTAACTTCATTACGGGTAAGCGCTATCCAAGCATTGTGGAGATAGGTTTGCGAGAAGCTTACCCTACGAGGTGACCGGGAAGGGACGCGACGTTCTCCACTGCCGCAGCGAACAAGGACGCTACGGCCGGGTTCGTCGACTCTCCGACACGGCGCAGAAAAGGCACTCGAGGCAGGTTATCAACAAACACGGGTTTATTAACCCAAGATGCAGCACAGTGCGACAATCACGGGTTGCGGGTAGGGGTGTGCGAATATCAAGTTTTTCGAATACGAATCGAATACGAATATCGAGTCGAATATCAAAGGAAAAATGCCTTCACAGTAACAATATTTTATTTAACATGTAGCTATTTGAAAAAAAAAAAGCATTAACAGCCGAACTGGCAACATAACGTGCACTGCTATCTCCGGAACACAATGTAGGCTAGCACAATGCACATCACAACACAAGCAAATATCACGGCACAATGAAAGTAATGACTAGATGTTATCATGAAGAAATATGAGTTGCTCCACATGATCAGGCAGCAGGCGCTCCCTTCTACGGGAGAGTATTTCCGCAACGCGTTAAAAAAGTCACGTGGTACACGTCGCTGTGAGGCTGTGCTGCCCTCTGCCAGCGCGCGCGGAGTTGGCGGGGGTCTG
Source organism: Rhipicephalus sanguineus (assembly GCF_013339695.2). Taxonomy (NCBI): domain Eukaryota; kingdom Metazoa; phylum Arthropoda; class Arachnida; order Ixodida; family Ixodidae; genus Rhipicephalus; species Rhipicephalus sanguineus. Next base: position 171,968,943 of record NC_051181.1, on the reverse strand, counting down.
GCCGTTGCCAGGCGAGCGAGACGCGTAGACGCGGTGGCTCCGGCCATCGTATCGATAGTACGCGCTCCCCTTATGCGGTAGTGTTATGTTATTTCGGCAGAGTAAAAAGCTGGGCTTGGTGTTCCCTGACTACTGTGCGATGGAGTTAGGAGAGGCTAGGATAGACGCACATCTTCATTATCTTTGTTTATTGCTAGCGTGCATGCTTGTTGACATTCGACCGTCAGTTCGTGTTGCATATCGTGCTTTAATTGTGGTGTTCTAATGCGGCCGGACTGCTCGCACTGAGCTTACAAGAGTGTCCCCTACGTCTAGGCCGCACACCTTGATTTAACAGCACTAACAATGCGTCATTTCGTTGTTGCTGCAAGAATAAATTCTGCGTGAACAAAGCAGTACAAAAGCGTGCACTGTCGGCGCAGAGCATTACGACGTTCGGCGAGCTCACGGACCGTTTAGCGGCGTCATATTATCATCGCTGTATCGACAGCTAAAATAGTACTTAGTAAAAAACGCACCCCAAACCAAGGAAAAGGCACCAGCTCCGCAGTTTCATCAGTCTTCGCGACGCCAAGTCTGTGAAGCTGTGCTAAATTTTACCCTTGAATGTTGCATTTGTGCGCTGTGACGTGCAGCTCATGCAGTTACTGCGTCATCGCAATGCCCACTGAATACGTTGTAATACCAAATGAAACATGGCACTGCCGCAGAACCCAATGACGGTCGGAGTGCCGCTAGTGCCGCCGCGGCCGCGTCTTCGTCGCCTAGGCAACCGCGACCGCCGCGCGCGGAGCAGCTCTGTGTACCACGTGACTTTTTCAACGCGCGGCCGAAATACTCTCCCCCTTCTAACAGAGACACCACCACCCCCCCCCCCCCCCCCCCCACTGCCACTGAAAAGGCACGCTCGCTTGGAACAGAAGTGGCTGGTATAGGGAGTTACATGGGGCAAAGCTTTGCCAGACTGGGGTATCTGAAGGTGCCTACAGTCCGCCACCAGTCACATATGGGTCACTGTCTTTCTTCAGAAGTGGCCCCGCATAGTGAACGAGTGGTAGTGCGGCACGTTACGGCCGCATAATATTGAAAACGTACGGTTACATGATCGCCAACAGCGCTGCACGTCGGAGATGCACCAGCAATAAATCATACGTATTGGGGCGCTCGTCGCAGGCAGATATCGTGCCTCCGTGTACTTACGACGTTTATCGCTCCTCTTGGCAACGTTTTTAGCTATACGAACGCAGCAGGAATGTGGAAGACGAGTTATTTTATGCATGATAATCGAATCGCATATTCGAATTTTTCGATTATTCGAAGTTATCGAATATCCGAAACTTTTCGAATACACGATTTTCGAATCGAATACGAATATTTCGAATGTAATATTCGACGAATATTCGAAACTTTCGAATATTCGCACACCCCTAGTTGCGGGCCATCAGGGAAACTCCGCAAGACCGCGGTCGAGTAGGCTTGCCAGCGGCGCTACGACTATCACACAAAGGGCAGCAGTCGAGCGCACGGACGAGAAGCCGCCTGCCAGAGCAGTTCGCCAACCTCTCGTGCGGGCCTGAGAGCACCTCCCGCGGGCAAGCCAGCGCCAGACAGGCACCGTGCATACGTTAGGAGCCGCCACAGTCGCGCGCGGCCTCCAGCGCCACAGCGGCCACGGCAGCAAACTTGACGGGATATGGGAGCAGACGACGCAAGCGGCAGCAAGCCTCTGCGCCGTGTTCTGCTGCTTCGCTCGACGCGTTTTCGTTTCCGTTCGCTTTCAAAAGACGTTAAATTGTTAGCAGCTGCCACAGACCCTTGATGTTTGAGGGTATGCTTCTTTTCGCCAGACCTCGTGCGTGCACCCTTAGGGGAACGCGGCAGCATAGAATGCATGAGCAAGGGAAGACGACACGGAGGCCATACGGGCCCGTTGAGCGAAACTGCGCGCCGCTTCGTTCACTGAACGATCACAGCCTGTCACCCTCAGGCTAACGTAGCAACAGACTTGGCGGCTGCTCGAAAGAGACGACACCGGCGACTGCATTGCGTTCACTGCGCCGATTTCAACCAGTGCAGCCGAGCGGTCGTCACAGCGGCTGTTAGCTAGCCATGGCACTGCAAAGCGTGTCAATTATTATTACATTTGGGTTCAGAGAGCTACGTGCTATCGATGGTTTCTTCCGAGGAGCTAATCTAAATAAGGGCAGAGACAGGGGCGGATCCAGGCGCTTGCTTTGGGGGGGGGCGGTTGGTTGTTGGGGGGGGGGGGGGGAGGGGGGGGGGGGGCGTTTCCCGTGGCAGTGTCACGTGATTATTTTGTGGTTTTTGTAGACAAAATACTTTATTTTGCAAATTGGTTGTACAATGTGATACCTTTTTTTTGTATGGCCTTGCTCACGTGCGCTACTAGAGTTTGCATATTCATGTAACTGCCTTTCCGCAGTAAACTGAGCAACGAGTCGGCGCTTGTCTGGTCCCTTGCATTCCATTCTCGTTCATTGTCTTGGGTTGGCGCTGCCACTTAATGAATGAACAGTATTGGTTTGATGAAGAAGAAAACGCATATTTCCGCTAAACATTGGGGAACACGTATCAGTGTTGTTGGTAAGAGGAGGGTGAAAGAGGGAAGGGCAGGCCGCCTGCTCGATAAATGAGTATTCCCACAACGGCGAGCTCTAGTATTCCTTGAACGTAGTTTCGGAGTAAGCCTCCCTTTGTTACCCCGCCCCCTCCTCCCCATTGCCTTTTTTTCTGGCCGGTCGTGTTGCCAGAAAATGCCCTTTCTATCTCCGCAGCCTAAGGACGGTCAAACGGAGCTTTCGGAGTCGCGCTCGATTATACCCCGCGCACGTGCTCTCGGAGGCTTGCTCGGTACTTCGGCGAATATAATTCCAGTGTTGTACACGTTCCTCTAAAACAGGAACGAAAGCTCGTTCCCCGTTCCTTCCCAAATTAGAAACGAGTTCCCGTTACAAGTTCCCTCAAAGCGAAAGGAACGCGTTCCAGTTACATTTCGGACATTGGAACGTGTCGTTACTTTTACGTTACGTTTGATTTGTTAAGATTCAAACATAGTGTCGGATAATAATGAAGTGGAATGAGTGAACAATTTAACGCTGACATCGAACTACATATATTATACGATTTTGAACATCGCCGGCAACAGGTTATATGGAGATAAAAGAAAATCTAAAGAAACAATCCTAGACGAATTTTTTAGAGATCACCGGCCATACTCCAGACATGTCTAACGGCAACTCGGGTGCTCGCCTATTAGAAGTGCAACACATGTGCCACTCTTCACGTCGTTGTTCAAGTGCAGAGTCAAGATACTACGCTTCATGTGTTCAAAGAAATTTCCTAACATGCACCAGTATGATTAAAATTCTTGGACATGAAATCGTGTCGAAAGGGTCAACTCAGGCGTTCAACGAGTACTGGTTCAATATTCCAGTATTAGCGGAAAATAATATCTAGGGTCCATATTCGCAACTTAATAACGTCCCTGTTTGAACTCAGCGAGAGGCGCATCTCAGTGTCGGTGTCCAACAGACGATCGTATTTTAGTTTGTTTATTTTGTTTTGTTTTAGACAATGCAGATATTTAATAAAAATACTACGACAGTAAGGCTGCTGTCGTTTTCGCACGTGAACTCTACTTCGAGGCGGAAATGCTTTGTCGCACCTAAAGTTGCATTGAAATGAGCAATTAAGAAAACTTTGTTATTTAGCTATCTAATTATTAATTTCTGGACAGTTGTTGATATAAAAAACTTTCATACCTAGTTTTTAGAAATACAAGAAACATGCGTAACTAGAGGTGTTAATAATCGCAATTGAGAGCCCCGATCCAGGCGATATAGAAACTGAGCGCGCCGGGCGCGCGGGAAATGCCACTGCTGTATTACGTCAGACCGGAACTTCACGCGACGAACTTTAAGAAAAGGCGCGTCGTAGTATAATCTGGTCAGCAAAAACAACAAGTCGTCTAAAATATGCAAGTGGACCGCTTATCTATTAAGGAAAAGCGGTAAGAAAAAGCGCGCCCTTTCATTGCGGTGGCCTTACGATGAAGTTCGAATGTGAAGCAAAATCTCTCCACGGTGTGTGCATACTCTAGCACGGCCCATTAGTTGCTGTCAAACTGGCTGCGGCTAAACGAAACAAAAATCGGCTATTTCCTCTTAGAGCACTGCACGGGCCGTAATTCTCGGCCCGGGCCCGGCCCGGGCCCGGAACTCGTTCAAGTTTACCCGCCCGAACCCGGCCCGGTGACTCAAAATGAGACCCGGGCCCGGCCCGAACCCGAGAAATAATTTCGCCTACCCGGCCCGGCCCGGCCCGACCACAGATCAGGCCCGACTGCGGCCCGACCCAGTAATCTAGGTGATGGTGCCCGAACATGGAATCGACAGCAAGGTGTTTTAAGCGACAAATATCTGCGCTTTGTTGGCGCATGTTTCGCTAACAATTATTCTTTAACATACGGTACGGTAATTTCTTGTAAAAGGGGGCTCATGGTGCAAACTGTTGAGCGGACATACTGCATACAATGAATGTTTGTTCGGCAGTGGTATACTGTACCCATTTTTTCTGCAAATACATTAGGGATCATGAAGGGCATTTTGTAGCAGACATTGTAGCAAGGAAAGTGATTTGCAGCACGAGTTCAGCTTCGACAGGGAGCGCATTAACAACAAAGGATGAATTGATGGATGGATAAACTTCATTATGGTCCATCGGAACGCACTCTAGCACGTTGCGGGCCGTTCCGACATCGGAACAGAAAGCCCAAGTCTCTCTGCTGCCTCGCGGCCCGTGTGACTGCCCATATAGCTGTTCTAGCGCGGAGCTGGTAATAGCAGCCTCCCATTTGGACTGCGTGATGACTTCGCCGCCGTGTAACACGGAGCACCGCCAGGGCATGTGTTCTAGATTGGCTTGGCAGAAGACAAAACGCTCACTTCACTTTGTTTTTATTGCACTCTATAGCCTATTGAAATTTATAGCATGCTCTAACCACAAAGCCAATCGTGCACCCTTCTCGATATGTAGCACGTCTTCACCATTGTAGCACCTTGCCACAGCAAGAGAAACAGAGGGAAAAAAACCAAATGTGTGACCGTTGTTGTAAATACACTAATCTAGGTAAAGGTATGGAACCCCGTGCGTGTATGCGTATAAGCAGCCGAAAGGAAGAAAAAAAACTATTTGTCATAGCATTATTTTCATATACCACACCACTGCTAGTATATACTGTCTATAAGTTTCTTATGGCATAGTTTATAGTTTACTTCTTCACATGTTATTCTGCGAAAAAATCAAAGTATCAAAAGATTCCTGCTTTAAGCACGCCATGCCCTGTTGAATCACATATCCTGCCGCGCTAAAGCTTCTTGCACCGCTCGCGCTGGCCGCACGGGCGCACCACATATGCCTTGCCAATTGCGAAGGCGGCAGTCGTTGTTCTTAATTCCACCACTGGAGCAAATCTAGGATGTCTTTGTGGACCTCTGCAGAATGACCATAGCTGTCCAGCTCATCCCTTCACTTCTCTAGTTCCCGAACGTTGTGCCACTCTTCAATGTCATCTATAAAACTCCTCTTTCAGGGCTTCTCCTTGCAGTTTTCAGCAGTGTATGCTATGCACGGTTTGCACCGTGCTCGTTTTTTCCATATTATAATGGTTTATGCCTTCTCAACGATGTTGTACCGCTAGAAGGTGGCCATTGGACTACGCGGTTAGGACTGGCAGGAGGTGGACGAATCCATTTCGATATATTTTCGGGGTTCGTTCGAGTTTTGTAATAAAGGCGCGACTAAGCTTCTCGAAGCCATATGCTTCGAGGTAAGGGGACATCACCCGGCACGGAATCTGTCATTGTCCTTTTTCAAGCCAGATATTTCCTCAAGCGAATATACTTCACCCCACGCCTTGTTTACTGGACCTATTTTATTACTGCACATTCCAACGCTGTTGCGGCAGTATCATGTAGCTCTCGCACTATATAGCGCACTGTATAGGGCCTCAAACACGCGGCTCGCGGACCTCTCGCTAGCGGCCCTCCGCCCGCACATGACAGGTCGAAAGCACATTTTTCGTGAAGCACCCCTTGCGGTCGCCGTGTGTTGATGCATAACCGTCAAACAAAAGCTATACTTCAGAATCGGCGTCCAGAGTTTAGTCATTATGGGTATCGATATGTTGTTGGATTCCTGCCGCCAAAGCCCCTTCAGAAATGATCGCGTATATGAGATATGGGATAGGTCTGCTGTGAAATGACAGTAGCTTTAAAACGACCTGTTCCCCCCTCCCACGCTCCTACCTTCGTCATGGCCCTAGCCCTTGCAGAGGTAATTTTCGTGAATGCAGCACGTTAGCTGAGGTTAGTTTGAGACCCCTGATATGGCGCAACAAAACGAAAGCTCAGACGTTAACAATGCGGGCACACAAAGCAGGCTGTGCATGTCCATCTCGCGCCTCATGACCACTGGGAGCCGTCACAGAGTCACGGAAGAAGAATGTACCTTTGTAGGGATTCTATGTATCAAGACTCCATGCAGTCCTTTCGTTTTAGAGGGGGGCTTTACTTTCAGCAACGTTTCCCCGCTCTGGAGCTCTGATTTTATATTATTACATTTATCACTGAGATTACAGAGTAACATTTGGGATATAAAATAGTAACGAAAGCAAATAAAACACGGAATAACGAGTTGTTACATATAAGCGCCTGGTCTATTTACTTTTAGCTCGCCCGTTTCAGATAAATGAAGTAGCTCATATGCAAGAAGCAAAAGAAGTTCGGTACTTATCCCTCATAAAACATCTCCAAATAGCTTACCCCACATAAAAAAGCGTTTTTTCGAGATAAAATGTCGGATATATGTATGCACAGCGCATGCGGAACGAGGCACATTAAAGAGAAAAAGATTTTTCTATTATCAGTAAATTACTCTTTTACCGTTCCAAAAGCACTACGCTCGCCGCGACAAGACTCTTGGTAAGAGAGAAAACTCGCAAGAAAATGCAGGTAACGACGCCACCTTGAAATTCACGCAGCAAACGCCGTGACGTCATAGATTCTGACGGCATCTACTGGGCCCTACGTAGTTTATAGTGGGTAAAAATGAAGTACATTGACCTCTGAGGGGGTCATAGACATAACACACCAAGTTTTTGAAAATTTCGTTGAGCCAATGTCCCCAAAATACGACGAATACAGTTTGAAATCCGTGACGTCACGTGCGGAGATTTCAGCGCGAAATTTCAAAATGGAACTTTAACCTTGATTTCCTCCTTTATTAATAAACTAATTTATGGTGAAATTAATGACATTCGAATCCTCAGAGTACACTTTATCCGTCTAAACCGATTCCGTGTGCTCACTTTAGTGACCCTTTAGGAACGGAGCAAAGTCCAAGCCCGGCCCGACCCAAGCCCGCCACCTCAAACCCGGGCCCGGCCCTAAGCCCGGAGCTTCAGGCCCGAGCCCGGCCCGGGCCCGCCGTGAAAGCTACTTTACCCGGCCCGGCCCGGCCCACGGGCCGGGCCGGGCCCGGGTTTTCGGGTAGGCCCGAGCCCGTGCAGTGCTCTATTTCCTCTACACGTGGTCGGTCAAGGCGCCGCGCGCTTCCCTACACCCCCGGCGGGCGCCTTGAAATGAAAACCATGATATAACATAGTCAAGTCACAGGCGAACAGTATAGTTTCTCGCACCTCACGCGCTCGCCAACAGCCCTGCTCCGCATGATGTGCTGCGTGGGTGCGCCTCTTCAACGCAGTGGAACGTTTGCCGATGGAACGCCGTTCCCTCTGTCGTTCCTTCGTAAACGTAACGAGTTACCGTTACAGTTCCACCTATCCGTAACGGAACGGTGGCGTTCCTCCGTTCCTCCAAAAAGGAACTAGTTCCTGGAACGTCGTTCCTTGGAACGCCGTTCCGTACAACACTGTATAATTCACAGCACCACTGCCTGCCTTCCTTCTTTTTTTTTTTTTGGGACCAGCCGCTGAAGGTTGACTAAAAGGTAACTTGTTCTGCACGCTTTGTGGGACCACGGCCGGGCTAGACTGCACGTGCGCGCTCAAGCGCGCACGTGCAGTCTAGCCCGGCCGTGGTGGGACGAAAGATGCCAGTTTGAATGACACAGAACAGACTCCTGTCTCTGAGAAAAAGATGGGAGAATTTGAAGACCCCTCGCTTTGCTGAAGAGCTGATGGCCCTGGGAGTGGGGAGGAAACTTTAGCTCGCTTCCATAAAGGCAGCAGTTGCTTTAGCAAAATAGTTGAGGCTTGTGCTCGTCGGTGCCTATTTGAAAGATGCAGGACGCAGAAGAAATCTTTTCTAGAAAGCCTGTTTCGCTCTTAACAAAAGCGCTGGGCTGTGTGAGGGGTGCTTCCCTAGTCTCGGATTGGGATGGACACAGCGACCACCTGAAAAAATTCTACGTTCTGAAAAATGGCCTTCGGTGAGGTGAAAAGCGGGGGGGGGGGGGTTGGGTTGGCTTATAGCTTTGGGGGGGGGGGCGATCGCCCAATCGCCCCCCCCCCCCCCTGGATCCGCCACTGGGCAGAGAGCTTCTCGATCTAAGCGAGGCTGGCGAGGCATGTTCACGGCTTCGTGGAAGAGACGTTGCACGGCGGATCATCAGTCACGGGGAAGTGCGCACCACAGGTGCGAATGAACGCGCCGGGAAGATCCGTGAAAATCGAGGTATGTCGCTTAAGTTTGCTTTTTCTTAGTTACAGGTCATGTAATGTTTTCTTATCACTTAAAGCAGGGACATCCGTGCGGCCAACTGGGAGTGCCGTGCCGGAGTCGCAGGAAAGTATAAAACCGCCTGAATAAAATTACTTGTGCATCGAAGACAAGCAACCGCGATAATGGGGCTTTCCTTTAATTAAAAACGTCTGCCCGAAACACTCAACTGTGGCAATCACAAAAGAAAAAAAGTGAGCGATTTTTTTTTTCTTCTCTCCTTTTGTCAGTTTCATTACAAATAATCTGGAGGAACTTCTGCCGTTACAGTTAGGGCAAAGAGCATCGACGTCGAGCATGTGCTGAGGTTTTTCTGCAGCACTGAGTGCACTTTGTCTGACGTGCTCCGGGCAGAGGCCAGCGACGCGGCATCGCAGTCCCACCTCATGCTCCTTCCTGCCTCTACTCAAACGCTGAGCTTGTTTGTTTTGAAACGGATTATTTGCTCATTTTTATGTAGGCTCTCAGGCAAGACTTGCCACGTATAGGACTCTCTTTAAATAGTCACGGTGACTCTCTCGGTGGGTCTATAGGCCTCGACAGCTGGTATGGTGGCGCTGCGGCGCTAGGACAGTCAGCGCCGCGAGTAGCGGCCGCGCGCGTGATCCCGTCGCGGCATGCTGCGAACGCCGCTCTGTGGGAGAAGAGCAATGGCATTGCGGAACGAGCAGCGCGCGTGATTGTGTCGATTCCGCGGAACTGAATACGTAGAAAGTTATTTAAAATAAAAGCAGTCTTCTTCACGGCAGTCATCTTTACGCCGCTAACCATGTTTGCGGCGTCAGGGAGCAAACTGTGTCAGCAAAGGGGCCCTTCGAAGTCAGTTGCAAGTGTGTGAAGAGCGTCGACTAGGACGTCCGCCTTCAGGTTATCAAAGTTTTATCAAGGTCTTCCAATATTTACATTAAATTAAAGGCATTGTGACGAAGATGGGCCTCCATCCAGCAACATCGCCAACGCTCGGCACGTGCTTTTTCTTCCCTCATCCATTACGCGAAGAGCGACCTTTGACTTTTCCATCCATTCTCGCTATTCAGCAGGGCTTCTCGCTATTAATCGGTCTGCGTGTGTTAGTTGGTGTTCGGGCTAAGCAAGAGAAAAAACGTTCGTTCCTCTCACTTTTTTTTTTTGCGCTGGCTCGTTCCCTTCGGACTTTTCAATCATTTCTGCACATTTTCCCAGCTGTCTATAGACCCAATTGCACATTGTGGGAGCAAGGTGCAGATGCAAGGGTGGACGCTGAAGATGGTGTATGTAAGCTCGTCGCCGCCTTGTATATGTTTGTCAACAAGTGCGAGCACACATCCTGCACAGACCTGTCATGCGCGTGGTTCTGGCCATCGCCGCGTCCCCTTCTAGATACGAGGATGTTTAACGCTTCGTCGCAGGGTCACGCTGTCACCTTTCCCATAGCACGCAGGAAAACGTGTCGGAACACACAGGCAGAATGCAGGGCTTTCGAGCTTCTCTTATCATTGCGCCAGAAGTGGGCACTGCATATGCGGTTTCGGTGCTTCACGAGCTGCCTAAGACCTCCATCGGGGCTAAAAGAAGGCAGACTTTATGACCACAACGAGCAAATATGCGCAGTAATAGCAAGGAAAGCATTAAAAAATTAAGAGCGTCTGTTTATGTCGCACGTCGCACCGCCCTTATCCGACGCTGCCATCGCTCGTTCTCGTGAGCCTTCCATATAAATCCGTATAATTTTATTTCTGGCAGCTTAACGACAGTGTTTCTGTAGCTGTTGCGACAGCGATACACGCCACAATACATAGTTACACACCTGTTTGACCGCGATTCAGCTTCGTCCTTTCGAGTTGCTATAGTTCCGCCCGTACGCACCCGCTCTCAGCCGCGACTGACTAGAAACGCGCCGCGCCGCGGGCGGCGCCACTTGTTCAGTCAAAACTGCAGCGCACTAGGCCCATATACAAGCAGTATGTCGAAGTGCCACATCAGGAAGTGGCCGAACTGTCAGCACGCATGTTATTAAATAGAAATGCTTCGGCAAATGAGCCTTTCTGCATAATTACTGCGACAAAGGTGTGAAGTAATACCTTTTGACGATTCGTCTTGGCAATGAGTCTGCTCTGCGATGTACATTTAGTGCACTTATTTAGGCCGGCACATTTTTTTTTCTTTTTTGTATCTCCAAGGCGCACAGGGTAATTGACATGCTAGGCAAACGTGCAGATTGCGTATGGTCTCTGATTGGAAACCAGTAAAATCGCGTACCTGGAGAATTTCTGTAGGTGTTACTGCACCCAACAACGCAGCAATTATTCTTAGAGTTTGGCATAACTGACACAAAACGAACAGCCCGCGAGAAGGCCGCGCGCCGTCATCGCGGAACCGTTGAGCGAGCAGGGCGAGCGGGTGAGAGTATCCCGTCAAGTCTGCGCTTGTTGCCGCTAGGGCCGCCTTCATTGGCGGCAGAGTTACGTCTGCACGGGGTTGTCACTGGCGGCCCATGAGGACAGGCGTTGCGCAGTGCCGTAGGCTAGCGTGGTGGCGCGAGCATTCTCCGGACATGTCCGGACACGTGGCGTCGTTCGGGGAAGACTGACGCATGGCTAGCACCAGGCAAAAAAAAAAAAAAAACAAAAAAAAAACGCCAGGCCTGCGCGGAAAGCGCAGCACAGTCACAGCGAAAGCTGGAAGAGCGGCATTTCTAGAGCCCGTTTCTGTAAACTCTCTTGGGGCTACTCATACAAGTACACTAGCAAGGTACCCACTACGCTATAAATCACAATATTTGTGAAGTTGGGAAGCGCCTACAACGCCATTATTCATCATTGTGCGCAGAAGCGAGGTTCCAGCTACACATATGTAAGGCATTATGTGCACTTTGTTTACGTGACGACTGATGACGATGGAGAAATGTGGCCCAGCCCTTGTAATGGTTTGGAAGCTTTAAACGGCTCACCAGTTACGTAATTCGCATTATGGGACGCCCGGTCGCTATTTCACTCTCCCACCATGCAATATAACATACGTTGACGTGAGAAAGAGAGACAGATAGAGGAGGGAAGAACTTTATTGAGACCCTGAGGAAATGGATGATGGGCTTCCTTGGCAACCAATGCAAGTGCACTTGCGAGGAACCCACTACGCTATACCCCATCATAATTTCTGTGACATAGGGAAACAGCCACTATGCCATTTTTCGTCATTCAATGGAGAGCTGGTACCCGCTAAAAACATGTAAGGCATTATGCGCACTTTGTTGGTGTTGTGCCTGATGACGATGAAGAATTATTGGAGAGCCCCTTGTTATGGGTTGGAAGCATCCAACAGCCCACTCGTTGCGCAATTCGCATTGTGTCACGCCTGGTTACAGAATTCGCGTTGTGTGGTGTGTGGTTGTTATTTCACTCTTCTACCACTCTAAATTACATATGTTAATGTGGTTCCTTCTGGACATGAAGCCTGTATAGCGACTTCTTGCAAGGCACTTCCAAGCACCGGCATGGCTCTGAGGTACAACACTGGGCTCCCACGCAGAGGGCCCAAGTTCGAACCCCGTTCCATCCTGGAATTTTTTTCTTATTTCGTCTTTTTTTCTTATTTCGAGCGATAGTGGTTACGGACACCGGCGGCGGCGGACAACTACGGCGCCAAAAACGGCCGGTGAAATGATCTCATAACAGCTTTCGCTGTAAAAGGCCTGGCGGCGTAGCCACGGTAGCCATGTCGCCGATTAACGGCGCTCGAGCCGCGCAGGGCCAGCACACGCTAGCTGGGGAACGAGGCGCCAAAGGGGAGAGCGCGCTTGATTCCCACATTCTCCCCTCCTAAAGACTGAGGCCAGCCTGTGAAAGAGGCTGTCCGAGGCCAAGTGGCAATGTCAGCTCAGTCGCAAAGGGGCTGGCCAACGGAGCAATGTCCAAAAGGGTGGTGTCGTCTTCCAGAAGGCCAGAAGAGTATAACGGTGCCGCACAGCACAAAGACGAAGCTGAAGCACCCGCAGATGCAAGTTCGTGGTTGGCCTTGGTCACCCAAAATGTTCCACCGAAAGTTCCACCACTAGGGAGATCCCACTGCCGGGAGGTCCGCAGCCCAGGAGGAACGGGGCAAGACTGCACAAGGGCGGGCAGCCAGCCCGCTTGAAGTTCGCCGGTCTGGAGAGGTTGGCAACCGGGAACGTACGACGCGAGGCTGCAAGTTGCGTGCGGCAGCCAAACCGCCGAAAGCCGCTGGGACAAGGGGCCTCACCGGAACGGCAGGCCGGAGCAGCAGGCAGCCAAGACCGGAAGCCGGAGCGACCACGCTCGGGCCTGGGCCAAAGCTTGAATGGGCGGACAAGCCGCCAAGGCGGCTGTCTAGGCTGCCAGGTGGGTAAGGCAGGGTGGAGGTGGCTGCAGGGAAGAAGGCGGGCCACAACCGGGAGGAGCAGGGAACCATGTCCAGGAATTCGGGACATCGACAACTAGCGTCATCTGTTGTGTTGGCTGCTAAGTGGCAGCGTCACTCAATGGGAACCGACCTTTAAACATTTATTGTAGTGTAACGCTTCAATATACGCTTAAATCACTTCGTCCATACAATATGGGAGTCATTATGCCACAGTGCGAGAAGTTTTGCTTTATTCCCATTAACTTCCTGGGTTCGAGAGCCACTTTTATGTGCTATGTGAAACTCCATAGAAGATAATTTAAAAATTTATATAAAAACAATGCGCCCTCACCTGCTTAAATCACTGAAGGGACCCAATCACGATGATTCAATATTCGTACCTGTGAAGTTTGGCGGATGTCGCCGAAGTTTCTGAGGTTCGACGGCAACTTTTGTCTAAGGTGCACTGCAGCGAAACCACCTTATAGGGGTGCATACGCTTCATAGTGTTTACGGTTGCCCTAAAACAGGTGAAAATGTCAGTGTTTTTATATAAGCTTGTTTTTCTTGAAGCTGCTAAAGATATGGAGGGTATGAATACTGTGGAGGTCTTAAGTTAATTAGCAATGAGAAGTCTTACGTTAATTAGAGCAGATGGTCAAAAATGAGAATAGCTCCTCGTAATTCAAAGTAAGTAAGAATTGACAATATATATTGATACGGGTACGAATTTTGCTCCACTGGGTGTAAGTAATCAAGGGTACTAATGAATTTAACAATTTACTTAAAACTTATTGGTGAAAGCGGTTAGTATAGAAGGACATTTATATTATATATATATTTAGGTATAGTATTGCAATGCACGCCATTAATATTACATGGCTGTCGCATGCAAGTAACTAGCAGTAGATACTGTTATAGCTAATTAGTAACCAAATGTATAAGAGATATGGTAATTGTACTCTGTCATTATTAATACTCACACTTTGAGGTAAATAGAAAAGGGGTAAATAAGAATCGACTAATCGGAGGATTGCGTTGTAATGTATCACATGGAAGTGGAGACGAAGAGGATCAAAGATATAAGAATCTTAGGTTGCTAATTAGTGATTAGGGGTCTTTCAGCTTAATTACTATGGAAAATCAACAGAGTTGACAATGACCCCCAAGAATTCACACTGAGTGAGATTTATTCAGCAACATTATACACATTTTCACCCTGACCATATAAGTAATCACTTGTAATGAATTCACCAATTTTAAGGTTATAACAGAAATCTTTCAGCATAGAAGGATATGTACATGATATATATAGGGTATTCAATGTATGAAATTACCATCCGAGATAGATAGTAACATGCTATTATCTTTAGTGATAGTTATCGATAATTAGTAATCAGGGATAATTTGGGAAAAATCTATGGAACCTAGCAATTAAAGCTATCAAATAAAAGATATGCCAAAGATGACGATTATAGTCTATTAGTGATCGTTGTCAGCAGTTGCCAAGTGCGGGTATATGGTCAATAAATTAATAGGTCGACAACATAGTAATGCATCGAATGAAAGCATATAGGAAGAGGCTGAATACGTTTGGAATGTTTGCTAATTGGCATTTAGGGGCTCTGCAGCGTAATTAATATTAATATTTTTTACAGCAAAGATGTCCACGCTTTGTACTACTCGCGATGTACACAATCATCATTATGCCGGCGCACTCAGCATAGCTGTGCCTAGTTAAGGCATGTTAATCATAGCCAATTGTAATTAAGTTTAGTTGAGCACGATGAAAACTAATTAGCCAAGCATAATACAGCCAGAACGCTAATTAGCCCTAATTAAGCCGAGTTGAGATTCTAGTCTGCGTAGTCATGCCGAGCTCGGCAAGAGATGCCGAGCGATACCGATATATTAATTATGAATGAGCCTAATTAGTATTAATTACGTTAATTAACTCATTGGGTCTAGACTGACTTGCGGTGAAAGCTCGTCGAGATGAAGCCTCGAGTATGTAGGTTATAGTAATTAAGCTCATTAGCGTAATTAAGCTAATTAAGACATAATTAATGCTAGCTTGACTATGGATGCAAGTTAAGCTAGACCAAGTTCCAAGTGTGCAAATTAGACCGATTACGCTAATTATTCCAATTAATATGATTAAGCTAATTAACCTATTTGGTGTTGTGACTGCCGAGCGATACCCAATCGAATCCGATCAACGCCTAGTCTATACTCGTGATTACCAATGTGACCCCGTGAACACTTCGTGCATCGGCGTGTGAATGCACGTGTGTCTAGTCAAGCCAAGACCAGCCAAGTGCCGACCAGCTCTGCTCTAGCCTAGGTTTGCGCGACTCAGTGCAAGCTGCGCAAATTTTTAAAATTAGGTCAGCTAAGCAGAATTCACGGTAAGAGTATCTTACTAATGTTGATCTACATCCGCACCTTGGTACACAGTGCATTACTAATGAATGGTGACAATGAATTCAACATATGTTCAATTTAGGGGTGAAAGCTGTCAGTGTAGGACATCAGTAAAATAGATAGATAGTATCTAATCTATGCAGCTATAGATCTCAATCTATGCAGTTACAGTACAATGGTGGGAAGTAGTAGAATATCATTCATTATTAGCAGTCATAAATATCATTAATTGGTAATCAATTATAATTATTCGTTTAATATAGATACCATCTATCACCGACAAGTATGAAGAGAAACGTGTCCAAAAATTGGGCAAAGGCTAAGGAAAAAACACCAACACAAGCGCTCGCACATTGATGAGTTATGCAAAACACTGGGTGCAGAAGAGCCTGGTGTAAGAGAAACAAATTGCAGAAGGGTGTCTTCAAGGGCCAGTTGCTACATGTTACTGCACTCAAAACCGCGCGAAAACGGCAGGAAGGCTAACGAACAAAGGAACAGCGCTTCTGTTGTTTGTTCCTAAGCCTTCGCCCCGTTTTTGCGCTGTTTGAAACGCAGTAACATGTACCAAGTGATCCTTCAAGACACCCTTCTGCAATTTAAAGGAGTAATTAAATCTGCTGATAGTTTTAGGAAATTAATACTTAAGTGCAGATATATGATAAAAATAAATTGAGGCATATGATTGCAAAGCATCAGATGATAGTCTAAAGAGAGAGGGTGAATGCATTGCGAGATTCTTGCTAATGAACCTTTTCAAGCAATCCCAGAAAGCCCCGCGGGAGCATGGCGCACAATGGGAAAAGTTTGTACATCGAGCGAGCCGGCCGTTCGGTCGCCCGCGGCTCGTTGGTGCCGTGGGAGCACGAAACGAAAGGAACGTACACGTCGCGGCTTGTTGAATATTCTTACATCGTAAAATACTACACTTATACAAACGCATCTGCCTGTATATATCTACGCATGAAATGTGAAAGGAATAACACAGTGTAGGTATTGCCGAGCGTATGTATATCGGCATAGGCGTGCGAAGGGGGAGGGGGGGGGGGGGCAAGGGGGCGAGAAGGGGGGGGGGCGCAAAGTCAGCCCTATACATTGTAGGGGGGCGAGAAGAGGGGCGCAAAGGCAGCCGCATACATTGACATAATAGGGAGGGGGGCGCTGCGACGAACCTTCGGCCCCCCTGAAGGGGAACCCTGCGCACGCTTATGTATATCGGACGTAGCAGTTAATCGATATGTGCGTTATCGCGTGCCGATGCCGTCACGACGTTCGTTTGACAATAATGTGAGCGGAACACGGAATTCATGTTTAGTGTATGAATACTTGGAAGGTACAAATGCGAATGTGCCGTATTGAAATGCCATAGAATTTTCCGCCTCAGCATTTGGTGTCATGAACACTTTTGCGCTTGCTCACTGCGTTTAGCCGTTATGGCGTATTTCAAGGATAATTTCAGTGTTAGAGACTCATCTCGCGCACGACTACACATATCTACGGCATGCATTCACCTGCAAGCAAACACGTGAAAGTACAACCAGCGTTTCTAAAATGTAACAACTGCAGTTAGTATCAACGAAGGGCGCTAGAATCTTATCATTTGTTATATACATGCATATGGGGTGCGAGCGACGCGCACGCGGTCTAATCAGTCTCTCGAGTACTCTGTAAATATCACAACCTCACCTTGCGCTCGTCGACAGTGCCGATAGACGTTGATTCCAAGTGGATGCGCGAATTGTATAGACCGCTCCTGGACTTCATCTAGGAAGCCACGTTGTATCGTTTTATTTAATTTTTGCTGCAGGGCTGGGGTCTCAAACGTGACTCGCACGTGACTGACTTCGTCCCATCCTTTTATTGGTCATCTCTAGAACGGACGAAGCCTCAAAGGGGTCAAGAGGAAACTGCGCACAGGCAAAAACCGGACGTATGTACTAAGGGATGAGGAAGGCAAAGTCACTGTCAATATGGATAGGAAAGTTAAAATAGCTGAGGAGCTTTACAAATATCTGTACAGTAGCCAGGACAACGAGGACGATAACGTAAGAAGTAGGCAAGAGGAATCGGACAACCCACCAGTAATGACATGGGAAATAAAGAAACGCTTAGAGGGAACGCAAAGAGGCAATTGCCGCTGGTTAGGATCAGGTAACATCAGATCTGTTGAAAGACGGTGGACAGATTGTTTTAGAAAAACTGGCCACCATGTATAGAAAGTGTCTCTTGACGATGAAGGTACGAGAATCTTAGAATAATTTTCAAATCACCTTAATTCATAACAAAGACGACGTCAAGGGCTTGAAATATTACATGCCGATCTGCATACTGTACGTTGTCTACAAGCGATTTAAAAATATAGCAAGATTCCGTACAGGCTACTCGACAATAAACACATTCACACGATCAATCAAGTGATAGAGAAATGCGCGGAATATAACCAACCCCTATATATAGCCGTCAGAGATTACGAGAAGGTATTTGATTCGGTCGAGATGGCAGCAGTCATTCAGGCACAACGAAATCAGGGCGTCGACGAACCGTATATAAAAATACTGGAAGAAATCTTAGATTTAGGTGCACGTTAAAGAACCCTAAGTGGTCAATAATTCTGCAGCACTCCAATACAGCGTCCCACATAATCATATCGTGGTTTTGGGACATTAAACGCCACTAGTACTACTACTAATAACAATAATAACAATTATTATTATTATTATTATTATTAATATGATTATTAATATTATTATTATTAATATTGTGAAGAGGTTTATTGGTCGTTGAAAGACGTAATGGTCGTCAGCGGCAAGCAAGCGAGAAGAAGCGTCCAGAGGCACAGCGGCGATCCGAAACACGAGCCGAGCGAGCCGAGCGTTGGCGATGCTGCTGGATGGAGGCGCATCTTCTTCTTCACAATCGCCCCCGCTGAAAAAGGAGCCATCCTGGCGACCTAAGAAGTTTCAGGTAGAGGCTCATGGTACGGCTTGAGGCGGGAAACATGGACGATGTCACGTCCACGCCGGCGCATGTCATCCGATCGAGAAACTGGCTCGATAAGAAAATTAACTGGAGAGGTTTTCTCCAAGATGGTGTAAGGGCCCTCGTACCTTGGAACGAGCTTCGAGGAGAGTCCCGGAGTCTGGTATGGGACAGAGAGCCATACGAGAGACCCTGGGGCATAGCTAGGGTCTGGAAGTGAAGTGCTGCGGTTTTCTTTCTGTCGCTGCTGCTCTTGCGAGGTAAACGTGCGGGCGAGCTGGCGGCACTCTTCGGCTTGTCGAGCAGCTTCGGAGACAGGTGGACACTCGGAAGCATCAGGACGGTAGGGAAGTAGGGTGTCAATAGTATGTGAAGGCTCGCGTCCGTAAAGGAGAAAGAAAGGCGAAAATCCGGTAGTTGTTTGTATCGCGGTGTTGTATGCGAATGTTACATAAGGGAGAACACGGTCCCAGTTGGTATGGTCAGATGCGACGTACATCGAGAGCATATCACCCAGGGTGCGGTTAAACCGTTCCGTGAGCCCGTTAGTCTGCGGGTGGTATGCTGTGGTTGTCCGATGAATGACGTGGCATTCCGAGAGCAGAGCTTCGACGACCTCGGAGAGAAAAGCGCGGCCTCTGTCACTAAGGAGCTCTCGAGGGGCGCCATGTCGAAGGATAAAGTGACGTAAAATGAAAGAGGCGACATCCCGAGCGGTAGCGCTAGGCAAAGCGGCAGTTTCGGCGTAGCGTGTCAGATGGTCGACAGCCACGATAATCCACCGGTTGCCATCTGCGGTCATTGGAAGGGGACCGTAGAGGTCAACGCCGACGCGATCAAATGGCTTGGCAGGGCATGGAAGCGGCTGCAATGCGCCGGTCGCACGTAAAGGTGTCGATTTGCGTCGTTGGCAGTCAGGACAGCACTGCACGAATTTCCGCACAAAATTGTACATGCCGCGCCAGTAATAGCGATGGCGAAGGCGCTCGTATGTCTTGAACACCCCGGCATGGCCACATTGCGGATCGTCGTGAAGAGAGGCGCATACTTGTGATCGCAAGCTGCGTGGAATGACCAGTAGCCATCGGCGGCCATCGGCAGCGTAGTTGCGGCGATGGAGCAGTTGATCGCGGATGGTGAAATGGGAAGCTTGACGACGGAGGGATCGAGATACAGGAATGGTGGATGTTCCACATAGATAATCAAGAAGAGAAGCGATCCACGGGTCACGACGTTGTTCGGTGGCAATGGAGTCGAGATCGAGAGATGACAAGGGGTGGACGCATGTGGTTGCGCACGCTGGATCTGGCGGTAAAGGTGAGCGGGAGAGGGCGTCAGCGTCAGAGTGTTTGCGTCCGCAGCGGTATACGACGCGAATGTCGTACTCCTGGATGCGAAGTGCCCATCGCGCTAGGCGGCCAGAAGGGTCCTTCAACGTGGCGAGCCAGCAAAGCGCGTGGTGATCGGTTACTAGATCGAACGGGCGGCCGTATAAGTACGGCCGGAACTTTCCAAGCGCCCACACCAGAGCCAAACACTCTTTTTCAGTCACGCTGTAATTCGTTTCGGCTTTCGTCAGCGTGCGACTAGCGTAGGCGACGACGTATTCGGAATAGCCGGGCTTTCGTTGAGCGAGGACAGCGCCAAGCCCGACCCCGCTGGCGTCTGTGTGTACTTCGGTAGGAGCCGTCGGATCGAAGTGACGAAGAATAGGTGGGGAAGTGAGCAGGCGGCGCAGTGTAGCGAAGGCTACGTCACATGCAGAGGACCAGGAGGAGAGGTTCACGTCGCCGCGAAGAAGCTGGGTTAACGGTGACATGATGGATGCAAAATTGCGAACAAAGCGCCGGAAATAGGAGCATAGACCTACAAAACTTCGAAGTTCCTTCATGGTCGTGGGCTTAGGGAATTCCGCGACTGCACGAAGTTTTGCAGGGTCAGGTAATACGCCCTGTTTGGACACGATGTGGCCTAAGATGACGAGCTCCCGGGCAGCGAAGCGGCATTTCTTGAGGTTAAGCTGAAGGCCCGCGTTGGTCAGACAAGTCAAAACGTGCCTGAGGCGACGTAGGTGTGTAGGGAAATCATGGGAGAAAACCACGACATCGTCGAGGTAACACAGGCACATAGACCACTTTAGACCACGTAGTGTATTATCCATAAGTCGTTCAAACGTAGCAGGCGCGTTACAAAGTCCAAAGGGCATGACGTTAAACTCGTATAGGCCATCAGGTGTAATAAACGCAGTCTTCTGGCGATCGGCTTCAGCCATAGGAACTTGCCAATAGCCAGACCGCAAGTCCAGTGACGAGAAGAATTCTGCTCCGTGAAGGGTGTCAATGGCGTCGTCAATGCGCGGCAAAGGATAGACGTCCTTGCGGGTTATCTTATTCAAACGACGGTAGTCCACGCAAAACCGGATAGATCCATCTTTCTTACGCACCAGTACGACAGGAGACGCCCAGGGACTGTGCGATGGTCGAATAACGTCTCTACGAAGCATGTCTTCGACTTGGTTGTTAATGACGCGGCGCTCTTCAGCGGAGACGCGGTATGGTCTTTGACGCAGCGGCTGGTGTAAACCGGTGTCGACGTAATGTTGTACTTGCGACGTGCGGCCCAGTTGAGGTTGCGACACATCGAAAGAATTCCGGAACTCGTGCAGAAGAGCAAGTAGGTCAGCGTGTTCGGCAGGGGTGAGGGTATCGGCGATGGCACTGGAAAATATATCACTGGATGACTCCCCGAGTGCCGACAGGGCATTTGGTGGGTCGCAGCAGTCATCCGGGACGTCAACCAAAGACGAAGAGTCGAGATCTTCCACGCGGCCGAGACATTCGCCTGCAAGCAGCGTGACAGGTGCAGAGAGCGGATTCAAGACGAATATATTGCTGCTGCCGGCGGCGATGTCAATCGTTGCGAAAGGTAGCGGCAGAGCTCTACGACTCGTGAAGACATCGGACGGCGTGAAAAAGACTGTAGCGTCGGTGTGGGCGTTGCAGGAAACAGGGACCAGTGCGAAAGTGCCAGGCGGAATGTCGGTATCCTCACGAACGAGCAGCTTGGGCGGCTGATGAAGAGCGTCAAGTAATGGGGCGTCACACAATGGGGAAAACTCAACTTCGGCGCGTGCGCAGTCGATGACGGCATTATGGCGGGATAGGAAGTCCCACCCGAGGATGACGTCATGCGAACAGGCAGAAAGGACAATGAACTCAACGATGTACAGATTGCCTTCAATGACCACTCTTGCAGTGCAGGCTGCGAGAGGCGTCACTTGCTGCGCGCTTGCGGTGTGGAGCGACAGTCCCGAAAGCGGCGTCGTTACCTTTCGTAATACACGGCAGAGATTAGCGGCTATGACAGAAACGGCGGCGCCGGTGTCCACAAGGGCAAAAGTACGAACACCTTCAACAGTTATGGCGACCACGTTAGTTGGGGAGGAGTGAGGGCTTGGACAGTTCGGAGATGGCGCAGTTCTTGCCTCTTGAACTGCGGCGTTTAGTTTTCCGGGTCGGAGGGTCCGGGCCGGCGACGCATGGGGGACGGCGATCGCCGCCGAGGAGATGGTGAGCGCTGCGGCTGGAAGTCAGGGCGGTGAGTAGGGGCATCGCGCGGTGATGGGCCAGGAACGTATTGGAGGAAGGGCTGGCTTCCGGCTTGCGACGACCGGGCACGGTCGCCGAAAGTTTGGGGGCGACGGCGGCAATAGCGGGCGACGTGTCCAGGAGTGTAGCAGGCGTAGCAAATCGGTCGATTATCAGGCGTCCTCCATGGATTGGCGATTGTCGGTGCTGCCCAAGTGGAAGGATAGACAGGCGGTTGCGTGGGCTGCGAGTGCGTAGTGTAAGGTGGTTGCGGAAGCCTACGCAGAACGTCAGCATACGTGAGGGGCGCGGCTACAGGCTGCACGGCTTGCGCATAGGCGACAGGAGCGGCCACAGGCTCCGATGCACGCGCGTAGTGAACAGGGCTGGATGGAGGCGGCTCGCGGCGCGCAAGGGGAACAGCGTGGGCAACCTCCTCCGAAATAACAGTGCGGAGCGGGGTGGGCAGACGGGTGGTAGGCTCGTGAGTAAAAGGCATTAAGGAAAGTTGGCGGGCAACTTCCTCGCGGACGAAGTCTCGAACCTGCTGAAGCAACGTCGAATGGTCAGGCATGGTGTCGAGACTGCACAGCGACTCGCCACCCCGTGGAGGCTGCCGAGTCAGAGCGCGCTGCTTCTTCAACTCGTCGTAGCTCTGACACAAGCTGACGACTTCTGAAACTGTGCCCGGATTCCTAGCCAAGAGCATTTGGAATGCGCCATCGTCAATGCCCTTCAGGATTTGTTTGATCCTGTCAGCTTCGGGCATGGTGTCGTTGACACGTCGACAAAGGTCGACGACGTCCTCAATATAGCTTGTGAAGCTTTCTCCAGTCTGCTGTGAGCGGACGCGCAAGCGTTGCTCTGCGCGCTGCTTGCGGACAGCTGGTCGACCGAATACTTCAGAGCAGGACGTCTTGAAGACGGTCCATGTGGGGATGTTCTGTTTGTGGTTGTTGTACCACAATTCGGCGACGCCAGTCAGATAAAATATGACGTAGCCTAGCTTGTCGGGGTCATCCCACTTATTATGCGCGCTCACCAGTTCGTAGTGGTCAAGCCAGTCTTCCACGTCGGTCTCATCTGCACCGCTGAAGACCTTTGGGTCCCGGAGCCGAGGAAGACCGGTGCAGGTGACGGACAGGGACGAAGGCGCCGGTGGGTTTGCGTGGTCAGTCATGATCGGCGGTAGCGTCCGGCTACGCAGCTCCAGGGTGTAGCGACGGGGATGAACAGCACCTCCACCAAATGTGAAGAGGTTTATTGGTCGTTGAAAGACGTAATGGTCGTCAGCGGCAAGCAAGCGAGAAGAAGCGTCCAGAGGCACAGCGGCGATCCGAAACACGAGCCGAGCGAGCCGAGCGTTGGCGATGCTGCTGGATGGAGGCGCATCTTCTTCTTCACAATATTAGTAGTAGTAGTAGTAGTAGTAGTAGCAGCAGTAGTAGCATTACTAAGGCGTGAAACTGGTAGAGTGTTGGTTTATGTAAATTGAATTACCACAAATTAAAGCTTGAAGCATTTATATTCAACCTGTTTTATTGTTTTTTCCACGGTGCATCGGTTTAAACCGCACTCGTATTAAGCGTCTAGTCGGGTTGTGGATATCACAACTTGCAATCTCACTGCAAAAAAATACATATACAGAGACCAGGAGGAGCCATTTCTTTACTTGTACACCGCCAAAATACAGACACCGCCAAAATACGGACACACTGCGCTGTAGCTTTTCGGGTGCGACAGCAGCCCCAGAAGATGGCCTAGCGAATAAAGCAAGCAAGACTAGAGGAATATCATAGCCTTCTCCCTTTATATATCGATTTTTTTTATCCTGCGGCAAGAGCATGCGTAATTCCGAAGTATCCATTTGCGCATTCACATGGATACTTCCGAATTTTTGATAAGCAGATGCTTCTGATGGAACATGCAGAATATTAATTTAGGCAGAACTCTGTGCGTGACACTCCCGCATTAATGATGACACGTGTGTACGAGGTTGTTTTTCATGCATTATTCTTGTTGCCCCCAAGCGGCCTACGTAAACATTAATAATTTAAGTGTCTTTACGTGCCATAACCCCATTGTCATTATCACCAAGCCGCAGTGGGAGATTCTGTGATAGGTTTAAACACCCGGGGGTCTACAACGTGGCATCTAACAGACCTAAGTAAGCATGTGTTCTTGCATTTCGTCCCCGCCGGAATACGACCGCCGTGGCAGGGAATAGAACACGCGAACTCCCTACTCAGCAGCGCCACACTTTATCAGCCAATTGCTTCCACGGCGTTGGCGGCGTCAACAAAAAATCATCACGTGATGACATCACAATGGGACGTTATTATGACGTCACACATTCCCAAAATCACGTAATTATGACGGCATGATGACGTCACATAACGTGACTTCATCACATGACATTGTCGCATTGCAGTGCCTCTGTGATCGGTTGGCCAATCACGGAGGCAGTGCAAAACCACGTTAGGTGCAGAAAGCTTTTGCACGAGGGTGGGGCAGAACAGACACATCGAATGACGACAAGAAGAAAACTTTCACCTTCGAGTCGTCTTAGTCTAATGCATAAGGAGCCCAGTGCGTTTTTTTTTTTTTTGTTATACGAATGATACGCCTTAGTCTACGAGAAGTACTTCTCGCAAACGTAGTCACGACGCGTGCGCTTTCGATGTTTCCTTGGTAGGGCACGAACCCGCACTTCCAACTACACTGGGTCACTAGGAGCTTTGAAAATCACAAGCCATACAACACTGCCCTCTTAATTAATGGCATTACTTAGCACCCTCTAGTGTTTATTGGCATTACTGTACGATTGAGACGATGGCGATCAGTGATGCGAGGAAACCGAAGAATTTCATCATGTAAGATTTCTGACAAATTCGGTCCGTCACTTAGCAGGCGAATATCGTGTCCACTAAGTATGAAAATAATCAAAAAGTAGGCCGTGCCTTTAAGAGGGCGGTCACAGTTTCTGCGAGATGTGAGTCGCGCACTGCAACACACTGATTTCAGCGTCATTGACTGCAGCACGTGGCTTCAGTTAAGCTCCCATTGCGAGAAGCTCAATGCGGCCACTCTAGAAGCGCCACGAACCAACACAGAAAAAAAAATTACAGCATATCCACGGGTGAATGATGAAGAGCTTGGATGCAGCTCCTGAAACAATCATGGTCTCGGGATTTGCTTCTCGTTGATCACGTTTCGCAGCGGCGTCCTTGGCGCGCACCGTCACGGGATCCGTCTGGCTGCCGCCAAGCGAGCGCCCGCCGCAGCGCATCGTCCATGCTCCGCCAACGATCCGACACGTACGGCGACGATCCAGGAGAATGAGAGAGGCGCTCGCTCCCCGCACAGCCCGCGCAGCAGCCAATCGGAGAGCAGCGGCAGTTCCAGCGCCATCTAGTGTCGATTCACACGAGCGCCATATTGCACACAATTCTATTGGACCAACGCCATCTAGGAAATGAGACGAGAAATGGTGATGACGACACAGATTGTGTACAGCGCCATCTAGAATATCTTTTCTGAACTGCACTTTGTATGTACTTCTATGAGACAGCGCCATCTATTGCATCATACGGAAGATCCGCTTACGCCGGCCAACGGAGACGTGACAAGGTTAGACTAAGTGGAGCTACGCCCCTAAAAGTGGGGCTCATCACGTAAGAAAAACAGAGTACGTACATTGCCTACGGTACGTAACGAAATGCAGGGAAAGAACTCCGCGTGCAGACTTGCAGACCATCGCCGTGGTATAGGTAAGGCCTGCGTTAGTAATATCCGGGATTTAACGTCCCAAAACCACGATATGATTATGAGAGACGCCGTAGTGGAGTGCTCCGGAATACTTGACCATCCGGTGTTCTTTAACGTGCACTAACATCGCACTGTACACAGGCCCCTAGCATTTCGCATTCATCGAAATGCGACCGCCGCGGCCAGGATCGAACTCGCGACCTTCCGGTTAGCAGCCGAGCACCATATTTACTGCTCCACCGAGGTGGACAAGGCCTGCGTTGACAGCAATGTTTACCTTCTGGTAGCACGGTAACAGGGCAGTTCAATGCCTTGCTACTGTTATAATAGGGGGTACACCCCGCTATTGTAAGAGTTGCACACACACTAGCGATGTGTATGTATGCTTCTTTTCGTTTTCTGTCCCCTGATCGGCGCGCTTTTTCACGCTCAACAGTGAACTAATTGACTAAAAAAAAGAAAGATATTCGTGGAAGGTTGCTCAGCTTGCCTTTAACAACTTTCAGTGTAATCTACTATTTGAGAAACATCGCCTCGTGAGGTGCTACGTTGTCTATCGGTAAACAAAGGCACGACACAGAGAATAAACATAAAACGGCTTTTCGAGAACCGTCCACGTCACTTGCGCACATAAGCAAAAGATTTCAACTCGTAGTGAAAATATTAAATGGGTCCTGACGAGAGACTTTTTGACGAACTTTACCATGTAAAAAAGAAACAAGCTATTTTGTCCAGAATAAAACTGGCCGCAAGAACCGGGTTTCAAGCCGCGACCTCCTGCAATTCTACAGACCAGCATAATATAATAATAATAATTATTGGGGTTTAGCGTCCCAAAACCCCGATATGATTATGAGAGACGCCGTAGTGGAGGGCTCCGGAAATTTCGACCACCTGGGGTTCTTTAACATACGCCTAAATCTAAGTACACGGGCCTCTTGCGTTTTCGTCTCCATTGAAAATATGGCCGCCGCGGCCGGTATTCGATCCCGCGACTCAGCAGTCGAGCACCTTATTCACTAGACCACCCTGAAGGGTTGCAGATGAGCATAGGCAGTCAAACAAGAAGGCGGGTTTCACGATTCCTTATATCAGTCTAATCTGTTTCAGCCCTCTTTCACCAACACTTAGCGGAGAGGAAAACGCGGCCTGGGTAGCATGTCATGAGCATAATGAAGTCGGTGCTTTCCGGCGTCTTTAGTTATCCACTAAAACGCGTTCTTGGGCTAGTTGGTGCATGGTCTGACAAAAATTTGGAGGCGCAAAGGAACGAGGACAAGAAATGACAGGAGTGGTGCCAAACTAAAAACTGTTTTATTGGAAAGAACATTGCATTCCAGGTAGCTTCGCGCGCATGGGCGAGTCACATTGACAATCACGGTAACAGAATGACAACCTACTTTGAGTTATCAAGACTTGTCTAAAAAGTGCAATTCGTTGCGACATAAATTCAAGGAAGGCACACTAACACATTGGGCACTCTTCTTATTTATGCAAAAAGCCTCCAACAATCCTCTGGTCACCTGGTTTCGAATTTTCCCAAGCACCCTGTTTTCGAAAAACCGGGGCGCGCATGCGCAGGACTTGCAGTGCGAAGGCAAGTGTAAACCAGATACATTGTTAAGAGAGGCTTCATGTCCCATTAATCGAATATTTAAACATCGACCAGTGTGGCCGATGTATGCCCTACCACAGCTGAGGGGTATTTCGTAAACCACCCCAACTACGCATGGGCAATACGGTTTTACATGATGTATGTCACAGGCGGCCTTATTGTTTTTCTCAGACACACGGGCGCATAGCCGCGAGAGCTTGTTAAGGGCGCTGTTGAAACTAAGGTGACTATTAAAATGATTCTTTTTAAAAAGATCATTGAACAGTATTGTGCTTGCAAAGGTATTGTTGCTTTACCTCTGCTGGTAATTGAGCTTTAAAGAAAAATGTCTGTGGGCAGCGAATATAACACGGCAGGACGTCTTGTAAAAGCGCAAAATATTGAATTCATAAATTGAGGCCAACTGAAATTAGGGACGGCAAGCGTCTGTCTACACATTTTGAAACCCGCGATCGTCATCACCACCTCACAAGCTTCTATTATTTTCTGGAATTTAGCTTTTTTTCACACTAGAAAAACAGCAGCGCTAAAGGACGTTCTTGCTTTAGAACTTTTAAGAAACCCGTGGGAGCCAACAACAATATAATCGGACGAAATATATTGAAGAGGCAGGGGATGCGAAGAAGGGCAGCACGCTCTTTCGAGAGTTCGTCGTTATCAAGCGCAGTCAAGCGACATGTAAGCCTCATTTCATTGCAACAGAACTGCTGATTCACGGTCGGGCAGCCCAACCGGCCGCTCGTTGCATGCGCTGCGGTTATCAGTCGTCGATTTAGGTTCGCGCTCGCTGCTTGTAGCGGATATCGTCGTCGTGCTTTTTTTTATGTATTGTGGTTTTCTTGATTCGCGCGACTACGGCAAGCGTCATCGCGCGAATTTTGAACGTTGAAGGTCCGTACGCTACGTGGTGTGAAAAAAGGTGAACTAAAAGCGATGTCCCGAATTCCTGGGTATGAGCCGGTCAGCTGGTGGCACGATAGAGCCAAGCGCAAGGAGACGACAGGGCGATGAAGGAGCGGACAGAAATTCCCCCGGCATAGTCGGCTTGCCAAAACGGGTACCTGCCTGACAGTGCTGCCCAACAAAGGGGGCGCTTGCCAGGTTATGGCTTGGACGACACATCAGAGGGTATTTTCGGCCAAGAGGGCCTTCTACCACTTCCCGACGTGTGGGCACCTTAGCGGTAATTCTTCATTCACTACCATGGTATGGAATAAAGTCCAGCTACCTGTTAGTGGGAGAAAGGTTCAAGTGCGTTTCCGCAGGTTGTACCGGTGGTGTGGCTTGGAGCCAGCCCTCTCACGGTTTTCCTGCCGTTCGGTGATCGCCTCCCCCTCTCCCAAGTCGTTGCTGCGGGCAACGAAAGGTTTGAGGTCGGAGACGTTAACTGGACCGCCGACTTGCCTCCCTTGGGAGTCCCAGCTTGTACACCAGAGGCGACACTTTGGTCTGCACTCGGTATGGGCCAAACCACTTGGCCGACAGGGAGGCAGAGATGCCTTTGGCGGCGTCACTCAAGACGTGATTGCGCCTGAGGACGAGATCGCCGACATCGTATTGCACTTCCCGATGTGACCGGTCGTATTGCGCCTTCTGTTCAGCTCGCGCTTTTGCCAGGTTGGAACGCGCCAGGTCGAGGGCTGCGTCCATCCATGAGGGCACTTGCGCCGCGTAGCCAGACGAGCCGGCTTTCGTGGCGGACGCCCCGCTACCGCACCGCAGAACGTGGTCCATTGGGGTTAGGCAGCTCTCTCCCGAAGTTGTGGAAAGCGGGCGTGTACCCGGTTGAACTGTTCACCGTGGACCGCAAGAAGCCTATCTCGTTAAGATAGGCATCCCAATCCCCGTGTTGCTGCGCAAAGACTGTCAGCAAGGGCTTGAGGCTCCGGTTTATCCGCTCAGTCGGATTGGCCTGTGGGTGATACGTGGTTGTTTTGCGGTGCTTAATGCCAAAGGCAGCACACGCATCCACAAACACCTTGGCCGTGAAATAGGACGCATTGTCCGTGGGTCGATTCCACGAAAGATCGAAAAAGGGTGTATATTTGATGTTTCCGATTTTCCTGATAATTTTGTATGTTGTGCACATATGATTGCACAGCACGAAATCGCAGTTCGTTTTCAAATAAAAATTTTTTTCAACACAGGAAAATTCGACAAGTGTCGCCGGTTGACGACGACCATTTTACGAAGAATGCGTTTTCGTAACTTCGGAACCATGCTGGCAGCTACTCAAGCTATATATTACAAATATCTTTCTTTTTGGCGGAAGTAGAAGTAAAGAGGAAATAGCTCTTATCATTTCATGGAATTCTGAGTAAATTATGTATTTTTAAAAATTCACGAAAAACGCTGCGTTTTTGAAAATCAGTCAAATTTGGGACGCTATGGCTACTTCTGTGAACATCTTAGCTTGTTCATATTTGCAGTATGAATAGGCCTTTATGTGAATAATGAACCTCTGCATTTTTATTTCTCTAATAATTTTCAAAGTAGTAAATTTTCATGCTCGAAACACCAAATAGAGAAAAGTGCTCCTCCATTCAAAAATCTATAATAAAAAAAACCCAATCTCAATTTTGTTCAAAGTCCCCCAAAATGTTCTCAAAGGACTGCAGAATGATATTATCAAAAAACATGTTGCATCATTTTTATTACAACAAAAGCAGAAAATGTCAAACATTGTGTTTCCAGAGCATGGTGGCTACTGCGCAAAGGACATCTCTAGTAACAAGAAAATACAGTAACACGTCTTTTTTCTTTTCTGAGCTTCGCTAAACAACAGTAATGATCTATGGTCGGAAATTGGGAACTGTTTTGTAAAGAAAAAGACCGTTCCAATTAAATGCATTCGCGTGGTTTGCGACTTCACGCCAGTGTTAGACATCCCTCAGTCCACAGTATGCACTTTCAGTTGTAGCCTCCTTTTCTTTCATCTATTTCAGTTGAGTATAATTCATATCTTGAGTGCTAAAGAACGCATTCCCTCCATGCTTCTCTTATGATGATGTGCTGTGCCAGAATTGAGAGATTGGTATAAAAGCCAAGGTCTCTTCATGAATGGAAATGAATTTCTGGAGAGCGGTCGCCAAGAGGTGTGGTTTTTGTTGGCCCAAATGTGTACGTTGTCAAACCTTATGTGATCAATGCAGAGTTTTAAAAGAATCGATTACGTGAAGATTGGTGGCAGCAGTTCTGGCCACGGACAAAACACGTTTTGTTTGCATTGCATCTGCTTTGTTTTGCATATCCTTCTTTCTCTTGAAGGAGTGCTGGCAGATCTGGTTTCCCTCTTGAATTGAGCGCGCATCCTGCTTCATGACCCTCCGCAAAAGAGTCTCGATCCGATATCTTCTACGTAACGAAAATTCTGCTGCAGCGGAATTTTCTTTTTGTGCACCATGAGGCAGTCCGTACAAAATCTCGGCCCTGGCTATAACGCCTACCCATAGCCACCTTCAGAGCATAGGATAGTGATCGCATCAAAGTGAAGCACAATTTGGATGCTTAACTTCTATCTCAGGTGGTGTTTGACTGACTGGCACAGCCGTACTCGTTGCTGTCGTCTGTTCAGGCGGGCGTCCATCGCGCCGCCCTTTGCAGCTGTCCGCCTAACGCATGCTACTCCGTTTACACGAGTGCTTGTAGCGCGGGCCACTCGATCCGCCACACTATCCGCACGGTGCGGATACAGAGACCGGGCGGGAGAGCGACGAGCGGTGAAAAATGTATCGTGTAACCAACGCAATCGACACCCCAGCCTTTTCTCGTGCATAGCGACAAAGCCTGGCAAACAATGTGTGGCTGCTGTGCTTAGGTTGCACTGTGGTACGCGCCGTTCACCACTGCCGCCATTTGCGATTTCTGACATTCTTACAATGCATGATCGACTCAGCTACACATATTTCGCGTTTAGCTTCGTTACTTTTATATAAGCGCAATTACTAAAAAAAATTATTCAGAGGAATGAAAATGTTCGTGCTGCCCGTCGACGAGGAATGTAAGTGGTGTCGCAAATGCATTTAATTGGAACGATCTTTTTTTTCTTTACAAAACAGTTCCCACTTTCCAACAATAGATCATTACTGCTGTTTAGCGAAGCTCAGAGAAGAAAAAGACGTGTTACTGTATTTTCTTGTTACTAGAGATGTCCTTTACGCAGTGGCTACCACGCTCTGGAAACACAATGTTTGACATTTTCTGCTTTTGTTGTAATAAAAATGATGCAACATGTTTTTTCATAATATCATTCTGCAGTCCTTTGAGAACATTTTGGGGGACTTTGAACAAAATTGAGATTGGGTTTTTTTTATTATAGATTTTTGAATGGAGGAGCACTTTTCTCTTTTTGGTGTTTCGAGCATGAAAATTTACTACTTTGAAAATTATTAGAGAAATAAAAATGCAGAGGTTCATTATTCACATAAAGGCCTATTCATACTGCAAATATGAACAAGCTAAGATGTTCACAGAAGTAGCCATAGCGTCCCAAATTTGACTGATTTTCAAAAACGCAGCGTTTTTCGTGAATTTTTAAAAATACATAATTTACTCAGAATTCCATGAAATGATAAGAGCTATTTCCTCTTTACTTCTACTTCCGCCAAAAAGAAAGATATTTGTAATATATAGCTTGAGTAGCTGCCAGCATGGTTCCGAAGTTACGAAAACGCATTCTTCGTAAAACGGTCGTCGTCAACCGGCGACACTTGTCGAATTTTCCTGTGTTGAAAAAATTTTTTATTTGAAAACGAACTGCGATTTCGTGCTGTGCAATCATATGTGCACAACATACAAAATTATCAGGAAAATCGGAAACATCAAATATACACCCTTTTTCGATCTTTCGTGGAATCGACCCGTGATCAACTCCGCCGGAAAGCCAAAGCGGGTAAAGACCTCGGTCAACTTATTGTCCCAGATTGCGCCTGCCGGCAACTACCGAAGGGGAAACAACACGAACCACTTCGTAAAGTGATATGTGACAGCCAGGAGAAAAACATGGCCTCTCCGGCTTCTTGGGAAAGGTCCCATTATGTCACAGGCCGCGACTTGCCAGGCTTGTTGGCTGTCGATCGGCTACATGAGCCCGGGAGGCTTGCCCCCACGAGGCTTCACGCAGTGGCACACGCGGCATGAGCGGGCGTAGTGAAGGGCATCCCGCTTCATGCCAGGCCAGGTAGCAGTGCGGCACAATTTTTGAAATGTCTTAAGGCCACTCGCATGTCCGGCCAACCGCGAGTCGTCGGAATAGCCGAGGGTGGCTTTCCTTAGACTGCGGGGTATCACCACCTTGAAAGACTCGTGGGAAGCTTCTTCAGATGGGACATAGCGCAGGAGAACGCCGTCAGCATCAAGCATCAAGTCCAACGTGCCCGCAGCAATACCAGCTGTCCGTGTGCGCCCCGCGGCTTGACCGCCATGCACGCTCCTCTTGGGAGCTCAGCTCTTTGAGCCCGTCAACAATTTGCTGACAAAACAGATCGTCCTGCTGTCCCTTGAGTAGGTCCTCTCTGCTGAAGACGATACCGGCGGACGTGACAGGGTCTACCAGGTATGCGCCCTCACCCGAGGCGGTCGACTCGAAAGTCACCTCGCCGTCAGGGTTCGCGCCTTTCGACCCATTGGAGCCAGAGGCCCCGGAGTCGACTTGGTGCGACTGCTCTTGAGAGTGGCGGACACAAGTGTCAGACGCCAAAACGTGGGCACGCGACAAGGCGTCAGCCACGACGTTCGAACTCCCTTTCCGATATCGCACAACAAAGTTGTACCGCTGCAAGGTCCACGCCCAGCGCGCGAGGCAGCCCCAGGGCTCGCGCAAGCGCTTAAGCCAGGTGAGTGCCATGTGGTCCGTCTCCACCACGAATGGCACACCGTCGACGTAGCAGTCGAACTCCCGGAGAGCAAGGACTATAGCGAGACATTCCGCTGTAGTTGCGCTCGGCGGCGTTAAGTGACCGGCTCGCAAAGGCGACTGGCCGGAGGACGCCGTCGTGCTCCTGAAGCAGTACCGCCCCGAGACCCAGGTCGCTCGCGTCCGCTTGGACAACGAACTCCCTGTTGAGGTCGGGCAGCTTCAGATCGGCTGTGGCCACTAGAGCTTCGGATAGCGGCTTAAGAGGGTGGTGCCATCAACTTTTGAGGTTATAACAAGCCTGTTGTGGGTTTCCTCGGTATGCAAGGACACTCCACACGAATGGTCGCACACAGCAAACGTTTAGAATATATTTTAATTCACTTCCAAAGTGTACCTAAATTCCCATTCTCTCGATCGAGACCCATCGCTAGCGCGCCAACACTGACGTAGCTCGCGATCGGGAAGGGACGCGACGTTCTCCACTGCCGCAGCGAATACGGCCGGGTTCGTCGACTCTCCGTTACGGCGCAGAAAAGGCACTCGAGGCAGGTTGTCAACAAACACGGGTTTATTAACCCAAGATGCAGCACAGTGCGACAATCACGGGATTGCGGGCCGTCAGGGTAACTCCGCAAGACCGGTCGAGTACGCTTGCCAGCGGCGCTAGGACTATCACACAAAGGGCAGCAGTCGAGCGCAGGGACAAGAAGCCGCCTGCCAGAGCAGCGCGCTCGTGCGGGCCTGAGAGCATCTCCCGCGGGCAAGCCAGCGCCAGACAAAAGCGAGCTCACTGGGGAAGGGGGTTGTCACTGGCGGCCCATGAGGACAGGCGTTGCGCAGCGACGTAGGCTAGCGTGGTGGCGCGAGCATTCTCCGGACATGTCCGGACACGTGGCGTCGGGCGGGGAAGACCGACGCATGGCTAGCACCAGGCAAAAAGGCCTGGCGGTGTAGCCACGGTAGCCATGTCGCCGATTAACGGCGGTTCCCGGCGCTCGAGCCGCATGGGGCCAGCACACGCTAGCTGGGGAACGAGGCGCCAAAGGGGAGGGCGCGCTCGATTCCCACAGCACTTACCTGTAAAAGAGATAGCTTAGCGTGATTACTCTACCTACAAACTTCGCCACGACCACTGCGGGCACAGTCAGCGGGTTACGGAGGCTGTTGAAATCGTTATGACAATCGCCGGGGTTTGGGGGTTGCATTGAAACAAACTGGGAAAACGGATGCGAAACAAACAAACTTCATTCACTGGTGGTTTGAAGCATAGCGCAAATAAGTCCCCTAGGTTAACATTCCGATCGATTCGAGTGGGGGGTCAGGTAAACTCTCCGTTCTTTTTAACCGTGTGTAATTGCCTAAAACAGTCATCATTTTCAGGGGCTCCACTGTACATTAGCGCACAACAACGGAAGTAATATAAAAGATAAAGAAAAGTGGCAAAAACATACCAGGCAGAAAAAGTGACAGGCATTACCGGTACCACGCGAAGTGTCTACCTCGCACATGTTCTTTCCCCGGCTGTTTCCACAAATGCCGATCAAAGAGCCTCACTGTCTAAAACACTTGGGAAGTCTCGATATTGCGCTGCATGAACTACTTTGGTGGCGTGGGCCGCATCTCCTGTAAACTTGCCTAGTTCTGCACGACGACTCGTTTTCGATGGGAGCTGCTTCGCTTCACTCATTCACTCGTAAAATAAAGTGGGCCTCGAGGGACTTTGGGCTTTCACTTGTTCTTGGTCCCCGCAATTTGTAGTGAAATAAACGAGATAATATGCCCACGTATATAGGTCGTGGCGGGCAACAAGCCGTAGTCTGCGGTGACATCAATGCTGATAGAAATCCGGTCCGGATTGACGTGCCAGACATCTTGATCCTATAGTCTCGTATCGAGCGAACAATCGAGGTCTTCCTGCTCCTATGAGCTCGTCGAAGTACGACAACAAAAAAACGCACTGCTTGATTTTCAACATCACGCACAGCAACAACTGACAACCCCTCAACACCCCGCGCTGCAACACGTGAACTGCGGCATGTACCCAGGGATGGCGGGAGTGACAGCGGCGGAAGTGACGTCACAAACACTATATTGTCACGGGCGAAATAAGACAGACAGCCAGGTGTTGACGTCTTCCTCAGAACCAGACCAGCAACAACAACGTTCTCTTCTTCTTCCACTCGCGTGCACGTGCCACAGCGGATGGCTCATACAAGGTGGCATGCGGCATTACTCCCTCCCTCGGAAAAGC
This sequence comes from Rhipicephalus sanguineus, assembly GCF_013339695.2. Taxonomy (NCBI): domain Eukaryota; kingdom Metazoa; phylum Arthropoda; class Arachnida; order Ixodida; family Ixodidae; genus Rhipicephalus; species Rhipicephalus sanguineus. Next base: position 171,933,365 of record NC_051181.1, on the reverse strand, counting down.
ATCGTCTCGCTGGTTACGCGCACTAAAAATTGAGGAAAGAAAAAAAAAAACGTCACTATACAAACGAAACAATTGTGCCCGTAAGGCAAAATGAACATGCTGCCGTCACTGAAGAAGTAAACAGAGAAAGTGGGACACAACAAGAACAAGCAGAAAAGCAACAAAAAGAAAGAAGGTAAGTAGCCATTGCAGGGAAAGTCAAAGTTTGAACTTCAATTGCAATTTTTCCTTTAAAAACTAACCGGTTCTTGGCCAATCCCCCAGTGTGGGTATGAGCCACAGCTTCCAGGCTCTACTCTACTCTACTCTACACTCTACGTTCGATTGACGACGCGAGAAATATGGCTTGAGCCTTGAAACATGAACCACATCAGTTTGTGGAAGCCGACGGGAACGTCTTGGGGTGCCTTCTGGGAGAACCTCGTAGGTTACGTCGCTGAGTCGGCGTAGAACCTTGTAGGGGCCGAAGTAGCGCCGCAGTAACTTCTCTGACCGGCCGCGCTGTCGGATGGGGGTCCACACCCAGACTTCATCGCCTGGTTTGAAGGCAACATCTCGGTGCCGAAGATTGTAGCGGCGCGCGTCTGCAGTTTGGCGACTCTCAATACGGCATCGGGCGAGTTGACGGGCCTCCTCGGCGCGTTGAGCGAACGTGGCAGCGTCCGTGTCAAACAGTCCCTGGTTGTCGGGGAGGAGCATTGCATCGAGCATTGTAGTGACCTCTCGACCATGCACTAAGCGAAAAGGGGTGAAACCTGTACTTTCTTGCACCGCAGTGTTGTAAGCAAAAGTTACGTAAGGGAGAATATCATCCCAGTTCTTGTGGTCAATGGCCACATACATTGACAGCATGTCTGCAATGGTCTTGTTCAGCTGTTCAGTGAGTCCGTTTGTTTGGGGGTGATAAGCCGTGGTTTTGCGATGTTCTGTGCCACTGAGCCTCAAGACTCCCTGTAGCATCTCTGCGGTGAAAGCTGTTCCACGATCAGTAATTATGACAGCTGGCGCTCCGTGACGGAGGACGATATTGTTGACGAAAAAGTGGGCGATGTCAGCTGCGGTAGCTTTGGGCAGGGCCTTTGTTTCGCAGTATCGTGTTAAATAATCGGTGGCGACCACAATCCACCGATTTCCATTCGCAGACGTGGGGAATGATCCCAGCAAGTCCATGCCAACCTGATGAAATGGTGCTTTCGGTGTGGCGATTGGTTGTAACAGTCCCGCTGGTCGGACAGGTGGAGTCTTACGACGTTGGCAGTCGCGACATGTGCGAACGTAATGCTTGACAGTCTTCGTGAGACGTGGCCAGTAATAGGAGCGCCGAATTCGTTGCAATGTGCGCGTGTAGCCAAGGTGTCCGGACGATGCTTCGTCGTGGCAAGCATGTAAAATATCGTCACGAAGCGAGGTCGGCGCAACTAGCAGGTATGTAGCTTGCGTATGGCCGAAGTTCTTCTTATAAAGGACTCCATCCCGGAAACAAAAGGAGGCTAGCGAGCGTGCGAAATTTCGAGGAAGACTAGATGTGCGCCCTTCCAGATAGTCAATTAGTGGGCTGAGCTCCAAGTCGTCGCGCTGTTGTTGAGCCAAGTCGGTTGCTGATACAGAGGAAAGGAAAGTGTCGTCCTCATCAAGGTCTGCGTTGGCACTTCCGACTGGCGTACGTGAGAGACAGTCAGCGTCGGTGTGTTTGCGTCCTGACTTGTGAATGATGGTAACGTCAAATTCTTGCAGCCGAAGGCTCCACCGTGCCAGACGACCTGAAGGGTCTTTGAATAATAATAATAATAATAATAATAATAATAATAATATCTGGGGTTTAACGTCCCAAAACCACGATATGATTATGAGAGACGTCGTAGTGGAGGGCTCCGGAAATTTCGACCACCTGGGGTTCTTTAACGTGCACCTAAATCTAAGTACACGGGCCTCAAACATTTTCGCCTCCATCGAAAATGCAGCCGCCGCGGCCGGGATTCGATCCCGCGACCTTTGGGTCAGCAGCCGAGCGCCATAACCACTAGACCACCGTGGCGGGACTGAAGGGTCTTTGAGATTGGCGAGCCAGCATAGAGAATGGTGGTCGCTAACTACTCTGAATGGGCGTCCGTACAAGTATGGTCGAAACTTTGTTATAGCCCAAACAACAGCTAAGCATTCTTTTACAGCGAAAGCTGTTATGAGATCATTACACCGGCCGTTTTTGACGCCGTAGTTGTCCGCCGCCGCCGCCGGTGTCCGTAACCACTATCGCTCGAAATAAGAAAAAAAAACGAAATAAGAAAAAAATTCAAGGATGGAACGAGGTTCGAACCTGGGCCCTCTGCGTGGGAGCCCGGTATTAAACCTCTGAGCCATGCCGGTGCTTGAAACTGCTTTGCAAAAAGGTCCTATACAGGCTTCATGTCGGGAAGGAACCACATTAGCGTATGCAATATAGCGTGGTAGAAGAGTAAAATAAACACCAAGCGTCGCACAACGCGAATTCTGTAACCGGGCGTCACACAATGCGAATTGCGCAACGAGTAGGTTATTGAATGCTTCCAACCCATTACAAAGGGCTCTGCCATAATTCTTCATCGTCATCAGGCACAGCATCAACAAAGTGCGCATAATGCCTTACGTGCGTTTAGCAGGTACCAACGCTCTCCGTAGAATGACGAAAAATGGCACAGTGCCTGCTGCCCTACTTCTCAAAAATTACAATGATTTATAGCGTAGTGGGTTCCTCGCAAGTGCACTTGTATTGGTTGCCAAGGAAGCCCATAAGCGCATGATCCACTTCCTCGGGGTCTCAGTAAAATTACAATGATTTATAGCGTAGTGGGTTCCTCGCAAGTGCACTTGTGTTGGTTGCCAAGGAAGCCCATAGGCTCATGATCCATTTCCTCGGGCTCTCAGTAAAGTTCTTCGCCCCCCCCCCCCCCCCACCGTCTCTCTCCCACGTCAACGTATGTTATACAGCATGACGGGAGAGGGAAATAGCGACCGGGCGTCACCCAATGCAAATTACATAACTGGTGGGCCGTTTAAAGATTCCAACCCATTACAAAGGGCTGAGCCATAATTCTTCATCGTCATCAGTCGTGGCGTCAACAAAGTGCACATAGTGCCTTACAGACGTGTAGCTGGTGCCTCGCTTCTCCGCAGAATGACGAATAATGGCTTAGTAGGTGCTTCCCAACTTCACAAAAATTGTGATTTATGGCGTAGTGGGTACCTTTCTAGTGTACTTGTATTGTAGCACCAAGAGAGCTTAACGGGCTCTAGAAACGCCGCTCTTCCAGCTTTCGCTGTGACTGTGCTGCGGTTTCAGCGCAGGCCTGGCGTTTTTTTTTTTCTTCACGAACTCAACAGGGGAAGCCCAGGGACTATAGTCGATGGCTGGATGACGTCGTCCTTGAGCATCTGCTGGACTTGCTGACGTATGGCGTCTTGTTCTTTTTGCGACACCCTGTAGGCATGTTGTCGAACAGGTCTCTCGGTAGGCTCGGTGATGATACGATGCTTGGCAAGCTGCGTCTGTTTGACCTTCGAGGTTGTAGCGAAGCAATCTCGAAATGAATCGAGTATATCCAAAACATGTGCCCGTTGTGCTAACGGTATATCCTGGTTTACGTCGAGAGTGCTTGCGAATGTCATGGCGGAATGGTCGCACGACGAAAGGGCAGCTAATGTTGAGGGACCCGAGACGTCGGCAATGTCTTCAAGGTATGCGATCGCGGTGCGCCTTGTAAGATGGCGATACTCCTAGCCGAAGTTCGTGACTATAGTAGGCGAGCCTGTCTATTTCTAGGTTGAACAACACCTCGGACAACGCAGATTTGTTGTGCAAGAAGGAGAGACAAATTTCCCTCCGCGATTGCAGTGTCGGGGACGTCCTGCTCACATTCAACGCTGACAAACAGGCTGCTACGAGGAGGCAGAGTCACAGATTCGGCGGACACGCGTAGGGCTGTCTTGGAGAAGTGGGTGTTGTCAGCTTCAGGATGAAAGGGGTCCTCGAACGACACTAGCAACTCACGTAGATTAATGATTGCGCCGTATTCACGAAGAAAGTCCAGTCCCAGAATGAGCGGACGGGAGCACACAGGTAATACGAGGAAGGACCCCGTGAACGTCGATGTACGTATCCGAATACGTGCTGTGCACATTCCAGTCGGCTTCACCAGATGGCCACCTGCCGTGCGCAACGGGGGTCCTTGCCATGGGGTCGTAACTTTCCTCAGTATAGATGCCAGGGCGCCGCTCATAACTGAATAATCGGCGCCAGTGTCGACGAGGGCAGTGACAGCATGATTATCGACGAATACGGTGATGTCGGCAGAAACAGTCTTGCTACTCTCGGAAAATAACGAAAAATCTGAGCGGTCATCATCGGGTCGTTGCGTCGAGGGAGGCTCTTTGACAGTTCGTTGGGAAGCGACTTCACCCCCAGAAGCCGCGGATCCTAGTTTCCCCTGTGGGGACTCGGTGACCGGCTTCTGAAAGGAGCATAGGACGACGAAGGCAAGCTAGGTGACATAGAGCGGCGAGGCGATGGTGATCGTGATTGGCGGCGTTGAACAGGGGGAGGAATTTGCTGGCCCGTAAGGTACGCTTCGATTTCACGGGTGCGCTCACCGTAGCGTGGGCACCGAGCATCAGGGTGGAAGCCGCGGAGACCGAGTTGGTGGTACGGACAAGTACGATACACGTGGCCCGCCTCGCCACAGTGGTAACATAGCGGACGGTTATCCGACGTGCGCCACACGTTGCCTTGGTAGCGTTCTGTCTTGAGCGGACTGCTGATACGTGGGTGCGCTCGGGAACCTTGACGCAGGGGGCGAAGTCGAAGAGGCGTCCTGGAATAGATGACTAGGCGGGTCCATTGTCCGCAAAGTAGGACCAGTAGCGTTTGGTGCAGGAGATCGTAGGGCCGCCGCATACGTCAGGACAGGGGCCTCAGGTCTTGGTGGTGCGACCGCCTGTCTGATTTCATTTCTGTTTCATTTCTCGTCCACGAATGCTGGCGCGGTTGGTTGAGGTCCCACTGCTTGGAGTTGGCGGAGCTCGTCCCGCACGACACTTCTTATGAAGTCTGCGAGGGCCTGCCTCTCGCTGTCAGACCCGATAGAGCATGCCGTGGCCGTTATGTCGTGGCGTTCGTACTGTGACGACCGCTGCTGGAGAGTACGTTCCATCGTGCTCGCCTCACTGATGAACTCGGCCACGGTCTTTGGTGGATTGCGTACTAGTCCGGCGAAGAGCTGTTCTTTAACCCCACGCATAAAATGCCGCACCTTCTTTTCCTCGGACATCGCAGGGTCGGCCCGCCTGAAGAGTCGAAGCATGTCCTCGACAAACATCGAAACTACCTCGTTTGGTCGCTGGTTCCTAGACGAGATGGCTTGTTCCGCTCTCTCCTTCCTTTCGGCGTTGCGGTACGCGTCGCGGAGCTGGCGGCTAAACTCTTGCCACGTCGCAAAGGAACCCTCGTGGTTCTCGTACCATGTTTTGGCAGAGTCTTCTAATGCGACGTAAACCCTCCGCAGCTTGCGACCTTCATCCCATTCAGTGATGCTGGCAACTCGATCAAAGTGGTCGAGCCAGTCATCAACATCCTCAAAAATGTCTCCGTGGAAAGACCGTGGTGTCTGCGGTGCATGAAAAAGATGCGGGAGCGGAGAAGAATAGGCGTCGTTGGTTTGACTCGCCTGGCTTATAGTCGAGGTTGTCATCTTGTCAAGTCTTGACAAGGGACCGAATTCGGGGGGTAGTCCTAGCAGGCGGCGGCTGCTTCTTGCTGTGGGAGCTGTGGCTGTCTCCAAGTTGCTAGGAGTCACGGCTGGAAATTGGGAGCCAAGGTGCATGTACCCAGCGCCTCCACCATTGTCACGGGCGAAATAAGACAGACAGGTGTTGGCGTCTTCCCCAGAACCAGACCATGATGATGATGAACCAGACCAGCAACAACAACGTTCTCTTCTTCCACTCGCGTGCACGTGCCACAGCGGATGGCTCATACAAGGTGGCATGTGGCAATATATACACCCAAGGAGGTTTAAATAGACCTTGCTGGAGTGGAGGACCAATGGGCCGCAGTGAAGCCACGCCGTGCGCGCGGCGGCCATCTTGTCATAGGCAAGAAACGGGAGCAAAGCGCGCCCGCCGCGCTGACCACGTCTCTCCACCAGTGGCGTAACTAGATAGGACGGCGCCCATGGCAAATATATTTCCGCGCCCTTCATGATGGTAATGATAGTAATTATTAATATAGTGTTAATAATGATAGCGATTATTATTATTATTATTATTATTATTATTATTATTATTATTATTATTATTATTATTATTATTAGGGGTGTGCGAATAGTGAAATTTCATCTCGAATCGAATAGTGCCTAATAGTGACCAAAAATATCGAATATGGAATCGAATATCGAATAGCATATTTACACGAAACGTGTACCGTCATTTACGGCATGACAAAGGAAAAATCACTGACGCTAGGGCGTGGCGACAGCTTTATTACGCGCTTGTTCGGGAGATTTTTTTTTTTTTCACCTTTTGTAGGCGCGCAAGCATGTTTAGAGAGGAGCCGCTATCCCAGTAAGCAGCGCCACTCCTAACCTCCTAACGTCAAGCAGAAGGGGGTACGGTAGCTAGATTTTTTCCCCCACGGCTCATCTTACAGTGGTAATGTTGCGCTTCATCGCAATGGGTGCTGAGGGCCTAAAAATCTTCGGGCGCCCGTTCACAGCAGCGTTTTCACTGCGCGCAAAAACGATGGGAGTTTCTTACCGAGCGGCAGTGGCGACTGCACGGCGTGAACAAATTTTCACATGTGAAGCCAATCACCGAAGGTTTTGCGGGACAAAGTCGGGATGTTTTACGGAGCTTGCGGCATACGCGACCGAACTGCGCAAGAAGTCCATGGATTGGTTTCGGAAGCGAAGTTGTGAAGGGCCTGACAGTTATCTCATGTGTTCTCTCTTTTTTTTTTTTTTTACGTACGTACGCAAATGACATAATCTCCTTTAAAATAAACATGCGCCGCTCGCTTTCGAACCATGGTATCGGTGAAAGTTTTAAGGAAAGGCCTACTGCAACGACGTTAGTGTTAGTTTCACCCCCCCCCCCCCCTCCCACTCTAACCAAGTTGCACCATTGGCCTTTGTCGCGTTTTTTGTCCTGTCGAATAATTCTAAACTTCGAGTACTAGATATTCGAAAAGCGAATCGGATTATTCGATTAGCTATTATTCGATTCGAATTCGAAACTCGAATATTCGCACACCCTTATTATTAATCTGCAAGAAAAAGCCATCTGGCTGTGCAAGCGAATGAGCGGTATCTTGATTGATTGTTCACTACAGTGGACTAAAGTCGTCTTGCACGTCCACGCATCGTACGACACACCAGAAGTCCACAAGGTTAGAAAAAATGTGAAAGAAGAAATGGACATTGCCGCTGTCCTGTTGTCGTCTCGCTTTGCACGAAAAGTTCGTAAATTACATACAACCACACAAAAGAGATCGACGAAGTATAGGCATGTAAACGGTTATCGTTTTTGGCTACATCACCATGAACTGTATTGTTCAAAATTATTTATTGCGTGCATCAAATCTGCATACTATGCCTACATTTTTTGTGAATGCTGATCATGCATTCAAAAATTCGTTCCGGCAAACCCTGCTGTCGCATATATTATTGCCTTTTGCGGCGCCAGTGCTCATTTTGAACAGTAGCCAAGAAAAACGCGTTCTTTATATTTGACATGGCGCCCGCTGTCGCTCTCCGGTCACACATTTCCGTCATCGGCTGCAGTCTAGACCAGGGGTCTCAAACACGTGGCCCGCGGACCTCTCGCTAGTGAACAGCGGCCCGCACGTCTTCATCGCATGTTTTTTTGTTATTATTTTCTTAATAAGTGTGGTCATGAGTTGCACAGGCATGACTTGTATAGAGCATTTTCTTCTTGTGGGAACCCCCTGCGGTCAACATAGGGGTTGGATATTATAGGGGTTGCTTTGTGTGAAACATGAACACAACAAGCCGCGCGTGCGAACCTGTCCCTCGTTTTTTGGAGTTACTCGCTACTAGCGCTACGCAGCAGCCCTAACAGTCAGAGCTGTGACCCACTATCCGGCGCTTCGTATTGAGTCGCGACCGCGGCGGGCTTCACGCCAGTGGAGACAGAGACAAGTCTTTCAGCTGAAGGTGTTTATTCACCTCAGATACATATCTGCCAAATGCAACAAACAGAGTAGCACATCAAGTTAACAGAATTCCTCAGAGGCGGAGTGTTCCGCACTACTGGGGGAAACAGCCGTTAACAAGAAATTACACCATCTCCCGCTAAAGGGGACCATGAGGCGATGCGAAGCCGGAGCACTTGCACGATCTCGTTCCGTTGGCGTTCGTTGGGCATGCTACCGACCTCGCGTCGTGGAACGCGAAGAGGGACGCTACGCGCGTCGTATCTTCCATCTAGCCTGGCCGTTAATTCTCACAGGGCGAGCGGGGAACGCGGTCGACAGGCGGGCGAGAGGGGGGCAGCGTGGGAGAGGAGAGAGAAGCGGAGGGGACGCGCATGCGCTCGAGCTCATCGCGGCGTTGCGCGGGAGAGAATTTCGGCATGTCTAGCCCGCGTTTCAGAGGAAGAGAGGAAAGGGGGAGGGGAGAGGGAAAGTGGAAGGGGAAAGGGGAGAGGGAAAGTGGAGAGGGGAAGGGGAAGGGGAGAGGGTGAGTGGAGAGGAGGTGTGTGGAGAGGGTATGCGCATGCGCAGTAAGGGTGGTCACGCCGCACACCACCACCGGATTGAGCTCCGCCTTAAGATACTTCGCATCTAATAGCAAGCACACGTCGGGGGGATGATAAATGCTCATCTCACCTCGCGTCGCTTTTGCACTCCGGTCCGGGGCGGTGGTTCGCACTCCATGGCCGGAGCGCTGCAGGGGTTGATGGTGGCGGCGGTGCTGACGGCTTGGGTCCGATGTGGTCAGTCACACCTCCCAAGGCCGAAGACCAAGCGGCCCCCAAGAAGGCGAAGCGACGCGCGTTCCTGGGGTCTGGAGAGGAGTCTCTCCAGAAAAGGGTAAGGAGGGAAAACGGGGCATCCCGACTTCGGCCAGGGAGCAGGGCGCGCAGGGCTGCGGGACCGGAACAGTGCCCTCTCCCACGCAACCCCTCTAGTCTCTGCGCGTAACGTAGCTCGAAGCCGAGGTGCCGCCGCGTTGAAGACAATGGGTTGCGTGTGCAACCCCACATCCCCCCCTCCTTAATTTAACCCTTTAGCCACAAAAGAGAACCGCCATCACCCGGGGCTTTCTAAGAGGGGGGCTAGCGATTCCCCCAGAAACGGGAGAGTATTTCGGCCGCGCGTTAAAAAAGTCACGTGGTACACAGAGCTGCTCCGCGCGCGGCGGTCGCGGTTGCCTAGACGACGAAGACGCGGCCGCGGCGGCACTCCGACCGTCGTTGGGTTCTGCGGCAGTGCCATGTTTCCTTTGGTATTACAACGTATTCAATGGGCATTGCGATGAAGCAGTGACTGCATGAGCTGCACGTCACAGCGCACAAATGCAACATTCAAGGGTAAAATTTAGCACAGCTTCACTGACTTGGCGTCGCGACGACTGATGAAACTGCGGATCTGGTGCCTTTTCCTTGGCTTTGGGGTGCGTTTTTTACTAATTACTATTTTAGCTGTCGATACAGCGATGATAATATGACGCCGCTAAACGGTCCGTGAGCTCCTGCTTTGGCCACTCGCAAGTCAGGATCGGATTCCCTTCGTTGCTGGGCGGCCGACGTCTCTCTTCCCGACGAGTTTTGTCGTGCAGTTGCGGCGACACGCCTCGATCTCTCACTCGAAACTCGGGGTCGGCCCGTCATCGTTGGGCCCATATGCTCTAGCGAATTCCCATCATATTTCCCGCCGCGCCGCTTCTTCTCCCGAAGACAGAACCTTGTTCGTACTCGCCATACTCGTCGCCGAACGTCGTAATGCTATGCGCCGACAGTGCACGCTTTCGTACTGCTTTGTTCACTCAGAATTTATACTTGCAGCAACAACGAAATGAAACAATGTTAGTGCTGTTAAATCAAGGTGTGCGGCCTAGAGGTAAGGGACACTCTTGTAAGCTCAGTGCGAGCAGTCCGGCCGCATTAGAATTAACACCACAATTAAAGCACGATATGCAACACGTACGAACTGACGGTCGGATGTCAACAACAAGCATGCACGCTAGCAATAAACAAAGATAATGATGTGCGTCTATCCTGGCCTCTCCTAACTCCATCGCACAGTAGTCAGGGAACACCAAGCCCAGCTTTTTACTCTGCCGAAATAACATAACACTACCGCAGAAGGGGAGCGCATACTATCGATACGATGGCCGGAGCCACCGCGTCTACGCGTCTCCGTCTCGCCGGTCTCGCTCGCCTGGCAACGGCCAGACCGCCGCCAGAGGGCCGCACCGGCCGCACTTTTTTAACGCGCGGCCGAAATACTCTCCCCCCAGAAACACGGCGACGTCCGTGTCGATGAGGAAGCCGCACGAAGACGCAGATCACAGCACCGTTATCGCTGAGTGATGACACTGGGGAGACATGACAGCTGCTGGGGGTGCGTCGGGAAACCAGGCAGCTCAGAACCGTGCACGCTTATGCTTGCCCCTGGCGTCGATCGCTTGCTTGGACTTCGCGGGCCCGTGCTTTTGAAAGGGGGGGGGGGGTCACCCGGTTTGGGCTCGATTCTGGTGGCCGTCCCGATGTTAGAGGTTCGTTTGTGGTGGAATGGTTTTTTTTTAATGTTTCTTTTTGAAGATTTCTCCGTGTCGGCGCCTCCGCTGCTCTGGGACTATCGGCACGCAAAGCAGCAAAGAAGGCGCCGATCCGTCCTCAGCGGCTCGCCACTTGTTGCTCAGCAGGGGTCCGCTCTGCTCCCGCGCCTCGTCCTCTCTCTTCCTCTTTTCTTCTTAGAGTCGAAATTCCCCAGACGCCTGCGGCTAGCCGGCTGCAACCCCCCTCTTGAGCAGCGGAGAGTTCGGTCACCGGGTCCGCAGCTCTTCGTCGGGCTGTGCGGTGGTACCGCGAGAATTCTTCTCTGCCGCGGCCATTCGGGACTGGAAGTTGTTTTGCTGTTTTTCTTTCGCCTTGACTCTGGCTGTAGGCTTTGGTGTCGCCGCTCTCTGTTGTGGACAGTGGAATGCGTGCGTTGACGGCTTGAAGTAACGGCCTTTGGGCATCTGCCGGCGAAAGCGGTCGTTTCGGCTTGGCTGTTGTTGAAAGGCTGCCGATGGGTGATCTGCGACTCGAACAATAAGTTAGCCCCTCTCTTACTCACCGAAAGAGCAAGCGCGTGCTCGCTCTCGAAGGCTGCATGCTAGATATCAGAAGAGCGTCCCGTTTGATATCACGCACAATGAAGCCCCTACGAACCGGACAGAGTTAGTTCTGCCGAGATCGCAAGTTGTAGTCGCACTGAGCTCGTACGTCGAGCCGTGCCTTCGGATGCCACTGCCTGCGGCCCGCGGGCGCGGGGGAGCGTTTCCCTCGGGCCACTCGTTCCCTCTGTCATAGTAGGGTTTGAGATCACAGACAAGCACCGGGACGCTGATCGGTCTTAGCGTCAAGTCCGTCAGCCTGTACACGAGAGAAGAGGCAGTCTTTCTTACCCGGTACGGTCCGGCCCACTTCGGTGCCAGAGAAGCTGAGTACTTCTTGCTGGCATCGCTTAGGACATGATTGCGCTTCAACACCAGGTGGCCCACTTTTGACTGACGTCCTGATGAGAGCGCTCACACTGCATTTTCTGCTCCGCACGAGCAATGCTCAGGTTCCGTCGTGCTTTGCACAAAGCCTTCGTCGCCTTCGCGCGCAGCCCAGCTGCATAATCAGCGCGTGCTGACGAAGCAACCAGTGCCATGCTGCATTCCTGTAGAGTATGTTCTACGGCATTTGGCAGCTCCCTTCAAAGATTGAGGGTGGCGGGGGTAGAGCCAGTCGAGCGTGTTCACAGTAGCCCTGAGAGCAATTGTGCGTCCCCGCAATTTCAACGAGCATGTGCTTGATGTTGCGGTTCCCACGTTCAATGAGATTTGCCTGGGCACATTACGTGGTCGTTCTCCTGCGCTTAATGCCAAAGGCTACGCAGGATGGTACGAAGATTTCGACAGAGAATGAGGACGAATTGTCCGTTATAAACTGCTTTGGATATGCCAATCACGTGAACACCTCGATGAGCTTATGCACGAGTATGCGTGCCATCGTGCGGGAAATCACCGCTTTGAAGGACTCATGTGTATCCTTCTCCACGGGGATTCATCTTAGCAAGGAGTGGTCAGTTCTCAGCGGGTAGGAATCGAAAGTAGGAAGAAACGCGCTCACAGCGTTACTAGCTGCTTCAGAGCGGTGCACAAGGCGTATTACGCCTTGTGCACCGCCTGTAGAGGCGCCACTGATAGCCACCTAGCGGGCGTCGCCGACAGTACGTGCGGGAAGCCGAGCAGACGACAGCGCTTTGCACAGCTTTGCTGTGAGGAGATGAATGAAGTTCGCGGCTGCTATTTCCCCTTCGTGCGGGTGCCAGACAACTAATTCTGCACTGGCAGCTGCAGGAAAGGCGCGGGCCTCTACGAAAGTGGACTTGTGCACGATGTTTGTCACGAACGAGCGCTTAACTAAGCGCACGTCGCCGATTTCGAACGACGGCATGAAAGCCTGGCGCCGACGGTTCGTGCGCGACAGAGCGCGCGCATCGAAAAAACAAGTATAAAAAGGCGCCGGGAGCGCGCCCGCGCGCCTCTTACCCTCTCCGCAGAAGACGCCACGGACACAGCCAACGAACGCGAAAGATCGGGATATTCGAGAAAGCAAAGCCGAGCCAGCGGCGCCGTCTGATTCCGCAGACGAATCGGTGAGAGGATCTCGCCCTTTCCTTAGCTACCTTAGCTTTCGCTGTGCTACGCCAGCTACGCACAGACGAATCATACGCACCTTCCCGAACCCAGGCGCGAGCCGATACATGCAATGCAAGCGCAGCAAGCGCGCGGGTGCAGAGTCAGTCAGTGAGGAGTTAGTCGGCGAAGAAGTTATGTCGTTCTAGTGATAGCATCGTTCGCTCGACCGCAGAAGACGTGTTGTTTGATGATCTAGTGCTGTGAGTTAAGTATCAAGAGATGACAGTGACAAGTTTTGAAGAGGATTGCCGAGAAGACTTGTGATGACCGACTGCGGAGGAGAACGAACGTCCGCGTGGAGTGAATCGTCATGCCGGTGAATATCAAAGGTGCGTCGCGCAGACCAGCGTAACAAGATCCAGCTATGAGGTGCAGCTCGTGGTGAACATCCGCTTTGTTTTGTTTGCAAAGGTGACGTCTCAATCACTTGTTCTTTCTGAAGTCAACCATTGCTGCATTTCTGTTTCTGTAAATAATAAGGATAGAACTTAGCTTGTAATAGCGCGGTACATGTACCGCGCTAGTACAAGCTAAGTTCATGGATGACCAACTCGCCCGAACTACAACACTTCTGAAATATAGAACGTTTGAGCGAAGTGCCCTGCACGGCGGTCGAACCGAACCAACGCATGCTCAGGCTGATAACTTTGGTCGTCTACCAGTGTCAACATGATCGAGTGCATCCAGCGAACACCGATATGACAGAACGAAAGCGTTAGAACAAGAAGCGACGTGTTAACTCGCACAATGACGAAGCGGCTCGTCTTTGCCAACGAACAGCGGCGATACATTGCTTCCGTCGCTCTTGCTCAGGAGGCCTTGCGGTAAGTGAGTAAAACCGTGTTCCGGGCGCGTTTTTGTAGGTGTTTGAGCACTCCACTTCACAGCAATTGTTATTCGACATCCCTTGAAGTTTCGGCCACCACACATACGACGAACGTTGCTTATTTCACTACGGAAACGTGAACAACGCGGAAACACACGTACAACGACGTAGGAAACTACGGCGGCCGTCTGCTTGCTTCCCCGAGAGCAATGATCGAGTTCGCCGCCTATGGCGCTTCCGTCGGCGCGCACTAGGCGCGCGGCCGCGCCGCCGTTCTCCCGGAGCCCATCAAAGACTTACAAAAGTATTTACAAAAGAGATCCTGTCGCTGTGCCTCTGACGACTCCCTTCCGCTAAACAAGCTTTCCACTAAACTGACGCAGTCATAGTGGTTAGCGTTCTCGTCGAACGAAGGTGGCTCGTCCGCCCTTCGTTTCGGACCGTCGCCGTCGAGCATTGTAGCAGTTACTATATGCTCTCAGGCTGAGTTTCAAATTATCAGAATGAGTACCAGTAATGTTACCCTTCCTGATAACATTGAGCGTCGCAGCAGTTACGTCGCTCTTAGGCTCGGCGTCGGTCAAGGTGAGTTGAGTAGTAATGTTACTCTTCTCACAGACAACGAGCGTACGCGTAAGTGCGTCCGCTACACGCTTTCCTTTCCCCTTCTGCGGCGAACAGTAAGTCGTATCGCTGCAGGAGGGGTGCCCATCGCGCTAGCCAGCCGCTCATACCCCTGCTCTGTGCTACTTCTACTCCCTCCGGCTAAAGTTCGCCGCATGAATCGAATGTGCAGTAGCCGTTACCGCACCTTCGAACTGTTGCTTATTGGCAGCATCCGTGACAGCAATTGCAACGGCTGTAAGTCAGCCCTGTCTGCTGCTATGGTTGTTCGTGTAGTAGCAGTCACTCACACAAACGCTCTGTCGCACCGCTGGCCCCACGTTGGGCGCCAAATATAGGGGTTACTTTGTGTGAAACGAACACAACAAGCCGCGCGTGCGAACCTGTCCCTCGTTTTTGGATCACACCGCGCGCTAGAGTGTCCTCAGAATGTCCCCGAGCTAGTGATGCAGAACTATCGATGGTACTATCGATAGCTGGGTCACTATCGAACTATCGATGGTAAAAAATACTATCGATAGCGTTATCGATAGTAACATCGATGGTACTATCGGCAGTATAAAATCAGCAGCGCGAACTCACTGCAGCATAAACTTGGTTCCCCACGCGCGTGGTACATAGTGGAGCCGGAGGAGCAGACTGAAGGGAAAGAAAGTTGACATGATTGTGTTCTTCACCAGAGTGCTTTGCTGACACATGATCATAAAGTCAAGCTGTTCAGTTGTAGAGGAAAGGAAGCCGTTACATTTGGTGGAACTGCGCGGCTTCAAATTTGTATTTCAAAATAAAAAAATATATCAAGAACTAAGTTTGTTAATTGTAAGGTGTAACTGGTTGCTGTTGAATATGAATTTATTGTCGGATATATACCGCCACTTTCACTGCCAAAAGCCAAAATAAATTGCTTCTCTCGCCAAAAATTCCTCATAAATTAAGCGAAGCTGATAGTAGGCTGATCGCAAATATTTTTGCAATATGGCCAGCCAGCAACAGCGCCATTATTCACACCCTAATCGATGATAGTTTCACGTGGTTGTGACGATGAAGAATGCTGCAGCAAGACTGGGTAATACGGAGCTCTTTATTTGGCCGAACTTGTGCCCAAAAAATGAAAACTCAAAATACAAGCCATACACGCTGCGCACTGATAGCGGCGAGAACAGTCGTCGGCCGTCGAGCAATCTGCCAAGCGGTAAAGCGTGTCAGCTTTTATACATGTGCTGTCGAAGATTCCAGCCTTATCGCTAGCGGCCGCGTAAGCTGTCGAATAAACTGGAGTCATTCGCGTCCGGCTCGTGATCTTAATGGAATGATCTTAATCGTGAAGCTTCTCAAACACTACGGCGCGGTCTGCGTCAAACGTTGCTAACATTCTTTGTGGGTTAAACCCGAATACATCAAAACAAAGCAATAAACACGCGTGGCAGTAATATCGCTAGTAATATTACCGATGGTACTACCGATTGCACTATCGATAGTAGTACTATCGATAGTTTGTTTACACTATCGATACTTTCAAAGAAACTATCGATGCTATCGATAGTCAATTTACCGATAGTTCTGCATCACTACCCCGAGCGCATGTCAGGCGGACTCGGCTCGGCGCCCCCTCCCAAGTGGCGCCCGGGGCACTTGTACTCCCCTGCCCCCCCCCCCCCCCCCTAGTTACGCCACTGCTCTCCACCGTGGTTTTTAACGGTTATGGCGAGCATTAAGGGAGAAGTTGTCAAGAATAAGAAGCCAAATGGCAGACAAGAATGCAGTCAGTTTTATTCTGTTTCTTTTGGCGTTTTCCTTGCAAGCATGCACACCGACGGATGATCTGTATCACTGGTTTTTTAAAAAAAATCACAGTATATCCACGGGGTGAATGATGATGAGTGGGGATAAGCTTCGGAGGGAATCATCGGTAAACCGTGAAACTCTTCTGTGAAATTCGCCCAGTACATCATATAAAGAGTGTGAAACACCGTGTACATAGTAAACATCAAACTTTTATTGCACTGTTGGTTTACGTGGTCCCTTCATTATCACCACTTTGTGATCGGTGAAATGCAGGGAAAGTGTCCGCTCCCGAGCGAAAGAAAAACGCGCCAAGAGCGAGCGCGACTCCGAGCGAAAGAGAAAGCGCGCGAAGAGCGACCGCGTTCCCCGCCAGGCCCCGGAAAGTCTCAAGTTCTAGCGATCGCCGCAGAGGGCGAAAAAATCGACCGCAGCGAGTTCCCATAGAGTCAGTATATTAACTCTACGCGAGTTCCATCCAACGTTGGTTCCATAGAGTTTCATACAATAACCTAGAGAGGAAACTGGCGCTGCGATCGTTCAACCACCATGGGAATGATGGGAAGTACAGGCTTCGGATTGGATTACGTTAGCTAGCGAACTGTTTACGGATCTTTTTCTACAGTTTCAGTTTCGTTCTTCGCGAGGCGTGGGCAGTGTGGTGCGTTGCAAAGCACTCAAGCAGTGCCTTTGTTGTTCAAAGAGGCTGAAGACTGCTAGGTTTCTTAGTTTGCTGCCAAGTTGCAGCTTTACAGGTTGTATTTGACAGTTTTAGCAAAGCGCCGTGCACTCACCGCTGCGCATTGATGTAGCGTCCCATGCCAGTGCAGGAAATTGCATAAAGTTCAGGTGTTTTTAGACGCGCTACTTGTCAAAACTCTTTCAAATCGACTGCAAAACGACGGCGACGCTAAGTAGACGCACCGTCGCGCTCCTCTGACTCGACTTCACAACAAAACGAGAGATGCGTTGGGGGCAGGCCACTTGGATAGACGCATCTGTCATCGCAGCAGATGATACGTTAAGTGTTTCTCACTCAATACGGTACTGTTATTTCCATAAATAGATAATGCGTACTTTAGAGGGAAAGACAAGCGCGTTTGTTTCAACTGTTGTAAAGAAAATAATTCATTATATTGTGATGCCAAATCTGGAACACAATTGCAGAGCAATGCATACCCTGGTGGTTGAATTTGTCCAGGTTTCAGTTCTATCCCACGTTCATGCAAACTTTTTGCAATAAGTTTTACGTACAAAAGAATAAAGCAAGTTCGAATTAGAAATAACTTCATATCGCTTTGTTTTACACTCGGCAAACGAGCGTCGCGAATCTTAAGAACCTAATCCATCCAAAGCAAATCCGAAGCCTGTACTTCCCATCATTCCCATGGTGGTTGAAGCGCCCATGGAGGAAGGAAAACTCAGGAGAGGCCCTATCGTATCCCAATGCATTGCGAAAAGTGTGGCGGAAGTGACGTCAGATTTATGGGGCAAACAAACCGGTATGGGGCAAACAAAACAGCAGACGCCCCGCGGCGTGCTCTCCGCGGTGGTTCGCTTCTGCTCAGATTTGTAGTCCCGGCGTAAACTTAGCGCGTATTGTGCGGTTTGCACGTAGTAAAACGTTGCAAGCAGACGTTTACCAGGCTGTTCGTGCGTGGCAGGCCCGAGTGAGCGTTTTTGTGCTACAGAAAGTACCGGTACGTGCCGTAATCAAAAACATTCAGCCCCTGCATCATTGTATTCGAACTCACCTAGCAGTGACTTACGCGTTCTACTGGGCGTTAGATCTCTCTTTTCCGTTCTCGTAGCCCGATTGCCCGATTAGCGGTTGCGGCGCAACGCCAACCTATAGTTGACGTAACTTCACGTCGAAAAGAGGACACCGCTGAATTGTATGGGCGATCGTGCACGTAAAGTTTGTAATTCCAGTGCGCACACAACACAAGCACGCAGCGAGCGCACACCGAACAATACATACATCACGTAGTCCGATAATAACAAAAGTTTATTGCCCTTTCGTTGAACGACACAGCCTCTAAAACGTACGATGCCTTCAGCGCATGTTATGTACGGCGCGTCAGACGCCAAAAACAAAAGTTCACATGAGTTCTGAGCTGACAGAATGAGTAACAAGCAACAGAGCGCACATCCGAGAGCTTCACACGCAAATACCATGCCTTAGTGATCAGCAATGAAGCGAAGGTATACGTACACATGAAAAGTGACACCCGGTACTGTCCGCGTGCACGCGATTTGCACCGGGTATACGCAACAGCTGGGCATTGCGTAGCTTTCCTAAAGAACACACACAAAGAGCAGCATGCATGAATCGACTACACCGCTCGCACGGCAAAAAACAAACAAACAAACAAAAAGGCTGCAAAGTTTCGCGATGCGCGCATGCGCTTGCAAACATCGAGACGGAAGTCGCGAAATGTTTCGCTGCGCCTTCGCTAGGAGGCAATGCGGGTGTCCGTCCTCTAGCAGTAGCACTGGCTACTGCTAGAGGACGGACGTGTTTTTCGTGGGCTCCGGAATGACAGCGTCAGATAAGTGCTTTTTTTTTTTTCCATGATTCGAGCTTGTTTCTTTAGTTAAGCCACTAGATTGCAGCTTAATAGAGCTTACAACTTTGTGCTGTTGGTACAAAGTGGTGTGACAGTCGCTTCGGGTGTTTTTTTTTTAATATTTGTTTTTTTGGCCACCACGTGGCTGAAAGGTGCACAGGTGCTTTGAAGTGTAACATACTTGCGGAGTTTTGTGATATCATTTGGCTTTAAGTGTATCTAATCTGCCGCGTGAATGCTCTATAGCCATGGTCAAAAAGACCGTAACAGTGTTCAGGATGCGGAATGGGGCGGAAAATAGAGGTTTGTGAGGATGAGACGACAGAGAGAGCTGACGCCAAGTGTAAGCAATGCGAGTTAGAGGCGAGATGGAAATAATGATGGCCGCCCAGAATGAGCTCAAGGTGAGAATCTCCGAGCTGGAGAAAGCGGTAGCGACAGAGCGGGAAAAAACGATGGCTATGGCGGAAAGGCTTAAGTCAGCCGAGGAGGGATTGGCAAAGGTAGCCATGCCAGCAAATGTAGCCATGCCAGCAATGTAGCCACGGGGAACAGGGAAGCAGGCGACAGCGGGAAAAATGGGGCATCGACCCCCCACAGTGGTAGGCGCGAAGGGGGAAACAGGTTTGGAAAAGAACAGGTGCAAGGGACACAGGACCCACCTTCCGCGAAGTAGTCTGGGAACGGGAGGGGACCAAACAACAGCAGTAGCACGCGCTAGTAACAGGTGCAGTGGCCAGGTGCGGGAGAGTCCACCAGAAAAGTCGGATCACGTGATAATCGCCGGGGACTCGAACTTAGCTACATGCGCAGAAGCAGTCAAGGAAAGGGTGAGAGGCGACAAACGAGTTTTTAATAGGAAAGTTCCCGGGCCATAGGCTGGGATCAGTGATGAGACAAGCTAACGCAAAACTCGCAGCTAAGTCCTAATGGACGTAACCTCGTGATAATCGCGGGAGGTCTAAACGACGTCTTGAGTAACGAATCAGCCGAACTAGCGACCACATTGGCGAAAGGGGTCGATGACATGCGTGCCATTTCCCCTCAGGTGCAGATAGTGGTATGCACAATACCGGAGGTACCGGTGCGTGACGGCAACCTGCAAAGAGCGGTTGTCGACGCAAACAAAGAGATATGGCAGATGAGTAGAGAGAAAGGCATCGAGGTAGTGGAAATAAACAGAGAGGTGCACAGGTGGGGTGGTTTTCGAAGAGACGGAATACACTTCGATAGGAGGCTTGGCCATGAGGTGGGTTGGCGTCTTGCAGGACGCGCAGTAGCTTTTTTGGGGGGCACGCGGGCCCTTCGGTGCCCATGGTAGCTTGTAATGAGGAAAACAACCAGGGGGACTCTTTGACAGGTAGTATAGCCAAAAAACAGAGAAAAGGTAAAAGAAGGGAGAAGGCGCGTGTTGCAATTAGTTACATTAACATGCAGGGTGGCAGAAAAAAGGCAAAATGGTTAGAGATTGAGGGACAGTTAAACAAGGAACAGATAGGTGTTTATGCGGTTACAGAAACACACCTTAGAGACTTGGAAGAGCCACCACATATTGAAAATTATGTTTGGGAAGGATGTAACAGGATCACATCAGAAGGAGAGGTGGGGGGGTTGGAATGCTAATTCATAGCAGAACAAAATGGGAGAGAGTGAAACAAACGTGTTCAGAGCACATGTGGGTTTCGGGCACAGTAGGTGGAAAGAAAACGTGGCTAGGTGTAGCTTACTTGTGGACAGGCAATAACTGCAGAGAAAAGAATCTGGAGATAGTGAAATGCATAAGCACCGATATTAAAGAATTTGGTCATGATGCCGAGATAATCCTTCTAGGGGACATGAACGCTCACATTCATGACCTTGACGGATATTCAGACACCAATGGCAAGTTATTGCTAGATCTCTGCGAGCAACATAGTCTTGAGATAGTTAACGTGGGGCCTAAGTGTGAGGGGCAGATCACGTGGGAAGTCAGAAACAGGCAATCGAGCATTGATTACTGTCTCATGACAGAAGGAATATATGACAAACTTAGAGAGATGAGAATAGACGAAGAAGGCATTAACAGCTTGGGTAGTGATCATAAACGCATAATATTACAAATGGGACATAAAATTGAAAATAAGAACATAGAATCAAAGTTTGCAGCTCGTATCTAAATGACAAACAATAACAAATATAGCCGCAAGAGTCGAGGAAAAAGTAGACGAACTACCAGGCAAAGACTGGAGGTATAGTGAGCTGCTACATGTAATCACGAAAGAAATGGAAATAGAGAAGAAAACTATTTGTTGGAAAGGAAAGAAAAAGCCAAAAAGTTGGTGGAACAAAGAAATCCGGGAAGCGATCGAGATGCGACGTCAGGCATCACGGGAGCACAGACAGGCAAAAAAGGAGAAGCGGCCACAGGACGAAGTCAACCAAATATGGGAAATATATTTAGAGCAAAAATCCATTGTGCAGAAATTAGTCGAGGCAAAAATTAAAGGTGAAAGTGAACGCTGGATGACAGAGATTCGCGAAAAGAAGAAGGCCGCGCCTAGGATATTTTGGAGCCACCTAAAGCGCTGGGTAGGAAGTCTGTCACAATGCAACAACATATGGTAGATGAAGGAGGAAATAAATTGGAAGGATATGAAGCGCTAGGTTACATCCGAAAGATAACAGCCGATTCGTTTAAAAAGGTCCCCCAGGGGATTCCCCCGGTGAGTAAAAAGTACGCAAAGGAGTGCAACCGACGAAGATGTAGTACTAGAGAATTTCAATTGGAAGAAGGCCGAAGGAAAAATTCCTAAGCGCACTGCTCCGGGCTTAGATGGGGTTCCCGTCAGCCTCATTAACGAACTCGGACATAACCCTAAAGAAGCACTGCTGAAAGCCGTAGAAAAGTGCTTACAGGAGAGGGAAATACCAGACAGTTGGAGAAAAAGTAGAATGAACTTAATCTATAAAGGCAAGGGAGAAAAGGATAACATTCGCTCGTATAGACCGCTAACAATTACACCGGTGCTATACAGGTTGGCGATGCAGGCAGTAAAATTAAAAATAGAAGCGTGGGTAGAACAAAATGATATTTTGGGAGAACTTCAGAATGGATTTCGAATCGACAGGCGGTTAGACGATAATCTGTTTGGTTCTTACCCAGTGTATAGAAATATCTAAAATAGAAAACAGGCCCTTATACGTAGCTTATCTAGATATCACCGGGGCGTATGACAACGTTAATCAGGAAATTTGTGGGATATATTGAAGGAAGTGGGCATAGGTGACGACTGTGTACAGCTTTTGAGGGAAATATACCGAGGAAATACAGTTTGTATAGAATGGGAAGGAATAAGTAGCAAGGACAGCGTTGAAATTAGCAAGGGGGCTGAGACAGGGATGCCCTTTGTCCCCGCTGTTATTCATGCTGTACATGGCGAGGATGGAAAAAGCGCTAGAAGGTAGCAACATTGGATTTAATTTGTCACACAGACAGGTCGGAGCGATGGTTGAGCAGAAGCTTCCAGGTTTATTTTATGCTGATGATATTGTCTTATTTGCGGACAGTCAAGATGATATACAGCGACTGGCAGATATATGCGGAAGGGAGTGTGAGGCTCTAGGACTAGGATTTAGTGCAACAAAATGTGGATTGATGGTATTCAATGATCACGGAGACCATACGGTATTAATACAGGGCCAAAAAATACCGAGGGTAAGCGAGTACAAGTACCTCGGAGTATGGGTAAATGAGGGGGATAGATATATGGAGGTACAAGAGAAAGCATCGGTAGCAAAGGGAAAGAGGAATGCTGCAATTATGAAGCACAGAGCTTTATGGGGATACAATAGGTACGAGGTGCTTCGAGGGCTGTGGAAGGGTGTGATGGTTCCGGGGCTTACATTTGGGAACTCAGTGGTGTGCATGAAGTCAGAGGTGCAATCAGGAATGGATGTAAATCAAAGGGACGGTGGGCCGCCTCGCGTTGGGCGCTCACGGGAAGACGACAAATGAGGCGGTAAAGGGTGATATGGGATGGACAGGCTTTGAAGTGAGGGAAGCGCAGAGCAAAATGAGATTCGAAGAGAGGCTGAGGAAAATGAAGGAGAGTAGATGGGCAGAGAAGGTTTTCAGGTATTTGTATAGAAAAAGCGTTGACACGCAGTGGAGAAAAAGAACCAGGAGGCTCACCAGTAAATATACGGCTGGCAGTGCGGGCGATATGGCAACAAGGAGCATTAAGCGGAAGGTCAGAGAGGCGGAGAGGACTTATGGGATGACAGCGATGGAAAAGAAGCCGGCTCTGAGTAACTACCGAAAAGGAAAAAACGAAATAAGGAGGGAAAGGTTTTATGATAATTCAAGGGGAAGCGCTTTACTGTTTGAAGCAAGGTCGGGCTGCCTTAGAACGCGTAGTTATAAAGCGAGATTTAGTAACGAAGAAGAACAATGTACATGCTGCGGGGGAACTAAGGAAACGATGGACATGTACTGATTGAATGTGGCGATATTCACCCAGGTATACGTGTGGGCACGAGTCTACATGAAGCCTTGGGTTTTAGGGACAACAATGGAAAGCTGAACACGTCCGCGATAGGAAATAAGTAAGAGACGGGTTAGAGTATTGGTGGCAGAAAAGTAGAGATAAAGAACCAAAATAAATAATGGCGGAAAAATAAGGTCATTCTGCCTTAAGAGGCAGAGAGATGGACCGTGAATTTATATTTTTTGGTAGAATAACATAGATTTAATCAATGTAGATAAGGTATTAGGCCAACATGAAACAAGGAAGCTTTTTTTTTCTTTTTTTTTTCTTCGAGCCTGGTGGCAGACATGTCACCGCCCCGTTTTAAAGGGGACGCTCATAGCATCCATCCATCCATCCATGTGGAGGCTTCACGAATGTGACGTCAGGGCCTCTCCTTAGTTTTTCCTTCCTCCATGGAAGCGCCGCTAAGGAGCCCGCGTAGACACGAGCGCCAGATTCCCCTCTAGGTATTATTGTAAGAAACTCTATGGTTGGTTCCAAGGAGGTTATATACTATTTCTTCTGGAGTGGAGGTGGCGCCCCCGTAAGTGAAGCCGGTCGCCGCCATATTGCAAAAGGAAAAACTCGGAAGCAGACGACGGAGTGCGCTCCGTTGCCCCGCCGTCGCAGTTGTCTTTGGGGACGGTGGCATGCTTTTGTAAAGCAGTTAAACATTTTACGAGGCCATGATGACTTCGTGCGTCGCTTATGGCTGCACAAATCGCAATAAGAAGACTCCTGGGATCACTTTTCACGTGTAAGTGTCCTCACTTCGTTCTCTGACGATTGTCTGTTCTTCGTGCATGCTGTTAAACTGGAAACAATTTGAAAGGTGCGCATACATGTAATACATGCGTACAGTTGTAGCGACGAAAATTTTACGCTTTAAATGTTCGCTGACACGACGTTGTACGTGATTTTTAAGTGTATACACGAAGTGGGTGCAGTCTAGCTGGACGTACCGAGCATTATTGGAACGAGTAGGAAGTCTGAACGCCCTTAGAATTCCGAGCTTTCTGGTGTTTTCTTGCAAGTCAAGAATGGCGTCGTGCATGCATATTTATCCGGCGCATGGATATCGAATTTATCGAGGAACTGGCAAACGCAACATTCCATGGCGTGATTATCCGTGTTACATGTTTTCAAAAGACTGCGCGCGGCGTTCTACCTGGGAACGTGCCGGTCGAAGAAGTGGTTAGAGAGCTAAGGACGGTGACCAGCTCGACCAGCTCTTACCACCTCTGCTCCATGTAAAACAAATTTATCTCTCTAAAATAAGGTGCCACCCGTTTCATGGCCGATCCCCCGCGGTGGGTTGCGCCAGGTTGCCAAGGAACAACCAACCAACCAACCACCTCTGCTCTATTCACTTCGCAGAATGCTGCTTCGACAGAACGGGGCAGACGGCCTGGCAGTGTACCTACAATTTTTCCTGCTTTCCCAGCGCATCTACAAAAGCCTGTTAGTTTCTACCTCCTTGACGTAGCTTCAACACAAATAGATACGAAAAGAAGAAATTGCGGCAAAAGCAAGATGTAACGCTTTTGAAATCCGACCAAACCGGAACCGAAACACCGAAGGACGCGGCTGCTTTACTTTTTTATGCGTCTAGTCTGAGAGGGCGAGAGCTACCTCGTTTCGAGGCTGTGCGCGCTGCGCTTGCCGTGATGGCACACGTCGCCCACGTAGGTGTTAATGCTTGCGAATCCTCCTTCTGGCCAAATGTTCGCGTGATGGATATGTGTGCTTATGTAAAGAGAATAAGTGCGTTCCACGTTAGCTTGTGGTTACCCCTTGAACAGTGACGCCGTTACATCACAAAAAGCCAGTTCCTAGTAACACATATGTAATTACAGTGCGCCAGCGCGCTCGATATACGAAGCACCCCTTCGACAATACAGATTATTCTGAAAGTCTGCAGCTGACAATGGGTGTATGACATAATTTGTTTCATAAACGAGAAGAGGCAACTGTTCGTGGGTGTAACTTTAAAGCAGTTTCCATCTCATTTTTTGATTGTGGGACCGCAAACCAACGCGCGCGCCGCGCGTATTCCATTGCCGTCTATGGCGGTCGCGCCCTGTTTTTCCTCTAGCTACATGGCCGCCGGCGGCTTCACTTGCTCCCGTTGGCGGCGGCCGGGACTGCCACTCCAGAGGTTCTATAGAACCTCCTTGGTTGGTTCCATCGATATGCGCGCAGAGTGGAGCTACTAACTCCTCTTTTAGCGGTCGGCTATCTTAGTTTGCATTTTCCCTGCTAGGGGCGCTAAACCACCCAAATTTTCCACTTTAAGAAATTGTTTTGCGCAAGCAAATGAATCATTCAAACATG
The DNA here is from genome assembly GCF_013339695.2 of Rhipicephalus sanguineus. Lineage (NCBI taxonomy): Eukaryota > Metazoa > Arthropoda > Arachnida > Ixodida > Ixodidae > Rhipicephalus > Rhipicephalus sanguineus. The sequence continues at coordinate 171,907,774 of NC_051181.1, read as the reverse complement.
TTATTTTGCTTTGGATAGCTAGAGAGTTACTTATGTTTAGACTTAATTTGTATAGCTGCTTTTTAATTGAAGTGTCAACGTTTTAAGACTTCAGTGATGACTAACTGGACCAAAATCCAATTGGCATCGATCTTTTCCGTGGCCGTTGGCGTTCAAATTGTTCGGCGGCAACGTGAATGCGGAAGCACCTTTCGCTTCATTTCGCAGACGCCCTTTTATTTTTACAGCAACAGTAGCTGACTCAGTTTGCCGGCGAATTTAGGAATGCCGCAGCGATCGAGATCGAGGGGTACGTTTGACGCTTTCATGGAGTCGATCTTTTGATTCCGCACCGTAAACAGGTAAGCCGGAGCGTCAGTGCTCTTGTTCAATGGTCCGTCGTCGTTTCTTTGACATAGTTTTTACATCAACTAATATATTGCTATGATGACGAATACATAAACCACATATTGTTCTGTGCCAGCTTTGCATTGCCGTGTAACTTGCACACGCGACACGTCTGGTTTGTGATTCCGGTGTACTGTACCTAAAGGGATTGCGCGTGATTTTTCAATAGGACGCCTGGGCAATTTGAAGTGGCTATGCGTGACGCGTTTCTAATAATCGAGCACAAGTTTTTTAAAAGAGATTTTATATCCGCGAGGGGCGCGAACAGCGGTGATTATTGAACGTAATGGTAATCGCATTAGGTGAAAGAGAACGTTTAAGTGCTTTGGGGTTCTTCATGAATGATTAGATTGTGTTAAACATTTAGATTATTATCAGCAGTCCTTAAAGTCAAGGGGGCTTGAAGTTAATGCAGTCTCTGGGGGTCTCATACCCCTCCACCGATATTGAGATCTATAAGACCCATCTCAGCAGAATGTAGGGGTGTGTGTGTGTTGGGGCCGTCGAGATTGTTCAGAAACTCTTATCATTTTCCTTGGTTTCACGATTACTATAAAATCTAAATTTTGTAACGTATTTTGCCTGATGAGTATTTTGTACCTTCCACCCTGTAACGGCAGTGGTTTCGCGAATAGTATTTCTTATGTCACAAGTCTCGAAGCTTCGTTTCGCTGCTTCCATAGATGGTAAGTTTCATTGTTTACTTGATTGAAAGTGTGTATTTCATCTGATGTGTTTTTTTCTAAAGCGGATATAGAATTAATGTAATGATGTGTACTTTCAGAATACCAAAATTTCCCCGACTTCTCTCCAGAGCTGTCGGCATCAAGGCGTGAGACCAGTAAGTCGGAGCTTTCCAAAAATAAAGCACAATGCCATTGCTCCTGCTTAAATTTATATAGTGATATACAGCATTCTTTTCCAGTGCCCCTCAATATCTCTCCACCAATACAAGAGCCAGCATCCCAGGGGACACAGGAGCCATTGCCAACACCACCAACTACACAGAGTAGGTATTCTTCCTCTTATTAAAGCAAGATTAATGCAAGATTACATAGTAATTCCAGTAAGTGTGTCTTCAATCTACAAAACAAAAAGGAATTATTCCCACATGCGTCCCCAATATATAAATATTGGCACTACAACTGGTTAATGATACAGCTCATTACATTAAATAGATGCTTTCATTAAATAAATGCACTTTTGTTTTAACGTTTCACTATCTGCCACTGGGTGTGTGCCTACTTTTGGCCAGTCATATACGTGGTTGTGTGACAAAAAATACATTTTGCCTGTGTTTATTTTGTTCGCATAACATGCAAAAATACCAAATTAGCCTTTTACACTAGCCTGACCTGGTATTTCAATTTGGGCATAGCTTGCAAATTTTGTAAAGGATGCACACAAAATTCCAGGTAATAATATGTTGCATTAAAATACAAATGTACGTGTTTCTAGTGTACCAAACTTAGCAAACCATTTAAGCAAAGTGTAAGTTTTAAAGCCTCTTGCTTAGACTTAACATTAGTGATGTGGCTTTTTGATCTTCCAGGAACCCCAAGAGCCAGGACCAGGACCCAGAAGGTGCTCACTCCACGTTATATGAAGAGGCTTCAGCACTATTGCGACGAGAACTCCCACCTCCATCAAATTGTTGCAAGACTTAAAAAGTCCAAGAGACCAATCCGCCATATATATATATATATATATATATATATATATATATATATATATATATATATATATATATATATATATATATATATATATATATATATATATACACAGGCTGTTTCAAGAAATGTGTCCAACCTTCTCAAAAAATTAGGAAAATGCGATATTTGATTGCTGCCTTCAGAATTGGCTTTTCTATAGTGGCAGGGATTTTAAGATGGTTAAAGAAATTAATTGGGACTGTAATTAAAAAAAGGTAAATTAATTAACTTTTTAATTAGTGCAGTTAGGTGGTTGTGTCAAAGGGGAGAATTGAAGTTCTTCATGCCAGAAACCCAACTCAACTTTGAGATTTCGAAAAAGTGGCATCTATGGCATCTATACTCCGCGACAACTTTTCTTGGCACCACTGTGGAAGCTACGGAGGCAAAGTGCCTGCATGCGCGCGCGCCAAGAAATACCTATATTTATTTTCTAATTCGAAAAGTTACCTAGCTCAAATAAATAAAGATTTGTTCATTATAAAAAGAGAACGAGTATGGGAAGCGTTCGTAAAAAAAAGTTATTGTAAACTTAAATTTTGTTTCTGTCTTTTTTATTTCTTGGACAACACCGCGTTTTCCTCACGCCTGCTCTCTCAGTAAACATGGCGTCCGTGATGCCGGTTGAACCGTGTGCGGCCGCAAACTCGCCGTTTCGTTCTCCGAAGAAGCTGTACACTAAATGTGACAAAAAGTGGCTATCAAAACAGACCAAGCAAGTTATCTGCAACGTCTACGCTGGAGTGAGGCGCCGTCAGCCTGACTTGTCTACAAATGCAGTGTGCCAGACTGTCGCCGAGCTCACCGGAGTGAGCGAGCGAACAGTTAAGCGGGTCAAGGCTGAAGCTCTGCGGGCCCCACTTGCCTCCCCAAAGCGCAAGAAATTGAATTTCTCGGGCCAAGCTGAGAAGCGCATCGCTGGAAAGACGCGGCTACTACGCTATGACACGTTTGCGTTGGCAGCACTGCGTCGCAAAGTGCACAGCTACTTCATGTGCAATGAAATACCTACGGCAGAGAAGCTACGCAACGACGTGATCAGCGACCCTAACATGGACATGCCGACCATCAGCACTCGGACGATCCAAAGAATGCTGAACGACTTGGGTTTCGCCTTCCGAAAAAGAACAAGGAATTCCGCGTTGCTAGAGAGAGACGACGTCGTTGCTTGGCGTCGAAAGTACCTCCGTACCATCCGAGAAATGCGGAGGCAGCGACGGTAAGTTCTTACGTTCTTTTTATTTCTGCAAAATTTCTGTTCACGACGCCTGATTGTTGGTAAAAAAGTTGACACGAGTGGTGAGCATGCGTGTGTACCTACTGGTTAGCGAAAACAATAGGTGTGCTTTGCATTTGTGATCGCCCAACGTGTGCTATTGACGTGGGGTAATGCTATACGCACGACGTCGTGCAGGAAACACCGGAAGTTGCTATACGCACGACGCGGCGACGGTGCTGCACCTGCGGGTTCCTGTTGCTCAGTGAAGGCCCTCTGCGCCCTTCGGGCGCGGAAACCTAATCGTGGCTTCGCCCTCGCTTCGCGAGTGCGGCCATTTCGCTAACGCTCAATGGCCGGTTGGCAGGGTCACGGTCACGCGCTACTGGCCGCTGTCGCGGCCACGCGCTGTTTAGCCCGCGCGCCTGCCCCTTCGGGGCAGGCGAGTCCGTGGTGTGCCCGTGTCACTGGGGCGCACGTAACCCACGAGCCGCGTAGCGCTTCTCAGTCTGTCAACAGACTACTGCGACAAAAAAAGAAAGAAAAAAAAAACAAGGGCAGCTGCGAGGCTCGAACCAACGTCCTCGCAGTTCCGAGCACGACACGTCAGCCGCTGCGCCACTAGGACCAATCGGTTCGGTTGGTTTAACGGGCTGTATTTGTACTGTCACGCTGGCACCCGGCGCTAGATGGCGTTACTACGCCGCGTCGTGCGTACAGCCTTTTCCGGTTTGCGCGCACGACGTCGTGCGTGCAGCATTACTCATTGGGGTGAGTGATCGAAAGCCTTACATAATCCTGACTTAAGTCGCAGCGAAATTCCCCATTAAGATAGGGTGGCTGTTCATGCTTGTGCTTGTACGGTAAATAATAGTATTCGCCGAGGATTCCGTTGCATGTGGTGTAGATTTAACTCAGCGTTGTGTATTGCAGCATTTCCCGTAGCATCGTTTGAGAAGACTTATTGCCGTTTTTCCGCGTAGGGGCAAGGAATCTCAATGGCTTGGAGAAAGGAATAGCTAGTGATGGCCCTCGGAATTGTAGATGTTATTGAGCGAATACGCTGCGCACGTAATTGGGGATTGGGGACGTGGTAGCATCAGCTTTGATGTACAGCCTGCAGAGGCGTAGGCAGAATTTTTTTACAGGGGGGGGGGGGTCACCACTTTCGTCTGAGCTGGGGGCCGGGCCGTACTATGTGGTCGAGTGTCATTTTGTGCTCTGTATTCCGTGGAAGAAAAAAAATTAGGGGGGGGGGAAGGGGGGCACAGGCCCGGAGCGCTGCCCTCTGGCTACGCTTCTGGCAGCCTGAAACAAGTTTCCTAAACATTGGTTTCAGTCTTTCACACAAGAGTTTTGCCAGCTTATCTATGTTATATGTATTCACATAGGTTTTGTCAGTGCACATTTTTTTGCCCTTAAACAAAGGCATAACCTCGGATGAAGGCTGTCTGCTTTGTTAATGGGCTCCTTGTAGTGAAAGTGCGCTGTTAACAATAAGACTGCTTTCTCTTCTACAGGACCATCTACTACCTTGATGAGACCTGGGTAAATGCCGGCCATACAAAGGGGAGAGTTTGGACAGACACCAGCGTGATGACTCGGCAAGACGCATTTCGTCAAGGGGGGGGGGGAGGTGATTCTTAAAAGGAAGAAGGAAATGAAAATGGAAATTGGGTGTGGAGTGCACGATAACTGTCTCTCAAGTGAGGACACCTCAACCGATACACTCACGGGGGATTAGGGATTAAAGGGACAGTGAGAGTGAAAAGAGTATGGTAATCTCAACTGGCCTCCGTGCACCGAGCGGTAAAGGAGGACGCCTAATCGTTTTGCATGCTGGAAGTGCAGACGGCTTTGTTGATGGAGCCGCCCTAATTTTCCGTGCCAAGAAGGGCGCTGGTGATTACCACACAGAAATGGATGCTTCGCGTTTCCAGAAATGGTTTGTTGAACAGCTGCTACCGAACATCAAGCCACGCAGTGTGATCGTGATGGATAATGCACCATATCACAGTGCTCAAGTTGAAAAGCTACCAAGCTCATCATCCAGAAAAAGTCACAGTTTCGCCGCAAGGGCGAATCAATGAATGCGATAGCAAGAAAAGCGGCCCGTGATGGACGCGCTGCTACTACCGTGCGTCCATCACTACCCGGCAGCTACTAGACAGTTCTAATTTCACGAACGTAGGGAATTCTCATACGCAAACGTGAAAAGTACACGTACGTTACGTGTACGACATCTGAAACGCTTTTAGCTACATGTACGCGACGCGCGGTGAGAGCTACCACGTAGCTCCATCTGCTGATAATCATGAGCACTGCGGTAGCTTGTTCACGGCCGGGCTAGACCGCACGCGCGGCTTGTTCGAGCGCCCGCGCGAGCAGACAGCGAAAGGGCAAGGTTCTGCCTGCGCAAATATAAGAAGAAGCGAGAGAGCTGGCCAACGCCTTTAAGTGCGCCCGCCGCGCTCCTAGCGCCATCTCGCTGGTAATGAAGAAACGCTTATAAGCGCCTCCGTCTCGGAGGACTGCAAACGGTAAAGGGTGTGTATATAACGCTCGCCGTTAGCTACCTGAAGGATGTACGCTCTGTGGAGTAGTGCTTAGCGCACCGCGCTGCGCATTCAGAGGTCGCTGGTTCGATTCCGCGCTTCGGAAGCATTTTTCTGATTTATTTTTCTTTGGGATATTGATGTATGTATACATACTTATACATATACGCAGCATGACGGCGGCGACGGCGACGGCAAAAATCAGCCGAGACTATCCATATAATTGTTATCGCAATAAAAGCGGAAATCCAGTCCTGGTTGATATCGAAAAATATTCCTTTTTCGGATGACCAACTGAAAAGTGAACTGCTGCAGCTCGTTGAGCAGAATAAGCATCTTTTCCTTGCTTACCAGGTTGACAAAATTGCCAGTGCTGCCGGGAATGAGGTTGTGCGCTTGCCTCCTTACCACTGTGAGCTAAATCCTATAGAGCTTGTATGGAGCCAAGTCAAAGGCTGTGTTGCTTCAAGGAACACAGACTTCAAGATTGAATCTGTCGAGAAGCTGCTGCAGGAAGGAATCGCAAGTGTGACCCAACAGAACTGGCTCCATGACTGCACTCACGTGATGAGGCTTGAGGATGAGGCATGGGAGCGTGATGGCATTATAGACAGCCAAACAGACAGTCTCATCATATCTTTGTGCACAGACTCAAGTTCTTCAGATGAGTCGAGCAGCTCCGACATGAGTGGAATTGATGAACTGCCGTGACATCTCCATGTGTGCCTTGCCAATGCTTCGAGCAAATGATTGCACATGTACCTAACCAGAAACTGCGATATTGTTTCTGAGGACTACCGGTCACTGCTGTTTCTTTACATTTTTATCGCTTATTCAATTCATTGTGATTTTATCTGCTGATCTCTTTTGTTGCACTTCGCGCATGTTCTGGTTACGTTATCGTGATGTGATAATGACTGCGGGGATTTTGTGTGCCAAAACCACGTTGTGATTATGAGGCATGCTGTGCTTGAGGTTGTTCTACAGATTTTGACCTCTGAGCTTGTTTAATGTGCACCCAAATATAAGTACACGGGCATCTGGCATTTCCCGTTCACTGAAATGCAACACGCTCAAACATGAGCCTTTTGTGTCAGCAGCCAGGTAATGTAAGCACTGTACCGTCACGGTGGCTGGGATGTGATTATCTTGGTCGTGAATGTTAATGTTATATGCTGCATCAGCGAGATCTACATTGCTTAGTTGAGACTTGAAATGTTCGAAGTAAGGCTCCGTTTTCTTTTTGATCTCATGTCAATGGCGCTTGCTGCCTTGTTTCATTTCTGTCACAATGGGACCTGAAATTGTGATACCACTAGGCATTTTTGTGTTTTATTTACTCTTTTACTGAGTTATTCTACCCTGGCTTTCCATGTTATCAATGTGTTCGTACTCTTGCGTATTTAGATTTGTTTATTAGAAATGGTTATTCTGCCGAGCAATACCAGTGACCATTGTGATAATTTTGATGCATCAGTAGAGCATCTCCTTATAGAATGCCCGAAATATGAAGAACAGCACTTTCGACTTAGTGATCGACTCAAGAGACTTGACAAACGACCACTCTCAATTTTCAAGGTTTGGAGTATCGCCAAATCCTGGCAATCAAAGAAGGGCTATGAGTGCTCTTTGGGATTTTTTAATTGATACAGACCTAATGAACTGCTTACGATTGTCATGGTTCTTTACTATCATAGCATTGTATTATTGAGAATACTTTCTAGTCATGTCATATGTCCTTGTATGGGAGACTGGCTGTGTGGACTGCATCCGAGGTGTTATGTGACACAACCGTTTATGTGCTAGACTCTGCCCTTGGACTCTGCAAGTGCGAAGTTGTATGACGCATGTTGCATATCTGCATAGTTCAGCTGATTGTTTTTCTTTTTCTATTTTTTGTTTGTTTCCATTTTTCTTGTTATGGCCTCTTTCTTCTTGTTCGTGAGATAACCGGCTCTAATGTAGCCTACCTTCTCATGTTATTTTTTTTTTCTATTTAAAAAAAAGTTTGAGCTCGAGTGAGTCTGGTCGAGAAAAGGTTTAGATAGTCCGGATGAGGGAAATTTGGTGAGCTTGAGTCACAGTGAGCTCTCGGAGCAAAATATTTTTCTTGAGTAAGTAAGCTCCAGTTTTTTTTTTTTTTGCCGACCTATGGTCACAAGCGCGAAATCTCAGTTGCCATGGATTTCCAGCTGAACGTTGTTATGGTTATGTTCTGTGTCGTGACTCACACGTGTAAAATGTCATGTTGACATCGAGCGCCAGCAAAAGGTTGTAATGGTTATCGTGTTCTATGTCACAAGTGCAGTAATGTTATGATTGTCAGCAAAAAGTTGTTATGGTTATCACGTTCTGTGCCATAAGTGCAAAACAATATGTTGACACAGAGTGCCCAAAATATTGTGTTCTCCACCGCGGAAAAGCTTTCTTATTTGCGCTTGAAAGCCTATGTGGAAATGCTTTTGTTGTCGGATATAATGATTAATTTGAAAAAATGTAAAGTGATTTGTGAATTAAGCAAGACTGATTTGTTAACGAAGGTTCTGGAAAATCCTGATTTAGAGCAACAAGAACTTTTGGTCTTTTAGTCCGCGATGTGCCTTCTTGTGCTGTAAAATATGTTGCCTTTTGCTTTCGTGCTCTTTCATATGACGCCTGGATGCAATGCAATAAAAGATATTAACGGTTTTATATGCTTTATTTTTTTCTACCAGTGACAATCGATATTATGGACAATACCTGTTACATACTGCATGTACAGATGGAAAAACATCGGTGGCCGTTATGCTCTGTGAAGGTGTGTGACCAGCGAAGCTTGATAAAATAATCTGCGTCACTCTCTTTTTAATTAAGCGTGAGCTCTCTTTAAATCTAAACTCAATTCAGCGTCATCATGGTACTTGCATTCCGTATTTATTCGAATGCAATGCGAGCTTTTTCTCCAAATTTTTGCTACTAAAGTCGCCCTCGCGTTACAATCGAGCAAACACCGTATTCAGGCTGCGGTGTGCGCTTGGCGGCGTTCATATTATTGCCATGTGTCCTATTTTGTTGTCTTCGGGCTTCACCCGCAAAGACTGTTTGGAATGCTCCGCACAGACCACGATGCGATGTTCCAGAAGCGTCACGATTGTTTTAGATGTTTCCGTTAAGATTGCGCGCGGTACGCGAATAGTCTAGAGTTTACGTGGCCACCAGCGATAACGCTGGAACATTCGATAGAACATGTATAAAAGCCGACACGCTTTACCACTTGTCAAAATTATTGACGGACGACGCTCTGACTTACTCGTTTCCCGCCCACAAGTTCGGCCAAATAAAGAGTTTCATCTTCGACACGCCCACTGCTGCCTTCGTTAAAGTAACAAACCCGTGACAATATACAGTACAGTAGGTAGGTGCATCTACGCGCACTGATCACAATCTCACTATGGCCCCATTCTGCATGTATACGTGCTGCTAAACGGTCTAGCGATGCGAGCAAGCGAAACCGAAACTGGAACTGAAACCGGCTGCAAGATGCCGAACTACTTGCGTAGTAACACAAATGTGCGGATGCCCCGCCTCCGTAGCCTTCGCTCCAATGCCAAGATAAGTTGTCGCCGAGTATTAATTACGAAGTAATGAATTTCAACCAAATTCAATGGCGAAACCTAAGCAGAAACATGGAAGAACGCAACTGCCATATTCTTCTGAGACGTCAAAAATGAGTGAATGACTTTTTCTGTAGCGCTAGGCATCTTAAGATGGTCAGAGATATGACTTGAGACAGTAATTAAGAAAGTTAAATTAATTAACTTTTTAATTAGTGGAGTAAGGTGACTGTGTCGAATTGGGAAATTGAAGTTCTTCGAGCCAGAAACCCATCCCAACATTGAGATTTCGAACAAGCGGCCTCTAGTAATAATTACGAAGTAATGAAATTCAACCGAACTCGACGGCTTTCGCTGTTGAAAGCCGTTGCATTTCGTTGAATTTCATTACGCCACAACAATTACTAGAGGACGCTTTTTCGAAATCTCAAAGCTCGGATGGGTTCCTCGCATGAAGAACTTCAATTCTCCCATTTGACACAATCACCTAACTCCACTAATTAAAAAGTTAATTAATGTAACTTTCTTAATTACTGTCCTAAAAGATGGCCTTAACTACCTTAAGATTGCTGCCGCTATAGAAAAAGCAATTCTGAAAGCCCTGAGAAAATATCGGATTTTCCTGATTTTTTTCGAAGGTCGGACACATTTCTTGAAACACCCTGTATATATATATATATATATATATACAAGAGCCAATGGAATGAACGCGTCGGAAGAAGAACGGAACAGTCAGCGCGGATTTGCACGGCTACTTGGCAGATCAGAACGCATATATATATATATATATATATATATATATATATATATATATATATATATATATATATATATATATATATATATATATATATATATATATATATATATATATTTTGATTTGCGTCGATTTTATATTTTATATATTCATAGAGGCGATCAGATGACTTGCTTTTAAAAACTGTTTGTTTTAAATCAATGAAGAATCTGCACAAACAGATTGTGCAGGCCCACACCGCGACAACACAGCAGTGTTTAATAATATTTTGGAAATATTACCGCGAGGTTTCAAAAGTACACCCAAATTTAACCTGATCATCTGAGCATTCCATCGGCAAACTTCCCAGTCTGAGTTTGGCGTTTTATATGCGATGCGTATGAAGAACCTACTATGACTATATTACCTTAATTTCTCACTTATTAAACAAAACATGTGGCTGACAAAGCAAGGTTCTTCGCAGAAGTCTTCAGGATAAGCCGAGTGCCAATTTAATTACTGTTGGAGCCCTCTAATGTAAAGTCTTTCTTAAGAGGAATACCAAGTTCAGTCGTATAATACTCAAGGAAACCACATTGAGCTGGGTGTGCATAGTTATAAGATTATAAATGACTACGAATTTATATACAGGGTGTCCCAGCTATCAGGCAACACGATTTAGAAAAAAGAGGAACGGCGTTACGCGAAGCAAACCTACTGCATATTGTTCCTAGTACACTGGAGTAGCCACTGCTATTTTTTTCGTTAATGAGGTTTAATTAATTAGTCATAATTATATTTGCAACTCGACAAGTACTCACCTAATTGTCAAAATGTCAATGAGGCGTATGTAGGCATGTTCAAATCGCATCTAACTGCGCTACTTTCAACAACGTGCTAATTGCGCGCTCATTTTTTCCGGTTGATCAAGAAAGTCCGCGAAATATGAAAAGTGACACGTGACCAGACTGTTGCGCGCGTCGGGAACCAGCGCCCTCAAACAGGCTCCCATGAGGTAGACAGTATCAAGGAAAAAATGCAGAAAAAAAACGCATCGCCCTATCTGCCACTCCCCGGCTAGGAAACGCACCGCTTGGTTTTACAGAGTCAGGCCGTAATCAGAACACTTGCCGCGTTATCGGTGAGAACGGTCGGCCGTGAGATATGGATAATGATTGTGGCGTACTATCGAACGGAATGAATCCCAGCGAAATTGCACGCATATCGTTGGCGCCCGTCCTGCACCCTTGCCAAAATGCGGAACGCTGTCTCTCGCAACGGACAGCAGGCCGAGCGGTTGTTTGCAGTAAGCTTATTTGAGGGGGCTGGTTTCCTTTGCGGGTGGGAGCGTAGTCACGTGTTATTTTTCATATTTCGCGGGCTTTCTTTATCAGCCGGAAAAAATGAGCATGTAATTAATACGTTGTTAAACATTGCGCACTTAGATGTCCTTTGAACATGCCTACATACACCTCACTGACATTTTGACAATTAGGTGAGTACTTGTCGAGTTACAAATATAATTATGACTAATGAATTAAACCTCATTAACGAAAAAAATAGCAGTGGCTACTCCAGTGTACTAGGAACAATATGCAGCAGGTTCGCTTCGCGTAACGCCGTTCCTCTTTTTTTAAATCGTGCTGCGTGATAGCTGGGACACCCTGTAGTTTATAGGTGTCGTTCCTTGCCCTCCTACTTTTCCCAGCTTGGGTGAGGGGTGGACGGAAAAGCGGTGAAGTGGCCCTTCACTCCTTCCCTCTGGTTCCTCCAAGTAAATAGCCTACCTAAACTGCGTAAGCTCAAGTTTTCCTTGAAAAAATGTTGACGATTATATTGTTAAACTACCCCGCATTGTTTCCTTCCGTATAGGTCGTTAGCTGTTAATGATTGGTCGAAATTTTCTGGGTCATGCTCACAGCACCTGTTCGTAAAACGATGCAACAAATGACGCGTACGTGATCCACCGCGTAATTACCACGTACGCATGACTGCGTAAAAAATAATAATGAACTATTTTTAATACGGCGTATTGTTTGTCATTGGTTCTTTGCTATTCGTACAAAATTTTCAATGTGTCATGAAATCGCCTTTGTTACGTGACGTCACAAGTCTGCGAAAACTCGCGGCGTTATAATGAAGTGTGCACAATAAGCAGCACATTACTGTGCTGAACAAATATAAATCATTTTTTTTAGGAATAGCCAGGCAGTGTCTCTTTCTGAACGTAATTTAAGAAAGCTGGCCGCCAATCACATTGGCAGCGGCTGCTTATAGCAGCGGGCGAGATGGATTCATATGTGTGTGATAGATACTTTCAGTTGTAGTATAACGACGTTGAGCTGTTTTTGCACGTGTACAAATCTCTGTGAACTCATCGTTGCTGACAAAGAGGTAGAGAGAGAAATAAACATTATTATGAACAGACACAATCCTATGCAGGTAGGCATGCAGCCTTCTTAGCCCAGAAAACTGTGGACGCTGATCATCTCACTGGTAAGGTAGATCAAGTAACGGGGTAAACGTGAAAGCTGGGCTTCTCAATGTGTTCGAGCCCACTGCCTTGTTACAAGCCGCCACGATCGCTGCAGGCTACCATATGATAAGCAACTTGTGAAGCAGGCTAATCGGAGACTAAAGTGGGAATCTATTTTAGCTGTCCTGGCTAGGCACAACTAAAATACTGGACACTTCTGCACACTCATCAACTCACAGCAACTTGAATATGGAGCAGTGGCGATGCTATTCATTTTCAAAGAAACTGAATTTCCTGAAAAAGAGAAAGTTTGATCGGGCTATAAAATATTTACTGGTTCCCGCCTATATTTGCGCCGCTGATTACCTAAATTTCAGGCCAGGCAGGACAAAATAAAATAATGACAGATTGCTGTAATGTTATAAAGCCCCTGCTGAGCGACAGCCTTCTCTGCAATGCTCGAGCGCGAGACGTACAAGCGTGGATTAGGCAGCCCACATCGCAAGTAGCCTAAAGTGCGTGGTCATGATACACGGAGGACAGTCGTGACAGCAGAATCCTAGGACAAAATTTATTACAAAATTACGTTATTGCTGCGTTCAAGTAAATCTTTGCCTGACTTGTTAGTTTCCCAGTCTGCAGTTTCCCAACATTTCTCAGTGGGGGGCTAGCGCCCCTCTTGCCCCCCGGTAGATACGCCTATGAATTGAATCTCATGCGCAGCTTCTTCTTGAAGCAGGCAGGTACCTATAAAGAAGGACTTTTTGGAAATTCTAAGAGTGCAAATGCATCTGCAACCACCGAAAAAACATGGGAGACAATGGCCGATGCAACTTAGAGACAGTTTGCCCTCAGTCTTTACTTTACAAGCCCTGAGGCATAGGCGGAGAGTTTTCATTTTACCGGAGGGAGCGGGGGCCCGACTTGCTCTTCCACGTTTCTCTCTCCCTATATATAATATATATATACATATATATATATATATATATATATATATATATATATATATATATATATATATATATGTATATATATATATATATATATATATATATATATATATATATATATATATATATATATATATATATATATATATATATATATATATATATATATATATATATATATATATATATATATATATATATATATATATATATATATATATATATATATATATATTGTTAAGCGGTTTATTGGACGGGACTCGGCGACAATTCGCTATGGCGACAGTCAGGGCAAGAGCACGGGCTCCGAGAGCGAGCGGCGTTTATAAGAGGACGACCCACTAGGAGCCGCTGGAGAACGCAACCGTTAAACAGTACGAATTGCTTCGCCACAATTACCCCGGGTACGAAAAGGGAGCCGTCCGGCGAACAGCTCGTCACTATGAGTGGGTCATAGTAGGCCTTGACTACTATGACCCACGTTGACTATGTCGCGCCCTCGACGGCGCATGTCCGAAGCTGGTTCGATGGGTTCGATCAAGTAGTTGACCGGGGATGTGCGCTCGACGACCCGGTATGGGCCTTCGTATTTCGGCAGCAGTTTTGAAGAGAGGCCACTTGCAGTGGTAGGGACCGAGAGCCATACGAGCGCTCCAGGGAGGAACGTAGGCTCAGAAGTGGTGGTGCCACCGCGAATGCTCTTCTGCAGCTCTTGTTCCTGCGTCGTAAATGTCTTGGCAAGCTCGCGACACTCTTCAGCAAGCCTGGCTGTGTCAGAAATAGGCGCACGCTCAGATGGATCCGGCTTGTATGGAAGTATCGCGTCGATGGTGTGCGACGGGTGCCTTCCGTACAGTAAGAAGAAGGGTGAGAAACCGGTAGTGCTCTGAGGGCGGTATTATAGGCGTAGGTGACGAAGGGCAGAATGGCATCCCAATTGGTGTGATCGGCGGCGACGTACATTGACAGCATGTCGCCGAGCGTGCGGTTAAAGCGTTCGGTTAGGCCATTCGTCTGCGGGTGGTAAGCAGTAGTTTTGCGGTGAACAGCATGACACTCTTTCAGAATGGCTTCCACGACTTCTGATAAGAAGACACGGCCACGATCGCTGAGAAGCTCTTGGGGTGGACCGTGACGCAGTATGAATCTGTGTAGTAGGAAGGAGGCAACATCGCGCGCTGTAGCCGCTGGGAGGGCGGCGGTTTCGGCGTATCGCGTTAGATGGTCAACAGCGACGATGGCCCAGCGGTTACCAGCCGAAGTCAGAGGAAGTGGTCCATACAAATCGATGCCCACGCGCCCAAACGGACGGTTAGGGCAAGGTAATGGTTGTAGACCTGCTGGCGACACGTGCGTTGCAGGTTTTCGGCGTTGGCAATCGAGGCAGGGGCGAACGAACTTCTGCACGTAGCGGTACATCCCACGCCAGAAGTATCGTTGTCGAATGCGGTGGTAAGTTTTGGATACCCCAGAGAGCGCGCATTGCGGGTCAGAGTGGAAGGCTTCGCATATTTGAGAACGCAGACTGCGGGGTATCACTATAGTAGCCACTGGCGGCCGTCGGCGTTGTAATTCCGTCGGTGCAGGAGGTCGTCACGAACGGCGAAATGGTGGGCTTGACGACGCAACGCGCGAGTGGATGGTGTTGCTGACGGATCAGTGAGCAAGTCGATCAGCGACGTGATCCATTTATCCTTGCGCTGTTCGGTAGCGATGGTGTGAACGTTGATTGAAGCAACAGCCATGTGAGGTACTGAGCAGGGGGCATTGTCGTCAGACAAGGGGGAGCGCGAGAGGGCGTCGGCGTCAGCATGCTGGCGTCCGTTGCGGTACAGCACGCGGATGTCGTAGTCCTGCAGGCGAAGTGCCCAGCGCGCGAGACGGCCTGAGGGATCCTTCAATGACGACAGCCAGCATAGTGCATGATGGTCGGTGACGACATCAAATGGGCGACCATAAAAATAAGGTCGAAACTTTGTAAGGGCCCATATGATCGCCAGGCACTCTTTTTCCGTGACTGAGTAATTGGTCTCGGCTTTGGTAAGCATACGGCTTGTGTATGCCACGACGTATTCGGGGAACCCTGGTTTGCGCTGCGCAAGGACAGCGCCGAGGCCTACACCGCTGGCGTCCGTGTGTACCTCCGTTGGGGCCGTAGGATCGTAGTGGCGGAGTATGGGAGGAGACGTCAACAAACGACGGAGCTTTGCGAACGCGTAGTCACACTCGGACGACCACGAATCTAGGGGTCCGTTACTTCCAAGGAGGAACCTCCTTGGTTACTTCCAAGGAGCTTCGTCAGCGGCGATATGATGGTGGCAAAGTTTCGTATGAAGCGTCGAAAGTACGAACACAGTCCTACGAAACTGCGCAGTTCTTTTACGGATGTAGGTTTGGAAAATTCGGCCACGGCCCGAAGCTTGGCCGGATCGGGAAGGATTCCGTCCTTGGACACGACGTAGCCGAGGATTGTCAGCTGCCGTGCTGCAAATCGGCACTTCTTCAGATTCAGTTGGAGGCCGGCGTTGCGCAAACGCGTCAAAACATGCCGCAGACATTGGAGATGCGTGGAGAAGTCCGGAGCGAAAACCACGACGTCGTCCAGGTAACACAAGCGCGTGTGCCATTTCAAGTTGCGCAGAACGGTGTCCATCATGCGCTCGAAGGTCGCGGGCGCATTACACAGACCAAACGGCATGACGTTGAACTCGTACAAGCCGTCAGGCGTGACAAAGGCTGTCTTCGGTCGAGCGTCATCCGCCATGGGTACTTGCCAGTACCCCGAGCGCAAATCAAGAGACGAAAAGAATTCGGCTCCTTGCAGGCTGTCAATTGCGTCGTCGATTCGCGGCAGCGGATAAACATCCTTGCGAGTGATCTTGTTGAGCCGTCGGTAGTCCACACAGAACCGCACGGAACCGTCCTTCTTCGCAACGAGAACAACGGGAGACGCCCATGGGCTGTCCGAGGGCCGAATTACGTCGCGTGGAAGCATATCGTCGACTTGCTCATTAATGACCCGCCGTTCTGCGGGAGACACGCGATATGGACGTTGCCGCAGTGGTGGTTGGGCGCCGGTGTCGATGCGATGCGTAACAGCGGAAGTGCGGCCGAGAGAAGTTTGCCCGACATCGAAAGAAGAACGGAATTCTTCCAGCAGGCACAGAAGTTGGGAACGCTGGACCGATGTGAGGTCGTCAGCAATGGAGGACCTAAACACATCAGCAGGTGACGAATCGGACGCGGAAACAGCGCTGAGCGTACCGGAACTGGGACAGTGCGTGTCATCGGGTGCGTCCATAACTTGTGCGTCTTCGAGGGGTTCCACTCTGCCAAGACATTCCCCTCGCACCAACGTAACAATGTATGGAGATGGGTTGTGAACAAAAATAGCGGTAATGCCCTGAGTGACCTGGACGGTCGCAAAAGGTACCAGCAAGCCTCTCCTTGTGCAAACATGGTCCGATGGCGAAATGAGTGCAATGGTGTCGGAGAGACCGGCGCAGTCGACTGACACAGCCGTCGACGAGTTTGGAGGCACTTTGGTATCGTCTTTGACGAGGATCTTGCTCGATACCGATGAAGTGTCGGCCGGCGTCAGATCTGAGAACGGGGAGAGTTCGATTTCGGCTTGTGCGCAATGAATTACGGCGTCGTGGCGGGAGAGAAAATCCCATCCCAGGATGACGTCGTGAGAGCATGCAGCAATTATAATGAACTCGACATCGTACAGAACGTCCTGAATGACGACGCGAGCTGTGCATATTGCTGTAGGATGAATACTCTGGGAACTGGCTGTACGGAGAGACATCCCAGAATGTGGCGTCCTCACTTTTCGTAGTAATCGGCTCAATTTTTGGTCCATAACGGATACGTCGGCTCCAGTGTCGACAAGGGCAGATGCGGGAACACCGTCGACAAACACGTCTATCACGTTCGATGGGCTTCGCTGAGGGCTTTCGCAGTTCGATAGCGTCGCAGCCCTTGCCTCCTGGACTGCGACGACTAGTTTTCCTGGTCGCGTGCGACCGGACGTGGGCGCATCGGCGACAGTGAGCGACGTCGTGGAGACGGAGAGCGCCGAGTAGATGGAGCCTAGCGTGACGTCGGCGACAGAGGCGTAGGTGGGGCGTAAAATGTGCGGTTTGACTGGCTGGTGGCGGGCGACACGACTTGAGGCGGTTGGACGCGATTGCAGTAACGCGCCACGTGGCCGGCGTAACCGCATGCGAAGCATATGGGGCGGTTGTCAGGTGTGCGCCATCGGTTTGCTGGAGCAGGGCCCGCCCATGGCGCAGGACGTGATTGACGGGGTGGCGACTGGTATGGCTGCATCGTTGGCTGCAGTCGTGGCCTCTGCATGACGTCGGTGTAGGTAGCCGGCACAGCCGCTTCGAAGGACTGATGTCTAGCGGCGGCTTCGGCGTAACTGTGTGGGGCAGCCGTAGGTATTACTGGGGACGTCCTGGCGACAACTTGGGCGTAACTGAGTGGTGCAGGAGCTGGATGGTGCTGGTGGTACTCAGGCATGACCTCCACGATTTCCTGCTCAATCGCTCGACGGAGGGGAGGGAGAAGAGTGGTTGACGGCTGCTGAACGTACTGAGGTTGAGCAAAGTCCAGCAGAGAGAACTGGCGCGCAATTTCCTCGCGCACGAATGACTTCACCTCTGCGAGCAAGGCGGAGTGGTCGGATATGGTCGACAAGCCAGCGAGCTCGGCGTCGCGGGATGGAGAGCGACGGGTCATCGACCGCTGCCGGCGCAGCTCCTCGTAGCTCTGGCAGAGGGTGATGACCTCGGCCACTGTGCTGGGGTTTTTGGCGAGCAGCATCGTGAAGGCATCGTCGTCGATGCCTTTCATAATGTGCCTCATCTTGTCAGATTCCGACATGGTCGCGTCGGCTTTCTTACACAAATCGAGGATGTCTTCAATGTAGCTGGTAAAGGTTTCGCCGGCCTGCTGAGCAGGGTTGCCACTGACTTTCGAGTAAATTTCGCCAAACGACGAGCAAAAAGTCGCCAAAAGTCGCCATTTTTTTACAAATTTCGCCAAAAAAGTCGCCATGTGTGGCAAACCTAGTAATAAAAATTTCCACTCACGTATAGCCCCGTAGAATACAGTACCATCCAAGACCCTGAAATTATATTGACGTTTCTCGATGCCAGTCGTATCGCCCGCTTCACCATGTGAGTGCATAGTGCTGCTTTTCCGACTAGCCGCAAGATGTGCGTGGTGGCGCGAGGGTGAATGAATGAAACGCTCATGATATCATTCCATCCCTGTCCACTCGTTTCAAAGGTAAAAGTGTGGTAAACCCTGGGCGAAAACCATGAAAGCGTTCTTTGTAGACAGCTTTACGTACCCTTATATAAATAAAAGGATTAAAAGGTTTATTGAAGGTAACACGACAGAATTCTTACAGCCGTCTTACACCTTTTCATTGTGAACTAATATGATTCCGGACGCCACCGACCCTTTCTTATAGTCGCCTATATCTACACGCGTCAATCCGACGCGTTATCAATGATCAGGTTGACAATGTAAAATGTTATATAGCAATTATTTTCATTGCACACGCTCACCGAGAACAGTGGAAAATGCCTCAATAAATATTCTTTATTGCACAAATAGCCGTGTATCCACCTCTCTTTACTATTCCAAAGCAGTCTTTGCGAGCTGAATTGGGGGTACCGCAACAGTGAATAAGTCGCCAAGCGATTCAGAACATTTGGAGCTTTGGCGGAACAATTGGTCGGAACACGTGGCCAACCCATCGTCTAGCCCCTTCAGAAGCGAAACTTTAGAGAAGCTTAAAACACCTAAAGCCATAAACTTATAGACACTGCCGCCTCGCGGTTTTCAAGGCAGTCCGCTGACTTACATTTTGTTAAATGTCGCCGGGGGACGTTCCAGTACCTCCTGCATCTAGACGAATTGAGGAGATGCACAGGAGTTACAGGACGGACAAACCGAATGACGCGTAATGTGCACATTCTATTCGTGGGTTTAAAACCAAGAAAAATACAGAGAATGTTGCCGCTCATTCATTGGGAAGACACTAATCTTAGGATGCCTAACTCAGTGGAGACCTAAGCCGAAAATCGCCAAAAATTCGCCAAGTCGCCATTCATAATTTTAGGTCGCCACGGGTCTCTCAAATTCGCCAATTTGGCGAAAAGTAGCCACCATTGGCAACCCTGCTGCTGAGCTCGTTCTCGCAAACGCTGTTCGGCCTGCAGCTTACGAACGGCAGGGCGGCCAAACACGTTGATGATGGCGGTCTTGAAGTCGGACCACGTCGTAAAATCGGATGCGTGGTTGTTGTACCACAGGCCGGCCACACCCGCGAGGTAGAAAACCAAGTTGGTCAATTTTCCCGCCTCGTCCCATTTATTGGGGACACTCACGCGTTCATAGATCGCGAGCCAGTCCTCCACGTCGGTCCCATCTGCGCCAGTGAAGACTGGGGGGTCGCGGATACGAGGGACACCGGGACATGAGGTCGGTGTAGGCGGAGGCGTCTGCTGGGCGGCGTCTTGAGGCATGGTAGCTGGTAGGGTACGGGTTCGAAGCTCCAGAGGCATCGAATGGGAGCACAGCACTTTCCACCAATTTGTTAAGCGGTTTATTGGACGGGACTCGGCGACAATTCGCTATGGCGACAGTCAGGGCAAGAGCACGGGCTCCGAGAGCGAGCGGCGTTTATAAGAGGACGACCCACTAGGAGCCTCTGGAGAACGCAACCGTTAAACAGTACGAATTGCTTCGCCACAATATATATATATATATATATATATATATATATATATATATATATATATATATATATATATATATAGAGAGAGAGAGAGAGAGAGAGAGAGAGAGAGAGGAGTCCAACTTCCAAATTAAAGAATTTAATGTAACTTTAGTCTCTTAGGTGCCCGCGATATCATAATGATCTGTAAGCGGAAGACCCTAGATTTATTTTTCAATTTACACAAAGACATCGATCCACCTCGTAACTCTTGGCTCGAAGCGAAAAAGGTCGCGTCGTTGACTGCGTCGCGTAAAATCGATTCACGCAATAAATGCGTGGGGTTAGACTTTACTTTTTTAAAACATGCGCCACACAGGAGACAGTAGGCTAACGCTATGACGGGAAGCTTTAATTATATGCCAGTGAGTTCAATTCAAGATGGCCGAAAGTAATTCTGAGATGGTAGCAAATACCATTTCCTACCACTACACCTTGTGCGAAGCTGCGGTTATGAATCTGGACTAATGGAGTTGCTCATTGGTGGCCGAACTTTTAGTAAAACCCTTTACTGATAAATCAAAACTGTGTACAATCTTTTCTCGGCACTTTTATAAGCAGGCATGTCGAAGGGTACCAATATGTAGGCAACCAAAAAATTACCCGTTTTTTTTATTTATTGGCGAGTAAGCTTGTGCGAAAGCGTTCACTGAGTTTTTTGTGTTCTCAAAACCATTCACTACGGGGTTCAAGACAATTAGAGCGCAGCTCTTAGGCGTCCGTTCCTGCGTTGAGCGGCATCGCCGTTGACGTCGGCGGCGTAACCGATAGCGCGAACGACGACGAAAGAGACCGAACGCGGAGTTTGTCGATATCACGGGATACTGGCCTCTAACCTCGCTTTATTCCTCTGTCGCGCGCGCTGGCCCCTCGGTCGGAGCTCGTGCGCATGCAGGGCTGGCACGTGCACTGCGGCTGGCTTCGCTTGTCGTAACGGGGCTGTGGGCGTTTCACTTGGTTCGTGACAGCTGCAATGCACAGAGTATATAGTGTGCGTAGCACTCGAGCGCTGGCAGTTTCTGTGGCAATATGTAACGAATGTTACATTGCTACAACTGCGGATAGTCAAAACTTCAAACAAAGCTGGCGTTGCCCGAACACGAGGCTGCGCTCAGCGAATTAGGCAGTATCGTAATCGTCGGTGAATTTTTTAATTTGTCGTAGCTTAAGTCGTCGCTTCAGTTGTTCATCAGCACAACATATTCTGCACGTAAAAATCCGTTTGAGGGGCATTTTTCCATTGAATGTTTGACTTGTCACTGGCCCATGTGCCGAACTTTAAATGGCTGAAATGAAAAATAAGCGGGCATAAACAGCCTCCTGTGAAATAGCCGCCAGACAGGACGACCCGGGGACCTAAGCCAAGCTCTTAAAAAATACCCTGGGCCGGCGCCAGGGGGGGCTCAGCCCCCCCATGAGGCAGTCCGGGGGGGGGGGGGGCCAAGCCCCCCAGCCCCCCCCGTACTCTCCGCCTATGCCCTGAGGCATATAAATATCTATCAAAGGTACAAAGTAGGGGTGTGCGAATAGTGAAATTTCATCTCGAATCGAATAGTGCCGCATAGTGGCCGAAAATATCGAATAGTATCGAAGCGTGCACTGTCAGTAACGGCAAGAGAAAGGAAAAATCAAGAAAGCTACGACGTGGTGACAGGTTTGTTACGTATTCGGGAGTTCTTTTTTTTTCAGGTTTTATGGGCGCGCAATCATGCTGATAGAAGAGCTGCCATTCCAGTTAGCCGCGCCACTCTTAACCTCTTGGGCAACAGAGGGTGGTGGTACAGTAGCTAGTTTTTTTTTTTTTTCGTATGGTTGTACAATACAGGCTCATCTGACAACGGTCACGTTATTGTGCTCCATGGCCATGCTCTGGGCCCAAAAATCTTCGGGCACCCGTTCACAGCAGCGTTTTGATTAAGCGCCGGAACAATGAGAGTTTCTGAACGAGTGGTGCAGCACGGCAGTGGCGAATGTGCAGCGTGATCAAATTTTCACATGTGAAGCCAATCCTCAAGGGTTTCGCATGCCAAATTCGGGACGTTCTACGGCACTTGTGGCATACGCGACCGAACTATTCAAAAGTCCGTACCTTTGTTTCGGAAGTGAAGTTGAGAAGGGCTTGCCCCTTTTCATGTCTTCTGTTTTTTTTTACGTGCTGGACTAACATAACCTCCCCTAAAGTAAACACGCGCTCATTTTCGAACCAGGAAATCGGTGAAAGTTTTAACGAAGGCCTATTGTAACAATGTTAGCGTTAGTTTTAGCCATCCCACCTTCACCAAGTTGCACCATTGGCCTTTGTCACGTTTTAGATATTCGTACTGTCGAATTATTCGAAAGTTCGAATACTAGCTATTCGAAAGTCGAATCGAATTATTCGATTAGTTAGTATTCGATTCGAATTCGAAACTCGAATATTCGCACACCCCTAGTATTGAGCCTTCCCACAGTAAAGTCCTGAAGGACGTGGCTGTCGGCCGTAAATACAAAGACAGGAGTTCTGCCTCAGATTCTCGAGTTATTCAAAGAAAAGGAAAAAAAAAATTGGGAAATTCAAGACAGAGCTTGCTGCCTAATTTTTGACAAAATTTCATTAAAAAGAAATCTGCAGTATGACCCTAAGGAAGACATCATACATGGATATGTTGATAATGCCAGAGAAAGAACAAATGGCACAGCGCACACTGCAGCACTTGTGGTCTCTGCGATAGCTAAGAAATGGATACAGCCAGTAGCCTTTTTGAGAAGAGAGGGGACAGTTCGCGCAGGGCCCCTTTTAATGTCATTGAAAAAGCTAATCATTGAGCTAAAGGCATGTGGCCTCTTCGTCAAAGCATTGGTTTGTGACCAGGGTAGCAGCAATTGCGTTATTGCAAGGACACTGGATGTGAGCCCTGACAGGCCTTTCTTTATTGCTGATAAATAGAAGATTTTCTTCATTTTTGACGTCCCTCACCTGTTGAAATGTATGAGGAAAAGTAGACATCATCTCCCCCTACGGGCAACCATGGTGGGATGCGAAAGCATCGCGGGTGTGCGCACCGAGTTTCCGCTTGTCTTATGTGACTTACGAGACGTGGGTTGTCGAGGCGTTTGAATTGCCACTTGCCGACGCTAACGTTTACGTTCGACTTCCCAAGCCTTCTGCTCCGCGGCGGTGACGCTGCCACTGCAACTAGCGCCGACGTTGACGTTGTTCATGGCGTTTCGCACACCGTTGCACAGAGAGAGAAGGCTCTGTTATACTCCGACTTCCGACGCGAGCGCGCGCGAGGACGTTGCGTTCCGTCACGCCGAGCCGGCGACGCTACGGCAGGCGCAAATCGGTCTCCGCTACAGTCGAGCCGGCTCCAACGCGCCGGTGCGATGGCATCTAGAGGAGCGCATGCGCAGTAAAGCGAAGAACGCGCCGCGCCACCTGTCGGGAACCGACGAAACAGCCCGCGAAGCAGCTTCCTGTACATGCGAGTCCGGCGCCTCTGGCGCGAAATGCAGCAGGATCTATTCGGAGCCGAGCGAAGCCCGAGCGCGCCAGCAGCCGTCGGCTGCGACGCAGGACTATAGAGGGCTCTTTTTTGCTGACGTGACGTCGCCGTGACGCGCGCACGCGCGCGACAAAGTTACGCTGGAGTATACCACAGCCTTGACGGAAGCACAGCGAACACGCGCCTTTGCAGCCTCGCAGCTTCGAAATTCGCTTGCCGGCGTTGCCGTTTACGTTCAGCTTCGCGAGCGTCCATAGCCCCGTTGCGAAGGAGAGTGCAACGGCAGCGAGCGCGCGCCGCGTTATATACGAGCGCACAGCTGTAGCGGAGAGAGAGAAACGGGAGAGGTGAAACGAAGCGGAGGCCGCGCTCCTGGCACCTCCTCTCACCTCCTCGCGCTCACGCGAGGAGAGGCGAAGAATGGGTCTGAGAAGTTGGCGCACACTCAGTATGGGTGCGGACGCCGCAGAACGGACACTGCCCCGAGCATAAGATGCTTTCGCATCTAATAATCTGAGGAAGCATGATATTCCTATTGGTGATAAGGTTGCTTCCTGGGGGCATATTAAGACTTTGTATGAATCAACACATCACCTGAAACTAAAATGCCTACCTAAACTCACTGAGGGCACATCTATGAAAGTACATTTGGTAACATGAAAGAAAAGTGGGTGCACAGCAACAGTGTCTATCTAGCAATAGAAGCATTCATAGCATTTAATGTTCTACCACCAGAAGCCACAAGCACGGCTGAGTTTGTTGTGAAAATAGATCAGTTTGATTCATCGAACAGTTCATGTGTAAAGATAGCTGAGAGAAAAATGAGGTATACAATTAATACTTCTACAGGGCAGTGGCGCACCGACGGGGGGGGTTTTGGGGGTTGTAACCCCCCCCTGAGGCCGACCTGACCCCCCCCCCCCCGTAACTGCTTCACGGTCATTGTCGCCGAGAATCCAGCGTACACGTTCACGGGCCTTTTAGACGTTGTCATTTCAATTCAAGAGGTGGTCTGAGGTCGATTTTCTCTCATTTACTCCAGAAATACGTTGTATTCACCCATCTACTCCTAAACTGAAAGGGCGCAAACCGCGTGCTCTGTGGCTCTGCGTTCACTTCCAGTGAAGCGGCTTTGGACGAAAGAAAAGATACTTTCACGGGTCGTCAGTTTGACCCCTCTTCTTTTCTTGCCCCCTCTGATTATTGCAATAGAGCAAGGAGATATTTCGGAATCTTCGAAACAAGCTATCGGTTATTTTTTATTTGTTTGATTCTCGGGGGAAGTCTAAAAGGGGCTGTGTACAATGATAATGCGCCGCGTGACTTGGCCACAGACGTCGGTGCACAGTGCATGCGACATGAAAAAGTATTACGTATAGCTGCTCATCCAGCTGTGTACGCAGTGCTACATACATGTTTGTCCAGAACAAGAGTTCGCAGTGTTGTTTACCGTTTGTAACGTTATTATCCGGTTCACACGGGCAAATCTAATGCACTTACCTGCACACATGCAAATTATACCTGGTTCACTGGGACGCTTCTAATGTAATTAGAGATTAAGATATCAAGTGCCTAAATACCATTAAATTGTCGGTGTCACATGGCTTGATTTAATGGCACTAATGACGCGACGACGAAATTGCGCAATAAATATATGTTGGTTTTGCCTTGAATGTGCAACTTCTTTCAAATTCTACGTCATAAAACTCATTTTAGAGAAATAACAAGCGCTTTCATGTACATTCAATGCCTTACTCGCTATGAAAACGAAACTAGCTTAAGCGTGATGAACATTTCCTGTTGCGATGCCGGTGGCATTCTCGTTACTTTTTCTTAAATCCTTGATATTATAGTGAACACGAATTGTGTCCGTCACGGAGCACCTTTGTTTTCCTTTAAATAGTCAATAATGTACGCTCTCCTTGCCGACAAAAATTCTTTTTTCATCACATAGACGGGCTCTACAAAACCGCGCCCTTTGAATGAAGCTTTTTCATCTAGCGGCCGTGACAAAACACAAAATGAAAATGAAGGCACTCATTCAACGGCAAGCTCTAAGGTATATAGCCACGTGTCACCGCTAAAATGCCCTTTATATTCACGGTCTTACCAATTAGCGCCACTTTTTACGTGCAAACGAGCTCTAACGCAATTCTAATTGGCAGGAGCGAACCAAGGTAACTATCGATCCTCCAAAACGAAAGAAAAAGGAGAAAAGCATTTGAAGCACTTGCGCCCTTCCAGAGACATATGGTGCGAATCTTCTTTTTCTTGCCTTATCACAATGCATTAATTTTGCTAAATATGCAAACTTTCTCATAAACGTTTCACTATTTGGAACCCTGTGCCCATGTCTGTCGCCATGGCAAATATAACAATGAGACACATCGAGGAACAAGCTCTTAATTCATTGCCGCCGTAGTCAAAAATCTTTCACAGATACGTCTCAACGACTGTCATTCGAGCGTCAAGAGGTCATAAGTCACAATTATTCTCTCATCTAAATTTATCCAACGAGTATTCAGTTCACCCTTGAAACAGAAGACTCCCTGTCATTTTTAGATGCTCTTGTAACTTGCAAATGAAACTGTGCATACTCACCTACACAAGTCGATATTTTCAGTTCACTTTAGACCTCCCCCCCCCCCCAAAAAAAAAAAAATCCGCAATACATCAGTAGTAAAGATATTAATGCGAAGAGCCGGAACGCACTGCAGCACACAACTTTAGAAAGAAAAACAAGAAAAACGCGATATATTCAGGAAACTCGCCAAGAACGGCTACCCAAAATCTTTTATTCAGGAAGCATTTCGCTTCCAAAAACACAACGACGCAAGCTGAGAAATCCAGTAACAGGTGTCCCCCAATCAACATCACGACAGAAATACATCTCTCCGCTATCCGTGGCGCGACACCAGCAAAACCATCGCCCGTTTCCGCGGCCGGCTGAGTCACGTGACAGTAAGAACGCGAATGGCCCGTCGGCTTTGCGCTTTGCCGCCTTTGTGCCATACACACGTGCAGTCCGAAACGGGAGGGATAAAGACCTGACCGAAGCCAGTTCGAAACCGCTAACGGTGGCGCGCGCGCGACTTCAAAGCGAAACCACATATGTTCGAAAAGCCGCCGGCGTACTAGGCTGCCGAAAAAAGAAGGAAAAAAAAACCGGTCTTGTTGAAACCCCACTCCTCCGAGCGTGGCGCCCGTAGCCGACGATGGGGACGGGCGGCTCATGAAAATGTTCGCAGCATTACGAACACAATAGCGCGTTCTCTGCTTTCTCCCAAAGACCGACCACCGGAAGAGCGTACCCAAGCCATCTTCAACAAAACTGATTGTACTGGCTGCGACGCGAGCTGCATCAGCGGAACTGAGAGAGAGATTCGCTCGCTGGATTTCAAGCAAGACGGACGTGCCGGCCGCGATGTCCTGGATTACTCCTCGTACCTCTCGCTGACCGGCGCCCCGTGACGGACTCCTCGCCCGCTATGCCGTGCGCCCCTCATCGTCGGGACCTTCTCCGTTTCGTCGGTGTTGTGCATCGTGCCTCTAGCTGTGTTCGTGGTCCCGTCCCTGAACTCCCGTGACCGTTTCCACATCTTTCCTGTCCTCTTTTCTCTTCGTTGGATGGATGGCCCTATCACTTTTCTCTCTATTTTCCCACTATTCTTTTATTCCCTCCTTACCCCCACCCCTACAAGGCACTGCGCCGTGTCGCCTATAGGCAGACAGAAATTAGGTGCCTTTTTCCTTTCCTTAATAACCACTGAAGAAGAAGAAGAGAGAGACGGGAAAGACGTCCCCAATCCATCGCAGCTGAAGCCAATTACCGGAAATGAATGCTGCCAGATTCAAGTGACCACGCTCAAGAAAACCTACACATAGCGCCTTCGCTTTTCCCCGCGCAAAGCGCAAGAAAAAGAAAAGGAAAAAAAGATGTATGCGTACAGCCTCACAGTCCGGCACTCCAAGTATCCCCCTTTCCCTGTCTCTCATCTAACAGTGCACCTCGACACATCCACGCGCCAAAGGAGCTCCCCACCCCCTTTTACTCTTCAACTCATTCCCACCGGTCAATCCGTCGCACTCCTCTGTTCTTTGTCCGAAGAGCACTGCCGCCGCCTGCCTCACCCTTTCATACCCACCAAACAAGAAAAGAAGCCCTGTTCATCCCTCCCTCGACCGCTCAAGAAGGAACCGTATGGATTCCGAAAAGTAGGGACAAATGTTCACTCATAGTTCCAAAGATAAGAGGGCGTCGGCGGCGCTTCGAAAAGAGTGTTTTTTGTCTTCTTCGGGGCTTGCGTTTTCTACAGGCAAATGGTGTCGCCAGCGGGGTGGCCGCGCATTTTTTTTTTAACTTTGTTGACAGCGGACGGACGAGGTGCATTGGAGCGGCGAGAAGAAAGGCGACCTCGTACGCGGCTCGTTCGTCAAAGCGACAGCAAACCCAGGAGGCCGTACAGCTCGAGCACATGGCGATATTCGTTTAAGCACATACACTGTGGTTCCTGCATTTATGAGCAAGCCTCGGAGCAACTAGTGTGTGCGTCGACAGCCATGCCGCAGTACCGCGCGCACGCAGGGACCCCAAGCAAGCACGAATGCTATGCGAAAATCCATACGTTGCGAAGATGGGAGGAGTAAGACGACGTGGCAGAATGAGTAAATGTTTTCAAGGACGCGTGACAAGAAAAAAGGGCTTTGGAAAGTGCGAGAGTTATATTGGGGTGCCACGTTTTCTTTCTCTTTCTTTCAGACAACTCTCGCCCTCTCTCTTTTTACCACTTCTTTTTTGTATGTTGTACATCGGAAGGAAGCTACGAAGTCTGATTTGCCCCCATGCACACGTTCAGTTCGCTTGCTAGAACTTGCTTCTGTGTCTGCTGCGCGAATCTGCGTCGAATGAGCTACCACATCACAAGCATTTCGCTGAATCGCCAGTGGAGGCGTTGCGCCAGTCGAACACGATCCTCACCTACTTCCCGAAAAAGATTCCGTGTTCAGATTCAAGAGATGCAGCGACAGCACCGGAATGCCCGATTGCGGCCAAAAAGGAAGCGATGACTCAGCACTTATCGCCTTCAGATGCGTCAATCGATCAGTCACTTATTACTGAGGATACTTCAGTCGCCGAACCTGTGCACCCGAATGACATGGCAAAAAGGTAAGCCTGGCTACAGTGCAGTTTATCCGTGAGCTGAGAATTGTACTGTACGTGTGCTGCATTGAGCTGTACGTATATACTGTTTATAATCAATGCCACAAAGCTTATAGTAAATATTTACGATGCACTTTCAGATTTGTAGTTTGGCGAGCCTTGAAGGAAGTATAATATAGGATGTTCTGCTCACGTTGTGCACAACATTCTCAGTTGCAGAGTTCTTTAATTGCTAAAGTTGCCAATGGAAGCTTGTTTGTATGACATTTCCTGATTACTGTGGTAATCGGACACAAGACACAATAAATGGGACACAAGAAAGGCACACGGCGCCGGGTGTCCTCGTGTGCCTTTCTTGCGTCCCATTTGTTTCCGCTAACATAGTAATTTTTTTAACAGCATTGCGCTACCGCCAGCAGGCCGGCACGTCAGCACCCTTATCACTACCTGGAGCTGAAAAACTAGCAAAAATAAGTATTTGCCAGACATCTTTGTTGGAACCATATTACGCGTTGGTTTATTCAATTTGCCATTTATTTTCTCCGTGCGCTGCTTCACTGAACAGTTTCTTGGCCCTCTCAAGTTTTTCAAGATCTTGCTGTAAAACGCTGAAAGAACATCATCATCATCACATTTGATATTATTATTATTATTATTATTATTATTATTATTATTCCTATTATTATTATTATTATTATTATTAGCAGTAGTAGTAGTGTTGTTATTACTATTTGGTATCTCATATTTTCTTTGTCATTGCAATCCTCCAGCCTAAGCAACGAAATGGTGTATTATGCAATGTGCCTGCACCCCCCCCCCCCATCCCACATTCCTGTAGGCTTCTCAGAATTTCAACCCCCCCCTGAGAGAATTCCTGGGTGCGCTACTGCTACAGGGCACATTGAATTCTTGCATTCTTGGATTAAATCTTGGAAATTCAAAGAACCTAGGCAACCAAGAACCATTTAGGGCTGGCAGGTGACAAAGCGGTTTGTATGCTGTGGGCAGATCTGCAGGAATCCTATAACCTCAAGTATTTGCTCGCTCTTCGTCTGAATCAGGATCCCTTGGAGAACTTGTTTGGGATCATTCGGCAGCAGCACAGCTGTAACGAGACTCCAAACACATTTCAGTTCACTGCCGGTCTCAGGCATATCATTGTCGGGAAGCTCTTCAAGCTTTCAGATGGCAGCAACTGCGAAGCAGATAAGGCTGTTCTTCTAATTGAGCTAAAGAAATTAAGACTCGATCAAGAAAGTCCTACTGTGGCCGACACCTTAAGCTCAAACCTTTCAGACACCGAAGAACCAGCAGATGTACTTGAATCAAACATAGTTTGTTATGTGTCAGGATACCTAGTACAAGCATTTCCGAAAAAAGCACCATGCTTACAGTGCAAGAATCTCTTGAAAGACACAAGTCAAGATTTGTCTTCATCAAACAAAATCTCCATGATGTTCAAAGCAGTGGAAGTGCAGGACAAGACTCTAGGTAATTTAAGAGTGCCCACAGAAGCAGCTTTCAATTTTGTCAGAAAATTGGAAGAAGCATTCTGTGTTCAAATAGGTGCTGTAGCACACATGAGAGGGGTGCCAGAGAAACTGCGTCGTATTATGATGGAGGTGACTAATGGCCCATTTTGCAGTGCTCACTGTCGCAAATTGTTTCTGCAAATGTTTGTACTAGGGGTGTGCGAATTGTGAAATTTCACCTCAAATCGAATCGAATAGTGGCCAAAAATATCGAATAGTATATTTACACAAAATGTGTACCGCCAGTTACGGCAAGACAAAGGACAAATCAGGGACGCTACAGCGTGCCGACAGTTTCATTACGCACTTGTTCGAGAGTGGCTTTTGTTTCAGTTTCTATGGGCGCGCAAACATGTTGACAGAAGAGCCGCCATTCCAGTCAGCAGCGCCACTCCAAACCTCCTAAAGACTAACAGAGGGGGGTACGGTGGCTAGTTTTTTCCCCATGGTCGCGCAATACGGCTCATCTGACAACGGTAATGTTGTGCTTCATCGCCATGGGTGCTCCGGGCCCGAAAATCTTCGGGCGCCCATTCACAGCAGCGTTTCAACTGCGTGCCGAAACGATGGAAGTTTCTAAATGAGTGGTTCGGTGTGGCAGTGGCGACTGACCAGCGTGAACAAACTTTTACAAGCAAAGCCAATGACCGAGGGTTTCGCAGGTCAAAGTCGGGACGTTTTACGGCGCCTGTAGCATACGCGATTGAACTGTGCAAGAAGTCCGTGCCTTCGTTTTGGGAACGAAGTTGTGAAGGGCTTGACAGTATTCTCATGTGTTTTCCTACGTGCGGAAATGACAATCGCTTTTAAGATCAGCATGCGCTCGCTTTTGAACCAGGATGTCAGTGAAAGTTTTAACGGAAGGCCTAGTGTAACGACGTTAGCGTTAGTTTTTGCCACCCCACCCTAACCAAGTTGCACCATCGGCCTTTGTCGCGCTTTAGATATTTGTCCTGTCGAATTATTCGAAACTTCGAATACTAGCTATTCGAAAGTCGAATCGAATTATTCGATTCAAATTCGACACTCGAATATTCGCACACCCCTAGTTTGTACGTATTAGGATTCTTTGGTATTTGGAATTCAAAAACAGAGAATTAAGCTAGGCAAAGACTTGGAAGTCTGCTGCAAAAATTGACTTAGCAGTTCAAGACTATTGTTTTTGTGCTCATACACTGCTGTGTTATAATTGTTCTAAGCAAAAACGATAAGCAATCCAAGGAGCTCATGACTTGGTTGTACAATTTTACTTGTCCATGTGTTTACAAGCAATGTACTGATATTTCCTACAGTATTGTTGTGACCATGAAGTGTTTGTTATGTATCTGTGTTGTGAATTAAGCTGGTTACTTACGATGTGGGAACGCACAGAATGATAAGACCATACCTATTAATTTCTGGGCACTTGCCGTGCTGTCAAGTGGGCTCTTTACCAAGAAAGGTTGGAATTTTCCCAGCACACTTGTCTGCGGTCAGCTGCAAGCTGAAACAAATTTTGTGCTACTCCGAGCCATTACTTGCCTCTTTGGACACAACTTAGCCGATTGCCTCTGCAGAGAGAAACTAGACGTTACGATAATTTTTCATCCAGGGCGAATTTATTATAGGTTCGCTCCACCAGTTAAAATACTTTTGAATCCATAGAAATTTAATATATTCATTGTTTTTGGAGAATTACGTGCTGAAACCACGATGCAATTATGACGCGCATCATAGTGGGCACTCCGCATCAGTTTTGACCACCTGGGACTCTTTAATGTGCACCTTACTCTAAGTACACGTGTTTTCGGTTTTCGCACACCACCGAAATGCCCGTCACGGCGGCCGCATCTGTTTTGTCGCCTAGTTTTCCTATTCGATAAAACAAAACAAATGCGGCCGTCGTGGAGGGAATTCACACCCACGTCCTCACATTTACCAGCGCGGCACCTTACCTGCTATGCTAAACTTGTCAAGCAACAAGCCAGTAGTAACGAAAATACGGATTCGGGTGGTTTCACAATGTGAAGTCAAAAGGTCGAGAGAATGAGTTTTGCCAGACACTGAGTTTTGCGCTGCAAGCTATCGTATTCTCTCCGCAAGACTGCCGGCCAGGTGATGTCCCAAAAAGGCTGCGCAAAATTGGTACACGAGCGTATACATACGTTTCGTAGCTCTTCTTGCTCGTGCGTTCGCACTTTATGAGCCACTACTTACTTCACGATGTAACCGCGTTGTTTGCTTGTGTGAACGCTCAGTGGTGTACTTTGTCTTGCAATGATTTATGAATATGTAATAAAACATTATCAGGCTTACACATCGCCGGTGTTGTGTGCGTTATTGCCAGTTGAGGCATTGGCGTCTCCTGGCACCTTCGTAGCATTTCACACAGTTGAGGCACGGAATACACACGAAAGACAGTTCAGAAGATTCATTACGACACTCGCAGGGCTCGGTAAGTGAACAAAACGTGGCATATACATTTATTTCTTTTGTACGAGCACGGGCGACCGGAGCGCACCACTGAGCGCACTGCACAGCAACCAAAAACAAGGAACACTACGATGTCTTGTAAATTGTTATATCTAGTGAATTGCTCATCTAGTGAGCAATTCATTAAACTAGAGCTGGCTACATACTACTACCAGAGAATATCTACCACATTAGAGAACGGAAACTGTACCTTTGGCTGTAGTACGGAAATAAGGGTAGCGGCGGCGTACTGAACTGCAATAGAGCGAGGGGAGATGGCGCTGCAAGTACTATCATCATCATTAGACAAACGCATTTTTGCGGCTGGTTCGCCCTGGTCGCGCTGCTGCGCTTTTTACTCCCTGTGGTATTTTGTTCTTTGTCGTTGCTAAGTCGCGGCCAATATTACACCGTGACCTGAAGCCAAGCTTTTTCAGCATCCTCTGCATCGTCGTCGTGGACACGGTCGGTAGCGTCTCGTCTTCTTTGAAACGCTGCGCCACTTTGGCGATAGGTGGAGTTTCGCCTTTCTCAAAAAAGCCGTGCACCACTCTTCGCAAGACGCTGAGGTCAAAATCATCCAGCTTTTTAGGGGCGAAGCTCCTTAAAGCGGCACCCGTTCGTCCCCGTCGTAGTGCGTAACCAGTCTTAACGCTAGTACCAGATCTTGACCTCCAAGGTGGTGCCGGTGGGAGATTTCTTTTGTGCGTTGTTGAACAATAAAAAATTCGCAGCGTGCGCGTTAACTAAAAGCCGAATTCTTCTGTCTCTCATTCCCCATTAGCAGCCATTGGCATGTTCCAGTAGGAAACGTTAGCAGAAGTGTAAGTGTTAGTTAAAAGCCGACTTCTTCTGTCTCTCATTCCCATTAGCAGCCATTGTTTACCTCCAAGGTAGTGCCTGGTGAGATTTCTCCTGTGCGTGATTAAACAATAAAAATTTTGTTCAAAACGCCGTTGATTGATGAAATAAACCAACGAAAGACGCCAGATGTTTTCTAAAAGCAAAACGCAAAGACGCCAGATGTTTC
Organism: Rhipicephalus sanguineus; assembly: GCF_013339695.2. Lineage (NCBI taxonomy): Eukaryota > Metazoa > Arthropoda > Arachnida > Ixodida > Ixodidae > Rhipicephalus > Rhipicephalus sanguineus. The sequence goes on along the minus strand of NC_051181.1, from coordinate 171,873,688 downwards.
TAAAGCAAAACGAAAAGACGCCAGCTGCTTAACGAAAGACGCCAGATGTTTCTACCCCCTATCTTGCCTCGCGGCGCCGACGTAGGTAGCGTCGCGGCAGCGTCTTGATTGAAAAAACCGACCGCTCGCGCTGCACAACCGTTCACTGACCACCCCGTATATATAGGCACTGGATTTTCACCTCCAAGGTAGTGCGTGTGTGCGATTTCTCCTGTGCGTGATTAAACAATGAAAATTCACAGCGTACATGTAAAATTAAAGTGAGCTGCAAGTCGTCATAACTCTCATCGAACCTTTAGTATAAACGCGCCCGATCTCACGTCGGTGATGATGTACTGGGCAGAATTCACGGAAGATTCACGGTTTACCGATGAACCTCCGCAGCTTCGCCCACTCATCATCATTCACTCCGTGGATATGCTGTGATTTTTTTTTTTCGATCACGGCCTTTCCCACAAGAACGCTTCTTCGGTGGTAGGTCTTTGCCGGCGTCTTCCATCTCCCTTTTCCACCGATACAGCGTTCGCTCTCTCACCTGGGTCAGTTTCGCGGTCCTCTTGATAAGTGCATCCACACTTGCACTGTCCCCACACTCGACGCGAAGCCCTTCAAAAACATTTAAAGCTATCTGCTTCGCCAGCTTGGGAAAACCGCGCACATTCGAAGGATGGCTCGCTGGTCGCACAGCTTGAGAGGCATCTTGCACAGACACAACCAACTCGGGCGACGCCATGATTCCGAAAGGCGGCGCATCACCACCTCACAACAAGCCTCCGCAGAGATGCGTCCATGCGGGCTTTCTCTTGTAATTCCACTAATGATAAAAACACTCTGCACGCTTTGAAAAAGTGAATCCTAACAATATTTTCAATTCGTATGGCTGTACCTTGCGAAATAGAACTGAATTGCTAAAATATTTCAGGGACTATTTTCTGTGCCCCTACAGCCCTGATTGGACGACAGATCTCTACCTTTGGATGCACTGTCAACAGCTTGTGAAACAATATAATTTTCTACCGCGTTCCAGCGCTCATTAGGCTCATTTATCCCCCCGCGTGTAGCAGCTTTCGTGCTCAGTAATAGGTTAAAGCGACTGTCTACCGCTCTGAATTTTTTTCTGATTGTGGTGAAAATGAGAAGATCGTTCGTCACATCGACGGCAACGAGCATGCCTTTGCCCCATAAAAATAGAATTATATTTTTAATTTGATGTTGAAAATCGCAAAAGAATGACCGCTAGCGTCACCCAACGGCGATGTGGTTCAATCTACTGGTCTGACAAGAAATCCTCGCAGCTAGTCTCATTTTGCTTAAAAGCAAACATATATAACTTGAAATTGTATTTTACGCACTTGAGGCACCTTTCTATTACGTCAGAGAGTAATTTTTGCTTTTTTTTTCTCACGCATCCAAAAAGGCGCCCGGTGGCGCTGCTTGCGGCGCCGTCTTCGATTTCGTCTGCTTCAACAATTGCTTCAACTCATGCGCTATGCCTTGCGGCTCTCCGCGCTGGTCATACTGTGTAGTAGTGGCGGTATTTTGTACGCGTTCCTTAAACGGACAGGCGGTCCGTCCGTTTGCGTCGCACGCGATTGGTCATCGTGAGCCTGAAGACAGCCAATGAGCGAAGTGGAAGCCTGCGTTTCAATCCAATCCAAGCTGTCTGGCAGCCAGTTTAATCCATCCGTTTCGTTTCGGACCGTTGTTTCGGACGGTCTCTCTGACCGTTCTTTCGCCTCCGTCCGAAAGCAGACACGTGACGCCACGGCTCACGTGACAATCAACGTCGCGGCGCTCGTCAGGCTCACATTGGACAGATTTAGTTGAGCGTCCGCAACAACGTACGGACGCAGCCTGCCATAGGAAATGGCTGGCAGGCTGCGTCCGTACGTTGTTGTGGACGCCTAACTAAATCTGTCTATTGACCAATCGCGTGCGACTCAAACGGACGGACCGCCTCCGTCCGTTTTAGGAATGCTTACAAAATACCGCCGTAGTAGTATTGTTGTTAGGATGTCTCACATGTGCTGCGCTGTGAAGTTGCGCATTTATTGTCTCTTGTTGATGAATCGACTTGGCTTGGATTGCGGCAGCGTCTCATGCGCCGTGCGGTGCACGAGCCGATCCCACACAGAACTGGCTCCTGCACCGCACGGAAGTGACGTCACCTCATTAAAATAAACTTAAGACAACTCGAATGAACGGATTATTACTTTATAATGTATTAAACCTACAAAAATATTAAACAAAAGTTGTTTGACGAGTTAGTTAATGTACAATTATTAATTAATGACATATCGCAACCACCTTAAATCCAGGGGGCGCTGTGAAAGGTAACAGTGTATATGGATGGATGGATGGATGGATGGATGCTATACTCGCGGACAACTCTTCTTGGCAATGAAGGGAAGGCTAGAGAGCCAAACTACGCGTGTGCTACCTGTAAAAACTGGCTGAAAATTATAGTCCCACAACTGCGTCCGTGTTTTCTGCGTGACAATAAAAAAACAACATTGCTTTATTTTCTACGGGGCGCTGTTTGAAGAGAGGGTCAGCGCGCGCCAAGTAGATAATTATATTTGTTTTGCTTTATGCAGTGTCATTTCGCGTTTTTGCACCTGTGAAAACGTCGCACCTTTTACGTGCACCTCACAGTAAAAATGGCGTCTTCGATTTCAGGTGAGCGCTCGTCACCCTCCAGCTTTTCCGACGACTCGCCGAGGGAGCTTGTGACGAATTTCACTAACAAATGGCTGTGTAAGCCTGTGACGGCCGCTCGAATAATCAAATGGCCGTCACAGGAGGTACGGAAGATTCACAAACCAAAACTAATTTCGAAACGCGCGCCGAACCGGACTACTTCGCGGAGCAGTACATGTGCAGTAGCTCCGCCCCCGTAGCCTTCCCTTCATTGCCAAGTTGTCCGCGAGTATATGAGCGTCCCCTTTATAACGGCGCGGTGACATGTCTGCCACCAGGCTCGAAGAAGAAGTAAAAAAAAAAAGAGAAAAAACCTTCCTCGTTTCATGTTGGCCTAATACCTTATCTCCATTAATTAAATCTATGTTATTATACCAAAAAATTATAAATTCACGGTCCATCTCTCTGCCTCTTAAGGCATAATGACCTTATTTTTCCCCATTATTTATTTTTGTACTATATCTCTACTTTTCTGCCACCAATACTCTAACCGTCTCTTACTTATTTCTATCGCGGACGTGTTCAGCTTTCCATTGTTGTCCCTAAAACCCAAGGTTTCCTGTAGACTCGTGCCCACACGTATACCTGGGTGAATATCGCCACATTCAATCAGTACATGTTCCATCGTTTCCTTAGTTCCCCCGCAGCATGTACATTGTTCTTCTTCGTTACTGAATCTCGCTTTATAACTACGCGTTCTAAGGCAGCCCGACCTTGCTTCAAACAGTAAAGCGCTTCCCCTTGAATTATCATAAAACCTTTCCCTCCTTATTTCGTTTTTTCCCTTTCGGTAGTTACTCAGAGCCGGCTTCTTTTCCATCGATGTCATCCAATAAGTCCTCTCCGCCTCTCTGACCTTCCGCTTAATGCTCCTTGTTGCCATATCGCCCGCACTGCTAGCCGTATATTTACTGGTGAGCCTCCTAGTTCTTTTTCTCCACTGCGTGTCAACGCAGTGCCTAGATGCGCGCGCCCCCGCTTAGAGTGGTGTCAGCTTTTGAAAGGGCAGGTGCCGCCTCCTCGGCCTTGGCGGCAGCGTGGCCACCATTTTGAATCCCCCGCCCAGTCACTTGTGCGTGGCGTGCGTGCTGTTTTTAGGTCGGTGCTCGTTTCCCTCCAGTTTTATGCGCTCGCTACCGTCACCGTGGCCGGGTGTTGCGTGCCGCAGTGCACCAATCATTCCAGAAACGCTGGGAGCTGTATCGTTTTCGAAGCTACGAGGTTTCTTTGGACAGTAAAAATCAAACGTGACAAGCGGCATCCGAAGAAAACGTTATGCACTTGCAGCGTAAGTTTCCGGCCGGTATTTCGAATGCACACGCAAGCATAACTTCTGCCGGTGTTAACATTGCGTAATAAATGGACACACTGATATCAGCTACATGCTTAAAATGCTTTGGTTCACGTGTGCATGAATCCTGCATTTTTCTTCGCAAACATTCTTTACTGCACTTGGTTGGTCCTGTATCTGCCTTTGATTTTTGCTTTCGCTATTTTTGTGAATTTAAATGTATCATGGAATATGTTATGCGTCATTGTCTGCAGATCAGATCCTTCTTTTTTTCTAATAATAATTATTTGTGATAATTCACGTCCCAAGAACCCCGATATGATTATGAGAGGCGCCGTAGTGGAAGGCTCCCGAAATTTTGACCATCTGTTGTTCTTTAACGTACACCTAAATCTAAGTACGCGGGCCTCTGTCATTTCACCTATATCGAAATGGGGCCGCTGCGGCAGGGATTCCATCCCGGAACCTTCGGGTCACCAGTCAAGCACCATAACTAAAACCACGGCGGGTTCTTGTTTTTTATATTCCTTTCCGTGTTTCAAGAACGCCTTCTGTGCTGGTCTGATGCCCATGTATGTATGTGTGCAGTTAAATGTTTTTTATCCTTCCCTGTTTCTGTGTTTCGGGGTTACATTTTCGTCCTGTCTTAAATAGTTACGCAGTTCCTGTTTTTTTAATCATTTACGATCACTGTGAATCGACTAGTGGCAGTTGTGTTTCATTGTGTAATTTGCGTTTTATTTGTGTAATTGCTTCTGTCAGCGCAGCCATAATGCGCACATACAAATGGCCTGTTACTCTGGATATTAACGCGCGCGCGCACACTCACACACATATTCAGTATTTTGTTTCTTTGAGCAAGCATAATTTATTTATGAATAATGTAAGCCCTGAAGGCTCATACAGGAATGCGCATACAAACAGTTCTCGCGAAGCGTCTATACAAAGACGACGCATGAAAACAACAAGACGGGGAAGCATTGTGTACAGTAGACACGGTATGTCACTAAAAAAATACAAGAAACAAAGTTGTACAATGAGTACGTCATGGAAAACCAGTTAATTAAATAAAAACTCACAGGCTCCCTTATGCGTTCGCTTACGGCTCGAAAGCGAAAGCCATCTTCTTCTTCTCAGTTTCTTGCGCACAAAGCGCGGTTTTGCATTGCCTCCAAGATCGGAGGCACGTCACCTAGTTTTGCACTGCCTCCGTGATCTGCCCATTTTTGACCAAGCTACGATGTCATGTGATAACGGCATCATATGACGTCACGCCAAAATTTGCGAAGCCATGATGACGTCATATTGTGACGTCATCACGTGACGATTTTTTTTTGCATTCCTCGTCCCTAACGTCGTGGTACGCTGACGCCGTAGACGCGGGACGCCGACGGTCAAATTTCGCATTTGATGAGGCATTTAAGGCTTTCGCCTCAGAAAATACTCCGCCACGGTGGTATAGTAGTGACAGAGCTCGGCTGCTGACCCGAAAGTCACGGGTTCGATCCCGGCCGCGGCGGTCGCATTTAGGTGGAGGCGAAATGCTAGAGGCGCGTGTACTGTGCGATGTCAGTGCAGGTCACCAGATGGTCAAAATTCGTGGAGCCCTCCACTACGGCGTGCCTCATAATCATATCATGGTTCTGGTAAGTTATTATTATTATTATTATTAATATTATTGATAAGAGAGACAAATAAACGACGCCGTGCATCTGCCGCACAAAGTGTAAAACAGTATTGGAAACACTCAATAATATGTGCATGCATTTGGGCATGCGGGAAAACCTACAGAAAAAGAAACTGCAGATACAAAAAGAAGGAAAAACGCACTGATACAGCGCGCATGCAAAGTTTTACGGCATACTACTCAACAACGTATTCATTGTTTTGATAAGGATTCGAGGTGCAACTCGAGTGCCGATACAGTAGCGGCTACAGATTGTGAGCAAGAAATGTCAGCAATAATAATGATAAAGAAGCTTTTGTTTCATTTTAGCAGGATATTCGCATCATACTGCCCCTCGGCCCTTTATTCTGTGTACAATATGTATGATGCCATTTATAATATACCAGTAAATTGTTTGCAAATTTAGCAAAATGAACCGACTTTGTCGTTTCCGGCGTAGGGAAGAGGATTCGTTTTCAACATAACAGAGTCTACGTCTACCTCAAGCGCATAGCACATGCACAGGCCGTCAGCTTACATGAATTACATCAGGGGCGTAGCCAGAAATTTTTTTCGGGGGGGGTTCAACCATACTTTATGTATGTTCGTGCGTGCGTTTGTATGTGTGCGTGCCTATATACGCAAGCAAAACTGAAAAATTTCGGGGGGGGTTTGAACCCCCCCAACCCCCCCCCCTTGGCTACGCCCCTGAATTACATGCTTCCTAGATAAACATTTAGGCAACAACAGCAATAAAAGCTGCCCAAGCTTCAAAAAAGAAAAGGAGAAAGCGCACTAGCGTGCACTTATTTCCGGACGTATCCGCGCACTGCAAGCGCTTTGTGTAGCGCGTTCCGCATGCTGCCGAGCTGCGGCGGGATTCGCAATGGCGGCCGTTGTCGTAGACGACGCGCCTGTCCTCACCCTCAGCGGAGCGCGCGGGCATCAAGGCACCCTATAACAGTGGCAAACATGGCAGCCGCGAAAAAATCGATGTGCGGCAGAGTTTCTCACTATGATGTGCGGATTGTTGCGTTGTTGTTGGAAGTACTGCATTTTCTAGTTTGCGATGTAAAAACGTGGTGTTGACGAGGGTGAGAGTGTCCTCGCAACCGAGTACCTCATTTTGCTTGTCGCGAAGGGTAAGGTGGACGATTAAATAAATGTTGTTGCACAGTTCGTGTGAACGTCCGGATCCCAGTGCGGTTGCGAAGTGTTTTTACTAAGCCTGTGATCTCCGATGACCAGTGCTCCTGCACTGCAGGTGTTTCGCAAAGTGCGAACGCATATCGGCTGTTATCATCCGTTGCTAGGTAAATCATGCTGTGCGGTCACCGGCCGTGTTATTCAGCAAGGCAGACAAACTGTGCGGCACTGTTTTGTAGTTATGTGGGCTAAGGCAGTCAGCTCTTGCCATTGGGCATCGTTTATCGAGTGCTGATCGCCTAGAGTAGTGTAGCCTAGAGCATCACGACGACACGTCAGTATTTTGAAGCGCCTTAGTCTGCCGATTACTTCGTGAGGCGGTGACGGTATGAGCGACATAACAGTGTTTCGTGTTGCATATTCGGCGTGGCTACAAGAGGCGAAGATAAACGGTGACTGCTAGCTGTTAAAGAGAATGATGGTAGGAAACTTGTCCATTATTATTTGTTATGGTTATCATCTGCCAGTCATGCCTTGCACTCGGAACACACACACGCACAATGCGATAGCACCAGCCGGAGCACAATTCTAGCGCTACGGTGACGCCGGCCGAAAGCACAGATTCGCCCAGCGATAGTCAAAGCATGTTGACGTTCGACTGTACCGAAAGCCACGCTTTACGCTGTTCGCGTTTCTTTTCATCGCGATAGTACATCACCACGAGCCGTTCGCGAAATATAGGCGCCAAGTGACTCAATGCTCAGACCACGTCTGTAGCAGTGCGTCTTCCCGTCACCGGAGCCATGATAAACCGTGCAAATCAACATTCTGGACGCGGGTGCCGGAGGAACCGATGCAGCCATCTGCATCTGAATTTTGCGTGTCCTCATGCGTTCGCCGAGAAAGAGCACTGATTCCTAAAACAGAGTATCATAGTAAATAGAGCCAATTCTGCAACGGTCATCAAACATCGAATATCAAAGGGCCTGTATACAGGACCACCAGCAGCGCAGTAGCAGCAAGGCTGATGGGAGGCCGATGGGGACGCACTCGCTTGCCGACTCGGCGAATTCATGACGTATTCAAACGGCGCGCCTAACCGGAAAACGCATGACGTCACGTGACGGTGCGTGACGTCATGACGTGACGTCATGACGGTGCACGAGCCGCTGCGCCGCGCGGCTCGTGCACCGCGCGGCGCAGCAGTCTCTGCCTTAATTTTTACTGGCACGACAATCGTCATCGCGTCCACCAAACAGTCTTATGGGGATGTTTCACGCCAATGGAAGAAGACCGAACGCAGATCGAAAAATTCTCTTTTAAAAATTTCTACTCGCTTTCCAGAGAAACCGCTGCAAGGTTAGGCACTTCAGACGGTACGTTTTCTATTGCGGTACAAAACAAAAAATGCCCCCACCTCCCCGAAGGGAATCGTGAGGAAATGCGAATGCATTTCTTGCATTGCCATTTTACGTACTGCCATTTTACGTACTGATGGCATTTCTTGCGCCGAGAGTACACGGCGTAGTAATCGCTTCACTCCATTTATACACAGAGCACGCCTGTCTCGCACCCAGGCTGCTGGCGAGCCGAGCGGATACTCTCGCACCCAGATGCCGGGCTGACCGGGGCTGCCAAGGCGCGCGCGGGCTGCACCAAGTAAACAGGGCAAGCTGCAGTTCTGAGGCTTTAAAGTGCGAAAAAGTACCCGTTCACGCCGCTTCAGCGTATAAGAGCTCGTCTGGGCACTACTGCGTCGTCTTTGGATGCCAAAGCAAGCTGCACAACAAGAGGATATTAGCGTTTTCTGCGACGATTACGACGCGCCACGGAAAAAGTGCCGGTGCGGTGTTTTCAGCTTCGCCGCGAGTGGATAACTGTGATTCAAGCAAAAAAAAAACTAGGAGCCGAGTGAAAATGCGCGAGTAAGTACACTATCAGCGTGTATTCTGCACTGTGATGCCCACCTATTTCATTTTGCGAACCTAATTTGCGTAGCACGCAGCTGGGTTGAAGGCAGGCGTGAGCTTTGTGTGGGGGTGCACTTCATACCTTTGAGCGTTTCCTTTGACGAAAATCTGGTGCAAGGTAGTGCTTTCAAGCACAAGCAATCAGCATGCTTTGCCACTTTCAACGTAGTATAAAGCTTTAGTGTTTTTGATGGCATCCACGCCTTCGAGATTTCGTCTTCAAAAGGTAATAAATGGCACGGTGCTCCTCAACAGCTGGCCAGAATTTCGTGCTTTCATTTCAGTGTTTGATGTCCCCAAACTTATTTGGACATGAGGCATCCAGCTGCACATAATACATATATTGGCACGTAAGTAAACAGTACTCGCGCCAGTGTCCTTTACGTCGCAGGCGTAGCTAACCGGCTTAACTAAGAGTAGCACAGTTTCGCTTGTAAAGCACCATCGTTACAAGAATAAAATAGCGCAGGTAGCTTCCAAAAGGGATCGCTGAACGATACTTCAGGTTATACTCTCTGATAGCACGGTTTTGTGAGCAAGACGCATTAGTGTAAGAGCGCCCGTGAAACAAAAATTACGTTCCGCGAAACTACCCGTAAAGCGTACTCTAATTATTACGCGATGCATGCTAAAATGATGAGCTTTCACAAAACTTTGTGCACAACTTGTAATATGGGGCAAAAAAAAACATCGTTTCACTCTTTCGCGAGCTGCACTGCAATCACGATTCACGCGTACTACAGCGAGAACGTTTTTTTAACAAATGTAACAGCGTACGTATTTGACGAGGTTGCTTCCACAGCCCACCAGTACGTACTGTATACATTGTGGACTTGCATGAGGAAGATGTTCTTGATGTTCCAATAAAATCAGCGAAAATGTCCAGGCTAGAAAAGACGCGAAACACGCTCTCCGACGGGCTGAGTTTCGGAAGTTTCACGTTTGCTCTGTGTAGCGTCTGCTGGCGTGGCAGCCCGCGCGTGTTGTTTCGTCGTGTGTGCGATAGATGGCGCGACGCGCGATGAAAATATGGCGATGCGCATGGAATTCGCCGTGTTCTGGTCTATAGACCTCGTGAGCTGGTATGGTGGCGCTACTGCTCTCGCCCTCTATCGGGCTAGCGGCGCACTGTTAGGATTGTCGCCTACGGGCCCGTCTGCATGTTTCAAGGCGGCGGCTATGGTTGCGGCTGGTTGCGGCGGCCGCTGTTCTCCAAGAACGGCCAACGTAGTTTTTTTTTCTGTCTGCGTGTGCAAATACGCTGTGCTGACTTATGTGTATTTATGTTTTCTTCCTGTCTGAAAAACCTCTCAAACTACAGCCGTTTAAAGCTGTAGCCGAAAAACCAGCAGGCAGCGACTCTTGTTAAAGTAAGCATTCAAAAAAACTTACGCGTCCCCTTTTGCCTCAAGCCATTCGAGAAAGAGAGACCCCTCTCAGTCATTCTTTTCGCTGAAAACCGAACTGCGAGACCTACCAACAAAAAAAAAAAGAAAAAGCCGACAAACCCAGCTGCTTGCGCCGGAAACGAGTTCTTTTCCGTCCCTTGGATACCACGCGGGGAACAGCAGCTTACCTCCCCCCCCCCCCCCACACACACACACCAACACGCTCACAACGCGCACACTCAGACAGTGAGACTGCAAGGCAATGCAAGCCAAGCGCCCATCAGTTCGTCACTGGTTGTCGTCTGCTAGGAAAGCGCATTGCCGCCAGCCCGCGCGTGAACGTGAGGAAAAGAAGCGACGATCGTGTGTTGTTCTGCGGTTTCCGTAGGATTGAAATTGCAATAACGTGCGTTTCAAAAGGAGTTCTTGGTGGCTTGGTACGAAGTTGCACGCGAGTGGTCAGTGTGTGGTCTGAAAGAAGAATTGATATGCGCGATGGAATCTTCCGACATTATTGGGAAATGCAGAGTGCAATCGAAAACCGTGGACTACGACGTACGAGTGGAGGTGAGCTTTTGATTTTTCAGTGCTCTACGTGTGCTGAGCCAAGTTTTAACCTCCTTGGCTGAGCCATACCTAACTGTTTTCGTTCCCAACGAAGAGGACGCGGCAAATTTGTGTCTGATTCCGCACCGGCTACCACTGCTCGCCGCTCTGGCTGACAAGAAATCACGCGTGAGAGCAGAAGACGCAGACAGGCACATTGCCCCTCTAGGTGGCCGTTGTTAGCCTGCTATCTTCCTATTTCTTCGTGACCTTGTAAGCTTGTGTATACATTTAAAATGAATAATAAAAGGCAAGAAAAAACGCACGAGAGTGGGGACACTTATGGAAGGAATTCGAGGCGTTGCTTACGTAGCCCCGCACAGCTGCGGTAGAGTTGTCTTTCATTTTCGTCCGACTTCTGAGGTAACCCGCAGAATTTTAAAGCTAGTTGCTTTTGAACGGTGTTCCTACAGCTGTTGTGCCAGCCATGCACGCAGAAGTACGGAAAAGTACCGGACTACTGCGACTTTTTTACGTCCTTTCGGCGAGGAGCTATGCGTTTCTACCGTGACTGCGGGCACGGGAGCAGCAAACGACAATCCCAAGTTTTCCGCCGCGGCCGTCCGGTGGCGCTGCCTGTTCGGTTCAAATAGAGCTACTGTATATGCTACCTTTAGGTAGCAGAGTTGTGCCAAGGTACGCCATCTTGGGCTCCGAAGTCTTGCGGGAAAGCCACTCACCACCCGCGTAGGAGCCGCGCGAGCGCGACGGAGTAACAGTGTTGATTTAAACAGATCTTCATGGGGCTTTTATTGCACTCGTCACATTCTCAAACAGTGAACGCAAGCAAATATACAAAAAAGTAGTAGTATTGCGTCGTGCGGGTATATATGCAAGAATTCTCAGTCTTTTCTGCTCACTTTTTTTAACGCATTCACCCTCCTCTAGGTGGCGCCACCGTCCCAGCTTGGGCACGTAAGCGCTATTCCGTTAAACGAAAACACGCTGTCCACAACGAACGTTTGCGGCACGGTAACGATATTCCCTTAACCCCGCTATCACTCTAACGCTAAACTAATAACTGTCTAATAGCGAGTTTTAGTATAGCGGGAAACGCTTACGTTAGCGTTAGCGTGCGTCTCAACGCTAACGCTAAAACAGAACGCGCTGCGTGCCAACTGGTGGTCTTTTAGTACAGCGGAAGGCATTCCCGCTAACGCTAACACAAGCACATACGGCGCCATCTAGACATAAAAACACTAAATGCACTGTAGAATCCACAAAAGCGCCACCAAGTCGAGCTGATCCAAAGTCACCACTGTTGCGTCTCCATGTCGCGTTTGCAGAAGTGTTGAGTTCTGACACACTGGTTTCTGTCGACATGCCGCGTTCGAGAATTCTTCAACACCCCTATTACTTGGCCTTTTTAAGCTGGGACGCATCACGCATCACATTCATGCACTGCCGCGAAAGGCATGAAGGGAAACGACGCCTGACATGTATCTGCTTCACTTGTGGCCGTATCTTGGAAAGAGGCGACTAAAGACAGCGTCGCCATCTCTGCGCTGCTACAGAAAACATGAGCGAACCTTGCAAACAAATCTTGCTAAGCCTTCTGCAGCGCAAATCCACATTGTATCTCAAAAACGGAGCTATTTTATTGGCGGTACACGGTTGGCGAAGCCTCATTACCCAAATCTAAATCAAACACGAACATTATTAGGGAATGAATAAGTTAATAATGCAGGACGACGGCTACAAAGATTCGAAGTGGACGGCTCTCACTTCAACAGGCACCGCCATCTTGCCTTACGTACGGGATCTCTTGCGTGCGTTAGCGTTGAACGCTATATTCCAGAAATAGCGTTCGTACGTAAGAGCTCGGGCTACGTTTACGTTCTGCTCATGCGCAGTTAGGAGCACGCAACGCTAACGCTAACGCTAAACCCTTGCGTTTGCTGTTTTCCGCTATACTAAAACTCGCTAATAACAACAGCGTCGATGTCAACCACCGTTGAGCCGCCGGAATCTACGGAGTCGTCGGCGTCTCCTGCGAAGTGTTGGTAGTGTTGGCTTCTCCGCAGCGCAAATGAGCCACCTATGACCACGTGACGGCGCTCGGCGAATAGCGTTGCTGGAATCATCGAAGGCAGAGCGAGCGGCGTCCGGAAAACAGTGGCGCTACTCTGCTACCTAAAGGTAGCATATACAGTAACTCTAGGTTCAAAGCTGCAGCGCACTAGGCCTGAGCAGACGGGAGTGTGGGGCGCAGGGAGGAGAGAGAGCGAACGGCGAGAGGAGTGGCGAAGCAATGCACTTACACTCTCTCCACACACGCGGGAGCTCCGCCGAGCTCCCTAAAGTCCCTGAAAAATAACTAAAGTAGCGCCATTCGTGTCAGTGTACAGGCACCTCCTCACTCGCGCGCTTTGTAGATTGCAGTTGAAGTTAGTTGAGCTGCGAAGCTCGCAGAGCATGGCTCTTGGCCGGAACACGTGACGCGAGCGCGCGCGTGCGGTCTAGCCCGGCCGTGGCCGGAAAGAGAGGCTTGTGCCATTCTTCCGCTAGAGCGCCCGAAGGCGCTGCAGTTCTAAGTGACGCAGTTGGAAAAGTCAGAAAAATAAAGGGTATGAAAAAAATCACGCCATATCCACGAAGTGAATGATGATCGAGGAGCTGGCTCGAAGAAGATCGGGAAAACCCGTGAATCTTCCGCACAAGTCCTCTACCATCAAATGAACACGTGACACACGTTGGTATACATACATACACACATTTATACACAATGTTTGATTAATTTACAAGTTTAACTATATACACAATTTACAATTATATACATATTGATGAAGTATATATACAAGAAACATCTAAGAGTGTCTCATTCTCAATTTCGACAATTGCAGACGCAACGCTGCTGATGTTCTTTCACTTTGAAAACTGCCCTCGAGACGCGCACGACAAAGTGGCCCTAAAAATAGGTGTCCGACGCTCGCCTGGCTGTCGACCGCGTTCCCCGCTCGCCCTGTGAGAATTAACGGCCAGGCTAGAGGGAAGACACGACGCGCGTAGCGTTCCTCTTCGCGTTCCACGACGCTGTGAATGGATGGATGCAGGTTACGGCGCGGAACTTCGCCTCAGCTTAAGAACCTGGCGAGTCAGCTCCTAATAGCAATACGGCAATGTAATGTATACCGAGGCAAGTGGCGTCTTTTCGTGGTGTCCGACAGCATAAAATTGTACGGTACATAACCTTTCAGTACACAAAAGTGCTCGCTCCTGATGGCAGCGCCACTGCAAACTCGGCGGCGCTAAGAAATCGCTAGAGTGGCGCACTAGCTTTTGAGAAGGTTGTCCGGGGGCCATCTTGTTCGTCCTCGTCTGCGTTGTTTACTTGATCGGTGCACGGTGCGTGGTCGACCGCGCTTGTGTCAGTTCGTACGGTGGTTATGGATGCTTCAGGATGCCGACCTGCTGTGCCAGTGGCACCAACCAGAGGTACAATAGCAGAAAGAAGGGGTTTTCACTACAGCGGGTAAAATCTGTAGCATCCAGGAGGACACCCTAGAGGCGTTGCTGCAGCTGCTAGGAGAAGATGCAGAGGCGAAGGGACGCAGTTGGCGCTACTTTATATTTTAGGGCGAAGCTCCTTGAAGCGGCACCCGTTCGTCCCTCGTAGTAGTGCGTAACCAGTCGTAACGCTAGTACCAGATCTTGACCTCCAAGGTGGTGCCGGTGAGAGATTTTTCCTATGCGTTGTTGAATAAAAAATTCGCAGCGTGCGCGTTAACTAAAAGCCGTATTCTTCTGTCTCTCATTCCCCATTAGCAGCCATTGTCATGTTCCAGTAGGAAACGTTAGTAGAAGTAGAACTGTAAGTGTTAGCTAAAAGCCGACTTCTTCTGTCTCTCATTCCCATTAGCAGCCAATGTTTACCTCCAAGGTAGTGCCTGGTGAGATTTCTCCTGTGCGTGATTAAACAATAAAAATTTTGTTCAAAACGCCGTTGATTGATGAAATAAACCAACGAAAGACGCCAGATGTTTTCTAAAAGCAAAATGAAAGAACGCCAGATGTTTCTAAAGCAAAACGAAAAGACGCCAGCTGCTTAACGAAAGACGCCAGATGTTTTCTAGAGCAATGGTTTTCTAAATAATGAAAATTCACAGCGTACATGTAAAATTAAAGTGAGCTGCAAGTCGTCATAACGCATCGAACCTTTAGTATAAACGCGCCCGATCTCACGTCCGTGATGATGTACTGGGCAGAATTCACGGAAGATTCACGGTTTACCGATGAACCTCCGCAGCTTCGCCCACTCATCATCATTCACTCCGTGGATATGCTGTGATTTTTTTCAGGGACTTTAGAGCTCCCGCGATGCGAGCGCCCTCACACGCCAGAGGGCGCTCCTCCTCTCCACTCACTCTCCGCTACTCCGCCCGCACCACCTGCTCCGGTTGCTAGGGGCGAGGATAAGCGCGCGCGCCCGCAGCTGTTGCTGTGGGAGGGGGAGTGAGAGCGGAGAGATAACACCTGCCAGCGCGCGGACACCGACAGACGCCTGACATGCCCCGACTAAGAAATGCATTCGCATTTAAAAAGCGATGAAGTACGGTAGACAGTCCCTTTAAAAGCCAAGTGATCGACGAGGACGCATTCGGCATAACTTGCAGAGATGAAGCGCAAAGAACGCCGCCACACCACTCGCGTCTCGGGCTGGTTCGGGCACGTCATGCGCTCGTGACATTGTGTGCGCATGACGTGTTCATGTGTATGCGTCATGTGATCCTTCTGCTCGCGTGCCGAAGAGGGCAGGGAAGGGATTTGGTTTGCGAAGGCTACACGGGGCGAGCGGCAAGGGTTCGCAGCTCGCCTCCTCGCATCATGGTTTCGCGCCGCTGCAAATTGTTTTAGATGCGAAGCATCTGTTGCTCGAGGGTATGTCCCGCGGCGTGGTAGTCTGCACTCACACTACGCATGCGCACCTCTCCTCTCTCCAACAGCTGCGCGTTACTCTCTCCACTTCTCTACCAGCACCTGCTTGCGCTTTTCCTGCGTTCTCGCTTCTGCGGCGCATGCGCTACTTTCCTCTCCTTCAAGTGGTAGAGCGCTGCGCGCGTCCAGTCCAGCGCTTGCTTCGGTTGACTCCTCTGAAATGCGGGCTCGACATGTCGGAATTGTCCTGCGCAGCGCCGCGATGAGCGCCAGCGCATCCCCTCCACCTCTCCTACGCTGTCTCCCTCTCGCGCGCCTATCGACCGCGTTCCCCGCTCGCCCTGTGAGAATTAACGGCCAGGCTAGAGGGAAGACACGACGCGCGTAGTGTTCCTCTTCTCGTTCCACGACGCGAGGTCGGTAGCATGCCCAACGAACGCCAACGGAACGCGATGGTGCAAGTGCTCCGGCTTCGCATCGCCTCATGGTCCCCTTTAGCGGGAGATGGTGTAATTTTTTTCTCAGCTTCTAGCGGACCGATTAGAAAAATTCTTGTGGCATACTGCTTTTTATTAGGCTTGCAACTTCCAATGTCTAACTAAAATTCGTTATGTCACCTGCTGAGGGGCCTTTTAACGAGTTGCTAGGGGAGTCATCAGTGGCTTGCGTACCTTTCTTTCCTGTCCAGGATGCTGCACGGCAACGTTGCTCTCGTCGGTTTTCTTGCCGCCAACGAAATACCGGGAACAGAGGCGTGACGCGGAAGTTCTTCCGATTTACTGAAACCACCCACTGCTGCCGCAATTCAGGTGACGAAGGAAAACGATGCAGTGCGAACATGCCACACTTGCACTCATCGCGTGGCGTACTGTGCTGTGGGACACACGATTGCACCTAAAATATTTCTATTCTGGTGCTTGTTCGTTCACCCGTACACGCAGTGATGGCCAGATGTCTTGCTATGCGAATGCAGTAAATTTTCTGCCATGATAGTAATTTCGTATCGGAGACAGGTGCATAAGTCACACAAACGCGTACTTAAGCAACGCAAACATCCGATGACAACACTGAGAGCATACCCTCTACCCTTGCAGGTCACTGGTTTAAGGCTGCTCCTTCGAAAATGTCTATATACGCCTAGTGCGCGCCGACGGAAGCGCCATAGGCGGCGAACTCAATCATTGCTCCCGGGAAAGCAAGCAGACGGCCGCCGTGGTTTCCTACGTCGTTGTACGTGTTTCCGCGTTGTTCGCGTTTCCGTAGTGAAATAAGCAACGTTCGTCGTATGTGTGGTGGCCGAAACTTCAAGGGATGTCGAATAACAATTGCTGTGGAGTGGAGTGCTCAAACACCTACAAAAACGCGCCCGGAACACGGTTTTACTCACTTACCGCAAGGCCTCCTGAGCAAGAGCGACGGAAGCAATGTATCGCCGCTGTTCGTTGGCAAAGACGAGCCGCTTCGTCATTGTGCGAGTTAACACGTCGCTTCTTGTTCTAACGCTTTCGTTCTGTCATATCGGTGTTCGCTGGATGCACTCGATCATGTTGACACTGGTAGACGACCAAAGTTATCAGCCTGAGCATGCGTTGGTTCGGTTCGACCGCCGTGCAGGGCACTTCGCTCAAACGTTCTATATTTCAGAAGTGTTGTAGTTCGGGCGAGTTGGTCATCCATGAACTTAGCTTGTACAAGCGCGGTACATGTACCGCGCTATTACAAGCTAAGTTCTATCCTTATTATTTACAGAAACAGAAATGCAGCAATGGTTGACTTCAGAAAGAACAAGTGATTGAGACGTCACCTTTGCAAACAAAACAAAGCGGATGTTCACCACGAGCTGCACCTCATAGCTGGATCTTGTTACGCTGGTCTGCGCGACGCACCTTTGATATTCACCGGCATGACGATTCACTCCACGCGGACGTTCGTTCTCCTCCGCAGTCGGTCATCACAAGTCTTCTCGGCAATCCTCTTCAAAACTTGTCACTGTCATCTCTTGATACTTAACTCACAGCACTAGATCATCAAACAACACGTCTTCTGCGGTCGAGCGAACGATGCTATCACTAGAACGACATAACTTCTTCGCCGACTAACTCCTCACTGACTGACTCTGCACCCGCGCGCTTGCTGCGCTTGCATTGCATGTATCGGCTCGCGCCTGGGTTCGGGAAGGTGCGTATGATTCGTCTGTGCGTAGCTGGCGTAGCACAGCGAAAGCTAAGGTAGCTAAGGAAAGGGCGAGATCCTCTCACCGATTCGTCTGCGGAATCAGACGGCGCCGCTGGCTCGGCTTTGCTTTCTCGAATATCCCGATCTTTCGCGTTCGTTGGCTGTGTCCGTGGCGTCTTCTGCGGAGAGGGTAAAGTACCAACCACTGGCAAGCGCCGGCACGCGTTCCACGCGCCTACGCGTCAAATGCGTCGCGGCGCGCCCCGTGGAGGAAAAGGGCGCGCAACCACTGGCAAGCGTCGACCGCGCGTCCGCGCCGACGCTCGCTTTAGGCAGAGGCACAGTGTTGCTTGATCTTTTCGTTTAAAACTGTCCATGTACAGCCTAGAACGGTGCGTTATCAATCGAAGCGAATTAGACTGTCGTTAAAATATTGATTGTGCTTCACCCACCACTTTTTTGACTATTTAAGAAGTAATTAACATCGCAATGACCAAAGTAACAACCACGGTATGCACAAGTAATCGACATCGGCGCGTGCGCTGCTAAGTTCACGTCTGCATCACGGGACACAGCCAACGATGTTTGCGAGATCGCCAACGCTTATGCGATCGCCTTGTTGACGCCTGTTCACGGCCATGCTATTAGTGCCCAACACGAATATAATCATCCTGTTCATGAAAATGGTTCTGCTCCAAGAAGCGGACGGGAGCGGCGTCGCCCGCACCGTCGGTGGGCGTGACGTCGTTTCTTGGCACGTGCTTTAGTTACGAAAAAAAAAAAAAAAAAGGAAATAGACGTTTGCTGCAAAGTCCAAACGAGGTGCCCTAAAAATTCGCCGCATAACGACTAATACTTTTCA
The DNA here is from genome assembly GCF_013339695.2 of Rhipicephalus sanguineus. Taxonomy (NCBI): domain Eukaryota; kingdom Metazoa; phylum Arthropoda; class Arachnida; order Ixodida; family Ixodidae; genus Rhipicephalus; species Rhipicephalus sanguineus. The sequence continues at coordinate 171,855,009 of NC_051181.1, read as the reverse complement.
AATTAACAAAAAGACGGCTTTCCCGCGTACCACGGGTGTCATCGTGACTAATATTCTAGCTGCCTAATATGAGTTACAGTTTATTACATGGGCCAACATTGAGAAGTTCGAATCCTGGAGCAAGCATACATACTAACTCAAATTTTTTTCAGTAGCATGGAAACAAGAAACCAACATTACTGGAAACTCAGTTACTTATGTCGCGTCTAGCAACAAAATGCAGGTAAACTGTAGCACTGCAAGTATGGCCTGACTTTCTTGTTTTCTAATAAATGAATATGCACTGTTCACCACAAAATACGCATCGAGTTCATAATTAAACAGCTTATTTATTTATTTATTTTCAAATATTGCATCCCAATGCAGGGCTACTGCAGGAGTGGTGTACATGAATACAAAAGGAAAGAATGTATTCAATATCGCAATAAGTGCTTCAACAAAAGCAGATATCGCCACCTGTTGAGTGCAACTGGGTAAAAAATGAGAGAAATAGAACACTAATATCATACAAGCGCCTCCAAAAATCAGATACATTCATTTCACGAACGGAACCAGGTACATCATTCCAGTGTTCGTAAATATCAGAAAAAACTGTATTTGAACATGTTAGTGTGCACAAAAAAATGGGTTATGTTAGATTGTGATTGCAGCTGTGCACTGTGTAGTAGGCTTTTGGACGTTGTCTGTAGTCTAAATATCCTCTAACGCAACAAACCACACCTGACATTTCATGATGCGACAGATATCGGTCATAAGATTGGAATCGAGCACTGGTTTTTGCACGTTGTGTGTAGTCGAAATATCCTCTAGCGCAACAAACCACACCTGGCACTTCATGATGCGACAAATATCGGTCATCAGATTGGAACCAAGCACTGTGTAGAAGGCCTTTGGACGTCGTCAGTAGTCAAAATAACCTCTAATATAATAAATCGTGCCTGAATCTTCATGATGCGACAGATATCGGTCATAAGATTGGAACCAAGCACTGTGTAGAAGGCATTTGCACATCCTCAGTAGTCAAAATACCCCCTAATATAATAAATCGTGCCTCAAACTTCATGATGCGACAGATATCGGTCATAAGATTGGAACCAAGCACTGTGTAGAAGGCATTTGCACGTCGTCAGTAGTCAAAATACCCTCTAATATAATAAATCGTGCCTGAAACTTCATGATGCGACAGATATCAGTCATAAGATTGGAACCAAGCACTGCGTAGAAGGCCTTTGCACGTCGTCAGTAGTCAAAATACCCTCTAACGTAATAAATCGTGCCTGAAACTTCATGATACAACAGATATCGCTCATAGGATTGCACCAGAGCACTGTATAAAAGTCTTTGGCAAGTTGTCTAACATAGCTAAACTGAATGAATGTCTTCATATTTCAATTATGCTTAAGTGCATGCATAGTCTAAGTCAGTGCATATACAAAGAACTGAACAGAAATGAAATAGTCCTTGCAATACATCCAAGGATTTGGCATTTGAAACCATCAAATAATTATTTCAGCTGGATTCAGTCTGGAGGAAGAGATAAATATGTGCACAGTTTAGAATGGTCTCACAGGTGTCTGAGGTTCAAGTGAGGCACCGTTTGAATTCCTTCTAAACAAAGAGCAGCACAGTAATATTGCACTTTCATTCCTTCTGCACATACGTGTGATGTCATGCTCTTCTCTTCTTACTATCGTGTCATTGTGCACCTCAGATTTCAATGGAGGTGCTTGTCACTTACAAGCTTTTTAGCAAATTAGCTGTCCAGCTGTAAACAAAACATATGTTATATTTAAGTAAACTGTAAAACGATGGAGAAGCGCCACTGTTCACATTCTCCCGTCTATGAGTATCAGAAAAGACTAGGGAGAATGTGTGTCAGAATAGACAACCTGCAAAACAAGGCATGTGCAACTGGGCATGTGCTAAGGTGTAGTTGCACGGCAGAGAAGCAGACCAAGAGTCAAGAAGTGAAATAGCAGGCAACACAAGCAGCACTTAATCATGCAACTTTCTTTTTCGATCACCACACTCGCGCACGTTCGAGCTTCTATTTTATACATGAATGGAAATGAGACCGCTGACAGCTGAATGTGTCGGCGTCGCTGGTACCCGGCACGAAAACACGTCACACTGCTACCAACAAGCGCACGCTTGTTGTTAGCTTGGCAACACACGCAAACGATTTGCGCCGAAGTCAACCAATGTTTCAGCGTCGTAAAATCCGCAAATCCTCCTCATGTACGTTGTCACATCACCGAAATGCGTTGGCAAGTGCGATGTTCGCTTTCGGCAATGATGAGGCGAATGGCGATGTTGAAAACAAACACACTGCGGTCAATTTCCTTCAACCAAACTTCCTCACATGAGCTGGTTCACACGAAGTCGACGGTAGAGGCCTACGCCGAATGCAGACGACACCGCTCTGAATTGACTTCGCGGTAGGCGACCGCTCACGCTGAGGACTTCAAACCTCCGAAGCATGTTTACACCCGTTCCGAGCGCAGATACACACAGATCAGAGCACAGAAGCAGCGACATGCCGCAGTAGTAGGTACGATGTTTTCACTGGGTCGACGATCGCACACAAAACCGGGGCAAGGGCAGCCGGGAAGCATTCGCTGGATTTGTCGGCGTCGCTCGAACTCGGCACGAAACCGCGTCCCACTGGTAGCACTCGCGGTCGTTCGCCGTGTCGTCGCTATGCGTCGACGTACTGGATGACGACGCGGTCACTCAGGAGCGTTTGCGACCGTAGTTTCCGTGCTTGCCCTGCACTCGGAGGTGCCTTCGAAGCGGCGGCCATTAGGCATAGCGCTCAGAGGTATCGCGGCCTCTGATTGGTTGGTGCCGCCGGCACATGCCGGCCTCTGAATGGTTGGCGCGCCGTACGCGTGGTGACGTAGCCGAAAATATCAAAGTCGTCTTGACCCCGCGCGCCTCGAGGCGTATGGACGCGTACAGCCCTCCGCGACCGACGCCGAGAGGCGCATTTGACGCCTAGGCGCGTGCATACGCGTGCATACGCGTGCCAGTGGTTGGGGCTTAAGAGGCGCGCGGGCGCGCTCCCGGCGCCTTTTTATACTTGTTTTTTCGATGCGCGCGCTCTGTCGCGCACGAACCGTCGGCGCCAGGCTTTCATGCCGTCGTTCGAAATCGGCGACGTGCGCTTAGTTAAGCGCTCGTTCGTGACAAACAGTCGTGCACAAGTCCACTTTCGTAGAGGCCCGCGCCTTTCCTGCAGCTGCCAGTGCAGAATTAGTTGTCTGGCACCCGCACGAAGGGGAAATAGCAGCCGCGAACTTCATTCATCTCCTCACAGCAAAGCTGTGCAAAGCGCTGTCGTCTGCTCGGCTTCCCGCATGTACTGTCGGCGGCGCCCGCTAGGTGGCTATCAGTGGCGCCTCTATAGGCGGTGCACAAGGCGTATACGGCTCTGGCCATACCGATTCAGCCCGAATGGACCATCTCCCCGAAGGGAACGCTGATGGGATGCGAAGCAGCAGCGTTGCGCACAGGTGGCGTCACGGGTTGAACGGCGCTAACGCGGGTGCTGCGGTGAGCGCTGGAAGATTCGTTTAAAGCGAAACTCAGTGTAGAGTTTACTGGTGTAAACGTTTCTTTGAAACGCTGACACGGGAGGCGAGCGGGCGTTGGAGCCGGCAGTTGCGGCGCTCCGGCGGGTGAGGGAGAGAGTGACGTACGCGCGCACCTGCGAGGGGTGCGTGACGTCAACACCCAGCTGCGGCGTGACCTACTTGGCACCGCTCCAACACCTGCGCCGAGGGAAGCGCGTTGCCTCGCGTTTGTGCGGACGGACGGACAGCGTTACACAGGCTAGTCAAAGAGCTGCTACGCATCTAAAACACCATTTCGGGGACGGCCGCTACATTATAATCAAAATGAACGCTTACGTCAGGGAGAGCAAAGAAAACCAGCAGGTCAGGCATAGAGGAAGGGCTCCCGATTTTTTTCCTTCTTTTTGAAGATTCGTGGGGACATTTCTTGAAACGGCCGGTATATGCTTACCTTTTTTTTGTCAAAAATGCTCCCACAGTAAATTTTATTGAAATGGGTTAAAACTTTGAAATATCGAAAAATACAAGATTTACAAAAGCTATCGGCCTACCTTTTTCACAAAAATCCACCCACAATCAATTTTATTAAAATTGGATGAAACTTTTTAAAAAGATACAATGGCAATGGGAAACACAAAGGAGGAATACCAATGGGCAGACATGGAAAGAAATTTATTAAGTTTTGTACAACAATAAGTGATCAGTGTTCAGCAGGACTTCATTTCTTCCCAGACTTCTTAATGCCTCCGGTCGCTGAAAAAAACGGAGAAATTTTCAGATCAGCTTTTGTGTTCCATTAATTAGTTGGTGCAGAACTTAGGAAAGTGAATCAGTTTGTGAACAATATGCTCAGGTTCTACCACTCACCAGTGTGGGCAAACTAAATCGTCACAGAATAACGCCAATTTATGAGCAGATTGCTTCACGAATCCATAAAGCATGGACGAAGTTACATGTATGACAAAGTGGCTCCTTGGGCTAGTTGGCTAAATGCATCCAAAGGTATCACAGTGCTAGCAGACATGGACACAGCGTTCGTCCCGTTGCGTCTTACTGCTACAAGTCGGCATTTCCGACTTGTCGGCATTTCCGACATTTTTCGCGAATTGGCGCGTCTAGCGGCCGCGCCGCGAACTAGAGAGGAAGTGACGCGAAACTGCGCGGATAGTGACTCGCCAACCGTGCTCGCAGCAAAATCGCTTACCAATCGACATCGCAAGCCGCCACCCGCTGCCGCGCGTCTCTCTCAAAACGTGTTTTCACGGTCGGGAAGGTGTTCTCCGTGCGTTATGGCCACCATACGTGCGTGTTCTCAACCGGCAGCCAACGACGCCATTGCCGCGCTCTCGGCCGTATATTTGTTTTCTCAAGCGGAGCTTGCGCCCACGTCTACGAATTTGCCGTCTGTGTTGTGTGCTGCTACGTAATGTGAACGGTGAAGCACCTGACACAACGCAGAATGCCTCAACGCTGTTCTGCGCTAGGGTGTGCCCTGTCATACATTTCCAACAGAGCCGAAGCTTCGAAGGATATGGATTCGCGCTGCGCGCCCATCGCAGCCAACGTGGGTGCCTTCAAAGCGTGACTTTTTGTGCTCTGAACACTTCGAGGATAGTGACTATGAGTTACTGTGTAAATTGCTGGTCCCGGCTGCCGACCCACGTTGGGCTACGGCGGCTCGTCTGGCTCGTCGTCCTTGCTGTCGCTTGACACAGCAGAACGGTCACATGCACATGGTTGTATTTGGCGCATCCGTTTTGGAGGCCCGTCGAACTCGGAGTCGCAATGACCGCTCGTGGAACCACTGTCACTCGCACCTTGCATCTTTGCGCTCTCGCGACACGCTCGGTAGTTGTAGCGGTTTTTGAGGAATAAGCGCTATTTTGTTTCCTATGTGGGGAAAAGAGGACAAGGCGCAGCTATGCTCAGCGCCACACCAGCCACCCTCGGTTCTTGAGAGGAGAGGTGGAGAAAGGAAAGTGGCAGGGCAGGAGAGAGCGTGCCGGTTGCCCCCCTCTTGCTGGAGCACTCGACGTCACGTCCGCCGACAAGCGCAGTGGCATGCAGCCGCCGCGCTCTCACAATCCACTAAAAATACGGCCAACTGCTCGAAATTACGTGAAATAAACGCTGCGTACAGGAACAGTCGTGTCGTCCGAGTCGAATGTAAGTGTTTTCGTAGCTTTTTCAAATTTTTGTTCAGTATCCCTTTAAGTGTCATCCCAAGCACAAAAAGAGTCGCTGCATTTGCTACACGATGACCAAGCAGAATGCTTTTTGGACTTGTGAATTACAGAGTTGGCATGGGTTGTCTTTAATCACTGAAGCACGCGTGAAGCGTCTTGGTGATCGACATCTTGTGTCCGTCTCGGTGTTCACCGGGCAACACACATGCCGACCACGCAAATATCGGCAAATGAAGTCAACTTCCGATTTTTTGGACGCCCAATTTTTCAGACATGCTTGAATATTCCGACGCTGAAACTTTACGGCGTCCCATTTTTCGGACTTTCTGCCCACATTTCAGGTCCGAAACAGTACTAATTAAAGCCCACACCTCTGCTGCGTCCACCATCTCGTAGGCTTGAAACTGCGCGTTCGCGAGTCGATGTGTTTGCCGCCGTAACAATGCCCGAAAGTCAGCTTTGCCGCAACGCTATAAGGTGAAGCAGACCGGAAATTCTAAGGGGCCACTATCACTGCTATCACGGTGCAGTGCGGCCACGTCTTTAGATAAGCACCGGGAATGCACGGGAGCGTGATGGCGGCAGGTGGCAAACGTGCCAGTACGGCTTCATCGCTGACAACCCTTTACGATAAGCACCTTCGGCTAACTGCTCGGCAGTGCATGTGGCCTAGCGCAGTTGAGTGTACTGCACGTTTTTAAAGGCGAGAACCCAAACGCGCCGCGCCGCCATTCATTCTGCCTCTGTGGGAGACCGCTAAGTGCGCCGCACAGACGCGTTGCCTTCACGAACGAAAGTAGCTCGCCATCGCCGCGCCCGTGTGCAGTCAGGAACGGAGTGGGTATAACGAACACTTTCACGGCAAAGGTGTGTGAACTAGTGATTCAGAACTATCGGTAAATTGACTATCGATAACATTGATAGTTCTTTTTAAACTATCGATAATGTAAACAAACTATCGATAGTTTACTACTATCGACAAACTATCGTGCAATCGGTAGTACCATGGTTAATATTACTAGCGATATTACTGCGACGCGTGTGTATTGCTTTGTTTTGGTGTATTCGGGTTTCACCCACCAAGACTTAGGAACGTTTGACGCAGACCGCGCTGTAGTGTTGGAGAAGATTCACGATTGTTTGAGATCATTCTGTTAAGATTACGCGCCGGAAGCGGATAGTCAAGTTTATTCGACACCTTACTCGAGCATCAGCGATAACGCTGGAAGGTTCGATGGCTGTATAAAAGACCACGCGTTCCACCGATGATCAGATTACTCAACGGCCGACGACTGTTCTCGCCGCTATCACGGCGCAGCCTGTAACGCTTGTATTTTGAGTTTTGGTTTTCTGGGCATAAGATCGCCCAAATAAACAGCTCCGTATTTCCCAGTCTTGTTGCAGCATTCACCTTCACAACCTCGTGACAACACTATCGATAGTGGTGTGAATAATGATGCGTTTGCGGGCCGGCCATAATGCCAAAATATTTGCCATAGCCTACTATCAGCTTCGCTTAATTTATATATCTTCGCGAAAGAAATAAATTATTTCCGCAGTGAAAATAGCGGCATATGTCCACCAATAAATCAACAAATTCACATCCAAAAGCAGCCAGTTACACCTTGCAATTAAGAAACTGTGTTCATATTTTTTTATTTTGATATAAAATGCAATATAAATTTAAAGCCGCGTAGTTCCACAACATGTAACGCCTTCCTCCCCGCTACAGCTGAATAGTTTGACTTTATGATGATGTGTCAGCAAAGCACTCAGGTGAAGAGCATAAGCATGTCAACTTTCTTGCCCTTCAGCCTGCTCTTCCGACTCCACTATGTTCCACGCGTGCGGGGAACCAAGCTTATTCTGCTATGAGTTCGTGATGTTGATTTTATACCATCGAATTTTTTACTATCGATAGCACTATCTATATTTTTTACCATCGACAGTTCGATAGTGACTCAGCTATCGATAGTATCGATAGTACCATCGACAGCTCTGCATCACTAGTGTGAACGGTACAGCAAGCGCCCCCCGGCAGTGACGGCGTCAGCTTACTTGCCGACAAGTTGCACACAACTAGGAACGATCGGCTTCACGCAGCAGAAAATGCGGCGTCATACACGCACATATACGTGTCATATAGGTGTTTGCAGTGAACATAATATTCACATTTCTTGTTGCTGGACTCAATGGTTTCTGCCGTCTCTTCAATATACTCAGCCATACTTCACACAACAATTAAACAATACATATTACATTATCAAAGTGCACAACAAATAAGCAGTGCATGTATGATCCTGCTCTCAGCAATGATGAAATCCGAGAATGAATGACCAATGACTGTGGTAGCTTTTAACAGCGCCCATGAATGTGTTATTTGATCGCTTTCACTACAAAGATTTGCTTCTGTAGGGCAACCAATGTTCACTGAATTATATATAGCAAGCTCTACCTAAGCTACTGGCACACCCGAATGCGTCATATAGGTAGCAACAACTTGGATAGTTAATATAGAGCTGTGTTTTTATAAAATGAAAAGAGCATGGCCTGGATAGCATAAATAGGTGAGTTGTACCTGCACTTCATCTGAAAGCCCACTCAAATCAAGCATCTCAGCTTTGCACTGAGTACAGTGAGATAAAGAGTAGGCTCATATTATGCAGGACAAGAAGCAAGACAGAACATTAAGCTGTACCAGCAGTCACAACAGGTCCACAGCATAGTACTGTATATATGCAGTGAATGCATAGTGTTACGTTTGGCCTTAGAAGTCATCGAGGCAGACGCCATTGAGCGTACAGCTGTCTGCCAAAATGCGTCGGGCGTCGCATCGCATGGAAAATCGTACCGTCTGTCTGACGGTACGATTTTCCATGCGATGCGACGCCCGACGCGGCGAAGGGGAAACCGGAATGGTGACCTTTCATAGCACCGGACAGCCACCATTCCGGCTGCCGCACCGCCGCGTGACAGACGGTACGATTTTATATGCGATGCGACGTCCGACGCGGCGAAGGGGAAACCGGAATGGTGACCTTTCATAGCATCGGACAGCCACCATTCCAGCTGCCGCAACGCCGTGTCAGCCGTCGCATCCCATGGAAAATCGTACCGTCTGTCTCGCGCTTTAAAGGAGCACTGACATCAAATTTACGCATGTCAAGATATTTGCATCCACGAGTAGTTATCTACCCCCAGTAGCGATTCGCGACCGAAAATGCAAGTGAGGGACGAATAGCTATCTGTTTTATTGATTTATATCACCGGTATCTAGCACGATTCAAAACGGCCTGCAAGCCCGCCATTTTTTAGCGCTGGCAGCGCTCCCTCGCGGTCAACTCCTGAACGCGCCCCAGTTTATCACTTGTCCACAGAAAGGAGTGACGTGAGGATCAGCTGCTCAGCTAACATTTCGTCTGCTAAGCGCGCACGTTCAGTCATGCCTTGTCACCAGCGTCGCCGTCAAAAGAATCGACTTGTGTTGAAGTCGACATTCTGGAACTTAGAATCACCGCGATACGCGACGTCGCGAATCATTTTCGCTTCGACCCTTTGCAAAACAGCGATTCAGAAATGGACGCCGTTCCAAGCAGCAACGAGGAGGTGCCCGGGGTCGCCCGTTTGGGCCATACTCGCTGGTGTGTCTCAATTAGCTATATCACATAATTTTAGCGTGCACGGCATTCCGGTATACGCAAAGGGGTCTATGGAATATCGGCATAGCGAATGCATACCAGCGGAGAAATAGAATACGATAGGCTTCTACGATAACAATTCTGTGCTTGCCAGGTTCTTCTTTGCGCCGCCAGATGGCCCCACCTATCCGGCCTCTCACGGTTACGGCTGCAGTAACCCGGTATTACGCTAGCGCAAGGAAGTCTACGGACGAACTAACATTCACTAATAACTCTACATAAGTGTTACTTGTTAACGATGGTATTCATCTATAGGCTGCTCCACTTTGATAGCTTGTGGTCGTGTTGGCGTGTACCGTACGTGTAATGAAACGCCACGCACTTTCCGCTTTTTCCGCGCCTCGACGAGCAGGTCCGTACTACGCAGCGGTTCCCCGACATGCTGGCACGTAGTCGCTCCGATTGATCGCACTCGCGCCGAGGATTACACGAGAAATCAGTCGATACGACACGATGAATCGCAGGCACGGATCGGGACAGCAAGGAGAGCCACTGGCTGGGAGTGAGAGCGTCGCCTGGCGTCGGCGCCACAATAAATACACTCAGGTCGGCGACGTCACTGTTACTAGCGTATCGTTACTCAGGATGGTATTTGCGGAATGTATCACACCTTACACGTAGCACTAGTGTCGATGTCGCAGCGTGATCAATCTTTCGTTGAGCTTTTGCACGCTGTTTGCCCTCGAAATAAAATTACTTCCACGCGACGGACGCCATTCAAATTTGGCCAAGAAGACCTATGCATACCGAGCAATCGAATGAATGGCACATCTCGACTTTAAAATTTGATGTCAGTGCTCCTTTAAGGCAGAGACAGACGGTACGATTTTCCATCCGATGCGACGTCCGACGCGGCGGTGCGGCAGCCGGAATGGTGGCGTTTCATCGCATCGGACCGCCGCATCGCATGCCCGGCGTGCATCAAATCGGGCAGATATTTTCGTCGCCGCATCGGACCGTCGGAAGGCCGCAGCCAATGACAGCTCGGGAGACGTGTGTTGTCACGCCGCTGGTGGCGCCCTCTCCCTGTCGCCGCTCTGGTCGCCGTGTCTGCCGTGGATAAGGCGAGTCGGTGATGCGGTGAAGTCGAGCCTCAGAAAATATGGCGATATATCCACTCGCGGCGGCGTGATACACATCGAGTACATTTTGTTTGTGACGTGAAATAATGTCCGATCGAATAAAGTGATGTTTGAAGTGTGCCATTTCTGCAAGACAGCGCCCGTTTCCAAACCACTAGCGAGATCGCGAGCAGCGATACAAGGGCATTTCGCAGGTAAACACAGTGACACCGGCGTCTCGGCGAGCCGGCTCGCTTCGTTTCCACCTTGGCTCTTCACATCGACAACGTCGAGAAAGTTAACAGCTTATGCTAACGCATTACATGCGAGCACAAAGCTTAATCGTGTTGGCAAAAAGTCACTGTTTCGCCGCAAGGGCGAAGCAAGGAATGCGATAGCAAGAAGCTGCTATACGAAGTGAGGCCCGCCAATGGATACTCTCAGTTTGAACAGCGCTCCTGTTGCAAAGGCGGCCGAAGCAGCGAAGGAAACTAGAGTGCTTCAAGTGTCGAGCTGTGACACTTGATAGTTCGCGCTCATCTTCTGTTTGTTCGTTTAGCGACGTCCCTTGAGCTCGAGTGACTTTCGTACGCTCCGTAACATGAGCGCGGACATCACGGTGAAAGCTCGAAACATCCCTCTTCCCCTCACCACGAGAAAACCGCGCGAGCAGACAGCGGAAGGGCAAGGTTCTCCCTGCGCAAATATAAGAAGCGAGAAAGCTCGCCGACGCGCTCCTCGCGCCATCTCGCTGGTAATGAAGAAACGCTTATAAGCGCCTGCCGTCTCTGAGTCCTGCCATCGGTAAAGGGTGTGTATTGGCTGTGAGAAGTTACGGAGTCGCCCTCTATCGGTCGCGCCTCGATTGCGTGCTAGGCAGGATGCCGCCGGCGCGCGCCCCATAGGTTTTGCTGTCGGCGCTCTTCAAAATCACCTCGCGGAAGCCCTCCAGGACATTTCTGCAGGTACTTTCGAAAAGAAATATGTTCTTTCCTGTCAAAGGAATAATTTTCGACGAACAGGAACAAGATAGTCTACAGTCGCTGTATCTCTGCAGAAAACCGAGCACCCGCTTCACGCGATCCCCGCGTTGGAGACCCCTGAACCGGCTTCTTGCGTGAAAGGTAGTCGCTGAGTGCAGAATACGTGAAATATCTCGTTAGAGTAGACTGCCTGTATAACCAAACGGAGCATAACAGAAAGAAGCCTCAAGCCAGCGATCGCGCGGGTTCGCGACGACTGACGGTGCCTCTGCATGTATGCTCGTACTGATGGTTTCGCTTTAGCTACGAGCACGTTTTGGCACCGAGCTGAGAGCTTTAGGCCTCAGAATATGAGAACTTGTGAGTACACAAACAACTACTGTTGCGCGGACGCTATCAGAGCAGTCCAAAAACAATTTCGTTACAAATATATACGGCTTCGGTGCGCATGGCATCTTTGTGATGTGCCGTCCCGACGATTCAGTTTTTTTTCGGTGTAAATTCGTGTACGTTTCAATGTCATTTGACAAGTTGCCTCGCACTGCGTATTGATCGGCCTTCTCAGCGGGCAACTGCCGCTGCTTCTGTTTCTTTATTCAGTGCATTCGTTTCGTATCGTTCTCACACAAAACGTGAGCAAATGCGACGCCCTTTTTTAATGCTCCTTAATTATCGTTCCCTTCGCATTCCAGTGAACTTGCCGCTCTCTGTCATCAACATATTCATAGACCAAAGCTTCACCACTTCGAGATTGCTGGTGGAAGGAGAAGCAGTCTACGAGACCGAGCATGTAAAGTAGCATGCAACGTCAAGGAAAAGACAGAAAATACAGTAACGTTCGCCGGACTTGTTCTGCAAACGTCGGCTGTGAACTAGGACCCACGCGAACTTGAAATAGCGGTGAATAAAATAGAAGTTATTGCAGCAACCAGCAGCCGCAAAACAAGATAGTAAATATTTCCCTTCCGCCACCTTGCGGGATTCCGCAGAACTGATTTGCAATATGTGTCCAGTTGCTTCGAGTTGTCGATAAATTCGCCCTCGCGCTGCCAATTGCTAGCTTCCTGGTTAGCTTAATTGGTAGAGCGACCGCCCCGGAAAGGCTTTGGTCCCGGGTTCGATCCCCGGACCAGGACGAATTTTTCGGCAACTAAGAGGCTTTATTTCTGAGAAATCCGTATGGATTTCCTTGTGGCTTCGTGCTACAAATGGGTGGCTGTCTATTTTCCCTTTCTTAACCCTTCCGCCACCTTGCGGGATTCCGCAGAACTGATTTGCATTACTTAACATTAATTGTACATTTACTTCAATTTGTGCGCGTTATATTGCTCACAAACTTGAAAAGACCTGTACAGACACGCTTCGCAGGCGTCAGTTTTGGGCAATGACAACGTGCTCGCTTCGCTCTGCGCCTTTCCATGTCCGTTTCGTTAACACTACACTAGTTTGGCTATTGAGCATGCTCCAAAAATACGAATTTCAAACGTAGAAAACTAAGGGTTACATAACAACTCTCAAACACGGGGAAATTTACAACATTTTGTAGTACGAATCAAACATTGCTCTATCAACATACTCGAATTATTCGCCGAGAATTTTTCGCGGTTGGCAAGCGTGTCCCGGATTTCGCGAGAACTGACGGACACATATCATTTCAGTAATTCTAGTGCGTTCATTAACACGAAAAAATGTGGTCTAGCCAAGAGCACACCATGTTCTGTGCGTAATAATTTTGCAACTTCGCGTTATGTGACGTTTTTGAAAGCCTTGCATTGTACGAAATGATTATGCGCATTTGTACTGTTTCAAAACGACAAGCAACATGCATTTTGGTCAATTAATTCGAACATGGTGGCATCGCAAAAAATATTACATTGTGAAAGCAAACCGAGATCCTTGGTATGCAAAATGAACGTGAAATTTTTTTACACGCGTAGATATTGCACAGAATTGTTGGCAGGCAGTAGCATAACCAGGCATTATATTCGGGGAGGGGGGGGGCAGGCCCGTAGCCGAGGGGGGGGGGGCCCTAGGGCCCCCCGCATAAAAAATTTTGAAGTGTGTGTTTTTACCAAAAATAAATAATGAAAATAGGTGTTGTTCTCAAATAGTCAAGGTTTTCAGCAAGTACCCCCCACCCCCGAAAAAAAAATTCCAGGCTACGGACCTGGGGGGGGGGGGGGGTCAATCACATTTTTTGTGTGTTCGTGCGTGTGTTTGTAAGAGTGCATGGATATATACACATGCAAAATCGAAAAATATCGGACGAGGAAGTTTGACCCCACCCCCTTCCTGGCTACGCTTGTGTTGGCAGGTTTGCTGCCAGCTAATTGTTAAAGCTTGCTTTCTTGCGCTCTCTCTATGCCCTAATGGTACTGCTGTTTTCCAAGCATTTGGCTTGCGCAAAGAAGTGCATGGGAGTAAATAAAAGTGAAGCCAACAGTGTTTGTGCCTCTCGTTATAAGAGCATTCAGCACACCCCAAAACAGGTCACCAAAAAATGTGTCCTTGCTAGCATGCTTGATAGCACGCTCTACCGTACGTGCTTACGTGCAAGCAGTTTCTCTGAAAGGCTATCACTGACACATTCGCGCACAGTGACCAGCATGGACTCAAGCGGCAGGGGATCCCGCCTACCAAGGGCATCGTATTTGCAGACCTCGCAACGCGTTGTTTTCTTCAATTTGAAAGCCACGTAGCCTGCCAGGTAACAAAAGGCCGTTGCTTCTGGTAATGGTGCACAGTACCCACGGTCGTCAGAAGCACCTAAGAGGTCACGCAATGGCATGGACATAAGCTGTTGGCACACTTTCTCTTTCATCGCATGTTTCTGGACGAGGACCTCACGACGCTTTTTTTTTTTTTTTTGCACAGATGCTTTCAAATGCACTAAGCAAGGTACAAGTGGCTAAACTTGGTCGCTATGGTATGTGGTCTTGCATGTTTTTCTCCGCGGTTTATCGGCGTGAGAAATAGCTCGCACCCAGCTTTCAAGATGCTGCGGATCGGGCGGCGGCGCAAAAAAGTGCCGCTTTTCTACCCGCTGGCACAGCCGGGCACGAAACAAGTTGGCATCGCAAAGCTTGAAAACTGCTTGACTTCCTGTGGCAAGGAATGCTCGGTTGTCTGAATTCACCGAAGTCGTCGAGAGTAACCTCGTGCATGCACAGCCAACACACCCAGGAAAAACATTCCATGTCAGCCCCGCACGCGGCGAAGCAACTACGGGAAAGAACACGTGTGCCCGCGCGCGCGACAGCGCTATTCACGACTGTGGCGCCCTCTCACTGCCTGGGTAAAAGTGGCGGCCGCCTTCGGCGGAGCAGTTACGGAACTGAAGAAGTATCTATAAACGTTGGGGGGGGGGGGGGGGGGGATTGCGGATCACGTGACCGCGACGTCTCCCCGGTCACACTGACAAGTGAACACTGCAAAGCGCACTTGACAGCGAGTGCATTCGTCAAACTCACTTCGCTGCGACGGAGTGTCTAGCCTCGGTAGCAGTGGCTCGAGAATACATAAGTTACTATCCAAAGCCAAGTTCGTAGAATTTTTTTAACTACCGTTTTCGTTATTAGGGATATTCTTATGCATTGAAACATACTATACCTCAAAAAAGTACTTCGCTATTCTCGTTCTCAGGCAGTTTACAGCCCCGACCGCCAGGGGCATGCCCAACACGCGCCGTGCAATGGCCACAGCCGCCGCGTTCCTACGTAAAAATTACTTTTAAGGGCTGCTTATAGCTGTAATACATTAGTACTCAATAACCATTGCCTGAAATAGCAAATATCTGTTGTACCCCCACAGGGTGTCTACTGAGTTGACATTTCTAAATTCCCTGAGTTTTCCAGGTTTTCCCTGAGTGTTTTTGCTGAAATTCCCTGAGTGAAACAGAACTTTGTTTTATGTCAAGATGGGTAGAGACCATATCGCTCGATGATGTCACTCTCTAATACGCATTTTAGAAAATGAAAACGACTTAATCCCATTTGAATAGTACATAGAACAGATAAACCTCAATATAGCGAAGTTGGTAAAAGCGGCAACTCACTTCGTTATATCCAAACTTCGTTAAACTGAAATTCGACCTTTCATGCAAGGCATAGTTACTGAAGGATTAATCTTAAACTGAAAAGGCCACAAGAATGCTCGACTAATAGGGCAACATGAAAAAACTTTTTTTTATTTCTTGCGTGAAAAAAAATCAATTTTGTTGAGCCTGAGATGCAGCAGTCACAGTTAGATGCCCTGCCAGAGTGTCACATGTAAAGACGAAACAAATGCGGGTTTAATGCACTGTGGAATGGCGCTTGTTCTGCTGCTGCGGGTTGTTGTCAAATCCTCGCGCGTTGCCCAGAGCAATGCAACGCCTTTGCTATCATGTTGTCCAACCGAACTATTTGCTCTCCACGAACGCACAACATCGAAAACCATCGCACGTTAGAAAAAAAAATCAGTTTCACCGCGAGAGCAAAATAGTAAATCCGATAGCAACAAAGAGGAATTTTATATGAATATAGGCTAGCAGCTCACTCCTTCAGGAAACGCAGCCGCTGCACTAAGAGAAGTGCCCTATCTATGATCTATGGCTCAGGGGCGGATTCAGGTACATAATGGGGGGGGGGGGGGTACAAAGGCTGAAGCCAACGCTCAGCAGTGCATTTTGGTGGGTCACGCATATTTACAACAGCCCAGAGGGGATTATGGCGGTGCCTAAGAAGCCTTCGTTGGAAATGTGCATAGGGAAGCAGGAAAGGGTAGAGCAATGAGAGGTAGAGAGGAGGGACAAGATTCTCTTTACCTCTTTTGGACAGTGGCAGGCAAAACAACCTGACAAAGGGGGCAAACTCGACAAGCAAGCCTGACAAAGGAGGTGGACGACAGGCACTGAAGGGAGGGGGCGGGGGCTGGCTTGATGGGGGGGGGGGGCGATCGCCGCCACCGCCCCCCCCCCCCCCGGGATCTGCCACTGCTATGGCTTCAACGGAAGTTTTGCAATTAGAGCACAACACCTACAAAGGTATGAGCCGTATGTTGATCCCCACTAAAGATACCGCGGCGCACGCGACCACGCCCGCTGGTACAAAGTACGCACTTCCTGTCGGACTCACGCAGCCAGCCCCCCCCCCCCCCCTTCCCGACGCGCCGGCTCCTATCCATGTGCCCATCGCGCGAATGAGACGGTCGGCTCGTTTCATCTCCGCTTTCGTCGGCAGCGCTCGCGCACTTTCACTCGCACATGGAGCATGCGACGCGCGGGGTGATGTAATCGCGATTTGGACTTGATAGGGAAGATCATGGCGAAGGCAAAAAATTCGCGTCGGAGTGTCCATATAATTGATATCGCAAAAAAAAAAAGCAATACAGCTGCGGGCTAAGATCGCATGAAAGCACGGCAACAGCCTGAATTACGGCACATACGATTATGGTGGAAACGTTACTGCTTTCCGACATCGCGCGCCGAATCGAGCAATGGGACCCGTGCCGGTGTCGCGAATTTCGGTCGCCGCTATGCCATGGCTCTAAAAAGTTTTGTAATTCGGCTTTGTAGCAAACACCCACGTGGTGTGGCTGGTAATTGCCAGCTGCAGCCCCCAAAAGTTTCAGTCGACTGCCTAAAACTTGTTTCAGCAGTGCCCTCATCGGGAAAAAAAGAAATAAAAAAGCTTTCACTTGCTGTGAATGGGCCCTTTAGTTACGCTAGCTCTCGCCTGGAAATTTATTATATTCTTCACGGAGTCCTAAATAGCATCTTTGAAGCTCGGGATCAGAGCGAGTGAGCTCTCCGATAACAGCCAACAAGCGTCGTCTTTTTTCTCGCCGATCGGGATGGCTTGCCAGATACGAGCCTTGTCGAAGACATCCGCTTCCTACGCGATCGCGATCGCTTGCAAGATAACTCAAGCTCGTTATATCTACTGCTACCGCTTCTACAACTAATCATGCTTGTTACTTGACACGCGGCGATAACAAAAACACCATATCGGGCGCTAACGCACAGCACGCGCGAGAAAGATTACAGAACTACACCGCGTACTCCCAGAACATCCTGACATTGCGCGATACGATGTGTCGTGGTTCGCGGTTCCCGCATGCCACGCATTAGCCGGATTCTCTCCCACTTCACCGCTCCGAAGGCGATGACAGCATCAAGGTGCGCCACTTCCCCGCAGCCGCAGCGGCCGTCTGATTTGAAAAATGCGTTCACAAAATATCGAGCAAGCACTACCGCGACTTTCGTCGCCTTTCAATAAAGATGCTGTGGATTTTCCCTGATGGGAGCACAATTTCCCTGAGTTTTCCCTGAGAATTTCCAGACTACCCATAATCCCTGAGAATTCCCGGTTTTCCCGGTCGGTAGACACCCTGCCCCCATTGCCATTACCATCATTTCCAAAGCACACTTCCCTTTCTCGTGTAGCAGCGCGCCGCCAAAATGACATTCTGGGGGCGTAAGTGCACTCGCTCAAAATGACACTAAATTTGCCAGTGTGACCGGGGTAAGAGTGGGCGCGACCGCCCCGCGTCTCCTCAGAGGACACGGGGACCTTTTCGCCGACGGGACAAACGATCCCCCGGCGGTGGGGGGTATAGCAGAATTTCGGGCTCTTGTTTGGCCACACTGTTGCAATTGCTCCTGCCGAGAGCAGCAGTGGGTGGTCTGCAGCTGGTGAAACGGGCGGTACAAGCCACAAGAATAGTCTGGTAACACTGCTCTCCCCCTCCGATCGCCTCGTCCGTGTGAGTGGGAGACATTTCTGGCGAATTCTCCTCGCGAGCTGACATCACTAGGCTCCACCTTTATCCCCCGAGGATTTCTCCCCCGTGTGAATACCGCTTTTTTCCCGGCAGCGGCAGCAGAGGTCATCGACCTTTCCCCCCAACCCTCCTTCGGACTCGAACTCCTCGCCGACATTCCAGCAGTGGAGTCATCGGGGCGTGGTGCGTGATCATCGTGTGTGGTGCACTGGTGTTCCCCAGTTGGACTTCTCGCCCTACGAGTGTATTGTGTGACTCTTTTGCCTCCTTTTTGGAGGCCAGACGCCGGGACGACAAGTCACGGGATTAGCGGGAGCTGCGGACACCGGTTTCACGGCCCTCAGTGTTGACAGACACGGGGCTTTAAAAGCCGAAGACCTTTGTAGTAGTGCAGTTTAGTCGAGTGAGTTTATTCACTCGTATTCTCTCTCACTTGTAAAAATGAGGCTATTGCTCTGCATCGAGCGGAAATGACAGTCTGCCCGAAACAAATCTTCCCCTCCCCACCCAACCCGGGGGGGGGGGGGGTTAGTGCCGGGACAGACGTACGGATGATGATGGGTTGATGAGTATCGTAGAACTCTGGAACAAAGCGCCTCTCGGCGCTGAGTCTCCTCCCATCTGACAACGGCACTTGTAAAAATGTAAATAAACCTACGTTCCCTTCTTGAAAGTACGCGACCCCTACCTAAAAATCATCAACTATGGGGACGGATGGCGGAAGCCAGATACCTTAGGAGACCCGCCGAACCCCACTCCTTACAATTTGAAAGAACGCAAGAATGGGCTTGTAGGTGGCGATACATGGTGAAACTTACGGCGCACAAAAAAGACACGGACAAAGAAAGTGACGACTGGACGATGCGCTTACTTCCAACAGAATGTTTATTCAACAGAGGCGGAACATATACGTTGAACAGTGCGCGCAGGCGCTGAGAGTCCTGGCTGGGCCAACAAAGGAAAATCAAGTGCTATGAAACCTTGGGACCAGTAGAAGGCTGATTAAAGCACTTGAAAACTACGTATACACGGACACGTGCGGAGCCACGCCACTGCGTTTTGTTTAAGAATGTAAACTCTTTTTCCGTTAGTTCAACAGACGCTGTGCTGATACAAGAAGCTCCCGCTTTCGCGAATTCCACTGCCTCAATAATCTCGCGGGTTGTCTTATTGTTGCTAGTGCCGATGACGATGCAATTATCAAGTGAAGGTTCACAACCACAGGCTCTGCAATGCTGACTAAGATGACCAGCTGCTATATTCCGATAACTGTTAAAATGCTCACGAAGTCTGTTATTTAGGCACCTCCCGGTTTGTCCGATATATTTCTTTCCACATGACAGTGGGAAAGAGTACACGACGCCTTTTCGACAAGAAACGAAATGATTTAGATGTTTGGTGACGCATGACTAGCTGACCTTTTTGTAGCTTGCCTTGCAAAGCCTCGAAAGTTTTGTTCGGTGCGGAAAGAACTATCCATATGTCCGCCTTGCTGGCTACCTTCTTGAGACGGTGTGATATGTCGTGTATATATGGGATAACAGAGGTGCGTTGCTGGTTGATGTGATCATTGGTACCACCTGGGGATTTGTGCATGTTCCTTTTCACTGTCCTTAAAAGTGCTTCAGCTACGGAAGTGATGACATGCAGGGTGTAGCCTGCTGTGATCAAACGATTTGTTTGGGCGAGAAAACTGGCCTCACATGCGTGCGACTTATTTAAAGCGTTTCTTGGGGTTAACGAGCTTGGAATGGCCTGATGAGAAAGGAAGGAGAGGCTTGCTACCGCGTGGCTCGTATTGCCAGCAGGTATGGGCAAGTGTGAACGTGAGCTTTAGGTCATGCAGAAACCTCAGGGAGCCTTTCAAAGGTGCTTCATGTGTGATTAGCAACGACGCTCCAGAAAGACGACAGTACTGTAGGAGAGGGCCTCTCCGAAAAGCTTCCTCCTGATAGCGGAGGAAAAGCCCCAAAGTGTGAGAGGGTAGAGAGCGATAGTGTCGAGAAGGGCCCAGCTTTAGGTTTTGCAAATGAGAGCACAGACCAAATGGCCCGACAATGCAAAGGAGCGGAGAACTCGAAGGACTTAAGAAATGGAGAAAGTGGTGCACCCATGATCTGCGAAAATGCCGATGTCGCAACCCAGCATGATCAAGATAAAGTTGTTCGCAAACATCGCCGCAAAAGACAGAAGCTTGAGACAGGTGAAAGCAGAAGGGCAGGCCTTTGTGGCGTACAGTCGGGTGCAAAAAGCAGAAGGGCAGGTCATCGGGTAGTTCGAGAAAACGTCCCTCATGGCGAAAAGGGGCAAGTGAGGGAAAACAATGCGCATCTCCACGACGGAGGGTGTCTTCGACAGGTACAACCATGGTACAACTTTGCGGGGACAACCATGTCGAGGTGTTCCTAGACGAGGGGCAGCAGGAGCGGAGCGAGAGCAAAAAAAAAAAAAAAAGAAAGAACTGTCTTTCCCCCACGTTTCTTCGCCTTTGTGAAGGAAGCCGTCTGAATTCTCGAATGAGGCGTGACGGCCAAGTTCAGCTAATGGCGCGCGCTCATTGTGGTCTCTGGCGATCTGGAATGCCGCCAAGACTGCGACCGCCACGAGTACGACTGAAAAGGGGAGGACAGCTGCCAGTGTGTCGGAGAACGTGACAGTTTGTTGGAAGGAATTTTGAGTGAGATTTAATCTTAGTCTAACCTTGTCACGTCCGGCGTAAGGCGTAACCAGCAGTATCTCCCGAACAGTATAATAGATGGCGCTGTCTCAGATGGCGCTACTGGTGCACAGCGCGCGATCACGTCACGTTTCTCGCTCTGTGGTTTGGACCCCATATCTACGGCTGCCATCGGCGCCAGCTGCCACGGCTCTCATGACATCGACACTGACCGGTGCGTGAAACTAGGGAGAGCACGGACGAGGACTGTGATGTTGTGGCAGCGGGACACTACGTCCACGTACACCACGGGCTTAGGCCTAGCTTCGCGACCATGCCGTGTGGGATCCGTCACCAGTGACTATTGACAAGTGGCGCCATCTGCGACCAAGGTAACGAAGTGTCGGGAAAAGTGCTTCTGACAGGACGCCAAGAGGTGGCGTTACTCTTTCGAGCAGTTTCCCACATCTGTTTCCCACGACTGACTACAGGTGGCGCAGGCTGACATGACACGCAGAATGACAACGCGTCGGAGCAAAGCAGAAGAGCACCCCGAGATCCAATGCGACAAATGCGGGAGGTGGGTCTTCGTTGATGAAACTCATTTCCCAGACGTTACCTCGACGACGCAGGGAGGGCCCTTCACATGCAAACTGTGAGAAAAGTTAGCTGACGTCAACGTGAGACTGACCAGTCTTGAGGGCCACCGCGACGATGCGCTCCGCTTAAAAATGGAGGCGCCCGAAGCCCTGGTTCAAGAGCTCGCCGTAAAGCTCCAACAGGAGCTGCATCGTGTGGACATTACCACAGACGCGGCACGCGACACGGATCCAAACCGCGAGCCAATCACAAATGCAAATCCGACAAAGCCCAGCCGACATGGAACACCAGTGCCGGTAACAACAAATAGCGCTACACAACCTGAAAGCACCGATGTAGACGAAGCCTCCACACCTATAGGTGGCCAAGACAACAGCGGGATAACGCAGGCCGTGTCACCTCCAGCAGTACTCCCTGTGGCTGACATGACGGATACTGGCCAGAACGGGGTTACACCGACACACAAGAATTCAGGAGAGCCACGACCTGCCCCGCCGAGACATAACGAGAAGAGGATAGCGAAGGAACGGGGAACATCGGATGACAGTGGAAAAGAACCCCCAAAGGAAAATGGGTCCAACGCGAATGCCAAAGAGGCCAGCACGAGACCACATGGCAGGAAGGGGAAGCATAAACAGCCCCGTTGCCCAAATCAGGGAGCCCCCAAACAGGCAGCCTCCGGCGGTAGCGCCTGGGTCAAGCCTGGACCAAAGGTCTCCAGGGAACTGATTCTGGTAGGAGACAACAACGTTCGCAGTATCGCTGACGCTGTGAGGGAAACCGTGAACGTTCCCAGAGCTATAGGCTCCCTCTACAGTAAGAAGGCCAACGCAACAACAGCAATGGGATACATTGCCAGCTATGAAAAAAAAAAGCGAGACCAATACAGCGGCAATATATCGTTCATGTAGGGCTTGCGGATGCGCTACGACGTGACCCCGACGCTGTCACCAGAGCCCTGAGCGACACCTGGGCAGACCGCCCGGATGAGCTGATTGTATGCTCTATCCCAGAGGTCACTACCCGGGGCGGAGAGATTCGTGCAGCCATAATCGCCGCCAATGCGCAACTGAAGCGGTGGTGCCGGAAAAGCAAACACCGGTTCATCGACTTGACCAAAGGATGGAGGCCCGAGATGCTAGCGAGTGATGGGCTACAGTGTAGCACCGAGGGTATTCACTTTGTACTGTCCAAGATAATCCCGATCCTACAAGCTTTTTTAGGCCAGCGTCTCAGGGAACCACAGAAGCGACCAACATCTCCCCAACCACCCCCATACCAGTGCCAGACGCAAGACCAACACCAATAAAGGGACAGTGTGACACAGACAGACAGTGGACACAGAGAGCCAGTAGCCGAGCCAATACAAACCCCGCAACATTTCCTACAGGGCTCAATTCCGATACATGCGCCCGCACCATGGGGAATGACAGCGCTCTTCCCGTGGGGGCACCACCTAGCTTTCCCAGGCCCCTACAGCCCAGTGGGCGAAATGATCCGGCAGCAAACCATGCATGCCAGCCGGACCCCCCAGTAATGATTAGCTACAGGAGACGTCGCCGTCGCCACTACGAGCGCAATTCCAACATCACCATCAACGTGGGGTTCCTCAATCTCAACGGGGCGAGGAAGGCATCAAAATGGGCGGAGCTATATACGGCGATGAGCAGTGAAGCCATCACTGTATTCGCCGTTGCGGAGACCCACCTACGCAATCTAGAAGAACCACCGGTTCAATCCGGGTGGCAATGGGCGGGCTGCAACCGCACCGGCGAAAGCCGCAGAGGTGGTGGCGTGGGTGTGATTTGGGGCAACGGCTCCACGTGGGTGCCAATGGCGGGCTCCTGCGAAGAACATATGTGGATATCTGGAAGCATTGTTGGTATCCCAGTGCTGGTAGGCGTCGTGTACCTCACGGTTGTACGCGGGCAACATGACGGCAACGACAGGGTCATACAATGCATCATCGAAGATGTAAAGCGATGGACTCCGCAATACGAAATACTATTGCTGGGAGACTTCAACGGACACATCCAATGCATAGACGGATACCAAAACCGAAACGGAGAGTTGATGATTCGGTGTACACGAGAGCTTTCCCTCGAGGTCGTCAGTCTCCGAGCCGATTGTGAGGGCGAGTTCACCTGGTGCGCCCGCAACAGCCGCACTACTATAGACTACGCGCTGGTGTCTTCGAAATTGGGGGCCCATATCGCGCAGATGCATATCGACGAGGACGGACACTTCAGCCTAGGGAGCGACGACAACCGCTTACGCTTGTCTTTCTCGGCATCCGCCTGGCGACATCGAGAAGTGGAGAGACGCGACCCAGCCCGTCGATACCGACCAACACGGTCATATGAAACAGTGGCCGAGCAGTTCGAACAAAGTGAGATGCGGAATCGGGCTACGACGTACGACGCGTTCATCGAGGCGATGCGACACATCATGCGACAACATGAGGTGCGCACTAGCTCGCGGGGCGGCACACAGAGGAAGCCATGGTGGGACCAGGAGGTGAAACAGGCCCTGGAAGCGAGGCGAAGGGCAAATCGTACACATCGTACAGCCGTCAAGCTCTCTTCTGCCGAAGACTGCCGCTCAGCATGGGAAGAATACCTGCGGTGCAAACACTACATGCAGGAAGTTGTGCAGAGAAAAATTGCAGAGCACAACCACCGGCAGCTACAAACGATCACCCGTGTGGGGCGCGACAGAGGCCGGAGGTTTTGGTCATACGTGCGGACGCTTGAGCATAAGCCATCCCGACATGACCTGAGGGACGAGACTACCGGATTAGCGGTCACGGACCTCCCTCGACATCTGACGCGACACGTGCAAGCGGTGTACGATCAACCGACAGGCGCATCACTTGAAAAGCCAGCAGCGAACCACCCTGCACCGAGCAGCTCTCCAACAGATCTGCCATGGCATGTGACGCCACAAACACTGAAGCGTGCCATAGCCCATATCGGGGCACAAACAGCACAAGGCCTTGACAACATACCCGCAGGCCTGATCAAAAGCCTGGGCCCACAGGCACGAGATCAACTCGCCGAAATATACACCGGCATTGTAGCGGGTGAGCCAATACCCGCGGATTGGCTGAAAGGGCGTGTGTGTCTTGTGCCAAAGAAGGGCGGTAACCGTGGTCTGCTCAGGGACTACAGACCAATCACGGTCACAAGCGTGTTGTACCGCGTGTTCGCCCATGTTGTGAAGAGGTGGATGGTTTCGTGGGCCGAATCACACGGACACCTCACGAACTACAGTGCGGATTCCGGCAGGGCCGAAGGCTCGAGGACAACATCTTCACCCTGACCCAGTGCATCGAGATCGCACGGCGAGAGTCTAGGGGGCTCGTGGGGTGCTTTTTGGACGTAGCAAAAGCCTACGACAGCGTCCCGCATGAGCCCCTTCTGCACCACATGAAGGCACTCGACATGCCACGGGAGTGGACAAACCTGCTGGAACGCCTATACACGGACAATACAGTGGTGGCGAACTTCAACGGTAGCAGCTCAGAACCAGTCGCTGTTCGGCGGTGCCTGAAGCAAGGATGCCCCCTGTCTCCACTTCTATACATGTTGTACACGTCAGAAATGGAGCGGCTGCTCATCGAGTCGGGTATAGGCTTCAGGCTCGCATTCACATGGGCTGGTCTTCCGGAAACGTGGACATTGCCGGCGCTGGCGTATGCGGATGACATTGTGCTACTGGCCGAGAACGAAGCGCAGCTGCAAAGTCTAGCAACAACATGTGCCGAACACCTGGAGACACTGGGGCTTACGTTCAACCCCGCCAAATCAGCTGTGCTTCGTTTCTCAGGCTCATCTGCCGACACACCAGAGGTGATGCTACCCAAGGGTGATATATCATCCCTCAAGCCGTACAGTACAGGTACCTTGGAGTGATCCTCACCACGGAAGGGGACATGCACGAGGCACATGAGAAACATTTGAAGATAGCATCAACCCGTGCGTGCAACATCCTGCGACGGCAGTGTCTATGGGGATGCAACCGTTATGTGCTTGTTCGTGACCTGTGGAAATCCGTACATGTACCGGGCCGAACTTTCGCAAACGCCATCCTGTGCCTTTCCGCCAACACAAGAGAGTGGCTCGAACGTGGACAGCGCGCGGTAGGCAGGCTAGCGCTTGGCTGCCACGGGCGAGTTGCTGTAGAGGCGATTCAGGGAGACATGGGATGGTCGGCGTTTGAGGCCCGCGAGGCACAGAGCAAAATCGGCTATGAAGCGCGCCTCCGCAACATGGACGATACCAGGTGGGCCCGGAAACTATTCCGATATATCATATCGTTGGCATCCGGACACAGTGGTGCGCCCGTGCGCAAACCCTGCGCCGAAAATACGGCTTCCTGGCACGCACTGAGGATGAGGCCGCCGAGCGCAAGACTGCCATACGGACCTTGGTACGCCAAGCGGAAAAAGCCCAGTGGAGTGCGAATGCACAGAGAAAGACCACGATGGCACTGTACTGCGAGCACAAGGGCGAAATCTCCGCGGAGCCACTATACGATAATAGTGTCGGCAGTACGCTGCTCTTTGAGGCTCGGGCGGGAGCGCTTCGCACACTGTCCTACCGGCGACACTTTGACGCCGATCCAGACGTACAGATGGCACTTTGCAGGGTCTGCGGGAGCGAGGAGGAGACAACAGAACACATAATTCTCAAGTGTACGCAACTGACGCCACGACCAAAAGAGGGCACCACGCTCCCACTGGCAAGGAGCAAGGGGCTGAGACAGGGATGCCCTTTGTCCCCGCTGTTATTCATGCTGTACATGGCGAGGATGGAAAAAGCGCTAGAAGGTAGCAACATTGGATTTAATTTGTCACACAAACAGGTCGGAGCGATGGTTGAGCAGAAGCTTCCAGGTCTATTTTATGCTGATGATATTGTCTTATTTGCGGACAGTCAAGATGATATACAGCGACTGGCAGATATATGCGGAAGGGAGTGTGAGGCTCTAGGACTAGGATTTAGTGCAACAAAATGTGGATTGATGGTATTCAATGATCACGGAGACCATACGGTATTAATACAGGGCCAAAAAATACCGAGGGTAAGCGAGTACAAGTACCTCGGAGTATGGGTAAATGAGGGGGATAGATATATGGAGGTACAAGAGAAAGCATCGGTAGCAAAGGGAAAGAGGAATGCTGCAATTATGAAGCACAGAGCTTTATGGGGATACAATAGGTACGAGGTGCTTCGAGGGCTGTGGAAGGGTGTGATGGTTCCGGGGCTTACATTTGGGAACTCAGTGGTGTGCATGAAGTCAGAGGTACAATCAGGAATGGATGTAAATCAAAGGACGGTGGGCCGCCTCGCGTTGGGCGCTCACGGGAAGACGACAAATGAGGCGGTAAAGGGTGATATGGGATGGACAGGCTTTGAAGTGAGGGAAGCGCAGAGCAAAATGAGATTCGAAGAGAGGCTGAGGAAAACGAAGGAGAGTAGATGGGCAGAGAAGGTTTTCAGGTATTTGTATAGAAAAAGCGTTGACACGCAGTGGAGAAAAAGAACTAGGAGGCTCACCAGTAAATATACGGCTGGCAGTGCGGGCGATATGGCAACAAGGAGCATTAAGCGGAAGGTCAGAGAGGCGGAGAGGACTTATTGGATGACAGCGATGGAAAAGAAGCCGGCTCTGAGTAACTACCGAAAAGGAAAAAACGAAATAAGGAGGGAAAGGTTTTATGATAATTCAAGGGGAAGCGCTTTACTGTTTGAAGCAAGGTCGGGCTGCCTTAGAACGCGTAGTTATAAAGCGAGATTTAGTAACGAAGAAGAACAATGTACATGCTGCAGGGGAACTAAGGAAACGATGGAACATGTACTGATTGAATGTGGCGATATTCACCCAGGTATACGTGTGGGCACGAGTCTACATGAAGCCTTGGGTTTTAGGGACAACAATGGAAAGCTGAACACGTCCGCGATAGAAATAAGTAAGAGACGGTTAGAGTATTGGTGGCAGAAAAGTAGAGATAAAGAACAAAAATAAATAATGGCGGAAAAATAAGGTCATTCTGCCTTAAGAGGCAGAGAGATGGACCGTGAATTTATATTTTTTGGTATAATAACATAGATTTAATCAATGTAGATAAGGTATTAGGCCAACATGAAACAAGGAAGCTTTTTTCTTTTTTTTTCCTTCGAGCCTGGTGGCAGACATGTCACCGCCCCGTTTTAAAGGGGACGCTCATAGCATCCATCCATCCACTGGGATTTGAGTCATCTGAGGACCGACGCTACAATGCAGTATCGGTTGCGAAGGCCCGTCTACGAATGTGGTGGACATTAGTGAGACGATGACTGCAATCTCCGCCCCGTTCTGTCTTAGCTTTCCTGCCTTTCCTCCTTTTTTTCTTTTTTTCTTCTCCGGCTAGGACGCGATCATGCGTCCACCCGATCTAAAGGGTACGGCCACAACTCATCATCACCATCATCATCAACATACAAACTGCAGTTGAGTGATGATATTCTAGATGGCGCTGTATACAATCTGTGTCATCACCATTTCTCGTCTCATTTCCTAGATGGCGTTGGTCCTATAGAAGTGTGTGCAGTAGTGCGCTTGTGTGAATCGCCACTAGATGGCGGTGGAAGTGCCGCTACTAAAATCCATTGTACAGAAATTGGTCGAGGCAAAAATTAAAGGCGAAGAAAAAGGAGGCCGCACCTAGGATATTTTGGAGCCACATAAAGGCGCTAGGTAGGAAGTCTGTCACAACGCAACAACATATTCTAGATGAAGGAGGAAATCAATTGGAAGGGTACGAAGCGCTAGGTTACATTCGAAAGGTAACAGCCGATTCGTTTAAAAAGAGCGTCTAGGGGATTTCCCCGGTGAGTAAAAGTGTGGCGGAGAGAGCAACCGAGGAAGAGCTAGTGCTGGAGAATTTCAATTGGAAAAAGGCTGAAGGAAAAATTCCAAAGCGCACTGCCGTGGGTTTAGATGGAATTCCCGTTAGCCTCATTAACGAACTAGGAAATAGCACTAAAGAAGCACTGCTGCAGTGCTGGGCAGTATCGAAGATACATGTATCTTAGATACTACCTTAGATACACTATGGGTATCTTGTATCTGTATCGCGATACGTCTCGAAAGACGAGTATCTGTATCTGTATTTCCGATACATTCGATAATGTATCGTGTATTTTAAGACACAAGATACTTCTATCGCAACACAGCCGTGCGAAACAATAATCGCTGGCCAAACTCCGCTTCTCAAGCTGGTACTGGTGCCACTAAGCGATCTGAATATGTCTTAGGGCAGTGACGTTATTTTTACGCCAGAGTCGTCCAGTGAGGGTAGATCAGGAAGACAAGCACGCGGACGTCTACGCCCAGCCCACGTACCTTTTGTTTTCTCGATTTCTTTTCTTTTTAGTTGCTCCAATGCCGCTACGCTTGCTCATAGCCACTGTCCTGCGCCGCGTACTCCACTGCGTGCAGCGTCTATCGCGCAAATTCTGATGTTGTTACAGTGTCGTTATTGCAGATTCTTTTGCGTCTTGATCCGTAACGAAATGTGATGCGTGCAAGAATGGGGTTGCTTTGCGTCGCGTGGATTTTACATATTAGCGATTTAAAAGATCTCGAGGACATAAGTTTGACTTGCATGCAATGAATTAACTTATATGCAAATAAGGTTCTAACAACTTTAGCACCACAGGTACTGATGCTAGATCTAATACAGCAAGCGTTTACCTAACAGAAAATATCTTGGCGTACGGTATTTCTCACTTCCATCTGCATTTATTCAAAGAATTTATGAAATCATAATTTGATTATTAGCACAAGGCACAAGTGCTTTCTTAGCTGTAATTTTGCGTCACATACATTACCTAGGTCTCTGCACTGTTTTTCCGGTCTGGTCACTGCAGTATGTCTTTTGTAACGCGCTCCCAAAAAAAGATTGCTGCTTTATTCTTCTAACTGTCTGCGTTATTTCTACTACTGTTTACACATTTACACGTTGCCAAGGCGATTTTCAAAACAAATATATTATTATGTGGGCGTGCCTTGAGTATACAGTACAAAATATTCTACTTACCGTTAAAGGAAATAGCGAAATTGAGTTTGCATTATAAAAATGGAAGAGCCATCTTAAAGATGTTAGGAAGGGGATTCGAGAAACGTTGTTTTACTGAATGCTCCGTTTTACTCATGAGTGTCCCAACGAGCCGTTTCAGGCAATTTTCCATAGGCACTGAAATTCACATTGTCTCAACCAAGCCCTTAGCCGGGGGGGGGGGGGGGGCTAAGGGCTTGGTTGGGGGGGGGGAAGTGGCCCGAGCCACTCCCCCCCCCCCCGAAATTTTGGTGAAGTAGGTGGTTATACCAAAAATAAACACTGAAAATATAGGTGTTTTTCTCAAATAGTCAACAGACCTGCCAAGTACTGGGACACAGAATTAGGAAGACCCTGCCCGGGAAGGGGGGGGGGGCATTTTTTTTATTTTTTTGAACAAAAAAGCGCACCTTTCGGAAGGACATGGTCTCCAGGCTTTTCAACTGAACTACCTCTGCATTAGGCAGAGCAGGGTCTGTCGGGGAAAACTTGTGTCGCATGTAGTCGCACACTGTCACAAAGTAGTGCCGAACTGCCTCGAAGAGTTCCTGTTGTTCCTTGGGCTTTAGCTTGTCTTATTTTTGAACAAAGGTGGTGGTCGCAGACTTGGCCCTCCTCAAGAAGTCTTCCGTGTAGGTCTGGTTGTAGCAATGTCCAGCCTGGTCACACTTCGCAAGGAGAACATGTCCGAGAGTTTTGTCGGACATGGACGACCGAAATTCAGTTCTTGTTTTCCTCACAAGGCTGAAGAGACGCTCACACTCGGCATTGCTGTGTGGAATTGACAAAATTCCAAGCATCACCTCAGCAATTCGGCTGAACTTCAACCTTCCATCTGCAGTTCTCAGCTGTGACACCATTCTCCACTGGGCATCCACTCGTTCTTCTTGTAGAATATGGGGAGGAAGATCCTGAGCCTGCAACTTGGAAAACTCTACCTCCAGTGCGCCGACCGCTTCCATTTTCGACTCTCCCGGTTGGAGAGGTAGCATCGCTGGAAAAGAGTCCACAAAAAAGCGAACCTTTCGGAAGGACATGGTGTCCAGGGTTTTCAGCTGAACTACCTCTGCATTAAGCAGAGCAGGGTCTGTCAGGGGAAACTTGTGTCGCATGTAGTCGCACACTGTCACAAAGTAGTGCCGAACTGCCTCGAAGAACTCCTGTTGCTCACTGGGCTTTAGCTTGTCTACCACAGTCCTAGTTTCCTGTCCAATGATGAGGTCCTCGTCCCCTTTCTGTGCCTCCCTGCTATGGTAGTCCAAGTTGAGCAGCTCTGGGCTTCGTTTCAGCCACGATGGGTTTACAAATCTTGAGAAAATGTCTCGAAGAAGTTCCAAGAGAAGCGACCGTAGCACGTGGATCTGGGGAGCTTGTGCTTGCAAGGAGAGGTTCACTTTCTCGAAAATGGGAATAATATTCTGCAAGAAGAGACAATATGCTCGGTTGGTTTCCAGGCTGAGGAAAACAAAAAGCTGTTCTTCACGTGTTGGGCAGTGCTGGTCAGTCTTCTGTGTGCAGGAAACCTTGGCTTTCTTCGCTGGCACTGAAGGAGCCTGTGTAAAGTTCTTTCTTTTCGTTTTGCACTGATCAGGCTTTTCTGCTGGAGCTGTTGCTTGCTTTGCTGCTGCCTTTGGGATCTGGTATGAGTCCAGAAAGCTGGGACTCTTTTTGTCCTTCACTTCGTGCAAGAAGAAGCTCAACAGAGGCTTCCACTGATCCAGGAGCCTGGTCAAGCATTTCCCAAGAGATAGCCATCGAGTTGGGACATGTTTCAAGATTTTTCTGAAGTCTGCATCATGAATTTCCTGAAACTGCCTCAAGGCCTCCTTCCTCTTAGCACTCTTTTCCAGGTAATAAAATATATCTACAAGAACTTCGTCCACTTTTGCTGGAAGGCACACTGCTCCCTTCTCAGCTGCCAAGTTTATTAAGTGGCATGCGCACCCGATTTTAATCAAATTTTCTTGGACTTCCGTCAGCACCGCTGCCACGCCATTTTTTTTACCAAGCATCACGTTGGCGTTGTCGGAACAAAACGCTACACAGTTCGTGACCGGTATATGAAACGACATGAGAGCCTCCAGAATTAGGTTGCCTATGTTGCGACCACTTGCTTGTCCCGTCAACGTACACAAAGAAAGTAGTCGACTCTCAACTAAGCCAGACTCCCCCACGTATGTCACCACGATCGGGTACAACTGCGAGTGGCTATCATTACTGCCGTCGATGGCAACCGAGAAAACTTTTTGCTTCAAGGAACTCACTATGCGCTCCTGAGTATGGTTTGCCATCTCGCCAACAATTGCACTTGTCTTGGTTCTCGCACAGCCGTACCGCTTTGCGACATCCGAAGTAGGGAACATCTTTCGTAGCAGGGGACCCACGTGGTCAGAGACGGTCAATGGAAGGTTATGTTCCAGCAGAAACCCAGTGAAGAGACATTCCGCTCGGATCACGTCACTATCAGAGTTCCACTTTGAAAAAAACTGTCCCAGCTGCTGCTGCTTTTCTTGGCATTGCACGCGACTTACGTGTTTCTTGGATGAAACGTGAGCGACAACGTCGGTTTTGCCTCCGTGAGAAACGCTGATGTCGCAGCCACACACCGCGCAGAACGCAAAATGCTTGCCCTTCCTCGATTCCACGATGCAGGGGAATTCGGATGTGTACTGCTTCAAAAACACCTGTAAGTACTGTTTTCGCTCCCGCTCTTTACTAAAAGCCATGGCTGACAGCAAACCAAGACACCAACACCACTGCTCCGAAGCACGCCAACTCAACCGCTAACAAAGCACAACATGGCGAACATCGCAAGCTCGATCAACTGAGTGATGGCGATGGCAGTTGGTTTTGATTAGTCTCACCAAAGTTGCCAGACCAACAGTAAATTTTCTGCTAAAAACGGCTAAAAATTTCCGCAAAACTACGTTTTTGCACGCTTCCCGGAAGATTTTTGCGTCAACCGTACAACCGTACAAAGGGGTCAAAATTCGTGCATTGTACGGGTAATCCGGAAGACTTGGCAGGTCAGAGTCAAGGTTTTCAGCACGTGCCCCCCCCCCCGAAAAAATTTTATGGCTACGGGCCTGGTCTCAACAGGTAAGTTGACGATACTTCGTGATCATAGCTGTTAAGGGCGCCGTCTGTATCGTGTTTCTGTACTCATTCAATGTGAATGTTTGATAAACAACCATCTCTCTATTTTACTTATATTTGTTTTCCGGTTTTAGGCCTTCTTAAATATTTTTCTTATTACTAATAATCGCTACGTAAAGGGAGCTATAAGCGGCAATAGCGCGAATAGCGGCGGTGTCGTGCGATGCTTCGTGCAGCTCCGCAATACGTCTGAGACATTTCTGTGTTGCACATGTTCTCTCGTTCAAGAAAAATTGCTAAAAAATTGCACGTTAGTGAGTATATCAACAAAGAATCACTTACTCCAGCAGCTAAGTAGAACATAGAAATTCATTGCAGGTTTACGTCATCTACATATACAACAGGGGTCTCAAACTCAGCTTATAGCCGGCGGGCCGCAGTCGCGAAATTTAGCTCCAAAGGCCCGGGGACGGTGAAGATGGTGGGGTCGGAGAGAGTTTGAAAAAAATGACGTTGTCATTTGAAAGTAGGCCTTTGACATATCTCATATATAGGTCATTTCTGAAGGGGATTTTGAGTCCGGATTCCAGAAACAACGATACGGATGTACATAACGAGTGAAATCTG
Organism: Rhipicephalus sanguineus; assembly: GCF_013339695.2. Taxonomy (NCBI): domain Eukaryota; kingdom Metazoa; phylum Arthropoda; class Arachnida; order Ixodida; family Ixodidae; genus Rhipicephalus; species Rhipicephalus sanguineus. The sequence continues at coordinate 171,821,661 of NC_051181.1, read as the reverse complement.
GACGCGGATTGAAATATAGAGTTTTTGTTCCACGGTTATGTTTCAGCACATAGTGACCACGTGTTCCTCACGAAAGAAATGCTTGAGACCAGTCATGTCTGTGTAGCTCACTAACATACTTATTTAGAAAACAAAAACAAATGGGTCATGTGTGCCGGCCGGGCCACTAGCGAACGGTCGCAAGCCCCGTATACACCATGCGTTCCCCGCGCCACTCCCCCCTCCCCCCTCCCCCCCTGGAAGAAAAAAAGTCGCTATTAGCGTTGTTGCTGCTGTACACCTCTCCGGATATACGGTATTATACAAACTGTCTTTTACGGACAAGGTAAAAGTCCACACCAGTATCTGCGCCGTCGTGCGAAGGCTTCTTATTGACGTTATTGTGATTACATGGCAACCCGCTAGCTGGTCGGCAAGTTGAGCAGCGACTCCCATCAATTACAAAAACGACAAGCAAGAACCGCTGTCAGCGAAGTGTATAAAGAGTTGTCCTGTGAACAAGCTAAAACAAGCCCCAATAAGTTGTTTTGGAAGGAAACTAATGTACTTTGGGCAAGAAGGGCAAAACTTTTGAGATACTAACAGACATTTCATGCAAGTGAAACTAAATAGGTCACAGTTCAGAAATGTTCAAGGAGACATCTTTGTGTATAGGCGTTTGCTGCTACATTGTATGGATCTATAATAACAAATTTGAGAATGTATCGAAGTATCTTAAGATACAATTCCTGAGTATCGTATCGGATACAATTATTGCGGCAGTATCTTGTATCTGTATCTCCAATACTTCTTGCCTGAGTATCTTGTATCGTATCGCGATACAATTTCAAAGTATCTTTGCCCAGCCCTGCACTGCTGAAAGCTGTAGAAAAATGTTTAAAGGACAGGCAAATACCGGATAGTTGGCGAAAAGGTAGAATGAACTTAATCTATAAAGGCAAGGGAGAAAAGGATAACATTCGCTCGTATAGACCACTAACCATTACATCGGTACTATACAGGTTGGCGATGCAAGCAGTAAAAATGAAAATAGAAATGTGGGCAGAACACAACAATATTTTGGGACAACTCCAGAATGGATTTCGAGTCGACAGGCGGTTAGACGATAACCTGTTTGTTCTCACTCAGTGCATAGAAATATCTAAAATAGAAAATAGGCCCTTGTATGTGGCCTTTCTAGATATCACTGGGGCGTACGACAACGTTAATCAGGAAATTTTGTGGGATATATTGAAAGGAATGGGCATAGGCGACGACTGTATACAGCTTTTGAGGGAGATATACCGAGAAAATACAGTTTGCATAGAATGGGAAGGAATGAGTAGCAAAGAGAACGTTGAGATTAGCAAGGGGCTGAGACAGGGATGTCCTTTGTCCCCACTGCTATTCATGCTGTACATGGTGAATATGGAAAAAGTGCTAGAAGGTAGCAACCTTGGTTTTAATCTGTCACACAAACAGGGCGGCGTGATGATTGAGCAGAAGCTTCCAGGATTATTTTATGCTAACGATATTGTCTTATTTGCTGACAGTCGAGAGGATATACAGCAGCTGGCGGATATATGCAGAAGGGAAGGGGAAGCTCTAGGACTAGGATTTTGTAACAAAATGTGGATTGATGGTATTCAATGACCCTTGTGATCAGGCGGTGTCAATACAGGGAAAAGAAATACCGAGGGTGAGCGAATACAAGTACCTCGGAGTATGGATAAATGAGGGTGACAGTACATGGAGGTACAGGAAAAAGCCTTAGCAGCAAAAGGAAAGAGGAATGCTGCAATAATGAAGCACAGAGCATTGTGGGGATACAATAGGTACGAGGTGCTTCGAGGTCTGTGGAAAGGTGTAATGGTTCCGGGGCTTACTTTTGGGAACTCAGTGGTGTGCATGAGGGCAGAGGTGCAATCGGGAATGGATATAAATCAAAGGACTGTGAGACGCCTCACGTTGGGTGCTCACGGGAAGACGAGAAATGAGGCTGTAAAGGGCGATATGGGATGGGCAGGTTTTGAAGCGAGGGAGGCTCAGAGCAAAATAAGGTTCGAATAAAGGCTAAGGAATATGAAGGAGAGTAGATGGGCAGAGAAGGTGTTCCGTTACTTGTATAGGAAGAGCGTGGACACACAGTGGAGAAAAAGAACTAGGAGGCTCACTAGTAAATATACGGCTGGTAGTGTAAGCAGTATGTCAACAAAGAGCGTTAAGCGAAAAGTCAGAGAGGCGGAGAGGATTTACTGGATGGCAGCTATGGAGAAAAAACCGGCTTTGAGTAACTACCGAATGAGCAAAAATGAAATAAGGAGGGAGGCATTTTACGACAATTCAATGGGAAGCGCTTTACTGTTTGAAGCGAGATCGGGTTGCCTTAGAACAGGTAGTTATACAGCGAGATTCAGTAAAGAAGAAGAACAATGCACGTGCTGCGGGGAAGATCAGGAAACGGCGGAGCATGTTCTGATTGAATGTGGAGACATCCACCCAGGTGTACGTTTGGGCACGAGCCTACATGATGCCTTGGGTTTTAGAGACAATGGAAAGCTGAACACACCCGCGATCGAAATAAGTAAGAGACGGTTAAGGCATCATTCCCACAGCCGTCAAACGCTTTGTCGCGTCACCGTCACGGCACCGCGTTTTGTTAGGGGCGAGAATTACCTAGTCGTTTTCTCCTCAAAAACTGGTTGACAATGACGTAGAGTACCGTTTTCAACCCTTTTTTGAGGAGAAAACGACTAGGAAATCCTCGCCCCTAACAAAACGTGGTGGTGTGACGGTGACGCGACGGAGCGTTTGACGGCTGTGGGAACGATGCTTTAGAGTATTGGTGGCAGAAAACTAGAGAGAAAGAAAATAAATATTGGAAAAAAAATAAGGACATTCTGCCGTAAAGGGCAGAGAACGGAGCTGAAACTTAAGTTTTCTTTTTTTCTTGTGGAGCAAAATAGTTTTAATTGAAGTAAAGACACTAGGCCAACGCTAATAAAAAAAAGAGTAGATTTTTTTTTTGTCGAACCTGGTGGCACACTTGTCACCGCCCCGTTATAAAGGGGACGCTCATAGCATCCATCCATCCATCCTATCCGATTGGCTGCTGCGCGGGCTGTGCCTGGGTGCGCGGGGAACGAGTGCCTCTCTCAGTCTCCTGGATCGTCGCCGTACGTGTCAGTTGCGACGTGTGTGATCGACTTTGGTTCGATTATAACCTCACCGCGGTTTCTGGCATCAGGAACGAGATCTTCACTGTACCTCACGTGTTTGCATGATGATTTTATCGGGCGAACTTCTCGGAGGATTAGCGGTATCACCCATAACCTCCGGAGCTTCGCCCACCTCACCATCATTCACCTCGTGGATATGCTATGATTTTTTTGTAGTGTTCTTTTGTTGTTTCCGCGACGAGTTTCTTTGGCTGAGCAGTTTTTTTTACTTTTGTTATTTTTAAGCGATGCATGTTTCTTTTTATTGAGCCGATAAGCATTACGCGAATTCGTTGTGGGCGCAATATTGACGATAACTTCTGCGGTGTGGTGTCCGGCCGAGCACCGCAGTTGATCGCCGAGTCGATAATGCGCAGGCGCGCGAAAAAAAATAATCATGCGCCGCATCCTGCCCTGTATCGGGACCAGCCACGCAACGATGAACATGTGGCAATAAACTTCACTCGCTCCTCGGAAACTTGTCTGCTCCTTTTTCACATGAACCCACGCTGACACAACAACTGGCAACGAAGGTGGGATTTGAAGCCGTTGCTCTTCAATTTGGAAGGCAAGTGTTTCCGAAATTTGCTCAGTGAAGACGACCGTCTGTTTGCAGTGTGCAAAGACGGTGACTTTCGTCATGACTGAAGCCGAGGAGCGGGGACGCACTGCGCCGGGAGACTGGGCCAGCTGGAACCTTTCGAGGAGTCCACCAGCGATTGGGCTTCGTACGAAGAGCGGCTTACGTCGTTCTTGATTGTCAACCGTGTGCCCGACAGCGACAAGGGTGCACGCGTTTTTTAGCACCGTCGGTCCCAAGACATACGGGCTGTTGAAGTCATTAACAGCTCCAGAACTGCCTTCTACAAAAAGTTTTGAAGTCTCAAGAACGTTTTGAGCGACGACCTGTCCCCGAAACCGTCCGCTATGAAAGAGCGGCCCAAGTTTCACCGGAGGTGTCAAAAGGAAGGAGAGTCCTTATCTGAATATGTCGCCGAGCTTCGTAAACTGTCGTAAACGTGGGAGTTTGGAAGCGCGCTTGACGAGTCCCTTCGGGACCGCTTCGTGTGTGGCCTTTTACGAGAAGACATTCAGCAAGTGCTTTTCACGGAAGACAGCAAGCTAACGTTCCAGAAAGCGGTGGAGCGGACTCTGGCCATGGAAGCGGCTAAAAAGAGTGCTGCTGAAGCACGCTGCAGCGACTTCGCAGTCATAATATTAAGATCTGGGGTTATTCTAACTGTCCCATAAAAATGTGGGCGTATGTTGGCGCAAAAGGAGTTCCCATACTAGTGCCGAAAGTTTGCAGGTAGTAGGACGAATCAAATTCAAAATAATTTAGCGTCAGGACTAATTTCAGTAATGAAGGGCCTTTTGCGCCAACATTTTTATGGGACAGTTAGAATCAGAGCTGTTGGAATCATGTCCAGTGAAGCCTTCCACCTATCTCCGTTACATAGACGACATATTTATCATATGGGAACATGGCGTAAGTACGCTAAACGCATTCATTGACCACTGTAACAAGTTTCACTCCAGTATTAAATTCACCATGCACCATTCTTCCAGTGAAATTAACTTCCTAGACATGACGGTATCTACTGGAGCAGGAAAATTAAAGATGACTCTTTACAGAAAACCAACAGACAGCCAGCAATACCTAGATTACACTAGTCATCACCCGCGTCACTACAAAAAGGGATATTTGTAGGACAGGCGAGGCGTATAAGAGGGATCTGTAGCGATGACAGGGACTACGTTCACCACTTAAGCAACCTAAAGGAAACATTAGTTAAAAGAAATTACCTGCAAGATGCTCTAAACAAGGTCTACAACGAAGCATGTCAACTAGATAGGAAATCATCACTATCTCAAAGGGCCCCCGTAACACAGCCCAACCAGCCGCCAGCATTTATAACCAAATACTCAAATAATATCCTCCGTAAGTATTACCCAATACTGGCAAGCCACGAGCGCCTTAGAAAAGCGTTTCCCAGAGTACAAAGATCGTGTATCGCCGCAATAGAAATTTTAAGGACATGTTAGTGCATGCAAAAGTAAACCCTCATTCTACTGCCCACATAACACCTTGTTCTTGTCCAAGATGTAAGACTTGTAAACGCCTTCAAGATGACGTTATAGTTGAAAGTACCGGAAGTGATTACTAGAGATCGGATTTTAGGCAAATGCCCATTTTGTTCCTTGCGCTCCTATCGCGCCATTTTGATATATGAGCATGAATTAGAGGTTAAGAAGGGTTTTTATAGTGGTTTTAGCGCCTATAAATGCCTATTTTCGGCATTCGTGCCTAAATGCCTGTAAGTGCCTATTTCCAAGATTGGCCCTTGTATGATTGTTATATAACTTCAAGTTTCACTCCCGGGTGCTGTTTGAGACCGTTAGTCATGTTACCGCGTAAGATTGACTGTTGGGAACTATGGGGTTCAACCTAGTTCAACCAACCAACAACCACTAGCAGCAGTGAAGTGGGACATGTCGGCGAGCATATGGCCCGAGTGGTTGGCGAATACGAAACCGCGGAGAGCCGTCAGCGGAAAGGAGACTGAATAGCAAAAAAAGAAAGAACAATGTGATGTGCACGCAGCTTTTTTTTTGTTTGTAATTTACTTTTTAATGTGTTCACTGCAGTAGCGTAGCCAGAAATCTTTTTCGGGGGGACGAATGTGGGGAAAACCATACTTTATATATGTTCATGCATGCATTTGTATGTGTACGTGTACATACACACACGCAAAACTGAAAAATTTCGGAGGAGGGGGGAGGTTGAAGCCCCCCCCCCCCCCCCCGCCTTGCTACGCCAGTGGTTCACTGCCAGGGGAGAAATTGGCTCTACGCAATTCTTCGACCTGGCCAATAGGAGGAATCCCTCCCTTCTGGTCTTTTAGCAATGTGGCTGTCTGCCCCTGCTCTGCACTTCTCAGTCATGCCAGAAAGACACTCAGGAGTGTGTTGATTCGACAGTGGACACATGACTCACTCTGCAGAACACGGGAGTGTGAACTTGCCGGGACAAGGCAGGCTACGTTCAAATGTTGGCGCCCTTGTACCCATAGAGTTTCCTAAAATTAACTAGAGGGGACTCTGGCGCTGCGATCGTTCAGCTACCATGGGAATGATGGGTAGTACACAAATTTGCCTAGTCTTCGTGCTTGCGGCTTCAAACGTACTTGTGGCTTTGTTTATTGCTATGTTTTGGCTTTCTTTCGGATAAAAGAATGGATCGTTGTGAACTTCGTGACCAGATTTGAATCGCTGAGCCTAAAGAAGTTAAAGTGGCGAAGTGAAGCTGCTGACTTTTGCTGAACTTCGTTTTTCGACAAAGCGGACGCAGCCGACGCGGAGCCAAACGGAGCCGAAAGTACGAAGTTTAGACAAATTTGTGTACTACCCATCATTCCCATGCTGGCTGAAGCGTCATGCGTTGCAGCTCCCATAGACACTAGCGCCAGAGTTCCCTCTAGTAAGTATTGTAGGAAACTCTATGCTTGTACCATCTTGAGCAATAACATTTCTATTTTCCTGTCATAAATAGAAGTCGCGCACATCTTCATTTGAAATTATTTGCATTTATATATAATTTATTGTGCCTATATTTACGATTTTGGAAGCCTAAAACATTGCTTTGCCTCGCTATTTTTGGCGCCTAAAATGAGAATTTTAGTGCCTAAAAATCCGGCCTCTAGTGATTATGTCCATCATATAAATCTAGTTTCACCTGCACTAGTACAAACGTTATCTACATGATCGAATGTTCATAATGTCAAAAACGGCACGCCGACGAAACGGGAACCCTGTTAATGTTAGACTAAACGGGCATCGCGCGGACACGGCGAAGAAGTTACCCAAAGTAGTGGCACAGCATTTTAATGTAGCAGGTCACAACTTCGAAGATCTCAATCTTTACATACTTCAATCAAACTTCCGGTCCCCAAGAGACAGAAAATATACAGTCATACCTTATTCACAAGTTCAATACACTCCAGCCAGAACGTATTAACATTTCTAAGGGGGCTCTTGAATCTATTCGATATGGTACATACACAACGAAAACCAATGAGAGTTAAGCCCTTCTTCTAGGAATTTCGAACTTACTATTCGGTCATTCCATGCCAAATCATCCAGCGTTTTTCCGACCATCACAAATATAGCTGAAAAAAATTTCCACGTTTTTCTTGAAGTGCGAAACTCGTTCTGCTCGTTTATTTCTGTTGCCAAAAATTTTCCCGCCTCTTTTTGAGAGAGTGTAGTTTTGCGCCGACTGAGCTAAAGGGCATCAAACAACAATTTTTTTCAAAGGACGTTTATGGGATGCACTCGATAAAATGGTATTTCTGGCAAGCTAATGAAGTGATGTAACTGTAAAACGAGTAACTTATTTAGGTATATCGATTCTTCGAGGGCTTTTCGCACGAGCAAAATTGAATAAAATTGCGAAGTTTCATATTTTTTTACAGGAACAAGGCAAACTCAAAGGGTAGAAATGAATTATGTTCTGGTGGTCTGTTCGACATACTACAAAAGAAAAATACAGTGAACTCCCGTTAAGAGGAGCTCGGTTAAGACGAATTCTCGCTTATACCGAACAACACGGGACCATTTGTTTGGTTTCCCATAGACTCAATGCAAAAGAAATTCGCTTAAAGGGCCAGTAAACAAACCCGAGGTCCAGAAATTGTAATGAAGACAAATATGCGCACTTTTGCAATGTGAACATGTTGCCGCAAGAATTTTGTGAGTACGTGCTATAATAAGGAAGTTACAGAGGTTAGAACATCCGTTTCAGCTGGTTTCAAATTTTCGCGCGGCCTCGCCACCCTTCTCAGCCACAGGGAGGGGAAGGCGTAGCCCATCGTCGTGACTCCGCCCAATTTGGCAACGTAACAGGACGTCAGCAATAGACCTTTTTCAAGCACACGAGCGCCACCAGCGGGCGCCCAAGCGCTCATGGGAAAAGTGTGTACGCCGCAGCAACCGCCGTGACGAGCGCGCGGGCCTCGTGCTGTAGCTTTCCGCTTGCGCCGTGCCAGGACTTCTTAGACACAGTGAATTTGGCAAGGTGCAACATGTTACTGCGCAATTCAATCACGAACTTGAGTCTTTAGCTGCGACAGCCTCTCGACAATTTCCATCTGTCCCATTGTTGGACCAGTTGAGCGGCTCAGAAGCGTCACCTTTTATTTATTTATTTTTGGCGCCAGTGCGCCTTACGGCATAAATGAAAAAAAAAAAAGTACAACTTGGTTGCCTATGAAGTGCAGGAGCGGCCTATCATTCGCGGATGCATTTGGAATCAACGTCCGGCGACACTGTCGACGAGCACAGCGTGAGTACAGTGTAGTGTGAGGCTCTGATATTTAAAGAGTATACTACAGTAAAGTGTAGTCGTCAATTGGGGAAATGAGATACATTCATTGCGTCGCTCGCACCCTATATGTAACGAACGATAAGTGCCTCCTAACCTTCATTGATGCTATGACTACAGGTTGGAATACTACTTAGAGCGAAAAAAGAAAGGGGCAGTACACGGAAGGAAATGCACAAACCATGCGCTCACACACAAGTGAAAGTTTATTGCACGCGTGAAAAAAAAGCATATATGCAAAAATGGGAGTGCGTCGCGCGTGTCATAAAGAGGCACAAAAAGTCAAACAACCAAGGCGTGTGCTTACAGTCGATTAATAAAGCTGAATTCCTCGCCTTATAGCGACAGAGGAAGTTGACTGACACAAAGTGCGGCGTTATTTGTGGCATGATATGCCTCCGAAATTTCTCGCGTTGTCCGATTAGGTTTTTGGTACGAAATTACTGTGCTTTCGAAGATGGGATTACATTTTCATGACTGACATAGCGATGCGAGATGAGACGGCTCCATTCAATGAATTTTGACGCTCGCTGAGGCGCTTTTTTAATACATCGACCAGCCTGGCCGATGTACATGTGGACACAAGAAATAGAAACTTGTGGTTAGCTCCTACACAATCTACAAAACAATTGGCATGCCTGTGACCGCATTTTTCTTTGCCCACCGCCGACCCTTGCGACCTTAATGCGACTAAACTTTTTTGGGGGCGGCAAACACAACCATCACTCCCACATCGCTTCCCTATGTTCTTCAAGGCCATGCGACATTTTTTTTTCATGTGTGGAATAACTGCAATATTTCTAGTTTCTTCATTATTTACGGATAAAGGACGTTCGTGTTAATCTTTCTTTGCCATGCGAACAGATTTTCGCAAACCGATACTGCGATACGCAGGATATCCCGCCTCTTTGATCACTTTGCAGCTGGAAACTACTGCTCATCTTATGTGCGCAAGAAGTTTTTTTCCAATGCTGTGCGTAATCATGACATCACAATTCCTCGTTTAACAATGTACGAATACGCCGACGCGAAATTAAACACCGATTTCGGTGAACGCGGGCTATACTGCCTGCAAACATGCTCCGCAGTGAAACTTAAAAGCATGTATCAAGAAACTGCAAATTATCAGAGCAAGGCGTGACTTGTCAATTAAAATCAAATAATCATCTGTATAGCTGAACACTGTAATACCTCTCTACAGTTTGGTTAAACCCGATCACGAGTTGCTATGCGGCATTAAATGCCATAGCGGCTTGTGAACAAGTAATCATTGAATAACATGCGAATTCGGTGTTCCAGCTCACATTGCTCACGATAGCACGTTTTGACTGCATGCATCGGCACATGATAACTCGCATGCCGCTTAACTGCTACATCCAGTATACATCCGCTCGGTAATACCTACACTGACTGCATCATTCCTTTCGCATTTCATGCGTAGAGATACATGCAGGTGCGTTCAGACATGTGTAGTATTTAGGATTTAATAATAGTCAACCAGTGGCGATGTGTTTTTTTCGTTTGGTGCTCCCACGGCGCCAACGAGCAGCGAGCGACGGAACAGTCGGCGGGCTTGCCGTACACACTTTTCCCGTAGTACTTCGCTCGCCCGCGGGGTGTTCTGGGATCGCTTGAAAAAGGTCTATTGACGTCATCAGCGAGCTCGATCAGCCGCTATGCGCTTCCGCTTGCTGCGGCCCCTGGTTGTTTATTGTTTACGTTGTCGCACGTGCTCCGTAACTTTGCGGGCAGTTTTCGGCTCTTCGGCATTTTTAAACCTTTGTGACAGTTCACAATGCAGCAGGAATGCGTGCTTGCTTTCCAAGACGATCAAGGGGCGCGAGAGAAAAAAACCCCGCTTGCCGCGCGTGCAATGGGAGAACCTAAACCCTAGATTCCTAAAGTCCCTAGGGACTTTAGGAAAACCAAGCAAGCGCGACCCGTCCGAGCTACCGGAGATTCCCCTCTCTCCGCTCGATTTGCAGCCGACAAGTGAACAATGCTTCCTCTACGTGTTGCTCATGTCGAAGGGCTGTCGAAGGGCTGCATTACAGCGCAGCGCTGTAATATTCGGAAAGCGTGATCGCCGCGGTCTACTGTGCGAATTAGCGAGCTTGTTTGGGGGGTGTAAAAAAAAAGTCGCAGCCTGTTTACGGGCCCTTTAAGACGAACCGCCCAACAGTCATCATCACCAGCCTTTCTACGCCCACTGCAGGGCAAAGGCCTCTCCCATGTTCCGCCAATCAACCCGGTCCTGTGCTTTCTGCTGCCACGTTATACCTACAAGCTTCTTAATCTCATCTACCCACCTAACTTTCTGTCTCCCCCTCACGCGTTTGCCATCTCTTGGAATCCAGTCAGTTACCTTTAAAGGCCAACTCCGGCGATTTTTCCACCATGTCAGGGTAATGGTGCTTTTATGTTCCTGAGACACTCGTGTCACGCGCCCGATAGCAGAAATGCTCAGCAAATTTGAAAATAATTTTTAATAAGCAAAAAGGCGCAATACCGAAACCTAAACCCAACCGAGTGTACTGTCTCCGTATGACGTAGTAGTTGTTACAAACCGGAAGTCGTGCAAGGCATGCCGGTCACGCCGGCGCGGAGTATGAAAACTGTGACAGCCGGGACGAGCAGGCGCACAGTGGAGAGGTGAGCACGCCGCGCATCAGCTGTAATGTCTGCGACTGACAGTGCCGCGACTGATACTGACAGTTAGCGGTGCCCTCGGCTGCGTCACTTCCGTCGCCTTAACAATATTGACGTCACAGACGCAATGTTGCCAATAATTGTGGGAAACCGGGAGGGCGTTTGCAGACAATCTTTAAAATTCATTTGCAAACAATCTGCGCGTGTCTCAAGCCTGTAATTTGGCATAAATGACGGAAACTTTCAAAGGAACGTACCCAGCGAATTTCATTGAGATCCATCGACCTCGCAAAATCGCCGGAGTTGGCCTTTAATGACCACCGGTTATCCTGCCGACGTGCTACGTGCCCGGCCGATATCCATTTCTTCTTCTTGATTTCACCTATGATGTCCTTAACCCCCGTTTGTTCCCTGACCCACTCTGCTCTCTTCCTGTCTTTTAAGGTTACACCTATCATTTTCCTTTTCATCGCTCGCTGCGTCGTCCTCAATTTAAGTTGAACCCTCCTTGTAAGCCTCCAGGTTTCTGCTCCGTAGGTAAGTACCGGTAAGATGCAGCTGTTATATACCTTCCTCTTGAGGGATAGTGGTAGATTACCATTCATGATTTGATAATGCTTGCCGAATGACCCCATCCCATCCTAATTCTTCTAGTTATTTCACTCTCATGGTTCGGCTCCGCGGTTACTACCTGTCCTAAGTAGACGTACTCCTTTACAACTTCCAGTGTCTCGCCACCTATCGCAAAGCGCTGTTCTCTGGCAAGATTGTTCCACATTACTTTAGTTTTATGCATATTAATTTTCAGACCTACTCTTCTACTTTCCGTATCCAGTTCAGTAATCATGAGCTGTAATTCTTCTCCCTCGTTACTCATCAATGCAATATGTCATCAGCGAATCGCAGGTTACTGAGATACTCTCCATTAACTCTTATCCCTAATTCTTCCCAATCTAGGGCCCTGAAAACCTCCTGTAAACACGCAGTGAATAACATTGGAGAGATCGTGTCTCCCTGCCGTACGCCCTTCTTTATTGGGATTCTGTCGCTTTCTTTATGGAGGACTATAGTGGCTGTGGATCCACTGTACATTTCTTCCATTATGTTTATATAGGCTTCGTCGATGCCCTGATTCCGCAGTGCCTGCATGACTGCTGATGTCTCCACCGAATCAAATGCCTTCTCGTAATCTATGAAAGCTGTGTATAGCGGTTGGTTGTATTCCGCGCATTTCTCTATCACCTGATTGATAGTATGAATATGGTCTATTGTTGAGAAGCCTGTACGAAATCCTGCCTGGTCCCTTGGTTGATTGAACTCTTATGTCGTACTAATTCTGTTAGCAATTACTTTTGTAAATAGCTTGTAGACAACGGACAGTAAGCTTATGGGCCTGTAATTTTTCAGGTCCTTGACGTCCCCTTTCTTATGGATCAAGATAATGTTGGCATTTTTCCAAGATTCTGGTATCCTCCCCGTCAAGAGACACTTTGTATACAGGGTGGCCAGTTTTTCTAACATAATCTCTCCACCATCTTTCAACAGGTCTGATGTTACCTGATCCTCACCAGCAGCTTTGCCTCTTTGCATTCCCTTTAGGGCTTTCTTTACTTCTCCTGTCAATACTGGTGGGATGTCAGATTCGTCTGCGCTATTACTGCTTCTTACGTTATCATCCTGACTGTCTCGGCTGCTGTACAGATCTCTGTAGAACTCTTCCGCTACCTCAACTATTCTATCCATATTGGCTGTGACCTTGCCTTCCTTGTCCCTTAATGTATACATCTGATTTTTGCCTATGCACAGTTTTGTCTTCATAGCTTTGAGGCTTCTTCCGTTCTTTAGAGCATACTCAATTCTCTCCATATTATACTTTCTTGTGTCGAACTGTACTCTTCTGTTAAAGTGGCCCTGCAACACTTTTTGAGCAGGGTCAAAAAGCGCTGCCAATCGGTAGTCGAGGCTCCCGAGAACACGCCAGCCAAATATTATAGCGAAGCGAGCGGCCTGGAATTTACAATAAATTCTCAAGGTCAGCTGAAAATCGCTCCCTCTTCTCTCGACAAATGATGTATTAGTCCACAATATATGACGCGATTGTCGGCAGTTCCACCATTGGCTGATGTTATAATCACAATAACACCCTCATTATTACCTTCGTTGTTGATTTTGAGTTCAATAAGTAGATAATATGTATGTTTATATTGTGTTATGCCGTTAAAACACCAAACAAACATTAATATTAGCACTTCCGGTCTCACTGACAGCTCGTCTGCTCGTAGTTGCGTGGTTGCGTTTTCTTCACCATGCGCAGTGCCGAAATCGTGAATATTTCTGTGCTTTTGACCATCGCCGGTTGCCGTTGAGAGTGGCAGCCGTTCGAGTGTTGCCTCGTCAGCTGGAAACTGCATCATCGGCACGTTCTCACGACTGACCGAGGCAGCGGTGCAGCATTTCTACGATAACAATGCTGGCGCCGGCTAGTTTAGGATACCTGTGTTCGCTGTATGGCGAGAGTCCCGTTCGCTGTCTCAGTGGTGGGAATGCCTTCCAGTATTTTGGAGCTGCCACTGGAGCAGGCAAAATCTGATTTTGGAGCAGCCACCCCTGTGCATACCTGCCAAGTCTCCCGGATTACCCGGGAGACTTCCGGATTTTGAACGTTTCTCCCGGTTGTACGGGTCATAGAAAAATCTCCCGGAAATCCAGTTTTGCTCCGCGCGTCCAGTGCTTTGTCTGGCCACATGAGCAAAGTTGTCTGGCCACGTAGTAGTGTAGAAAGGATTCTTCTTTTTTTTTTTTAACGATGGTAGAAAGGTTCAACTCAGTTTCATTGCGCATGAAGTAGCTGTGCACTTTGCGCCGCAGTGCTGCCAACGCAAACGTGTCATAGCGCTGCAGCCGCGTCCTGCCGGTGATGCGCTTCTCAGTTTGGCCCGAGCCTAGGAATTCACTTTCTTGCGCTTCGGGGAGGCAAGTGGGGCCCACAGAGCTTCAGCCTTGATACGCTTAACTGTTCGCTCGCTCACTCTTGCCCGACGAAATAACTGGTAAGCAAGCGACGACAGGCCTCGCAGGCGGAGCGATGTTATCGCATGCGCCCTTCGCGCGAAAGGGATGGCCGGGTCGTTTCATCTCTGCTTCAACCGCGTTCGTCTCTAGCGCTAGCACGCTTTTACTCGCACATGAAACAGACAATGCGTAAGCGATGTTATCGGTTTGGACTCTGTACAAATCAGCGGCGACCGCAAAATCCCGCTGACAGTGTCCATGCTATCGCAGTACCCCCCCATGGCCGGCATATTTTATATCCCCCCCCCCCCCCCCCCCGTTGAGTACATCTCCCGGATTCCGTTTCTCCAAACTTGGCAGGTATGCAGGCTGTGCTTGGAGCAGGCACGGGCTTTTCATAAAGCACACAGAAGAAGAAAATGTAGCTTTAATTTAGTTCCCTCAGTTTACGTAATCATTTCTACATAGGCAGCAAGCCCACAAAATAAGCACAAAAAATAAACAAAAGCAGAATTATGTACAGAAGCGCTGACACAAAATAGTGAAGAATATTGCACCAACATGCTGGCTGCAGCATGAAAACTGTTCATAGCAATGCACAAATATGCCGGGTGTACGTATCAGCTAACTTGTGCCAAGGGGCTAAAAAATGCAATATTAGAGGCAGGCGAGTGAAATCAGTTGCGTATTGTTGACCGCCACCTTGTGCACTACAGAAAATTTTTGTTTTCGTGATTAGTTTGTTAATTAGAATAATTAAATTAAATGGCTAAATAGTGACTTTAGGCAAGAAATGGGATTTGCAAAGTTCGGGAGCGTCTTCAGAAACTGCATTATTTGCGATAAAGAAAGTGTCACGTGTACCATTTTTTCCAAGCTGCAAGAAAAACCCGCGAAATACAAAAAACACGTGGCTAACGCATTCACGCGCCACGATCATGCTGCTCTCAGCAGTGGTTTGAGCGAACGAAATCAGTTGAGGCTGCGACTACTTATCGGCCTACCGCATCGACGGAGCTGGAGTCTCGCGCTATGCATTTGCGGGTTTAGAATAACAGAGAGCTGAGCTAGTTGGTAAGTATTCATTCTAAAAAGACAGGGCGTGCAAACACGGACACAAGAAAGAAGTCAGGACACCACAAACGCCGACTAACAACTGAAGAGACGCACAACGGCTGAAAAGAAAGAAGGCACGAAAACCGATGATGCAGTTTTCGTGCCTTCTTTCTTTTCAGCCGTTGTGCGTCTCTTCAGTTGTTAGTCGGCGTTTGTGGTGTCCTGACTTCTTTCTTGTGTCCGTGTTTGCACGCCCTGTCTTTTTAGAATGAATACTTACCAACTAGCTCAGCTCTCTGTTATTCTAAGCTTCATTTCTAGTACTCTGAGCCCTTTTCCGTGTTCCCCTACTTATCTGAACAATCCTGCCTCTTTGGCTTCTTTAATTGCTATTTGCTTGGTCCGTGCTAGAACGTTTTCATGGTTTTCTAAGAATAGAGTTTGCCCAGTTGAAGTTCAACTTTTGTGCGGCTTTCTGCAACCATCTACCGGACATGCCAGGAGGATATGTGCCATATTGACCGCGGAATCATGGCGTCAAGTGAGATTTTACCAGGAATGCCTCAAGGTCCGTTGCTCGACTTCGCGTGACGATCGCCGCCAGAAGCAGATGTACGCCGACTGGATGAGGGTAGCTAACCAGCATGCGGAATTCATATGGAGGATAAAACTTCGAGAACTTCAACCATGTAAGAGGAAGAATATTTCTAATGTTTCACCGCAAAATAACTTGCTAGTCCTTGGAGGAGCTGCCTTAGATGATAGTCACTGCAAAACCCTAGCCTTAGGTCCTAAATACTGTTTTAAGCCGAACCTGAAACCAATAGAAGTTTTAAGTTTACCGCGTACAATCACTAGACTTGTTCCTGAAGAAGAGCGTTCCCACTGCATCTCAGACTGCGTTGCTAGCATCAAGGGCTCTAATATGCATCTCAAGTGTTCTGATCCTATCCGGCCTTTGGTTAATTACTGTGTCGAGAAGAAACTCAGGCCAGTAGTTTCAGATAAGGAAGGGTATTTTGTAATTATGCCGGACAGTTTGTTCTCTGAAAAAGCATTAACAGCCATAGAAAAGAATTTTAGGACGGTAAAACTTAAGCCATCGGTAGTTAGGCAACGTGCTGTCGACCTTTTGTTAAGACATAACCTTGAGAGAATAGCTTGTAATGTCAAGAAGGCTAAATCACTTACGTTAGAATTATTTTTTTCAGCCAAAACACATAAGAACGAGATTCCGTTTCGAGCAATCGTTTCAGAGCAAGGCACCTGGCAAGTCGCTGTTTCTAGTTATTTGCAGAACTGCTTAACCTCTTTGAGTTTTTCAGACCCTTTTCGTATGCGTAATTCTCAGGCGCTAGTTCAGTTCCTCTCAGAAGAGAACCCCGGCTGTTGTAAGGCCTTTAGTATGGATATTGAAGACCTGTATTATTCTTTGCCGCATGAGGACTTGTTAAAATGTGTTAATGAATGTATTAACGAACAAGAGCACCAGACGGTTTTCATCGAAAAATGTGGTGTTTCTACCGGGGCATTTCTAGAAATCCTTTCCATGTATTTAAAGTCGACGCTGGTAGGTTGGAAGGAAGGCGTTTATGTGCAGAAGTCAGGGATATGTATTGGTTCTAAAGTTGCTCCGGTTCTTAGTGATTTATACCTTAGCAAGATTGACAATCTTTTGGAAGGCGCCTTAGGTAATTCGGTTATTAAGGTTTTTCGTTATGTGGACGATTACTTGATTTTATGTAGTGGTGAGGACTTTCAAAAGGTGGTAACTTCCGTGAGCGAAAAATTTGAATTAAATGGAGGAGGGCTGAGCTTTACTAAAGAGGTGCCTCAGAATAATGGAATACAATTTCTAGACATTTCCTTAACGTTCCAGAAGAACCACGTGTGCTGGCAGTATTCTCCTAGATCGTCGAAACCGCTGTTAAATTTTTCGTCGAAGCACTCGAAGGTTGTAAAAAACGGCATCGCCATGTCTTGCCTTAAGTCAGCCCTCACCAAGTCGTGTGAGCACAAAATGAGTGATAGCTTTAACGCACAGGTTACGCGTCTTTTAGATGTAGGGTATCCTCGTGATGCAGTGGCCACGGTCGCTGAACGTTTAAAGAAGTCTATTGTATCAAGTCCTAGCATGGTTGCAGAAAGCGATAGGAAGAAACGTGTCGTAGGTATACCGTACATTCATCGCGTATCTCACAGGCTAAAGAAAGTAGGAAGTAGATACGGCGTTAATGTTGTTTTCACCGCTGCCAATAAGCTAGGTAAGATTTGTGCCGCTGTGCAGAGGAAGAATGAGGGAGTAAAAGATAAGAAGCGGACCGATATTTGTTACGTAAAACACACCAACAAATTCACTGATTGCCGTACGAGTGTGGTGTATAAGATCCCTTTCAGCTGCGGCCGCTTCTACGTAGGACAGACGGGCCGATGCATTAACCAGAGATTGTTAGAACATAAGAGATCGCTAACAGGAGGCTCACCTTCTAATCTATCTTTACATTGTCGAGATTGTAAGTGCACGCCAAAATTCGATGAATGCGCAGTGTTGTACCGGCATAGAAATGAAGAAACGCGCCTGATGATTGAAGCATGGCATATCGAGAATAGTGGTAGCGCATGCGTGAGCCAACCGTCGATTAACTTGCATAAAGATGAAATCAAATGCCTTAACAGTTATCTTCCACAAAGACCGCCACGCGTGCCGGATTGATAGGTTTGCCTGTTGCATGGGCATGCGCAGATAAGTTTTCGTGCCTTCTTTCTTTTCAGCCGTTGTGCGTCTCTTCAGTTGTTAGTCGGCGTTTGTGGTGTCCTGACTTCTTTCTTGTGTCCGTGTTTGCACGCCCTGTCTTTTTAGAATGCATTTGCGGGTGCGCATACAGAAGCGACGAACGCGCCGGTATGACTTATCGATGACAAACTTATCGCAATAAGTATCTTCAGCTGCGTTCTCGGGCACGCGTGTCGCGTAGCGCTACTTTAAGCCTACTGCACGCTTTTAGCCGCCGATCGCTGCTTCCTCGTTGTGAGGGACCGTGTTCAAGCGCGCACCGCTTTGTAGAAACGAAAGCAGTTCGCTGTTGCGGAGCTGAGCGTTGCGGGTCGTGCACCTAGAAACCATTTAAATGTGAACACATTCGACAGAGATCTGTCTGGCTGGGTGAAAATTCATACGAAAAAAATAATAAACTCTCCAGCCACTCATAGTGCAAAGTTCCTAAAGTTAAAATTTAAAAACTACAACCTTGCTGCATTGATGATATTACGATAAACACACGCACACGGCACAGCAAGCGCAGCGCTGTTGTAACCATAATGCACGTTTTTATTGGGCGACAACCCAAACTCACCTCCGTCCACGGCCAGGACATGCTGTGCATCGCTTGCAGAAAGCTAACGTTGCGGCGTTGCAAATGATATTGAATTGGACTGCGTCGGCTGTCACAACGGCAGGGGGCTTTAGTGGCACCATTGACAAATGCAGCAGCGCAAATGTACAAGACGGCGACCGTACCTCTGCTCACGAAGCGCGCTGTCCGCGAAACATTATTTTTGGCTACAAAACCACGTTGTGGCGCAGCAATGGCACAAATTAGGAAAAAAAGACCCTTTTGGAGCAGTAATTTCCACTTGGCGCAGATTGGCGCAATTTGCGCAGGTTTCCCGCCACTGCTGTCTGTTCGGTATGTCATCGAGCCGTACCTCGGCGTATCCTCCCCGTAGTGTCACGTTCCCGAGAAACCGCGACACAGCAACCAAGCAGACTCGCATTTTCACGGTAGCTGCAGACAGCTGGGGGATGGGTTCGTGCCGGCCCGATGCCCCACAATCCTTTCTTCTAGTCTTTAGTTCTTTGTCAGCCCGCACTCGCTGTGCGACCGCATTCGAAGAGCAAACAGCATCGAAGTACCGCCACTTGGAGAAGGGTGCACGCAGCTTTGCCGTGTTGAACACGATTCAAGCGCGAGCAGCGCGACGAGGCAGTGTATCGGAGTGTGGGTCGAAACCCATCTCAGCTGTCATTCGTTCCAAACGTGCACGCAGGTTTGCGTCCATGGTTGCCAGAGCGATGAAAACACTACGGCAGTTCGAGGTGCACACCCAACATTACCAAACCGACTCGCAGTTTTCAAGCACGCGCAATACACGGTGCGATGAGCTTCGCTCGACGACGGCCACGCAAGCCGACCGGAAGTGGCGCCACTGACCACGTGGTTACGCCGAGACCACAGAGAGAAAAAAATGAAGAAAAAAAAAATGCCGCCAGCGCTGACGTAACTCTTCGGCGCCTCCTCGCGAATCCTCGCACCTCCGACCTCCCTCCCTTCACGCCCCGCGCAGCTTTCCGCGCGCTCGCGGCGTTGAGTTGAGGGAGAAAGCTGCGGACCGTGGTCTCTATAATTTGGTAACACCACTTAGACTTGACGGATTTGAAAAATTTTTGCGGCATATGACTCGTGAAGAGTCATACGTCAATAATGAGACTACTCCAATATAACTAAGAAAGGTGTTGCAGGGCCCCTTTAAGACGAACTTTCGCGGTGATCAAAAACGCTAGGTGACCAACAACGATCAACATCCCTAGAGTGACTCTAGGTATCCCCTCTCACCCCCAACCTGTGGGTGGGGGAGGTGTGGGCTTTATCAGCAAAGGAAGCAAGAAAAAGAGTGGGGGATTTACAACTTGGACCCCCAAGCCATTACGTCCTTCTGTATCCCCCCCCCCCCTGTTCTTCGCTTTCAGAGCTGGTGTACAAAGGCGAACAGAAGACCAAAAGAGCTTGGGGGCCCTCCGCCAATGCAAGGGGAGTCGGGGAAAAAAAAAGAAAGCGACAACAGGAACAAAAATGGTCTGCGCCATAGAGTTTCTTACAATAATACCTAGAGGAGAATCTTGCGCTAGTGTCTCCGCGGGCTCCTTGAGGGGAGCAACTAAAAAGCCACCAAAACACGCCCGCGTTGCCAGACCACTTTTTGGTGCTGTCCCTAGGAAATTCCAAGCGAGATGTACCTAGCCTAGTCCCGTGGCTCTACGTGCGTGCGAGACGTTGATCATTCGATTTAACCATGGAAATGCAGGTGGCTCGATTTAATGGACGCACGAATGAACCATTTGCAAAAATCTGCAAGGCGGCTTTCCTGCAAGGTTGTTTTCCAACCAAAAACTCTCAATCCCCGACTGCTTTTCTCGCTCATTCTGTTTTTGCTTCTCAACCCCCTCCCCCCCCCCCTTTTTTTTTCTTACGAACGACGGCTGCCTTGTCCACCTAGCGAAGGCTGAGGGTTCGTACGAGGCGGCCCCACAGTAATTGTTGGGGAAAGAGGTCGTTTTGTCGTACTCGCGTGCCTTCACTGGAATTAGGAGCGGTAAAAGTACAATGAGCGAGAAAACCAGTCTGCGACGGAGAGTTTTTGGTTGGAAAATAACCTTGCAGTAAAGCCGCCTTGCAGATTTTTGCAAATGGTCCATTAAGGTGCATACTTGCTGCGTTCTTTGGGAAGGGCCACTTTTTGACTAAGGGGCACGCAGTTCGCAAGGAGGGGGAATCAGTTTTGTTTCAGCTCAATGGGATGACTGCGCAGGCATAGCCGCACAGTGCATTAGGTTTCATTTTTGTGTTAACCTTGCTGGCATATCAAGCGCATTAGTTTACGAAGCTGGTTCTTTTTGGACGACGAAGTTTGAGACATGATCGGAACAGCTAGCGTGCTATATATTCATATGAGCTGCTGTTTGGGCCTTGTTTTGTGGTTCCAGAAAAGCCAGCTTTTCCCAAAAGGTTCCTCAGAAAAACGTTTAGCTCCAATATTCCGTGATAGTCACCAAATAATCAATATTATTGCTTGTTTTAAACGAATGCTTGTGGCGATCGAGCCACCACGCGAACGAGCGTCACGCCGAAGCCGGCCTCCCTACTTGGAGCCCAGTATGTGTGTACTAGGCGCAGCGATGCAGATTGCTTATTTTCTCATCAGATTAGTGGAGTTCCCGGTGCCTACCGAACACATCATGGTGATGGATCTAGTCCATCCTCAACTGATATATGTCGCATATGCATGCATGGCTCCCATCGCATGCGTGCGGTATCAAGTCGATGTATGAAACACCATTGTGAATAACTTTTTTTGCCTAGCTGTTGTTTATGAAATATTTTTTTTTCATTGCTGTGCATTTCACATATCCAATCATCAGCGAAAAGGAGTAGCCGGTGCTATACAGAAGCACCAACATCTCCTAAATATCATATAATAAAAAAAAATATTTTTTTACACCAGGAAAATCAATGCTCCTCACCACATAATGCTTCGCTGAACCGACCAATATGTTACGAGTGCACACTGTCGGCTAAGTGTATACACAGTAAAACTCGCATACATTGGAATCAAAGGGCATCGCTAAATAGTTCGATACACCCGTATTTAAAATGCATAAATTGCCTGTCTGAAGCTTAAATATCGTTGGTACATGTCTTGATATATACTGAGTATGTGCAGCTCAATGAAACGAAGATTCTGCTGCACATACTCAGTATATATCAATAAATATTCATGCGTCTCAGACTGTCCCTCGAGACAATAGTTCGTTTTAAAGCTGCTGTGAAACCGTTTAAGTTTTCCCATTACTTATTTTTCATCAACCTGCTCATGTGAAACGTGTACGTATCGGACCAGACAACGCTTTGTGCCACTGAAGCAACCTGGCGATACATCTTTCCGGCAACTAATTGCAGCCACAGGTAGCAAGCTTCACAGCGTGGCATTTAGTTTTCGTCGCATTACACCTCTGTGTAGCGGTAAAACTTACAAAGCAATTCCTTCATTGTGGAGCGCAAAGAAATCTGTGCTGCGCACGCCGCCCATGTTTTGACTCGTACCCTGCTTGTTTACGCCATGCTTGCACTGCCCCTTGGATTCAATGCACTATATATTATAATTTACATTATATATACGTGCTACAAGATGACAGATTCACTATAGTCACCGTTATGGCATTGCAGCTGTGTTATGCCACAAAGCATGTACTGTGCATCGACGATTCGTTGTGCAGCGAAGCCCACCAGCAGGGAAATCGTAATTGCCACACACGTTACCTGATGCTTTGTCTTCTTTAATTACAAAAAAGGCGCCCACGCAGTCTCCAGTCACCGTATGAGCACCCAAACGTCTAATAAATGCGCAAGTGCATAGCAAAGGTTTCTTCAATTCTTCTACCTGCCACGCAAACGAATTAGCAGCAAACCTCTACATTAGAGAACAGACCAAGCCACTTCTTGGAATAGCTTGGAATAGTGTCATGGAGAAACTTAATTATGCCAACAGAGATTATAACAAGATACCAATGAATCAGGTGGCCTGAAGCGTCATCCCATAGTGAACTTGCTGCACAATTGCGACGAAGCGCAGCTACGGATGTCTACTTCAAACGCCAGCTGCTACATTTCAGGTCAAATAATAAATGCGCAGATGATGGATTTCTTAGCGCTGCTGATAGTCTTGACAATGTGTATAAATTCAAGCGAACACTAGCGAGGTAACATAAAGCAGGGCATACACAGACATTTTAACGCAACGCACGCTCTCGAGTGCCTCAAGTTTCACCTCACTTGAAGACCGTCGGACACATCGGATTCGAAGGGGATCGCGAAATAATTCGATATATCCATTATTACGAATGGAAAATACGCCTGTAAGCTTTAATATTCACACGTCTCGGACAGTCTCATGAGATGACCGATTCCTTTAAGTTGCTTCGAAGCCGTAAAAGTTTTATCAACTTCTTTGCGGCAGCGAACCCTTCGCGGCAACGAAGGGCTAGAGTTTCACAGCGTGAAGTTGTTTTCTTCTCATAATGCCACTGTGCAGCGGTGAAGCTTAACAAGGCAAATCCCTCATTCTGGAGCGCACTGAGTTATACCAGGCGCTTACACACTGGAACACCACTGATACCTCGAAGAGTGAACTTGTTGGCTAGTTGGTTCAACATAACTTAAGGGAGCAGCGCGAAAGACAGGGACAGAAAAGGCACACACACACTCACACGTAGCGCAGTATGTGTGGTTGTATGTGTGCCTTTTCTTTCGCGCTTCATCCAAACTGACAGCAGAGTCGATGACGTCGTGATTGAGGCTGCTGGTTGTCTTAGCAATCTCAGTCACTTCTAAGCGAACACTAGCGAGGTAACTCAACAAAGCATGACACAGATACACAATATCTTTAAAGAAGACACGCCATCAAGTAACTTCAAGTTTGAACTCGGCCTCTCGTTGCTCTCGTCAACTTGACTACGGAATTTCTGGGTACACCACGGCGCTAGTTTTGCTCGGCAGCTAGTGATGCAGAACTATCGGTAAATTGACTATCGATAGTATCGATAGTGTCTTTGAAACTATCGATAATGCTATTATCGATAAACTATCGATAGTCGAATCGGTAGTACCATCGGTAATATTACTAGCGGTATTACTGCCACGCGTGTTTATTTCTTTGTTTTGATGTATTCGGGTTTCACCCACAGACTGTTAGCAGCGTTTGCCGCAGACCACGCCGTGATGTTTGAGAAGATTCGCGAATAGTCAGGTTTATTCGAGAGCTTACGCGAGCACCAGCGATAACTCTGGAAGGTTTGGTGACTGATGTATAAAAGACGGAGCGTTCTACCGATTATCAGATTACTCGACGGCCGGCGACTGTTTTCGCCGCAATCAGTGCGCAGCGTGTATCGCTTGTATTCTGAGTTTTGATTTTCTGGCCACAAGTTCGACCAAATAAAGAGCTCCGTATTTCGCAGTCTTGCTGCAGCATTATTCACCGTCACAACCACGTGACAAACTATCCGTAGTGGTGCGAATAACGATGCTGTTGCCGGTTGGCCAAATTGCCAAAATATTCGCGATAGCCTGCTATGAGCTTCGCTTAATTTATGAGCAAATTTTTGGCGAAAGAAATTATTTGCGCAGTGAAAATAGCGGCATATGTCCATCAATAAATTCATATTTAAAAGCAACCAGTTACATCTTACAATTACCAAACTTTGTTCTTGATCTTTTTTTTTACTTTGAAATGATAAAATGAAATTAGGGGTGTGCGAATATTCGAAAGTTTCGAATATTCGTCGAATATTACATTCGAAATATTCGTATTCGATTCAAAAATCGTGTATTCGAAAAGTTTCGAATTATCGATAACTTCGAATTATCGATAACTTCGAATATTCGAAAAATTCGAATATGCGATTCGATTATCATGCATAACTGAACTCGTCTTCCACATTTCTGCTGCGTTCGTATAGCTAAAAACGTTGCCGAGAGGAGCGATAAACATCGTAAGTACACGCACGCACGATATCTGCCTGCGACGAGCGACCCAATACGTATGATTTATTGCTGGTGCATCTCCGACGTGCAGCGCTGTTGGCGATCATGTAGCCGTACATTTTCAATATTATGCGGCCGTAACCTGCCGCACTACCACTCGTTCACTATGCGGGGCCACTTCTGAAGAAAGACAGTGACCCATGTGACTGGTGGCGGACTGTAGGCACCTTCAGATACCCCAGTCTGGCAAAGCTTTGCCCCATGTAACTGCCTATACCAGCCACTTCTGTACCAGCCACTTCTACAAGGGAGCGCCTGCTGCCTGATCATGTGGAGCAAATCATATTTCTTCATGATAACATGTAGTCATTACTTTCATTGTGCCGTGATATTTGCTTGTGTTGTGATGTGCATTGTGCTAGCCTGGACATTGTGTTCTGGAGATAGCAGTGTATGTTGTGTTCCCAGTCAGGCTGTTAATGTTTTTTTTTTCAAATAGCTACATGTTAAATAAAATATCCTTACTGTGGAGGCATTTTTCCTTTCATATTCGATATTCGATTCGATGTTCGATTCGATATTCGAAGGTGGATATTCGTATTCGATTCGTATTAGAAAAATTTGATATTCGCACACCCCTAAATGAAATATAAAACTGAAGCCGCCCCATGCAAGGGCTTCGTTTCCGCTACAGCTGAATAGTTTGACTTATATATATATATATATATATATATACGAAACACTTTGTTGAAGAACACAAGCATGTCAACTTTCTTGCCCTTCAGCCTGCTCCTCCGACTCCACTATGTACAACGCGCGCGGGAAGCCAAGTTTATTCTGCAATGAGTTCGCGCTGTTGATTTTAAACTATCGATAGTACTTACTATCGATAGCGATATCGATAGTATCTTTTACTATCGATAGTTCGATAGTGACTCAGCTATCGATAGTATCGATAGTACCATCGATAGTTCTGCATCACTATCGGCAGCACAATGTAGCCAACATGAAACGTGCGTACACCGCTAACATTGGGCAATGTTTAGGTGGCTTTTTAGTCTCGTGCCTCCTTGAGCGGCGCTTCAACCACCATGGGAATGATGGGAAGTACAGGCTTCGGATTTGCTTCGGATGGATTAGGTGCTTGAGATTCGCGACACTTCTTTGCCGAGTGCAAAACAAAAGCGATATGAAGTTATTTCCAATTAAAACTTACTTCATTCTTTTGTACGTAAAACTTATTACAAAAGGTTTGCGTGACCTTGAGATGGAACTAAAACCTGGACAAATTTAACAAAAAGGGTATGCATTGCTCTGCAATTGTGTTCCAGATATGGCATCACAATATAATGAATTATTTTCTTTACAGCACTTAGAACAAATGCGCTTGTGTTTCCCTCAAAAGTACGCATTATCTATTTATCGAAACAACAGTACCGTATTGAGTGAGAAACACTTAACGTATTATCTGCTACGATGCCAGGTGCGTCTGTCCAAGTGGTCTGTTCCCAACGCATCCCTCGTTTTGTTGTGAAGTCAGATGAGCGTGACGGTGTGTCTACTTAGCTTCGCTGTCATTTTGCAGTCGATTTGAAAGAGTTCTGACAAGTAGCGCTCATCACAAAACGTGAACGCTATGCAATTTCCTGCACTGGCATGGGACGCTACATCTGTGCGCAGCGGCGAGTGCCTGACGCTTTGCTAAAACTGTCAAATACAACCTGTAAAGCTGCAGCGTCGCAGCAAACCAAGAGATCTAGCGGTTTTCAGCCTCTTTGAACAACAAAGGCGCTGCTTGAGTGCTTTGAAACGCACCCCACTACCCACGCCTCGCGAAGAACGAAACTGAAACTGTAGAAAAAGATCCGTAGACAGTTCGCTAGCTAACGCTAGCCAATCCGAAGCCTGTACTTCCCATCATTTCCATGGTGGTTGAACGATCACAGCGCCAGTTTACTCTCTAGGTTATTGTATGAAACTCTATGGTCTGCGCATTACAATCGAGTACGAAACCGAAACCACAATTGCGGCGCACTCCCGTCAGAGGGGTCAGGTGCATTGTCATCGCCATCACACAATGGCGGCCGAGCAGACGTATTTTGTGGTCAGTTCGTGTTGGTTCGCGTAGGACCTGTGCGCGTTGTATCTGTTCCCAGTGAAGTGCAAATTGTGATGAGCCATTTTGATTATGGAAGCACGCGACAAAGGAAGGCTATTTTGCACAGTGAATATAGCTGCGTTGTGTCTTTTTCGTGGCGAGGCTTGTGACCGTGAGTAGCGCGATGGGATATCTTCAGCTGCACGTCGACGGATATCTTCAGCTTCCCGTTTTCGGCCTGTAGTTACTACAGGCCGAAAACGGGAAAATATCCGGACCTCGAAGAAAACCTTGCACACTTTCTTAAGCAACTCAGCGTATAATGACTTTGTCAAGGCAAAAGCACGCGACCGAGGCGCATCCTTAGAGCCAGCAAAACAGGCTCACAGAAGAAAAGGAACTGTCGGGGCAATAAATTTTACATTCTTTGAAGGAAAATTGTGCTCGTCTATTAATTTTTTTTTTCTAATTGTCAACACAGGAACGTGTTACAGTTTTATCATTAAAATGTGGCAGCAAATATCTTCATGGGCATTTTAATTTTTGAACACGCGAAATCGGGTGCTCGTAAGATTCGTGTAAATACTCTGCTTGAAGGCATATAGATTTTATCTAGAAGAGCCAAATAAATGCCTTTTCTTGTCTTCCTGCCCCCATTGTAAGTCTACTCCATTCAGTGTTTTCAAGTAACATATTTGGATGCACTTGGCATGTTAGCATGTCTCTTTTTGAGGGCACTTCTGATAAGCCGAATTCCTGATAAGACGAAGCGGTCCCTTCGAGTTTGTCTTAACGGGAGTCTACTGTAATTCAGTCGCTGAAGGTGTAGCAGATCGTCTGAAAGAAAATTGCGAATTTCACTTTTTTTGAGAAAAGCTCTGTATTCAGCATCAAAAAACTTGCCTTGGTGGTTGGACTAAAAATATGCACGATACTTCATTTGAAAGCTCTATGTATTAGCTGAACATAGGCAAAGTTACAAAAGGGTGTTATTTTTTTAACTAGAGAAATACTTTTTTGAAATTTTGATCTCCACCAGCTTCTCGCCGACATAACTCAAGCGGCAT
Source organism: Rhipicephalus sanguineus (assembly GCF_013339695.2). Classification (NCBI taxonomy): domain Eukaryota; kingdom Metazoa; phylum Arthropoda; class Arachnida; order Ixodida; family Ixodidae; genus Rhipicephalus; species Rhipicephalus sanguineus. Next base: position 171,793,882 of record NC_051181.1, on the reverse strand, counting down.
GAAGCACTCACAACGGCAATCTTCAGTCCATGCCCACTGACCTGGGATGCAGACGTCAAGCTGTCTATAAAGCCTTTTCCATTGCTTTATAGACAGTGCCATGCTTGACGTCTGCATCCCAGGTCAGTGGGCATGGACTGAAGATTGCCGTTGTGAGTGCTTCATGCCGCTTGAGTTACGTCGGCGAAAAGCTGGGTGGAGATACAAAATTTCAAAAAAAATATTTTTCAAGTTCATAAAATAATACCCTTTTGTAACTTTGCCAATGTTCAGCTAATACATAGAGCTTTCAAATGAAATATAGTGCATATTTTTAGTCCGACCACCAAGGCAAGTTTTTTGATGCTGAATACACAGCTTCTCTAAAAAAAAGTGAAATTCGCAATTTTTTTTCAGACGATCTGCTACACCTTCAGCGACTGAATTGATTTTCTTTTGTAGTATGTCGAACAGGCCACCAGTACATAATTCATTTCTACCATTTGAGTTTGCCTTGTTCCTGTAAAAAAAATATCAAACTTTGCAACTTTATTCAATTTTTCTCGTGCGAAAAGCCCTCGAAGAATCGATATACATAAATAAGTCATTATTTTTACAGTTACATCACTTCATTAGCTTGCCGGAAATACCATTTTATCGAGTGCATCCCATTAACGTCCTTTGAAAAAAATTGTTTGATGCCCTTTAGCTCAGTCGGCGCAAAACTACAGACCCTCACAAATAGGCGGGAAAATTTTTCGCAACAGAAATAAACGAGCAGAATGAGTTTCGCACTTCAAGAAAAACGTGGAAATTTTTTTCAGCCATATTTGTTCATGGTCGGAGAACCGCTGGATGATTTGGCATGGAATGACCCTATTGTTAAAATGCCACGTTCTTCCACTGAAAATCATAGAGCGAAACATATACCCTCCCTTCCCGCCACCGCTTTTTGTTCCTTCTTCGCCTTCCTTATGACTCATCCAGTTCCGTCACGGTGGCCTCTCCCTCTCCCACTCTGACAGTTGCCCTCCCCTTCTCCCTTGTGGTGGAGAGGGCACGATGCGTATACACCCGGTAGCTAAGGAAATCAGTTCCAGCCTCGAAGAAGACAAGTCCACTTGCCGAAACGTCGACTCAAGCACCCACACCCTGTTTACGGATTTTTTCATCGCAAAAAAAAGAAAAATGTCATACTAACAAAACGATGATGAATCAACTACACCGTATCGTCTGCCACACGTCAAGACAGCGCTAGTGAATATGAGAACATCACAACGGGCCAAGTATGAAATTTTCCCCGCTCCTTTATGTATACATTATCCTACTGCAATTAACCTGCACTCAGTTGATCGTAATTCTGCACTGTCCCCATCGATGTCTCTGCAGTAGCCTGGCTGCACAGTCACCCTGCTTGCATGCCTCGGCTCAATTTGGGAAAGGCGTGCCTGGAGAGAAGTGCACTGAGCAAAAAGAAAGAAGACGTACCAAGGGGTCCCTTTCCAGCAGCCTTTGCTGCTGCCTCCTTAAGCGCCTTCTGCTGCTCTTTTTGTTTTTGCTTGAACTCCAGGTCATGCTGGGAGAGAAAACAGCAACCAAAAAATTAACGCAGCTCATAAAATGGCCTACACCAGTGAGAACAAGACACAGATGAAGAAAGATGCACTCGTGATGTTCGCCCAACAGAAATCTGACTTGGGGCACATGGTGCAGGAGGCCTAACTCTCTGTTTTTAAGTGCCCCTAAACCACCTCCGACAATTCTTTTAACATTTCAAGTAAACGCGTGAATCGAGTACAGAATGTCGTCACGACCAACCATGCCAAATGTGGCAGCGCTACTACCCGTGGGCGCCCCACAAATTCCAAGGAACAATCCCTTCTCCTCTATGTGCCTTTCAGCATTCCTCATACCCCCCAACGTTCGCCGTGACGTCAACATGTCGTCTTCTCGTCATCCACAACACCTGTTTGTCCACTCGCAGCTACGCACACTCGGTCAGGAGGAGTGACAAGCCGACGAACGGAGCATAGCGAAGGAAAGAGTGAAACGAGCGAGGGCGTCTTTCGTATCATCAAATGTGTGTAACTCCTCTATTATGGCACCATTTTGAAAAATTCTCACGGCTACATGTTCACTGTAGACTCATGCACAACTGCAACACCACAACTAAATTTTGACCTCTGGGTGGTTTAGGGGGCTCTTTAAAGGGGTCGTGAAAAGAAAATGAAGCTGCCCGGTTGTAATTTTCCCTGCTTCAACAAGGATTAGACATGCAGATTCCAAAATATTTCGGCGCAATATGCAGTCTGTAATTAATGACACCCGTTTGAAATCGCAGTTTAATTGAACTCCCAAACGACTGTGCGGAACTACAGGCCGCCTTAGGCACTAACTTCTCTTATCGTGATGTCACGGTAAGGGAAGTTATAAACACTGCGTTAGCTTTGATTTGCTCTAAAATAATAGATTTATAGAAACCTCGAAAAGAAACAAATAACAGAGCAATTTTTGCACTCCGAGTTATATACTGTGCACACTGCACATACAGCACGTGATCTGCTTGCTTCTGCTTTAAAGTACATCCGGGCTCCGTCGCATGTGTATTCTTGCCTTCGCTCGCTTGGTGCAGCGTCCCAGTTTTTTCTTTTTGGTTGCGTTAAGTTGTGTTTTACGGCGTGTTCTGGATGGCTTAGTCCTCGCTATGCCAACCGTGTGCGTCATAAAATTTTAAAGGCGTTATGGTGACGTCTTTACTGCGTATCATGCTACGAACCTCGGCCAACTATGGCTCAGCAAACATCGTTGCGTCACCATGTTTTGTCGACAACAGAGACTTTTCATTGGCTGACTTAAAGTGACGTCAGCTGTATAGTTGAGGGGAACGTGAGAAGGGAATCGTAATTGTGCTTTTACAGCTATTAAATGAACCCGGATGACGAAACGAGTCGAGGTATAGTATTGAATGGACAGTCAAGATTCCGAATATACACGTAGTTGAAAATTTTCGGAAAACGTTTCACGACCCCTTTAAAGGGCCCCTAAACCACCCAGAAGAAAATTTTCTGTGTTGTTGGCATTGTGCACAAGTCTACAACAAACTTGTAGCTGCAACAATTTTTCAAGAATGGTGCCATAATAGAATAGTGGAGTTACACGTGCTTGATGACCCAGAAGTGGCCCCCACTTGTTTTACTCTTTCCTTCGCGATGTCGACTCGTCTCTCCTCCTCACATGGCGAGGAGATGAGGGAAGGAACGCACATACTGCAAGCAGACAAACAGGATCTTGTTGCTGACATGACCAACGCTAGAGGTACTGAAAGGTCCAGAGAGGACAAGGGATTGTTTGTCTTATTTCATGGCATGCCCGCGGCTCGTATCGCTGCCACATTCGGCATTGTTGATTGTGACACCATTCTGAACTCAATGCACGAGTTTACATGAAATGTTAAAAGAATGTCAAAGGTGGTTTGGGGCCCTTTAAGGACACAGGGTAGGGCAAAACTTTGAAACAAACTCTTTTTTGCAATTTGAGAAGTGTATCCCTTTGTGGATACTTTCCGTATTCGTTCTTTTTCTAGAAAGTCTTCTTTTTGGTGTCTGAAACACAGTTTATTTATTTATACATACTGAAGCCTTATTCGGGGCTACGGCAGGAATGGGACGTGATATAATACTAGACAACAAAAACAAAAATGCAAGAAAATACTACAAATGGTAAAGCAAATACACTCAAACAAAACAATAACGAAAATGGAGTTTATTACAGGTTAGTAAGATGTTCATCAATTGCAACTATGAAATTTTTTAGTGGTAAGGAGTGAATGTTACCAGGGAAGGAATTCCAAAGCTCTACTGCACGTGGAAAAAAAAAAAACTGTGTTTAAAGGTATTAGTACGAGCAAAGAAAGGTGTTACGTTCAAAGCGTGGGAACTACGGGTGCAACTTTCGTCAGTAAATGTGATGAGGTTACTGCCAGAGAGCCCAGAGGAGGAGTTAATAATTGCGTGTAAAAGTTTTAAAGTTTCATTTTGATATCGCAAGAGTTGTGATGGAATGACAGAACGATTGTAGGGCTATAGTAGCGAGAAGTTGCGGCTGTAGTTAAGAAAAATGAAACAGATAGATTTTTTCTGAATGTGATCGAGCGAGCTTATTTCACTGTGTTTGTAGGGGAACCAGACCACGGATGCATGCTCGAGAACAGGGTGAATGAGTGATTCCCATAAAAGCAGTTTATTATCGCGAGGGGCGTTAAGCAAGGTGCGGCGCAAAAAACCTAATTTTTTTATAGCTTTACCGCATACGTATTGATGTGGTTAGTCCACAAAAGGTGTTCTGTTAGAACTCCTCCTAAGTATTTGTAGCGCAAGACTCTGTTAAGTTGAATGCCACCTAAAGAATAAACAGAACAGAAGGGCCGATTGGCAAAAGTTATCACGACTCTTTTACAACGTTCATTTGCCATAATTTACACCAGTCACTAAATTATTTTTTTTATTCGATCATCTGAGAACATGTGTCCGAAGCCTGCTGAAATTGAATGCTGTGTGCGAGGAGATTTTAAACCAGATGGCAGAGCGCTACCTCCATTATGGCCCATATACCGGTCACTGATACAGTAATACCTCGTTAACTCGAAGTAGTAAAAACCAGAAAAAATTTCGAGATAAGCAGATTTTCGAGATAAGCAAAGTTGGGCAAATTCCATTGAGAAGTTCAGTTCTATCTAGAAACGTTATCCCTACTGACCAGTTTCTTAACAGGAGCGCCAAACTGGCTCTTTGTAAAGGTTTTGAAGGAAAATAATGACATACCAGCGCTATTAACCAGCTGTGTTTTTCGGCACTGCCTTTTTATTTAGTGCAGAGAGACCGACTAAGGCTGGTCTGCCTCTCAGTAACACTTGCACCTAGCAAAGCTTTCTCGAGTTGCTTAACACATCGCATGTGCCGATCATCCGCGCCGCTGCACTCAAATTTGTTTCGCATCAAGCGAAGCATGTTTCTTGTTTCGGTGGATGTCGTCACCCCTCGAGTAGCTGCGTCGACGCTGCCGCGATCACTGTGCGTGACGCCACGTTGTTTGGCTTAAGAAAATGGTCAAACCAGCCGATGTTGCAGGCTAGGTCAGTTTAGCCCACCGCTAAGTCCAGAGAATCGGCCTTATCTGTCGATGTGACTGGAAGGGGCTCCTCTCGCACGATGCGCACACATTCAGCGCCGTTTTGACGTCCGGAAACTTCGAGCCTCGAATCCGTTTCTTTGTTTAGGGCTACCTTTCTTTGCAGCATCAGTGACTTGCTTTGCTTTGGTGGCGTTATCCTCACCACATCGCACGGCCGCCGAAAAAATCCGCGCGACGTGCCTTGCATAAATAAAATGCTGAAATCGCATCTCTGACGGTAAACAAAACGTGTACGACCCGAGCTATTTTGCAGGGCCTTATGTGCACGTCTATAGCGTCACATGACGTGACACAGGGTTGCTCGACAAAGTTGGTATGCCGCTAGGTTCAGACTTTACTTTCGGGAACAGTGTCCACTTCGTCGTAAACGCGGCAGCCTCGCGCGAACCTTGTGAAACGTATGACATTTTTCCGCTAGTATTTTGTGAAACGGTTCGGCGGCGAAGTTTCAGTTCCATTATCAGTCGAGATTTCGAGATAACCGAAAGTGGGCACGGAAATACTTCGAGATAAAGGGCAATAAATACATTGCACCTATGGGAAATTGTTCGGTACCGCGGAAAACTTCGACTTAGCCGATTTTTCGAGATATGCGAGTTCGAGTTAACGAGGTATTACTGTATTAAGTTTTTTAATTTCGAATGGGGTGATCTTTATGAGGATTCTGACGCTGCCAGTTTTCTTGAGCCCGTTTAATCCGACATCACTGGTTTTCTTGAAATAACAACTTAACGGGAAAAAAAGCATAACACATTTCCAAGTGACTTCAGCTCGCAATGCCCTGGCTGCGGGGCAACGTGCGATTTAGAGCACATGCTTTGGCGGTGCCCCTCGTTACGTGGGGATAAGGACCTCACAGAGCAGAGATGGAGCTCGGCCCTCAAGAGCTCGGAATATCAGCATCAACTTTGGGCTGTCCAGAGAGCTTGCGATGCGGCAATTAGGCTAGGTCTAACTGTCCCCACGTGGGAGCGGCCCACGGTGTCACCCTAAGGGGTGGCACTTCTCCGGATTTTTAAATAAAGTTCTCCGTACCGTACAAGTTTGTAGTTGTATATTAAGGACTTTTAGCTTGTACGTATACTTTTTAACGTTACTGTGTTACCGGAATACAGGATGGCATTTACCATGTAACCGGAACGCATGTCTCAGAAAAGTTTTAGCTCGCCGTTTACATACATATGTAAACGTATACCTTCACGTATGCGCAAACCCCTAAACAGTGATAACTACATTTAAACTACATTTAATTTAGATAATATTGAATTACCGCTGCGGCAAAATCATAAGAGATGTTTTTAGTGTGTGCAGTATCCCGGTATAAGCAAAGGGGTTTGGCAATACCGGGTTACCGGACGATGGTGTCTGACATCTTGTGATGCTTCGTGCAACCACAGTCATGGACACGTTTGTTTTCGCTTACCGTAAAATACCGATCAAACGCCCCCACCCGTGTAAACACCCCCCTCGTATACTGTGAAGTTTTCCTATTTTCGGTCTACCGAGCAAGCGCACCCCCCCCCCCCCTCCCACCTCAACCCGCCACTCTCTGCCGACTCAACCCAAAGCTGCCGAAACCGAAACCGTGCCAATGGCTACGCTCCTGCTTAATCCAAAATCCAATCCAAAAATTGGTCATGTGACCACCTTCGCTGGCATTGGGCATTGGCACGACGCATGCCTGCCAGTCTGTTATTGTCGTTTGTTGGTACCGAACGTGACAGCGGTGACTTCACCCGACATGCATTCCTATACAGTTAAAAAAAAAATCGAAGTCGTAGAATGGCATCACCAGGCCGGAAGGAACGTGCACGCGACAGCTCGCCACTTCCGTATTGACAGAAAGAGGGTCCGCGAGTGGGACAAGACGTTCGAGAGCTTATTGCAACAAAACTTTGGCACAGACAAGCTTCGGCGTAAGTTGAGTAACGGAGCGCCAGTATTCAGTGAGGAAGTAGATGACGCTCTTTTTGAGTTCCTTGAGCGGGAAAGGAGCGCTGGACGTGCTGTTAGTAACAGACTTCTCTCAGAAGAAGCTGTCAAAATAGCTCGCAGCTTGCAGCTAGGAAATTTTGCTGCGTCGAGCCAGTATATCAAGAGGTGGAAGCAGCGGTTTGGCGTGACAATGCGCCAAACCACAAACGAGAGTCAGAAGACGCCCGCCGATTTCTCAGAGGCAGCAAAGGCATTTCGCTCTGCTGTCAATAGCCTGCGAGCACGCCACGACTACACACCATACAACATGTGTAATATGGACCAGACGATGGTCCGAATGGACTCCCCGGCGAGCATGACGAACAACGTGGTTGGGGAGAGCACCGTGCGCATTGCCAATACTGGCTGTGTCCGCAGGGGCTTCACGGTTGCATTGGCAGCATGCGCAAGCGGCCACAAACTACGAGCTTTTGTCGTTCTGAAGGAACCAAGTGGAAGGATACCAACCAAAGCGTTCATGAGCCTTTGTATACCAGGTGAGTAACGAAGTTTGTGCATCGGATTCTTTTCTTTTTGTTTGTTTTCACGGCGGAAAGTAACAATTGGGAATGTGGTCGATTACAGTGACCTCAGTTGACTGGACCTTCTTTTTTTCTTTTGTAGCAAATGTTCGCGTCACCGCATCGAAAAACGGTTGGATGACGTCGGATAAACTGCAGGAGTGGCTGGCAAGGGTGTGGGGGCCGAACAACGATGATGTGCGGCGGCTACTTGTGCTGGATCAGGCACCTATCCACAAGACTCAGGCAGCAAAAGAGGCCATAGAGGAACGCGACACAGACGTTGTGTATGTGCCTGCGGGCTGCACAAGCCTACTGCAGCCAGCCGACGTCTTTTGGAACAGGCCATTTAAGGCCAACCTTCGGCGTTCTTGGGAGATGTTCATAAGGAAAAGAGAAAGAACGCCGAAAGGCAATCTGCAAAAGCCATCGCGGCAGGATGCCCTCAACTTTGTGTCTGAGGCTTAGGCCGCTGTTACCGTTGAGACAGTCGTGCGCTCGTTCAAGGGGTGCGGAATTTCCAACGCACTCGACGGCTTCGAGGATGGCGAGCTGCATGACTGCCTATCCGACATCGGCGCCGTGGCACCCAAGCATCCCGAGGACTTGCAAAACGAGTGCCTAGACTTAGTTTTCGGCTCTGACTCCGAAGAATCATTTGACGGTTTTGGAAGTGATTAAATTAGAACGAATGCCGCTGAATAAAGCTTCTTGGTTTCCATGCGTTGCATTTCCTTCCTGAGGGGGAAGGAAATTCTTGAATTTCGGGGCAGTTCCGAGCAAGAGCCCCCCCCCCCCAACATTACCTGATTATCCCCGCGACGAGGGGGGGGGCGCTTGATCGGTATTTTACGGTAGTGTTACTGAGGGAAAAAATTATTGAAAAGGCAACTCATTCGTAATTATGCCGCTGCAAGGCATTTATAATAGAAGTAGATTGCCTGATGTTTCTGCAAGAACAATTTTATGCTAGCCTGGTTCACATTGGCCCCGCTAGATGGCGCCACCTATCCAGCCTGTCAGGGGCTTTAGGCCTCTCACGTTTACGGATTCGGCATTCTAGGTCGCTCTAGCCTCGGTAATCCGGCTGAAAGAAGGTGATCGTAAGTGGCGCTCGCACTCTGCTTATTATGACTCGGCGGCTAGAGTCTCCGCGAAGCGGATATCGCGAGTAGCCACAAACGAAGATGGATTTGCGAGATAGGACCATAAGCGTAAAGCCTATCCGGCGAGTAGTTTACATTCCGTAAAGGTTCGCCCATGCGGAGATTCCATCTGGTATCCAGTAACACGGTAATACAAAGAAGTATACGTACAAGCTAAAAGTCCTTATTATTGATGAAATGCAGTACACAATACGTTCGAACAAACTTCCGACATGTTTGGTGGAGCGTCGCTTGCTCTCACACACCACATAGTTCTCATGCAGAAGGCTCCGGCTCATTATACGCAATTTCAGGGATCTCTGTCAAGCATCAAGAGGCGACATCTCTTCCATTCTCGTAAAAAAAAAAAGAAAAGAAAACTGATAAGTGCACTTCTTCGTTAACACAATGCTGACCAACATCGAAAGACACTTAATTTCAATTCCTATGACTCGACTACATGACCAGTCTCACAGATTAGACCCAAAGTTGATTGATCCGAAAGGCTGCGCACAATTTCTTCAGCAGAGATAAAAGAAAGCTGCCGTCAATGACCTCGCGATGAATGGCACTTTTTTTTCAGTCCTGGTTTGCGACAACAAAAGCATGTGTCATCTTTTTTCGTACATTCTGCGAAAATCAGCAGTGCACGTCTCAACAGCCTTGTACAAGCCATCAGAGTAGTCTGGTCTCCCCCTCCGTTCGCCTCGTCTGTGTGAGTGGGGGACTTTTTGAGGAGAATTCCCCCGTCAGCTGACGTCACTAAGCTCCGCCTTTATCCCCTGCGGATTTCTCCCTCGTGTGAATGCCGCTTAAAGGACGGGAGTGATTGTGCAAGACATTAATGATCGACAACAGAATTGATAGGTTCATAGAGAATGCAATCATCTGCATAGAGTCTTATTTTAGATGAGGTGCTATGAGGTAAATCATTAATGAATAGTAATAATAAAAAAAGGACCTAGTGCGAATCCCTGAGGAACACCAGATGTGACATCAATAGACGTTTCTGTCGAGTTGAAAGAAACAAACTGTGAGTGAGTATGAAGAAAACTGGCTATCCAAGAAATAATACGAGGGTTATTGAGAATGACATTTAGTTTTACCAGTAGCTTGGACTAGAGAAATCAATAAAAGTGGCATCTATTTGACTATCTAGATCTAAATCATAAGCAATGCCATGCTCGAAATCGACTAATTGTGTTACAATGCTATAACCGCAATGGGAACCACACTGAGCTAATGATAGGATATTATTGGAGTCAAGGAATTCAATTATGTTTATGAATGACGTGTTCTAACATCTTGAAAGAATGAGGTGTAAGACCTGATTTATGCAAGGGAAGTACATTGGCTGATTTCCATGAGCGCGGTACTACACCAGAGTCTAACCCCCGAATGCAGAGATGTTACTTGTCTCGTACTTGACTCAAGACAGCTTTGCCGCTCGCCATAAATCGTTCTCGAACTTGCGGACGACTTGCGGGCGACTTGGCTCGGTCGAAGTCAGGACAAGTTTCAAGTCTGCTGCGGGGCTAGCTTGAAACAGTCTTGATGCGTTATTCCAACATGGCCGCCTCTCGAATGGACGTCGCGCGGAGGTTGTCTGCTTTTGAGTTTGCTTGCCACGCGATGGATGTAGCATTTTCTGAGGTACATTGCCTGCCGAAGATTCCGCGACTAGCCTTACGTGACTGAGGAAATCCAGTGGAGTTGTACGACTAGGAACAATTCCACGCTCGCTACAGGTTCACCAAGAACGCCGTGCGGCAGCTTCTGGCTATGTTGCCGCTCCAAGAAAGCGGGGACAACCGAGGACAGCGTGTGCCTCCCATGTTGCAACTACTGATGGCGCTCAGGTTTTACGGCGCTGGCACATTCCAGATAGTCACCGGGTCCGGGGATCTCGTCCGCATTCTGCAGTCGGCAGTGTGCCACGCAGTCGGAAAAGTGACCCTACTCCATCGCAAAGCACTTGTACTCGATGCTGGTGTGCTTCCCGCAGCTGGCGGGACTTAATAAAGTTATGCAGGACTTTTATGAAGTGGCCGAATTCCCTGACGTTACAGGATATGTCGACTGCACACACATGCGCATTATTAGCCCCGGTGGTGACGACGCCAAAGTGTTCCATAACCGCAAAGGCTATTTCTTGGGACTTTCTCATAGCTTTGTATTACAAACAGGTGCTCTCGTACAAACAGGTGGATGAGCTCTTCGTTCACCTCGCAGGACGCACATGGCAGGCCTGTGTCATTTTCGTTGTTTGCGACAAAGCTTCCAGCAGATAACATATCCTGATCATGTGGGTCCCCCCCTCCCCTCACCAAAATGCAGCGCGGCATTGCTGCACCTTGAGAGGTAAAATTCCGCTGAGGCCCGTGATCCCGAACCTCGCTTCTTGTCTTGTTTACCAAGAATCAGAAGTTCAACGAAAGTAGACAAATCAGCATTTCTAGTTCTATTCTTTAGCTTTTTTTGTCGGGTGGCGGCACCCACATGAGCCTGAACAAGAGCTTTATACACTTTGTTCCCAGAACTTGTTGCTTTTTTATTCATATATAACTGCGACCTAGCTCGCTACAAGCATGTCCATAGGCGAATAGAAAGGCTAGTACCTTGAAAATTCACGATACCGCGCTTAAAACTTGCGAGCCAGGGCAGCGCATATACACTCCGCGTTCGATAAGAAAAAAAAACAACGAAAGAACATAACGCAAAGCATGCCGTGTTTCGCATCTTTATGGGAAATTCTATTAGCGTGCAGGCCAAAACAAGCAAGCTTGGAGTAACACGCCGCGCTTGGGCGGCCACTGAAACCAGAGGGCAACGGACGCTTTACACAAGCAACACTGCGGCGGCGGGAACCACGTGCCACTCGTTAGCAGTAAAATGACAAAAATATGCTTGTAGCACTTTGATGTGATAGTTCTTTTGAAATATACGAACTTTTCTTGCTGTAACACGTGCCTTACGCCAACAACTTCATTATTAACCTCGGTACCAGGCGAGCAACGTGTTTCTGCATTGAAGCTCGTTCTTGACTTGATCAAGTAAGACAGCCTGAGCGTCTATGAAACGCGAAGGCCGACTTGGGCGTTTTCAAGTCCGCTGCTTGCTTCGGGCCGACTTGCTCAAGTCAAGTCGAAGGCACGAGCCAAGTAACATCTCTGCATTCGGGGGTAAGGATTTCTGAAAAATTACTGTAAGGTATTGCGCTGTTCGTAAGGAGTATCGTGCAAGGAAGGGATTCGAAATGCCATTGGAACCGGTACACTTTTTTGTATCAAGTTTCAAGATGACGTTTAGGACACCATCATAACTTATTGCGATATCTTCTAGTTTATCAGCCTGCGCAACATAACTAAACTCTGGAACTACAAGGTTATCGAGGGTGAAAACAGATTGGAAATACGAGTTAAAAGTATTCGAAACAACAGTGGGGTCGTTAATTGTAGCATCGCTAATCTTAAAACAGGTACTGCCTGTCGTACTAGGCGATACTGATGTCCAGAACTTGCACTCAAAAATAGAAACCTCCATCATTTTTAGTAATGGTGCGAAGTTCTTCCTTAGCTTGTTCAAAGGAGGCATGAGCCTCGGGGTTAGATTGTTTAGATTTACGAAGTGTGCTAACATGTCGTGATAGGTGCAACATATCGCGGTTAATCCAAGAAAGTTTATTATTTATCTCTTTAGTATTCAATGGAACGTAACGACTGATGCACAACTTCACTAGAGACTCAAAATAATCAACAAGCACATCAACATGTGTCACATGTAAGAGGTGACAGAAAAAAAAAATGTCATAGAAGACATCAAGCGTAGCGCGACGTTGAATGAAGAGGATGGAAGAGGAGGAGAATGAAGTGGGTGATATAAAAAAAAAAAGTTCATTTTCATTAAGACTGCCGGACTTCACCCCGGTGTTTGAAGTGGAACTCTCGGCAATTACACTAGCGCTGCGAAAACTAGATTTGAACGACCATTGCGCAATAATAATAACAGATTTTCTGTCAATATGTACATCTCTAACAACTTCATCAATATCAATTGCCTTAAAAACCCTCCTCACACTAGTTCCTCCACAGTTGAAACTTCTGAAATTATTATCGGTACCTGGCCATTGTGGATTAGAAATAAATGAAATGGCCGACACACTAGCGAGAGCAGCATTGAATGGTCCAATAATTTCGGTCCTTCCTGTAGTAGCCAGCATAACTGCGATTAGGTATAGGAAATTTTCCCTTCGAGCAGATGCCATAGAATCAACAACTTCATGGACAGAATTTAGACATTTAAAATTTCCATGGAAAATCCAGTGGTGTCAAACTAGGCAATTAGAAGTATTATTAACTAGATTACGATGCCGAGTGCCCCCGTTGAATCTGTATGCACACAGGGCTGGTCTGGCGATATCTCCCCCTGTCACTTTTGTTCAGAAATTGAATCAATAGAGCATTATTTTTATCGTGTCGCCGCTATATATTACAAAGAAAGACTTCTTGAAACTCCATGTGCTAAGCTGAGGATAATTTTAACAATAGACGCTATTCTCACCTTCGGTGCTTCGGATTTGGGCGTCAGCCACTGGAATGTTTTTGATGCTGTAAGTGCTTTCCTTCAGGAAACAAAATGAATGTGTTTTTAAGTTCTTAATTGCAAACCTGTTCCGATAATAGCAATGAATCAATAAGAAAAAAAAAATCACTAAAAGGAAGACGTTCGGTACCACATTAATTTCATTATTCTAATTTCTAGTTAGGATGAGAAGTCTGGGCTGAATGTAGACATAATTATTGCACTAGTTCTTTTTCATGTTTGCTTGTCTGTTGTGTTAACTCAGTAGTTTTAAATCTTCATATCTACAATTCCTGGCCAATCCCCCAGTGTGGGTATGAGCCATGTGAAGAGGCACATCATCATCATCATCAAAAAAGGTGATGTGGCCATAGGGGGGCCCGGGGTGTTCGATCGTCAGTGTGCGAGCTTGGGACGAGCGTCGCCGGCCTGTATTCCGGGCGCTCCAGCTCTTCCTCATTCTACGGCATCATACCGTAGCCACCGCCTGTTCGAGGACACGTCCATAGAAATGGACCTGGGACTACCAGCAACGCCCAGGACACGCCATCTGCTGTTGGCCCGAGCACACCGACCTACGGCACCGCTCCGTAGGCTTCGACCGAGCCAGTTTTTCATCCCGGGAGACGCTGGCCACCTCAAGGACCTGCGACGCCCAGGTCACTGAACCCTGTGCTACCCACCCTCAACCACAACGCCAGCCTGCATTCTGCCACAGTTAAAGCCTGCGGCATCTACTCAGACGCCGACTTCAACGCCTGTGCCCCCGCAACGCCTCGCGTCTTCCAGCGGGACAGAACGCCGTGAATGATGTAAGCGATGAACACTTCGTACTTTTAGCCGCTTATTTCTGTTACTCAATTGTTCTTTGAATGATGACTGCATTTAGCGCTAGCTTTATTTAGTGTGTTCCATTTTCGTGTTTGCAGTGGTTTTTGCGGTTAAGGTGTGTTTTCTTTCGTGTGTAATTAAAAATAGGTGTGTCTAACGCTCTCACCTCGTTCGTTCATTCTGGCCGACTACTGTCCGGAGATCCGTGACAACATGACGCTCGGTACTGAGCGACACAAAACGATCGAAGTTATCAGTGATAGACGTATCATCAGCCTTAGTAAAATCATATGTGGTATGACTGAAATGTCTATGTGGATTAGGGCACTTAATTTGCACAACAACTGCACTATGATCAGAGATACATTGCAAGATCTCCTATCTGAAACCTAAATGAGCAAGAGTGTCGCTAATAAACGCTGAATCAAGAATGAAGTTCTGCCGAGTATTTTTATGAATTGTATTAGGTTATGCGACAAGGAAAAGGTAATTAAATCTCTGCAGATAGGGGTACTAGAGGCGGAATACGTAAGTGAAGGCCAGTGAATGCTGGGAACATTGAGGTCACCTAGAAGGAGAGGTGATGGTCATGCATGAAATGTGAAAGATTAGATCGCTAGGGCCATCAGGGGGCTGATAAAGACCATTACATTATGCTTATTTATTAGTAGCTTGCACCAAACTGATTCAACATTACCAGTTGGAACCTCGCAAATTTAAAATCTGAGCACAAAAGCAAGGCGACACCACCACCTTTTCTATTCTGGCGATCACAATGGAGAGCAATATAACCAGGAGGCGTGAATTCAGAATCGTGAATTTCATCGAAAGGCCATGTCCCTGTGATGCAAATAACATGTGCAGAACATGAAGAAACCTGCGAAAAAAGATTGCGGGAATTTGTTAGAAATGCTTGTGGCATTAACGTTCAAAAACGCAACCTCTGTGGTGAGTTGATGGGATGGTCAAGGTCATAGAGTTTCTTACAATAATACCCAGAGGGGAATCTGGCGCTAGTGTCTACGCGGGCTCCTTGAGCGGCGCGTTTCAACCACCATGGGAATGATAGGAAGTACCGGCTTCGGATTTGCTTCAGATGGATTAGGTTATTGAGATTCGTGACGCTTGTTTGCTGAGTGTAAAACAAGACAATATGAAGTTATTTCCAATTAAAACTTGCTTCACTCTTTTGTACATAACACATATTGCAAAAAATTTGCGTGACCGTGAGATGGAACTGAAACCTGGACAATCTTCTGCGATGCCCAATGCATCTGTCCAAGTGGCCTGCCCCCAACGCATCTCTCGTTTTGTTGTGAAGTTGAGTCAGAGGAGCGTAACGGTGCATCTACTTAGCTTCGCCGTCGTTTTGTAGTCGATTTGAAAGAGTTTTGACAAGTAGCGCTTATCACAAAACGTGAACTCTATGCAATTTCCTGCACTGGCATGGGACGCTACATCTATGCGCAGCGGTGTGTGCACGACGCTTTGCTAGAACTGTCAAATACAACCGTAAAGCTGCAATGCGGCAGCAAACCAAGAAACCTAGTAATCTTCAGCCTCTCTGAACAACAAAGGCACTGCTTGAGTGCTTTATAACGCACCCCACTGCCGTTGCCTTGCAAAGAACGAAACTGAAACTGTAGAAAAAGATCCGTAGACAGTTCGCTAGCTAACGAAATCCAATCCGAAGCCTGTACTTCCCATCATTCCCATGGTGGTTGCACGATCACAGCACCAGTTTCCTCTCTAGGTTATTGTATGAAACTCTACGGGTCAAGGTGGTGATGAAGATGCGTTAGTCAATCTAGCATTTGAATCTAAACCGCGAGCGACCATTAGCCGATTTGTGGGACCGTCCCAGTTACAGCGAATATTATTGATAAATAAATGATCAAATTTCATCTTGACAACCAATCAGTTATTGCAATGCTCAGCTGAAGCGTCCCATAGCTTTTTACGTACAGCGCATACTTTAGAGGGAAAATGTTTGGAAAGCTTGAAACCGGAATTTTTCAACTTGTAAGCTTGTAAGCATTTTTGAGCAATGATAGCTTGTCATTAAAATCTAGCAACTTTAGAATGGCAGGCCGAGAGCATCCAGGACGTGTTTTACCTAACCTATGAAAACGTTCAACACGCAGACAGTCAACGGAAAGCCTGTTGAACACATTCACTACCTTGGAATGCAGTGTGTCAGGATTCTCGTCTTTATCTTCTGGTATAGCTCGAATACTTATGTTGCTTCCTCCGAGAACAGTTTTTAAGATCTTCAAGTTTAGCCGTTACGCCAGGCACTGTGCATTTAAAAAAAACCAGTTTGGAACAATGCTGCTTGAAATCTTGCTCAGTCAGAGCTTTGGAACATGCGTTTTTGAGAGCGGTCACACGCAATTCCAAGGTGTCGAAACATGTCTTCACAGTATTTTTTATTTCAGATATTTCTTGCGAGAAATTTTTCTGGCAACTAAATCGGAAAGAACCTTCACAAGAGAAGGGTTATCACAACTTGACACTGCCAACTCAGAGTTTTTCTGAAAGCAAGTGGTCGGTGAAGAAGCCCTAAGAACGTGCTTCCTCGAATGCACTCCTTGCCTCCGTCCACTTTTCTAAAATAAAAAGCTGCCTGTACAAAAACCTAAATGTTTGCCTGAAGACAGCTGTATACAGTGAAACTTCACTTGAACGAACTTCAAGGGACCCGAGGAAAAGGTTCGTTAAAGTGAAAGTTTGGTGAATTGAAATAGCGATGTTGCAACTTGTTATCAGGAGCAAAGAAAACATCACTTGATGAAACGAAATTTCAACAGTTATTTGCAATGCTGCTTATTTGAATGTGAATTTCTGCTTATTTAGCATGTTTTGGAGAATGCAGCAATCTTTTGCTGCACTTGTGCACTTAGGACTGCGGTGGTAATGAATTGAGTCACTGCGTCCAAGCTCTCATAAACATTCGGAAACACTCTGCTCTGGCACAACACTATGCTCGGCAGCGAAGGACGTCACTTTTTCCAAGTACATCGGTGCTTGCTTAGCTGAAATTCTTGGTGCTTCATGAACAAGGGTTACTTCTTCCTCCTCCTCTTCTTTCTGAGGTAGGACGCTTGCTACAATCTATTCTGTAGACAGAGTGGCGCATCTCTCAATGCGAGAGTCACAGATGACATAGTTCTCAAAAGGCAAAGCGCTGTCTGTACTTAGTCTTTCAGACAATTCCTTCCAGCCCTCGGGTTCAGTTTTGTCATCATTAGAAACCGGATTTTAGGCAAATGCCTATTTTGTTCCTTGTGTTCCTATCACCCCATTTTGATATATGAGCATGAATTAGAGGTTAAGAAGGGCTTTTGTAGTGCTTACATAGTGCCTATAAATGCCTATTTTTAGCATCGGCGCTAATATTCACTACCAATTAAATGTTGCCTCTGTTTAATTGGTAGTGAATGACATGACAGAAGCCAACGGTCCGCGTCGTTGTCATATTTATTCACGAAAAAACCGAAGTGGCATCTGTGGACACGAGTGGTTCAATGCAACGGAGAGCGAAGGGGCACTCGATGCTGCTCTCAAACTGTGCTGCTTTGCAGTCTTCAAAGCCACATGAGTGATGGAGCTACACAACTGTACTCACCTGCCATTGATTAGGCACATAATTGCAGATCTATTTCAATGTGGATCACGACGTCGTCTAACAAAAGTGGCCTGGCGTCACACATGTGTCAGAACATACGGCACAGCACTCTTCCATGCCCTCAAACCGCCATGTTTGTTTACTTCACACCGTTGGAAATTAGACTACAGACACAATAATGGAATGCATCTCTCATCTCCCCTGGAAAGAGATCCCGCTAGTCTTCTTCACACCATTACAACATCCTTTTGTAGCATGCATTGGCTTATGCTGTTCCCACTTAGCCATAGTCTGTGAATGGTGTCCTCTAAACACATCACCCAGCTAGCATTAAAGTTGCAACCAGTGCGATGCATAAAAATCACTATTGCATTGCTAAAAACTAAGCCTTTCACTGGAAGAAGCTCCTAATGTCTCGTTGGAGATTCAAAGTTTAAATTTTGAAATTGTGAGCCCCGCAAGCGGGATTAACTCCGTGACCTAATACACTGCAAAAAAAATTATGAATAGCTGTGGGCTCTTGAAGTGTGCAATAAACAGTGCATGAGATTTTAGAGGGGCGGTGCTATCAATATTTCAGATTACGCTGGATTACCGTAGAATTAGCCTTTTAGTCATGTTGCCAATGTTTTTTAATGTTAATATCTCATATAATCGGTGCATTTTGTGGTGTCATTTGATTTTGTACCTTCAAATAAGAGTTATCACTAGTTGCTGTCTAGTAACCATAATTATACTGAAAGATATGAGAAGTTTTTATCAACAACCTCCTGCGAAAGAGTTCCAGGGGTGGGGAGACTGGACAGTTTTATCATTTCAAATATAAATTCTGGGGCCTTACAAGCCGAAACAACTATATTACAAGGGTAGCGATGCGGGCTTGTTGGTCTGTCATGGTACTTGGATGTGGGCGCAAAAAGCGCCAGTGTGTGTGTCTTCTTCCCTTCGTCCTTGTCTTTTTGCGCCCACATATATTACAAGGCACGCCCTAGTGGGAGACTATAAATTATTCATGACCAAAGGTTGGCAAAGTAAATGGAGCTCACTCAGACTCGCTGAATAAATATGTTTTTCGCTTTGGACTTACTTGAACTCAGACTGATCAAAATTTTAGCTGAAGCGGACTCACTCGGACTCAGACTTATGAAACCTTTCCTTAACCAGAACGGACTCACTCGGTCTCAGCCTCACGAAATCAAGTGTTTGCCAGATCCACGAAGGCACCCCATCTTTTATCTTTTGGCCTGCTGAAGCACTACAGGGCAGGAAGAGCCCTAGCGACGGCCGACCATTGATTGCAAGCGCACCCAATCACATGGGTGTGTGGACGCGACCATGCCAACCGAGACCTTTCACATTTGCAAAGAATCAAGTATCTTACAGAAAAAGAGCTTCCTTCAAGGGCGACCAGGGGCCTTTCGTTCTTGCTGTAGACGTTGTTACTTAATCTTAAGTTGTCTAGAGCGCGCACCTTTGTTCGTCCGTTTGCTGTTCTCGCTGGTGAAATGTATTCACCTCAAAACCAGATAGCCCCCTCACTTTCAGCATTCAAAACATGGGAAAGTATGAATGGGATTGAAACTAAGGCTAATTATTGGTCACGAAGGAAGTGGAAAGCACATTTGGAACTATCAAAAACCGGCCTGAATACAGAGAATTCAGCGTTTTGTTTTTTCACGATACATCGTCGCACATGGCCGCGCGAACATTCGATTCATACCTCGTCATAATCTTTCTCTTCCTTTTTTGCCGCCTTCAAGGGTTTTTTCTTGCCGCCTGAAATTCCGAATTTTGGATAAGTTTAGACAGGCAATATAGGCACATAAGAAATTTCGCAACAAAGGCGCTCACCTTCCCTGCCAGACATGATGCTCGACCAGAGAACGACCACGATGAATGCGTGCTGATGCCGATGCTACTGAGGCTGTGCTGGCTGTGCCCTTTTTAACGGGACGACACTAAAGGCAAATAACAATTTATGTCAGGGTGAAAAACTCAATGTACGACAACGTCTAAAACGGCAATATTATCAACAGCAGTGCCATACTTACAGAGAAATTAAGCTAAATGTACCACACGACGTGCGCCATAACCGCATGAGTTCCGCCTCAGTGACGTGAGAGCGTCCGACTGCAATTAATCACTCGTAATCAAACTGCAATAAAAAAAGAACCTTCCGTGCATCAAGAGACGTAATAAAATGCTGCTTGATTCCTCCGCCAATTGCCTCCGCGACTAAAGAAAATTAATAGTTCTCCGTCTGCGGGGTCACCAGCCGTCCGCCTCATGACGTCACCTGAAGTGCGCGCCTGTCGGTGGAGGCTCGTGTGCATCTACCTTTTGAGGGGGAAATGCCGCTGCCTTCTAAAGTTGTACCCGACTGGGTTGCAACATCGTGGGCTGTACATTTCACAGTGTGCATTTCACAGTGATAGAGTAGTTTCTTTTAACAGAAAAGCTGTTTAAGCTAGACGTCATTTGTGGGTTCGTCCTGCCAGGAAACTATCATAATCAAAAATGACCACAGAAACTGGATAAATCCCACTTCTTGAACATTCTTGAACACATATAGCAGGGCTGCGCGAAAAAAAATGGACGAAGGGAAGTACACAGGACGGGCGTCCAGTTTCGCTGTTTCAAGCCTTGCGTGGCTTAGTGCAAGCATTTTTTTTTTAAGGGGTACTGACACCTTTTTTTGAAGGCGAGTTTACTCTGCCATACCAACCTCCTGCATGCAGAGACGGCTCTGAGCATGTGTGAAGCTCAGCAAATGCTGATAAGATATTTTAATTTGATATTAAAGTCAATTTTTCCATGGCGCACCTACTGACATCGACACTAGCTTGACGTCAGGCTACAGTACACTGTAGCTACAGTACTAATTCCGGTGACTTCATGCAGCAGTCTGGCTAGTTGTGGTGACGTCAGGTACCAAAACTTCCAAAGATGGCCGCTTGTGCGTCATCAAAACTTCCAAAATGGCCGCTTGTGCGTCACCAACGGTATAGTGGCTAGAAGCAACGTTTCTAGAACTACTTCTATAAACGTTGGCTAGAAGGTACAGTGTACTAGAAGGGGAGGTGGGAGCATCGCAGCCTGCAGAGACGGAGGAGGGGGAAACAGTCGTTCATGGCAACGAGAGGCGCTCGCGTAGCTTCTTAGATCGCTCTCTCCAGTCAGATGTGTAGCACGTGCACCGTGTATACGCCTCCGTTGCTGCGCTTGTGTTGTCGTTGGTAAAATTTTAAAGCATTTTAATGGCGTGAATGACGGTGAGTAAGCTAGTCAGATCAGGGGGATGAAACTTCGCGGTTTTTCTGTCCCGTTTTGAAAACTTAATTAGAGCGCAACCACACGACACATTCACACACCCACACACCCAGAGCCCAACAACAAGTTCTTTTAGAGTACTTTTCTGTCCCGTGACCGCAGCGATCCTAATGTTTGGGGGCTGTACTACCTACGAGCATAAATGAACGTTGTTGTTCCATTTTATATTTATTACCAGGTTACTTATTATTTTCGGAGTTTTTAATACGCAAGTGAACCTAAAGGTTGCAGTTCCAGATTGCGAAAACACGAGCGCCACCCAGTGTGGAAAACGGGAACTGCGCCGTCCTATCTCTCACTGAGGCCCTGGTGGCCCGCGCAAGGACCGGGGCGCAAGCCAATGGGATCCCGGACTAGGGACTCCACCCATTCAGCAATATGTATAATAAAGTTTTTCATCATCATCATCACTGCGAAAAAGGGGCGTTTCTTGTCCTGCGCCCATGTATGCTACGCCCTACGGTGTCCCAAAGGCCGCTTTTACCACCGTAAGGTTTGTTTCAGTGAAACTGGCGAAACCCTTGCAAACTTCAGCGAATCAGACGCATGAATGGATTCGCGCCGCCATCACAAATCGTACTGTGCTGAGTGGTGTCGAAATTCTTCACGCCCCACCGGCATAAAGTTCTTTCGGATCCCGGCGGACGAAAGGTACGATCTGCATGCTGCTCGTTTTGTTTTTCTACGCTTGCACGGCGTATCAGGATGCGGTTGCAGCAGTAGCGTGAAATATACAAGTTGTGTTTTTACTGTATGAATGGTACGTTTAGGCAATAAAACATTCAAACAAACTCTGCTCTTTATTCTTGTCTAATTTATGTGTATACGTAAACAAAAACAAAGTCTTACTTAGAATAAGTGGTGCAAAATAAGTGGATGGGCAAACCTTCATCAATCAGAACGCAACGATTGCCGTTTTGATCATGTGGCGGGTTGCGCAACAGGAAGAAGGTCTCGCGCTTGCCATCTGAATACCTTCCACTCGCTCAATTTGGCTTGCTGGTGCATCTCAATTGAATTTGGCGCTAAATCCCCTCACCACTCGGATCCTCAGTCCTCATCAAGATGGCGTCCCCCAGTTAAAGTGTTCTAGAATTATTCTAGAACACTATAGCCCAGTTATGGTACACCTGGGTAGGGTGGCTAGAAAGGGAGGTGTGCTGAGCGCGGCGGCCACCCTAACCTGGGTACACCAGTGCGTGTCTGCAAGAGTATAGTAGGTCGTGGTCTGCCCTGCAATGCGCCGCCATGTTTTAGTACCGCCCCCAAACACCAGGTGTTCGTCCGGCACTGCGAGCGAATATTGTGTTCCATGGATGGCAAGGAAGTTTCACTCCCCTGGTCAGGTGCCATACGCATTGTTTCGCACACGAATGTTCGACTGGGTATGTTTTAGCTAAAGCCCCTCCATGCGTTTTCCGCCGGCTAGGTAAGTAGCGCCAACTCGTCCGCCCCCTCTCCCTTTATACCGGTTCCCCGCCTAGCGGAGCCGAGTGCCGCCATGATGTTTCTGCTTTTTTCCGGTTGATGCACCTGCCGCATGCCCGCCATGCCCTCGCGACGCAGAAACACCGAGCGAAAACGCGCTCGGCGGCAGGCAGTTTACGACGAACCTCAAAACAACAACACTTGCGAAACGGAGAAGCAAATATGTGCTTTCTCGCGTGTGCACATGCGTGCGCAGAAACAAGATGGAAGGAAAAAGCGGAAGGAAGTGGCTCAAGAACTTCCTTCCGGAAGCTCCAGAACCGGAAGTGGGCGTCGTCGTCGAACAATAGATGGCGGTACTTAAAAAAGCGGCAGTAGACGCGATGGAGGGGCTTTAGTTTTAGCCAGAGAGGCAGGTGTCAAAAAGTCCACGTTTGCCGTTGCGAGCAACGAGGACCAGCTGAAAGAATGGCAGCGGACCATTCTAAGTGCAGACAAGTTTCTCGATCAAACTTCAGTAGTGTGTGAGCCGCATTTCGAGGAATGGTTTATTATAAGAGACTACACCCACATCGTGAATTGAGAAGTTTAAAGGGACCAACAACTGCCCAAAATATGAAATGAGTTGACTACACTAATGCAAAGATTGTCCGTTGCACTGACTCAAACCAACCCTGTTTTTTTCGTGAGAGATGGATTTATATTTTTATTTCTTAACTGAAAGTCGCGAAAAATGACGGTGGCGCCTCTGGCGGAAAAATATGAATGATCCGATGAAGACGGCCACGTGACCATTGATTGCTGTACGCGGTCGACGATTTTTTTTGTTAGTATTGAAGTATTGTTCGTTTCTTTATATTAAAAGGTATTACTCCATAATAATGTACATATAGGCCTGTATGCATTAAAGTGGTGCTGCCTTCGCGAGACGTAATGATCCCATGCTCGTCAGCGCGTCTTGAGCAACTTTTCAGCGTGCTCATGCAACCGTGCACGCAATTTCCAGGTCGCTAAGATTTTGGAGCGACATAGTTTTGCTACCTACACTTCGTCTCAGAATGACGCGCGTTGCTACTCGGTGCGGCTATGGCCACCATAGTGCGGTCGTGCATATGCACAGTTACGTTTTCGATTACTTGGCTTGGCTCGTGTATCGAGAGAGTAACGACGCCGGGATACAGTGGCTAGAATACTAGAAGTGTGATCACCGCCAAGCGGCTGCAATGGGAGGTAGTGACGCCGCCTTGCGATGTTTCCGCTGGGGGCGCGCGCTGTCGTATACACGTCAGGCTCTCAGGCTGCGCACGTGTTCAATGCTGAAACTCGCCGGTTAGACGTGAGTTCTTTTGCCTGTTTACGCTGTTCTTTCGTGCTACATGTGCTGGTCGGACAGCCTTGTCGTGTTTACGTTATGTCTTTTGCGGAGTGTGTGCCATGAGCAGACGTCAGAGCCACTGTTTTGTGCCCAGATGCTCAACTGGGTACAAAACGTGCAAGCAGAAGCTTTCATTGTTTGGAGTCCCGAAGACGACCATTTGTTCCAGCAGTGGCAGCGTAAGATACCAAGAGCAGACGAGCCTTTGGGAAAAGAATGCTGCCGTTCCAATCCCCGAGATCCAATCGAAAAGCTATTCGGGATGATTCGTCAGTTATCCGGGTGCAATGATCATCCACATCGATCCCAGTTCCTTACTGCCGTGAATTCCCTTAGCTTTTGCAATTTGGTAAAAAGCACCAGACACGGGCAACTGTGGCAGGGGACACAACTTACGTCATTAGTTGGGAACTGATGAAGTGGCCATCCATGTTGACAATTTACTGGACACTGGAAACCTGGACGAAGATTCAAGTGTACTACAGGCATCGACTCTCCTTTCTGACCATGTGTATCCTGTGGCAAGTCAGTGACGGAAGATGGTGTACTATTTGGCCGGCTATGTGGCACGGAGGAAACTTATGGCAACCGAAATGCCAGGACTGTTTTGAGCAGGTGCTCAAATCCCTCGAGAACGCAGATAAGGATCTTGCGTCATTCACAGCATTCTGTGATGTTGGAGGGCTTTTGTACCTGTCACCTGAACTATTTTCATTTGTGGAGGCACTGGAGGACACATTCACATCGGGTTCAGTTATAATAGCTCTAAAGGGACCAGGGGCGTAGCCAGAAAATCTTTTTCGGGGCGGGGGGGTTCAACCATACTTTATGTATGTTCGTGCGGTGCGTTTGTATGTGTGCGTGCCTATAGACGCAAGCAAAACCTGAAAAATTTCGGGGGGGGGGGGGGGTTGAACCCCCCCCCCCTCTGGCTACGCCCCTGAAAGGGACAATACTAGTTGAACTTCTTAACTCAATGCATACCGTACCATCCGTATAGTGTGCGACGCACACAAGCAAGATCTGACGAGCAACATAATCAAGTTTTTGTTCTCACACGCTTCACTTCTTCACGAAATCTCTAAACAAACAGAGAAGTTCTGCAAGAGAAAGATCAAAGCAACTTCAAGTTTCGAAGGGCGATGTTATGTGCATCACCCTGTAATGTGCTAGCTTTCTTCCCTACTTTGATTCCCCCAACTTTAAATAAAATGTGTAAGAAGACTAAAATGCTGTCCGATTTTCTGTGCAGTTGTTAATTGAAAAATATTTCCCCTGTGAATACGCAAGAATACTTAAGTTCTTGAAAACTATCTTATGCAAAATGTTAGGTATACTGTAACATGAAGAAAATTGATATCAATGTCATAGTAGCATTTTTTTTTTCGTGCTTCTTGAGGTTGCTTATAACCTTGTGATATGGCAATCCCCCCAAAATGCTAATCAGTTACATTTCTCAGCATCAAGGAACGATCGCAAGCAGTGGCAAGCTTAGCTGGCCGCCATGTTTGCGAACGATGTAAAGCTTCACTTATGGTATGGTCCCTAGAACTTTTGGTACTGTGCGTACGGTCATACCATACGGTGATAATGTTTGATAATATCTGCCGCAAATTTCATTTCTTTATGAGGCACTTACGCCCTGCATTATAATAGAGACACTAATAAAAATTTACGGCGCAAACAAAACCATATGAGCCACAAATCAGCCTTGACATGGCAGCTTCGCTGCAGCGAGCCGAGCGAGCGACGTGTAAGCTACAACCAGCGCCACCTAGACAGCGCCGGTCGAGGCATCGGTGGAGAGCGTCAGCGCAGGCGGCGCGGTCTTCACACTTCCCTATTCTAGCCACTGTAGCCGGGACAAGCCATCCATGACACAGGCGCAGGCAACCTTGGGCGCAGGCGCAAGGGAACTAAAAAAAGGCCGAAAGTATGGAAACGAATCATGGGTAGTACACGGATTTGTCTAAACTTCGTTCTTTCGGCTCCGTTTGGCTCGGCGTCACCTGCATCCGCTTTGTCGCAAAACAAACTTCAGCAAAAATCAGCAGTTTCACTTCACCACTTTAACTTCTTTAGGCTCACCGATTCAAATCTGGTCACGAAGTTCACAACGATCCATTCTTTTATCCGAAAGAAACCAAAACATAGCAATAAACAAAGCCACAAGTGCGTTCGAAGCCCGCAAGTACGAAGACTAGGCAAATCCGTGTACTACCCATAACGATCGCAGCGCCAGAGTTCCCTCTAGGCCCGTATTCTCAAACGATCGCAAAAGGCGATAGTATCGCGTTTGGTGACGTAGAATTTGATGCGTTCGATAAGTAAAAAAAAGACTTGCCTGTGACGTCATTGTTGCAACTGGCCGCTGGTAGTACGAATGTCTCACAACACGGGAGTGAGCGC
Organism: Rhipicephalus sanguineus; assembly: GCF_013339695.2. NCBI lineage: Eukaryota > Metazoa > Arthropoda > Arachnida > Ixodida > Ixodidae > Rhipicephalus > Rhipicephalus sanguineus. Next base: position 171,767,491 of record NC_051181.1, on the reverse strand, counting down.
ACTGTACGAGCGCAGAGCAACCCGAGTACGGCGTTTTCGAGCGTGTGCTGCTGCTTCTACGCAGTGGCCAGGCTTGGCCGGCTTGGCTGTGGCTACTTGAAGTGTAAGACGTGTTGAAAGTGCTTTCAACGTTTTTTTGTTCGATTATTTAATGCACAGTACAATATTTAAAGAATGCAACTTTGCGTGAAACGTATTTTCGTTGAGAGTTTAACACGGCATACTCGGAGAGTTCGGCTGTAGCGTGCCGCCGCAGCGACATCGTCTCAAGATCTGAACATGTTGCCGGCTCGCGATAAGCCACGCGAGCAACGCACGGTTCATGCTCATGGGACGTTCAAACCACGAAAAAACACGCGCTGGCAAAGAACGAGTGCTGATAACACCCCAAGGTAATGCTCGATGAAAGCTTCAGCGTAAAAAATGCTGCGTATATCCACCGAGGATTGAATACTAGAGGTCTCTTCGATTTGGCTTGCACTGCCAGCACTAGTTCTGAAAAGTGCCGCGGCGGTGCGAAGCGGTGCTGCGCCGGTTCAGCAAGTGCAGGTGCAGCCGGTGCAGCCGCGACACTGGCGACACTACCACGCGGCGGCTACCACCGAAGATGCAAGAGCAGGCCGTGTTGGTCGAACAGCCGACGCGGCGTGTATCGCTGGTGTTGTTTACCAAAACACTGCCGCGGTGGCACTCTTCGTAGCTGCCGTATGGAACTGCTCGACTCTGCAGCGAGGACGATTCGGACAATGGCGATCCTCACAGCGACTCCGAGGAGGAGTTTGACTAGGGACCATAGTTTGACGGTGTATGTGTTTTGTCGCCTGCATGTTGGTACGTGAAGATGTAACTCCTGTTCCCGGGTACGAGAACGTCGTCGGCAGATTCCATGAGTGTAATTTCAAGAGACTGTTCAGACTATCCAAAGGCGTTTTACTGGTTCAGCGAAAAATTGCGCTGGTTTCGGCCTTCTATGAAAGCGTGCGCGAGGCCATACAACAATAAAAAACGAAAGTATCTGAGGTCCTTTGACCGACGCTAAGACGACTTGACGCGAATGTTCAGCTATCTTGGAAAGTGTATGCTCGCAATTTGTGTTCAAAGGGTTTTTACTGGCGTCGCCACTTCACGCTAGACTATAGGGAACGGATGTGACATTCTTGTAAACCATTAAGACACATGTATACGCACGCTCACCTGATGAATACATTTTTAAACTCAAAAGTATTTCTAGAAGACTTCCTATCGCATCAGCTTCAACGATTTCGCAAAGGCGAACTGAGAGAGCAGCATCGCGAATCGCGCCACATTACTTTTTTTTTTTGTATCATTCATATTGCCGTCATGTACGGTGAATTTTTCTGCTCACGAGACATGTAAAAGGTCCGCCTTAATAGCTGCCGAAAAGACGTGGCTAAAATTACCCGTCAGAGTCAGCAGTTTAACTTGCTTTTGCACGCCCTGAACAACAACACGCGCGGTCGTCTGCTCCAAGCTTGGGAGGAGGAAGGGCGCCATGCTGCACTTCTTTGCACCTCCTTTGAGCGAGTGCAGGCCGGCAGAGACTCGTGCCAGCACTACGCTTGCACCTTGACAAAACGAGGGAACGGTGGCAGCGGGCGCGCGCGGCACCAGCAAAACGAGGACGACGCAACGAGGACGACGGTGCTGCAACCCGCCTGAACTGGTTCCGCCGGTGCAGGCAAATCGAAGAGACCTTAGAAGCTACCGCCTACGTCACTGAAATGCTAGACTTCACCACGAACCGACGTTAACGGTGCCTTCGCTTATTGCAAATATGTCGAGAGCACCGCGAGCACCATGACGCAAATTGACGTCGGCGGAATTACCAGATGGCGCCCTAACTTTTCCGGTTTGCTCAATAGCCAATCAGCGCGCACCAAAGGCGATACTTTTGCGATTGTCGCCTTTTGGGAATACGGGAGAAGTGGAAAATTGAAGAGCCCCACTGCTGGCTTCAAAGCGAGTTGGCTTGCCAAGGCTGGCTGCGTGACGTAATGCTACCTCCTTTCTTTTTCTTTCCTCCATGCGTGAAAGTCGCAGTGGCGCCATCTTCGGCCCCGGAAAGTCTCAAGTTCCAGCGATCGCCGCAGAGGGCGAAAAAATCAACCCGCGGCGCGTTCCGGCTTCAAACACCGGGAGTGGATCTACTAACTTCTGTGTTAGGGTCGCATCATAGAGTTAATGTAGTATATTAACTCTATGTACATTCTAGTACACTGTACTCTATGTACAGTGTTCTAACTCTATGGGTCGCATGGGCGCCGCCATTCGCTTTATTGCACTTTCTTGTAGGGGCGCCCTCGTCGGAGCCAATTATCAATTCAAAATATTCTTCAAATAACCGAAGGCTACATCTTTGTATAATGCTACACTTCAATAAAACAAATTGCTTGCCTTGACAGGTACCGCGGCATCAATCTTTTGTAATAGTTTTTGCTCCAGCTGACTCGTAGTTGTCAGCAGCCTATCGACATCATTATTTTCATTTCAAAATATACGGCGGCAGAGGCGGCGTAACGGCAGGTAACGGCAGGTAACGGTTCACGGTGCATTCGAATGGGTCTCGCGCTCTTTCGTTTCGCTGTCAAAGTTTCTAGCCACTGCCGGCCGAGACATTCGCTTTCGTTCTGTTTGTTTTGACTCGTTGAAATGCTTTCGCGAAGCGCATTCAGCAGACTTCGGGAGAACGAAGGGACCGTTGAAGCGTTCACCGGATGAACACTCGTTTCAAGACCGAGAATATACGAACTGGTGAGTATAAAAACCCACTGCTTCAGCTTTTTGCCAATGACTGTGTGGGTGTCACACGGAGGCGACGCACTGCAATATTAAAATTTTCAACGTGTCAAACTCTGTCGATGAGAAAACGTGCGCTCCTTGCGGCGTGGCTTCAAGTGGGAGCAAGTTGCTGAGTTCATCGTTCGGTTCACATTAACCAGGCCGCTGCAATAAAGAAAGGCAACTGCATCACCAACGCCTCGCATGTATCTTCGTAACTAGCCCGCATATCAGTGCAAAAAAGATACGAGTTATATTTTGCCGCAGTCGCATTTGAGAAGCCAGGTTTAGAGGTCCCATTTCTCCTGTTGTCAGTTTAGGTTATTTTTACTACACATTTAGTGCAACGAAAGCTTCACATAATTATGAGTGCACTTTCACTTTATTGTGATAAAGAAACCAGCACTATAATCAGAAATTTTCTTGATTTTTTTTCTGCCATAGCCTCCTGGCCTGACAAGGAAACAGCTGTGTGCAGTGAGCAAGGCACCTGTTACATGACACGCCTGTGAAGAAGCTAGCCCGAGTGAAACAACATGCATTATAAGGTACGTTTACATATATGTATAACAAACCGCTGTTTTTGTTCACTATGTTTATATGTTTACTTTTGCAAAGTTTAATATTCATTGATTATCCTTATCAATATCTGGTGATGTCATTGTTTTTCCAGGATTGCCAGGCAACGACAGGATGACTACCCCCGAATGTCCACTCTGCAAGTGCGATGAAACATGTGAATGTCTGCTACAACAGGTCATCTTGAACCTCACGCTTGCAATGTTGTATTTGTGAATGGTTTACCAGGCATCTCATGGAGGGGTGCCTACAATCGTCCACAAGTACTAGCTGTCTACTGTGTCATGGAATCTACACCGCAATAGCGTTAAAATTGAACACTAGCTCCGTGCATTAGTTACGTTAGGTGGCACTGTTGAGCTCAACGACGCAGGTTTTATACACAGCCATGGTGGTCGCATTTCATTGGGGGCGAAATGCAAAGACACTCGTGTGCTTAGATCTGCGTCTGAAGTTCAGGGAAAGACAGAAGCTTGAAGAGACGAAAAATTTGTGAACAAGAGGTGTCGCTGGAGCAAATGTTTCGACAAGAGGTCTTGTCTCCTTCAAGGCTACAACCGCGTTTGTTTAACTCCAGGCAGTTAGAATCAATCTAGAGTTGCCCACTACTGTATGACTCATAATCATATCATGGTTTGCATGTGAATCATCAGAAATTATAAATTTAAAGGTAAACACATTCGACAGAAGTCTGTCTGGCTGGGCAAGATTATAAGAATGAAAAGACTCTCCAGCCACGTTTAGTCATTAATATTCTTAATTTAAAGAAACTAACAGCCCAAACGGGCCTCGAAACGTAGGGTCAGTTTTTAATTATAAATCACATTACAAAACGAACATCACGGCAGTGAGGGGAATTAACAGTCTTTCCAACATCTAATAATATCTGGGGATTAACGTCCCAAAACCACGATACGATTATGAGGGACACCGTAGTGGAGGGCTCAGGAAATTTCGACCACCTGGGATCTAAGTACACGGGCCTCAAACATTTCCGCCTCCATCGAAAATGCAGCCACCGCACAACATAAATGCAACATTCAGTTGTGCCTTATGAGACACTTTACAAACTACGCTCAAAACTGTTTTTGCCTTTATTAACTGTGTCTAGATCATAGAAGTTTACAAAAAGATACGACAAAGTTTTACAAGGCTGTGCTCAATTACATTAGCCTTTGCACATATGTTCAATGGGCTCCTTCAAATGATTTACAGAAATGTGACGAGCACTTTTTCCAGCACAGCTTCACCAAGCACATTTACGTTGTCGTGATGAGTGAGATTGTGTTTATTGAATATGGTAGTGTGTTTTTTTTTTTTTATACCAGAGAAACGTCCCAAATTTGTTTAAGCTCACCTACTTCTGCTGTTTCATTAAATTAACATGTCACAAATATAGCACCTACCACTATGAAGTCTGTGAACTAAAGTCACGAAAAAAACCTAGGAAATCGAAGAGGTAATTTAAAACATACATGAACTTGACTTATCCACAGCCACACTACAAGATTTTACGTATTGTCACGGGGTCATGACGTCGATGAAGGTAGCAGTCTGTGTGTCCAAGATGAAACTTTTCATTTGGCCGAACTTGTGGCCGGGAAATGAAAAGTCAAACTACAGCAATACACACCGCACACTGACAGCGGCGAACAGAGCGTTGGCCGTCAATAAACTGATCCGTGGCAAGATGCGTCGGCATTTATACCTGTGGCATCGAACATTCGAGCCTTATCGCTGGTGGCTGCGTTAGTTCGAGAATAAATTGAGCTGTTCGCGATTGCGCGCTCCAGCCTAACAGAAGATCCTAAAATAATCTGGAATGTTCCCAGGCATCCTGGCGCGGTTTGCGCAACGTAGTAACTACACGTGCAATGGACGAATAACATAAAACTTAAAGAAGAAAGGAGCGTGTGTGGCAGTATTTCAAGCCGGAGCTTCTAAAAGTAGCAGGGAGAATACATACTTGAGCTCCCAAGCCCAAATATATTGAAAATGTAAATAACACAATAACAAGTATGCAATATATATATGACCTTTATTTATCCAGCATTGACACAGGTTCACATCATGCCTCACAGTTTGATTTCGGTGAGTGTTTGCTTGCAATAGAGTGCTAGTTCTATCGACATGTCTATGTGATACAGAGATTGTGCTTACGGCTGAGCACTTGTTTAGTGTTCTGTGCGAACACCAACAAAGATGTAAACTGCATGCCTAAAGGTTATTTTCTTAGAATTGTGCTTCTAGAATCTGTAAGCACTCGCCTTATATCTCCGTTTCTTTAGCATTCATCTACGCTGTATACTCAGCAGTCCGATTACTACTAGCGCCAAGAAATTCTAGCTGTAGAACTGTGTAACTGAACTATAACGAGGAACAAAACGAGCCTGAAATATTTTCTTCCACCTATTACCTGAATACGTAATACCTATGGTATGGCTTCACGGCCGAGAATTTAGCCGAGAAATTCGTGCCTGCCCTGTAGACACAACGCAATATTCCTTATTTGTAACGCATTCAAGGTGACATCGCAGAGCGAGAAAGATGCAGAACTGTACGCATCCGCGATTGTTTACGTAAAAGATTAATCAAAACTACATTGCTCTCACTGCGCCAACTGTCTGTCGGTGTAGCGCACGTTTCGTTTCCGACTCCACACCATGCACTCAAAGATCGACACAACCTGGCAAGCGCCGCATAACTAACGGAAGGATAAGACCCTTGTCCTAAAGCTACGCTGTTAAACTCGGATGCCGCTACACAATGAGAGCAACGTTCTTTCAGCGATGTCGGTGTTCAGTTATATGCACATATTTGTCACCTTTCAGACTGATTACACACGTACGGGTTGAAAGCTTTCGACGTGTATGAGTGACTTGTTTTGCTTGGACCTGACTGTATACATTGCTTGTACCAGCTTGGGCACTCACAATAAACGATGCAAACCTTACTTGATTGACGCTGTTTTTGCCAGTCGAGGCCAGTTTGGTCACCTGGCGATAAATATTACACATGCCAGCAGCGATTTAGCAACGACAAAGAACAAAATACCACAGGGAGCAAAAAGCGCAGTAGCGCGACCAGGGCAAACCAACCGCAAAAACGCGTTTGTCTAATGATGATGATGGTACTTGCAGCGCCATCTCGCCTCGCTTTATTGCAGTTCAGTACGCCGCCGCTACCCTTATTTCCGTACTACAGTCAAAGGTACAGTTTCCGTTCTCTAATGTGGTAGATGTTTGCTATGTGGCTATGCTGCTACTGCTTCTACCTAGAGTCTAGAGTAGTAACTAGAGTAAACATGGGCGGTTTGGCGAGACTCTCGTGCTCTGTAAGCGCTGTGAGAATTCTGTTCACTAAGATGTCTGTTACAAAAGCCACGACTGCCGAATTTCACCACTGTGCGGCAGCCGCCGATGCGAGCCTCCTGCGCAGCCGTTCACCGACCCGTGTGTGCAGGCGTTTCAGAAATCGGAAGATACTGTCGTGGCCTACCGACTACCTGCCGTTCGAGTGGTCCTACCCAGCGCCTCCCGATGTGATCGCCAAATGCGGTAAGCACCGTCGAGCACCTTTTAGAGCTGTGAGTATTGATCTCGGCGAGCTGCAGGGGACGGCGACACCGGGCCAACCGACCCGACCATGCCGTTGACCGGATTCGAGCTGTCCGACGAACTGAAGACGTAAGCTGCTTTCGAGCATTCGGTCTAGAGGGTTTATTCAAACGATTGGCTGGTAGGCCCCGCGAGAGCAGTGGCGTTTTCAACGCGCCGCTTTTTTTGTGCTTACAGGGCTTCGCTGGAAGTGAAAAAGGTTTTTAGCTTGCAGCTCGCGAGCCTGGTGAGTCTCAGCTTACTCCGATACCCTGGCGCATTATTAAGCTTTGCCATTCACTTAACAGAGGCAGATACACGAAGCTAAAAAGCACAGATTTGTGAAGCTTTGCCAGAGGCATCCATACGACTTTGATTCATTCGAGTACAAAGGTGAGTGCGTCCTGTTACGCAAGCGTCATCTTTAACTATCTTGAACTTGCCCCCCCCCCCCCCCTCGCGCCCTCCCCTTCTTTTGCAGTTGCTCACAAGACGTTTCTCGTAAGGAAGCTCAAGGAGCTCTATAACATTCAGCCAAAGGTTAGTTTGTTTTCTACAGCACAGCAGTCATTAATGCGCACGAGTTACCTTTCATGCAGCGAAAAGTAATGCCAGGGATTCTATTGAAAAAAATGTTATTGATCAAATTGGTACTACAAATTAAAATGTTTCAAAGGAGTTCCTCCTGCGCTGATGCATTGCTTCTGCCAAAATTTCTACGCATCGAAGCTTTCATGGTAGGCCGTGTCCTGAATGTCCTTTGGTCCTGAAATGATGTCTTTTTACGAGAGACTCGACAGTCTGACAAATGGTCACCAAAGGCCGTCTTTATCGTAGGACTATCTGCTTTGTTCTAACGAGTGCTGCACTACGTCCTGCATGAGACGTGAAAGAGTCTAATGGAAAAGCGCGTCTCCAGATCAACACAGACAAATGAGTGTGCATAAGCTAACTTGCCCCTCCGCCAATCCAGACCTGTCCTAGCGCTCTGTGACGTTTAGCTGCTTCACCAATATGATTACCAACATTGCTTATAAGATAGACCATCTAGATGGCTTGCACATGAGCGGTTGTTTTGAAGGCCCACCCATTGCAAAGTGCTCAGATATATTTAATCATCATCAGCAAAAGCATCAACAAAGCGGCTGCGTAGGTTTGCGTGTTGCCTCACGGATGCGTGGTGGGCACTCTCCAGCTGTACTTGCAGTAGGCATTCTAGGATAGTTTGAAACGGCCAAGGTTACGCGCACGGACGTTCGTTTCTTTGCGGCACGGTTGATGCATTCACCCAGAACCGAAGCCAAGCTAGGAATTGAGAAGGCAGTGCACACGGGGCCCGATTATGTTATCGTGTTCTACTCTTGAAGGCGAAGCCCAAGTTTTTCTGAAACAATGCCCAGCACAACCTCACGCTTTAACAGCTGTGCTGTTAGAGGGCCCCTAAACCACCTCCGAATAATTTTTTGACATTTCAAGCAAACGTGCGCATCGAGTTCAGAGTTCCATCACAATGAACAATGCCAAATGCAGCAGTGCTACGAGCCACGGGCGCCCCTCAAATTCCAAGAAACAATCCCTTCTCCTCTCCGGGCCTTTGGGTAATCCTCAGCATTCGCCGTGACGTCAGCATTGTTGTCTGCCCATATCATGCACAAAAAGAACCTCTTTGCTCGCAGGTACTTGCGCTCGCCACTCTTCCTCCTCAGCTGGTGAGGAGGAGCACTCGGCCAGGAGGAGAGACGAGCCGACAGATGGAGCAAAACAAAGGAAAGAGCGAAACGAGCGAGGGCCTCTTTTGGATAATCAAACTTGTAACTCTGCTATTACAGCACAGTTTCGAAAAATTCTCACGGCTGCGTGTTCGTTGTAGACACGTGCACAACTGCAGTGCCAAAACTAAATTTCAACCTCTAGGTGGTTTAGGGGCCCTTGTCACACGTAAGAGGTGACAGGAAAAAATTTGATAGAAGAAGAGGAAGACATCAAGCATAGCATGACGTTGAACAAAGAGGACAGAACATGAGGAGAACGAAGTGGGAGATATAAAAAAGAAGGTGATGTGGGCACAGGGGCCCTGGGTGGTCGACCGCGAGCGCGTGAGGCGGGTACGAGCGTTGCCGGCTTTTGTTCTGGGCACTCTGGCTCCCTTCGCTCTGCGGCATTGCACTGTAGTCACCAGCCATTCAAGGACACGTCCTAGGAACTGGATGGCAGTCACAAACACCCGCAGCGGCCAGAAAGCGTCATCGGCTTGTGTCCAGAGCACACCGTCCTACGGCACTGCTCTGTAGCCCTCGCCTGAGGCAGGTCCTGTTCCCAGGAAATGCTGGTCAGCTCAAGTACCTGTGACGCACAGGTCACTGAACTCCGATCCTCCTAGCTTCAACCACAACACCAGCTCGCGTTCCACAACAGAGAAAGCCTGCGTGACCGACTTGTACGTAGATGTTGACTCCATGCAGTGCCCAACGCAATGCCTAGACTCATCTCACATCTGCACAGAATGCTGCGAGTTGATTAAGCGACGAACGCTTCATACGGTTTAGCGACTTGTTTCTCTTGTTTGTTGTCTCTATGATAGCTTTGTTTAGTACCGGTATTTCTTATATGTTTGCAGTGGTTTTGGGTAATAATGTGTGTTTTTCTTTCGTGTGTATTTAAAATCGGTGTGTCTAATCCTCTCACCTCGTCCGTTCCCTCTGGCCGGCTGTTGTCCAGAGATCTGTGACAGCCCTTTGGAGGGCGCTTGAACTTCGCCTTCAAGAGTAAAACGTGACAACGTAGTTCGCATCCCTCTCTCAATTGCTAGCCTCGCTTCGCCATCCTAACCTAGAATGCTTACTGCAAGTACAGCTGCCAAGTGCCCACTATGCCATAATTCTTCCTTTCGCAGATTGGCAAAGTACCCACTACACGTCCGTAAAACAGAACGCGATATTGCATGCTTTGTTGATGCTCTTGCAGATAATGATGATTAATTATGCCTGTGCACTTTGTAATTGGTGGGCCTTTACACCAGCTACTCGTTGCTCAATTCACGTTTTGATCCCTGGTGCGATTCTATGCTTCTGCCGCGCAATGTTACATGCGTTAAAGGGACACTAAAGAGCAAATTGATTTTTTCGCATTAGTAAAATAGTCTTCCACGATACCAAAAACACCATGCTTGCTGCGAGAAGACGCTTAATCAGCGAGAAAACGCACAAAAAGAAAATACAGGCGGCGACGCCACCTTGGAATTCCCGCACCATTTGCCGCGACGTCACATATTATTGACGCCGCCTGCTTGGGCCTACGTAGTTCCTAATCAGTTAAATCGAAGTAGATTGTCCTCTGAGGGGGCCAGAGACTTGCCATAACGAGTTTGTGGAAATTTCGTCGAGCCAGTGGCGCCAAAATACGTTAAATGCTCTTTGAAACCTTTTACGTCACGAATTACAAAGTTCTGCACGAAATTTAAAAATGAAACTTTGAAGTTGGTTTTCTCCTTTAATAATAAACCTATGGTGGTGAAATAAACTACACAAGAGTTCTCAGAGCACACTTGACCAATCTAAACCAATTCATTGTTTCTCTTTAGTGTCCCTTTAAGGACACTCCTCACACTACATGACATTCTTACAGGGTTTTTTCCCGAACATTTATTGAATGCAGTGCTGCAATTGTGGCTGAAGAATGTGGCTTAAAATTGTTTGGAATTCTGTCCACCAATTTTACCATTCGGCACGGAAGATGGGTAGGACGATATACACTCTGTGCAATTGCTGCATCAATATAGTCAGATACAACTTAAAGCAGGAGAGGCCCCTCACCCATGCGCAGCAGCCAATTGCCTCTGCAACTGATGAAGTCTGCCCTGTCAGTCACATTCTCGGATGGTGGGGTCACTGACCATCCGGCTCATGATGCCAGTATAGATTGCTGGCTCATATCTACCTGACTTAGAGGAGGAGGGGATGCCTGTAGCCGACTATAAATGCTAACCCCTAGGCTGACAATTTTCATCTTCTGGCGGCCACTGTGATACCCATGTATAGAAGTGTGCACATAGGCGACAATTGCAAGTATAGCTTCTATAGCAGACTGGTCATATTGTGCTGCTTGTGTAATACGCGTGAATTCATGTTAAGCCGAGTTGGATAATAGTGTAAGATGTGTGGCACAAAGAACAGCCGGCACTGGCTTAGAAGCTCACACTGGTGTTTATTAGTGTCCGCATGAGCCCAGAACTTCAAGATGGCTCCTTCGTTACTTGTTGAACGAGCGCATGCTCTCGCTGGCACCAAGCTCGTCTTCTCCTTCTTGCAGGCTGAGCGCGGAAAATTCAACAATAGAATTGCAAGTTGCATACTTGTGAGGGCACTGCAAGTGTGCTTTCAGAAAATTTTTTGAAGAAAGTGCTGGTTTCGAACTTAATGAGCAGTGCACTTTGGTGCTGTGCAAAACATACCAATGTTAGTTGTCGCAAACGGCTTTCTAAAATGAAAGCACATGAACCATGTGGTTTGCATATTCAGCGCAGGGATCTGAAGGATGCACTTTCCAAGGCCATCGAGGGACGGAACAAGGCGCTCAAATATCTGTACCGGTATGACCGTGAGCGCTTCCGCTCCGTTGCCTGCACACTGCAGGTCACCTACACTCCAGCCCAGCTGCACCACATCAAGCTGCCCGTGACGAAGAAAGGCGACCTCCGGCGCCTGACGGCCGAGTATTGCGACCGAATGAAGCAAGACAAAATGAACTCATTCCACGAGAAACTCAAGGCTGAACAGGTCGCCTTCCTTGCGGAGAAAAGGTGCGCTGAAGAGTGGATCAGTGCAGAAGGAGAAAGGCTGCGACTTTCCCAGAATGAGCAAAAGAGCACAGAGTACATGGGTATTTTTAAACAACCCACACACTGCTCAGAATAAAATGTGTGACACGTTTCTTTAGGCTGCGACTTTCCCAGCATGAGCAAAAGAGCACAGAGTGCATGGGTATTTTTAAACAACCCACACACTGCTCAGAATAAAATGTGTGACACGTTTATTTTCCTTCATTGCTGAAATGCATTATTTGTAGTGCTCTGCTTTTGAAATTTCATTGGCATATCATTGAAACAGAGACTGAAACAATTTGCTTTGACAACGAAGGTGTTTTGATTTGGAAAGGGGGGGGGGGCTTGTACTTATTAAAGGAACAGCAGCTAATTTCTTTACTCAAGGTCCTTGGATTGAGTCCCTCTGCAAGCCACCACATTAAAAGGCCTTCAATGGTACGTATTGATAAACTGCCACATGCAATACGAGCTCCCACCACTAGTAGTGTTTAAAGGGACACCAATGTCAAATAAAATTTTGTCAGAGTGAAATGTTTGAGAACGTCTAAAACATCAACAGCAGTGCTCTAGCAGTCGAGAAATTAAGGTAAATGTAGGACACTGTATGCCCTACCAGTGGGACGTTTTTGGAACGAGCCCAATGACGTCCATAGTACAAATTATCGCTACTATTCAAGCTACTCATGATAAAAATATTTCGAGGACTGCAAGACGTAATAAAATTCTGCTTGTGCGTTTCTATTTGCTTCATGGAAAAAAGAACTTGACGTTACAGTGGAGAACGACGCGGGTTGCGTGTTTAACGCATGGCAACGGCAGCGGCGCGCTATTGGCTGCGCGCACACAGGGACGCCGCCACGGACTTCCGCCTAGCAACGGCCGCCACGACACCTATGTCAGGTGCCACGACCAACGTTATAGATGGGGGGGGGGGGGATTGCGGATCACGTGACCGCGACGTCTCCCCGGTCACACTGACAAGTGAACACTGCAAAGCGCACTTGACAGCGAGTGCATTCGTCAAACTCACTTCGCTGCGACGGAGTGTCTAGCCTCGGTAGCAGTGGCTCGAGAATACATAAGTTACTATCCAAAGCCAAGTTCGTAGAATTTTTTAACTACCGTTTTCGTTATAGGGATATTCTTATGCATTGAAACATACTATACCTCAAAAAGTACTTCGCTATTCTCGTTCCTCAGGCAGTTTACAGCCCCGACCGCCAGGGGCATGCCCAACACGGCGCCGTGCAATGGCCACAGCCGCCGCGTTCCTACGTAAAAATTACTTTTAAGGGCTGCTTATAGCTGTAATAATTAGTACTCAATAACCCTTGCCTGAAATAGCAAATATCTGTTGTACCCCCACAGGGTGTCTACTGAGTTGACATTTCTAAATTCCCTGAGTTTTCCAGGTTTTCCCTGAGTGTTTTTGCTGAAATTCCCTGAGTGAAACAGAACTTTGTTTTATGTCAAGATGGGTAGAGACCATATCGCTCGATGATGTCACTCTCTAATACGCATTTTAGAAAATGAAAACGACTTAATCCCATTTGAATAGTACATAGAACAGATAAACCTCAATATAGCGAAGTTGGTAAAAGCGGCAACTCACTTCGTTATATCCAAACTTCGTTAAACTGAAATTCGACCTTTCATGCAAGGCATAGTTACTGAAGGATTAATCTTAAACTGAAAAGGCCACAAGAATGCTCGACTAATACGGCAACATGAAAAAACTTTTTTTTATTTCTTGCGTGAAAAAAAATCAATTTTGTTGAGCCTGAGATGCAGCAGTCACAGTTAGATGCCCTGCCAGAGTGTCACATGTAAAGACGAAACAAATGCGGGTTTAATGCACTGTGGAATGGCGCTTGTTCTGCTGCTGCGGGTTGTTGTCAAATCCTCGCGCGTTGCCCAGACCAATGCAACGCCTTTGCTATCATGTTGTCCAACCGAACTATTTGCTCTCCACGAATGCACAACATCGAAAACCATCCCACGTTAGAAAAAAAGAGTCAGTTTCACCGCGAGAGCAAAATAGTAAATCCGATAGCAACAAAGAGGAATTTTATATGAATATAGGCTAGCAGCTCGCTCCTTCAGGAAACGCAGCCGCTGCACTAAGAGAAGTGCCCTATCTATGATCTATGGCTCAGGGGCGGATTCAGGTACATAATTGGGGGGGGGGGGGGGTACAAAGGCTGAAGCCAACGCTCAGCAGTGCATTTTGGTGGGTCACGCGTATTTACAACAGCCCAGAGGGGATTATGGCGGTGCCTAAGAAGCCTTCGTTGGAAATGTGCATAGGGAAGCAGGAAAGGGTAGAGCAATGAGAGGTAGAGAGGAGGGACAAGATTCTCTTTACCTCTTTTGGACAGTGGCAGGCAAAACAACCTGACAAAGGGGGCAAACTCGACAAGCAAGCCTGACAAAGGAGGTGGACGACAGGCACTGAAGGGAGGGGGCGGGGGCTGGCTTGATGGGGGGGGGGGTGATCGCCGCCACCGCCCCCCCCCCCCCGGGATCTGCCACTGCTATGGCTTCAACGGAAGTTTTGCAATTAGAGCACAACACCTACAAAGGTATGAGCCGTATGTTGATCCCCACTAAAGATACCGCGGCGCACGCGACCACGCCCGCTGGTACAAAGTACGCACTTCCTGTCGGACTCACGCAGCCAGCCCCCCCCCCCCCCCCCCCCCTCCCGACGCGCCGGCTCCTATCCATGTGCCCATCGCGCGAATGAGACGGTCGGCTCGTTTCATCTCCGCTTTCGTCGGCAGCGCTCGCGCACTTTCACTCGCACATGGAGCATGCGACGCGCGGGGTGATGTAATCGCGATTTGGACTTGATAGGGAAGATCATGGCGAAGGCAAAAAATTCGCGTCGGAGTGTCCATATAATTGATATCGCAAAAAAAAAAAAAGCATACAGCTGCGGGCTAAGATCGCATGAAAGCACGGCAACAGCCTGAATTACGGCACATACGATTATGGTGGAAACGTTACTGCTTTCCGACATCGCGCGCCGAATCGAGCAATGGGACCCGTGCCGGTGTCGCGAATTTCGGTCGCCGCTATGCCATGGCTCTAAAAAGTTTTGTAATTCGGCTTTGTAGCAAACACCCACGTGGTGTGGCTGGTAATTGCCAGCTGCAGCCCCCAAAAGTTCAGTCGACTGCCTAAAACTTGTTTCAGCAGTGCCCTCATCGGGAAAAAAAGAAATAAAAAAGCTTTCACTTGCTGTGAATGGGCCCTTTAGTTACGCTAGCTCTCGCCTGGAAATTTATTATATTCTTCACGGAGTCCTAAATAGCATCTTTGAAGCTCGGGATCAGAGCGAGTGAGCTCTCCGATAACAGCCAACAAGCGTCGTCTTTTTTCTCGCCGATCGGGATGGCTTGCCAGATACGAGCCTTGTCGAAGACATCCGCTTCCTACGCGATCGCGATCGCTTGCAAGATAACTCAAGCTCGTTATATCTACTGCTACCGCTTCTACAACTAATCATGCTTGTTACTTGACACGCGGCGATAACAAAAACACCATATCGGGCGCTAACGCACAGCACGCGCGAGAAAGATTACAGAACTACACCGCGTACTCCCAGAACATCCTGACATTGCGCGATACGATGGTCGTGGTTCGCGGTTCCCGCATGCCACGCATTAGCCGGATTCTCTCCCACTTCACCGCTCCGAAGGCGATGACAGCATCAAGGTGCGCCACTTCCCCGCAGCCGCAGCGGCCGTCTGATTTGAAAAATGCGTTCACAAAATATCGAGCAAGCACTACCGCGACTTTCGTCGCCTTTCAATAAAGATGCTGTGGATTTTCCCTGATGGGAGCACAATTTCCCTGAGTTTTCCCTGAGAATTTCCAGACTACCCATAATCCCTGAGAATTCCAGGTTTTCCCGGTCGGTAGACACCCTGCCCCCATTGCCATACCATCATTTCCAAAGCACACTTCCCTTTCTCGTGTAGCAGCGCGCCGCCAAAATGACATTCTGGGGGCGTAAGTGCACTCGCTCAAAATGACACTAAATTTGCCAGTGTGACCGGGGTAAGAGTGGGCGCGACCGCCCCGCGTCTCCTCAGAGGACACGGGGACCTTTTCGCCGACGGGACAAACGATCCCCCGGCGGTGGGGGGTATAGCAGAATTTCGGGCTCTTGTTTGGCCACACTGTTGCACTTGCT
Organism: Rhipicephalus sanguineus; assembly: GCF_013339695.2. Taxonomy (NCBI): domain Eukaryota; kingdom Metazoa; phylum Arthropoda; class Arachnida; order Ixodida; family Ixodidae; genus Rhipicephalus; species Rhipicephalus sanguineus. The sequence continues at coordinate 171,751,494 of NC_051181.1, read as the reverse complement.
CCTGCCGAGAGCAGCAGTGGGTGGTCTGCAGCTGGTGAAACGGGCGGTACAAGCCACAAGAATAGTCTGGTAACACTGCTCTCCCCCTCCGATCGCCTCGTCCGTGTGAGTGGGAGACATTTCTGGCGAATTCTCCTCGCGAGCTGACATCACTAGGCTCCACCTTTATCCCCCGAGGATTTCTCCCCCGTGTGAATACCGCTTTTTTCCCGGCAGCGGCAGCAGAGGTCATCGACCTTTCCCCCCAACCCTCCTTCGGACTCGAACTCCTCGCCGACATTCCAGCAGTGGAGTCATCGGGGCGTGGTGCGTGATCATCGTGTGTGGTGCACTGGTGTTCCCCAGTTGGACTTCTCGCCCTACGAGTGTATTGTGTGACTCTTTTGCCTCCTTTTTGGAGGCCAGACGCCGGGACGACAAGTCACGGGATTAGCGGGAGCTGCGGACACCGGTTTCACGGCCCTCAGTGTTGACAGACACGGGGCTTTAAAAGCCGAAGACCTTTGTAGTAGTGCAGTTTAGTCGAGTGAGTTTATTCACTCGTATTCTCTCTCACTTGTAAAAATGAGGCTATTGCTCTGCATCGAGCGGAAATGACAGTCTGCCCGAAACAAATCTTCCCCTCCCCACCCAACCCGGGGGGGGGGGGGGGTTAGTGCCGGGACAGACGTACGGATGATGATGGGTTGATGAGTATCGTAGAACTCTGGAACAAAGCGCCTCTCGGCGCTGAGTCTCCTCCCATCTGACAACGGCACTTGTAAAAATGTAAATAAACCTACGTTCCCTTCTTGAAAGTACGCGACCCCTACCTAAAAATCATCAACTATGGGGACGGATGGCGGAAGCCAGATACCTTAGGAGACCCGCCGAACCCCACTCCTTACAATTTGAAAGAACGCAAGAATGGGCTTGTAGGTGGCGATACATGGTGAAACTTACGGCGCACAAAAAAGACACGGACAAAGAAAGTGACGACTGGACGATGCGCTTACTTCCAACAGAATGTTTATTCAACAGAGGCGGAACATATACGTTGAACAGTGCGCGCAGGCGCTGAGAGTCCTGGCTGGGCCAACAAAGGAAAATCAAGTGCTATGAAACCTTGGGACCAGTAGAAGGCTGATTAAAGCACTTGAAAACTACGTATACACGGACACGTGCGGAGCCACGCCACTGCGTTTTGTTTAAGAATGTAAACTCTTTTTCCGTTAGTTCAACAGACGCTGTGCTGATACAAGAAGCTCCCGCTTTCGCGAATTCCACTGCCTCAATAATCTCGCGGGTTGTCTTATTGTTGCTAGTGCCGATGACGATGCAATTATCAAGTGAAGGTTCACAACCACAGGCTCTGCAATGCTGACTAAGATGACCAGCTGCTATATTCCGATAACTGTTAAAATGCTCACGAAGTCTGTTATTTAGGCACCTCCCGGTTTGTCCGATATATTTCTTTCCACATGACAGTGGGAAAGAGTACACGACGCCTTTTCGACAAGAAAACGAAATGATTTAGATGTTTGGTGACGCATGACTAGCTGACCTTTTTGTAGCTTGCCTTGCAAAGCCTCGAAAGTTTTGTTCGGTGCGGAAAGAACTATCCATATGTCCGCCTTGCTGGCTACCTTCTTGAGACGGTGTGATATGTCGTGTATATATGGGATAACAGAGGTGCGTTGCTGGTTGATGTGATCATTGGTACCACCTGGGGATTTGTGCATGTTCCTTTTCACTGTCCTAAAAGTGCTTCAGCTACGGAAGTGATGACATGCAGGGTGTAGCCTGCTGTGATCAAACGATTTGTTTGGGCGAGAAAACTGGCCTCACATGCGTGCGACTTATTTAAAGCGTTTCTTGGGGTTAACGAGCTTGGAATGGCCTGATGAGAAAGGAAGGAGAGGCTTGCTACCGCGTGGCTCGTATTGCCAGCAGGTATGGGCAAGTGTGAACGTGAGCTTTAGGTCATGCAGAAACCTCAGGGAGCCTTTCAAAGGTGCTTCATGTGTGATTAGCAACGACGCTCCAGAAAGACGACAGTACTGTAGGAGAGGGCCTCTCCGAAAAGCTTCCTCCTGATAGCGGAGGAAAAGCCCCAAGTGTGAGAGGGTAGAGAGCGATAGTGTCGAGAAGGGCCCATCTTTAGGTTTTGCAAATGAGAGCACAGACCAAATGGCCCGACAATGCAAAGGAGCGGAGAACTCGAAGGACTTAAGAAATGGAGAAAGTGGTGCACCCATGATCTGCGAAAATGCCGATGTCGCAACCCAGCATGATCAAGATAAAGTTGTTCGCAAACATCGCCGCAAAAGACAGAAGCTTGAGACAGGTGAAAGCAGAAGGGCAGGCCTTTGTGGCGTACAGTCGGGTGCAAAAAGCAGAAGGGCAGGTCATCGGGTAGTTCGAGAAAACGTCCCTCATGGCGAAAAGGGGCAAGTGAGGGAAAACAATGCGCATCTCCACGACGGAGGGTGTCTTCGACAGGTACAACCATGGTACAACTTTGCGGGGACAACCATGTCGAGGTGTTCCTAGACGAGGGGCAGCAGGAGCGGAGCGAGAGCAAAAAAAAAAAAAAAAAGAAAGAACTGTCTTTCCCCCACGTTTCTTCGCCTTTGTGAAGGAAGCCGTCTGAATTCTCGAATGAGGCGTGACGGCCAAGTTCAGCTAATGGCGCGCGCTCATTGTGGTCTCTGGCGATCTGGAATGCCGCCAAGACTGCGACCGCCACGAGTACGACTGAAAAGGGGAGGACAGCTGCCAGTGTGTCGGAGAACGTGACAGTTTGTTGGAAGGAATTTTGAGTGAGATTTAATCTTAGTCTAACCTTGTCACGTCCGGCGTAAGGCGTAACCAGCAGTATCTCCCGAACAGTATAATAGATGGCGCTGTCTCAGATGGCGCTACTGGTGCACAGCGCGCGATCACGTCACGTTTCTCGCTCTGTGGTTTGGACCCCATATCTACGGCTGCCATCGGCGCCAGCTGCCACGGCTCTCATGACATCGACACTGACCGGTGCGTGAAACTAGGGAGAGCACGGACGAGGACTGTGATGTTGTGGCAGCGGGACACTACGTCCACGTACACCACGGGCTTAGGCCTAGCTTCGCGACCATGCCGTGTGGGATCCGTCACCAGTGACTATTGACAAGTGGCGCCATCTGCGACCAAGGTAACGAAGTGTCGGGAAAAGTGCTTCTGACAGGACGCCAAGAGGTGGCGTTACTCTTTCGAGCAGTTTCCCACATCTGTTTCCCACGACTGACTACAGGTGGCGCAGGCTGACATGACACGCAGAATGACAACGCGTCGGAGCAAAGCAGAAGAGCACCCCGAGATCCAATGCGACAAATGCGGGAGGTGGGTCTTCGTTGATGAAACTCCTTTCCCAGACGTTACCTCGACGACGCAGGGAGGGCCCTTCACATGCAAACTGTGAGAAAAGTTAGCTGACGTCAACGTGAGACTGACCAGTCTTGAGGGCCACCGCGACGATGCGCTCCGCTTAAAAATGGAGGCGCCCGAAGCCCTGGTTCAAGAGCTCGCCGTAAAGCTCCAACAGGAGCTGCATCGTGTGGACATTACCACAGACGCGGCACGCGACACGGATCCAAACCGCGAGCCAATCACAAATGCAAATCCGACAAAGCCCAGCCGACATGGAACACCAGTGCCGGTAACAACAAATAGCGCTACACAACCTGAAAGCACCGATGTAGACGAAGCCTCCACACCTATAGGTGGCCAAGACAACAGCGGGATAACGCAGGCCGTGTCACCTCCAGCAGTACTCCCTGTGGCTGACATGACGGATACTGGCCAGAACGGGGTTACACCGACACACAGGAATTCAGGAGAGCCACGACCTGCCCCGCCGAGACATAACGAGAAGAGGATAGCGAAGGAACGGGAAACATCGGATGACAGTGGAAAAGAACCCCCAAAGGAAAATGGGTCCAACGCGAATGCCAAAGAGGCCAGCACGAGACCACATGGCAGGAAGGGGAAGCATAAACAGCCCCGTTGCCCAAACCAGGGAGCCCCCAAACAGGCAGCCTCCGGCGGTAGCGCCTGGGTCAAGCCTGGACCAAAGGTCTCCAGGGAACTGATTCTGGTAGGAGACAACAACGTTCGCAGTATCGCTGACGCTGTGAGGGAAACCGTGAACGTTCCCAGAGCTATAGGCTCCCTCTACAGTAAGAAGGCCAACGCAACAACAGCAATGGGATACATTGCCAGCTATGAAAAAAAAAAAGCGAGACCAATACAGCGGCAATATATCGTTCATGTAGGGCTTGCGGATGCGCTACGACGTGACCCCGACGCTGTCACCAGAGCCCTGAGCGACACCTGGGCAGACCGCCCGGATGAGCTGATTGTATGCTCTATCCCAGAGGTCACAACCCGTGGCGGAGAGATTCGTGCAGCCATAATCGCCGCCAATGCGCAACTGAAGCGGTGGTGCCGGAAAAGCAAACACCGGTTCATCGACTTGACCAAAGGATGGAGGCCCGAGATGCTAGCGAGTGATGGGCTACAGTGTAGCACCGAGGGTATTCACTTTGTACTGTCCAAGATAATCCCGATCCTACAAGCTTTTTTAGGCCAGCGTCTCAGGGAACCACAGAAGCGACCAACATCTCCCCAACCACCCCCATACCAGTGCCAGACGCAAGACCAACACCAATAAAGGGACAGTGTGACACAGACAGACAGTGGACACAGAGAGCCAGTAGCCGAGCCAATACAAACCCCGCAACATTTCCTACAGGGCTCAATTCCGATAGATGCGCCCGCACCATGGGGAATGACAGCGCTCTTCCCGTGGGGGCACCACCTAGCTTTCCCAGGCCCCTACAGCCCAGTGGGCGAAATGATCCGGCAGCAAACCATGCATGCCAGCCGGACCCCCCAGTAATGATTAGCTACAGGAGACGTCGCCGTCGCCACTACGAGCGCAATTCCAACATCACCATCAACGTGGGGTTCCTCAATCTCAACGGGGCGAGGAAGGCATCAAAATGGGCGGAGCTATATACGGCGATGAGCAGTGAAGCCATCACTGTATTCGCCGTTGCGGAGACCCACCTACGCAATCTAGAAGAACCACCGGTTCAATCCGGGTGGCAATGGGCGGGCTGCAACCGCACCGGCGAAAGCCGCAGAGGTGGTGGCGTGGGTGTGATTTGGGGCAACGGCTCCACGTGGGTGCCAATGGCGGGCTCCTGCGAAGAACATATGTGGATATCTGGAAGCATTGTTGGTATCCCAGTGCTGGTAGGCGTCGTGTACCTCACGGTTGTACGCGGGCAACATGACGGCAACGACAGGGTCATACAATGCATCATCGAAGATGTAAAGCGATGGACTCCGCAATACGAAATACTATTGCTGGGAGACTTCAACGGACACATCCAATGCATAGACGGATACCAAAACCGAAACGGAGAGTTGATGATTCGGTGTACACGAGAGCTTTCCCTCGAGGTCGTCAGTCTCCGAGCCGATTGTGAGGGCGAGTTCACCTGGTGCGCCCGCAACAGCCGCACTACTATAGACTACGCGCTGGTGTCTTCGAAATTGGGGGCCCATATCGCGCAGATGCATATCGACGAGGACGGACACTTCAGCCTAGGGAGCGACGACAACCGCTTACGCTTGTCTTTCTCGGCATCCGCCTGGCGACATCGAGAAGTGGAGAGACGCGACCCAGCCCGTCGATACCGACCAACACGGTCATATGAAACAGTGGCCGAGCAGTTCGAACAAAGTGAGATGCGGAATCGGGCTACGACGTACGACGCGTTCATCGAGGCGATGCGACACATCATGCGACAACATGAGGTGCGCACTAGCTCGCGGGGCGGCACACAGAGGAAGCCATGGTGGGACCAGGAGGTGAAACAGGCCCTGGAAGCGAGGCGAAGGGCAAATCGTACACATCGTAGAGCCGTCAAGCTCTCTTCTGCCGAAGACTGCCGCTCAGCATGGGAAGAATACCTGCGGTGCAAACACTACATGCAGGAAGTTGTGCAGAGAAAAATTGCAGAGCACAACCACCGGCAGCTACAAACGATCACCCGTGTGGGGCGCGACAGAGGCCGGAGGTTTTGGTCATACGTGCGGACGCTTGAGCATAAGCCATCCCGACATGACCTGAGGGACGAGACTACCGGATTAGCGGTCACGGACCTCCCTCGACATCTGACGCGACACGTGCAAGCGGTGTACGATCAACCGACAGGCGCATCACTTGAAAAGCCAGCAGCGAACCACCCTGCACCGAGCAGCTCTCCAACAGATCTGCCATGGCATGTGACGCCACAAACACTGAAGCGTGCCATAGCCCATATCGGGGCACAAACAGCACAAGGCCTTGACAACATACCCGCAGGCCTGATCAAAAGCCTGGGCCCACAGGCACGTGATCAACTCGCCGAAATATACACCGGCATTGTAGCGGGTGAGCCAATACCCGCGGATTGGCTGAAAGGGCGTGTGTGTCTTGTGCCAAAGAAGGGCGGTAACCGTGGTCTGCTCAGGGACTACAGACCAATCACGGTCACAAGCGTGTTGTACCGCGTGTTCGCCCATGTTGTGAAGAGGTGGATGGTTTCGTGGGCCGAATCACACGGACACCTCACGAACTACAGTGCGGATTCCGGCAGGGCCGAAGGCTCGAGGACAACATCTTCACCCTGACCCAGTGCATCGAGATCGCACGGCGAGAGTCTAGGGGGCTCGTGGGGTGCTTTTTGGACGTAGCAAAAGCCTACGACAGCGTCCCGCATGAGCCCCTTCTGCACCACATGAAGGCACTCGACATGCCACGGGAGTGGACAAACCTGCTGGAACGCCTATACACGGACAATACAGTGGTGGCGAACTTCAACGGTAGCAGCTCAGAACCAGTCGCTGTTCGGCGGTGCCTGAAGCAAGGATGCCCCCTGTCTCCACTTCTATACATGTTGTACACGTCAGAAATGGAGCGGCTGCTCATCGAGTCGGGTATAGGCTTCAGGCTCGCATTCACATGGGCTGGTCTTCCGGAAACGTGGACATTGCCGGCGCTGGCGTATGCGGATGACATTGTGCTACTGGCCGAGAACGAAGCGCAGCTGCAAAGTCTAGCAACAACATGTGCCGAACACCTGGAGACACTGGGGCTTACGTTCAACCCCGCCAAATCAGCTGTGCTTCGTTTCTCAGGCTCATCTGCCGACACACCAGAGGTGATGCTACCCAAGGGTGATATATCATCCCTCAAGCCGTACAGTACAGGTACCTTGGAGTGATCCTCACCACGGAAGGGGACATGCACGAGGCACATGAGAAACATTTGAAGATAGCATCAACCCGTGCGTGCAACATCCTGCGACGGCAGTGTCTATGGGGATGCAACCGTTATGTGCTTGTTCGTGACCTGTGGAAATCCGTACATGTACCGGGCCGAACTTTCGCAAACGCCATCCTGTGCCTTTCCGCCAACACAAGAGAGTGGCTCGAACGTGGACAGCGCGCGGTAGGCAGGCTAGCGCTTGGCTGCCACGGGCGAGTTGCTGTAGAGGCGATTCAGGGAGACATGGGATGGTCGGCGTTTGAGGCCCGCGAGGCACAGAGCAAAATCGGCTATGAAGCGCGCCTCCGCAACATGGACGATACCAGGTGGGCCCGGAAACTATTCCGATATATCATATCGTTGGCATCCGGACACAGTGGTGCGCCCGTGCGCAAACCCTGCGCCGAAAATACGGCTTCCTGGCACGCACTGAGGATGAGGCCGCCGAGCGCAAGACTGCCATACGGACCTTGGTACGCCAAGCGGAAAAAGCCCAGTGGAGTGCGAATGCACAGAGAAAGACCACGATGGCACTGTACTGCGAGCACAAGGGCGAAATCTCCGCGGAGCCACTATACGATAATAGTGTCGGCAGTACGCTGCTCTTTGAGGCTCGGGCGGGAGCGCTTCGCACACTGTCCTACCGGCGACACTTTGACGCCGATCCAGACGTACAGATGGCACTTTGCAGGGTCTGCGGGAGCGAGGAGGAGACAACAGAACACATAATTCTCAAGTGTACGCAACTGACGCCACGACCAAAAGAGGGCACCACGCTCCCACTGGCACTGGGATTTGAGTCATCTGAGGACCGACGCTACAATGCAGTATCGGTTGCGAAGGCCCGTCTACGAATGTGGTGGACATTAGTGAGACGATGACTGCAATCTCCGCCCCGTTCTGTCTTAGCTTTCCTGCCTTTCCTCCTTTTTTTCTTTTTTTCTTCTCCGGCTAGGACGCGATCATGCGTCCACCCGATCTAAAGGGTACGGCCACAACTCATCATCACCATCATCATCAACATACAAACTGCAGTTGAGTGATGATATTCTAGATGGCGCTGTATACAATCTGTGTCATCACCATTTCTCGTCTCATTTCCTAGATGGCGTTGGTCCTATAGAAGTGTGTGCAGTAGTGCGCTTGTGTGAATCGCCACTAGATGGCGGTGGAAGTGCCGCTACTAAAATCCATTGTACAGAAATAGACCTCTACCAGCCTACGTCACTCACTCCCCGTGACGTCAGGTCACGTGACCTCTCGGCGCACGTGCAACCGCGGGTGGTTGGCAAAACATTCCCGCTGCCGGCGCAGCGTGGTACAGTCGCACGGTGTTTGGCGCACGTTTTTTTTTTTTCTTTGGAACCTTTTTCTGAATCTTTCGGTTCCAAGATTATTTGTGGTATGTGTCAAAGAACATATAAATGTGTCGTGGACTGCGTGACGAAAAATTTGCCACGCTGCTGGCTGTTTAACTTGGAGAAGTGAACCCACGTGGTGGTTTGTGCGAGGAACAGCGGCATCGTCTTCGAAAATGTGCCGCGTTTACTGTGGCGTGTAGTGTGCGTTGAAAGGCAGCGACGATATCGGTTCACATTTGCGGACGTTGAAACTGGCAATATTGTGTGTGGTGTGTGGTGTGTGAATAACGATGCATCTTGTTTGCGAAAACATCGGCACGCGTTGTTTCTAACTGAGCAATTTGCAGTGACCGGTTGTCGACGGAACATCAGGATTGGACATTTTATTTGACGCGATGATCTGCGAGTGCGTACATCTCAGTGTTTGTGCTGCGTGCACAAAAAAAAAAAAAGAAAGTGCATGATGTCCGGACTGAAAGGTGAGACTACGCATGAGCTACCAGCGTGTTTTAGCATTGCGGAACATGCACGTACGGTTTACCACGGCGAATATCCAGAACCATACGCGTATCGCCTTTTATTGGAGATATACGTCATAATGGAAGCAGTGGAGATTCTTGTTTGTCATATTCTAGTTAGCTTACCTTTACGGCTCGATATTTATGAAGTGACATTCCGAGTTTGTGTACCAAGTCTAAAGGAGAGGAGGAAGTATGGAAACACGTTGAAGGCATCAGATACAGCGACGTAACCGCGCAAGAGAACATTTATAATTAAATTATTGTGTTCAACATCTCTAAACTGCTCAGTGGATTATGAGGAACGCGGTAGGGGAAAACTTCGCTTTAATTTTCACGGGGATTTTTTAACCGAACGCAGGCTAATGCGTGTTTCCTTCGTTTTTTTTTCTTTGATTCATCTCTGATCAGAATTTTGCGCCGTGAGTGAGAATCTAATCCTTGACCTCGCGCACAGAGCCGCCAATGCTGTACATCGTTTAAAACTGCAGTGCAGATTTCGCTACGGAAATTCATGCCATGCTAATCCATGACATACTAATATTTCTCCTAACACCAGTCGCCGTGAAAATGTACAACGTTCGCTTCCGAGGAGCATAAGATTTTTTTATGGCTGTCATCCACGACGTGCAAATCATATGTTGAACTAACAGAATCGTTCATTACAGGCAGTAACTCTTCCTTCTAACAGCTGTGAGTTCAGAAAACAGTAATTTGCAAAAACTTCTATCGAAGTAAAGCAGACACACAGCGCTGCTATGCAGAGAGATCCCGCCGGCGGAACTTTCTTGCCAACCAGCACCTGCTCCGAAGGCGGCACTTGGGGGCGGGACACTGCCAGTGACGTCACACTGTTTGCAAACAGGGAGAGGAAATTGGTCGAGGCAAAAATTAAAGGCGAAGAAAAAGGAGGCCGCACCTAGGATATTTTGGAGCCACATAAAGGCGCTAGGTAGGAAGTCTGTCACAACGCAACAACATATTCTAGATGAAGGAGGAAATCAATTGGAAGGGTACGAAGCGCTAGGTTACATTCGAAAGGTAACAGCCGATTCGTTTAAAAAGAGCGTCTAGGGGATTTCCCCGGTGAGTAAAAGTGTGGCGGAGAGAGCAACCGAGGAAGAGCTAGTGCTGGAGAATTTCAATTGGAAAAAGGCTGAAGGAAAAATTCCAAAGCGCACTGCCGTGGGTTTAGATGGAATTCCCGTTAGCCTCATTAACGAACTAGGAAATAGCACTAAAGAAGCACTGCTGCAGTGCTGGGCAGTATCGAAGATACATGTATCTTAGATACTACCTTAGATACACTATGGGTATCTTGTATCTGTATCGCGATACGTCTCGAAAGACGAGTATCTGTATCTGTATTTCCGATACATTCGATAATGTATCGTGTATTTTAAGACACAAGATACTTCTATCGCAACACAGCCGTGCGAAACAATAATCGCTGGCCAAACTCCGCTTCTCAAGCTGGTACTGGTGCCACTAAGCGATCTGAATATGTCTTAGGGCAGTGACGTTATTTTTACGCCAGAGTCGTCCAGTGAGGGTAGATCAGGAAGACAAGCACGCGGACGTCTACGCCCAGCCCACGTACCTTTTGTTTTCTCGATTTCTTTTCTTTTTAGTTGCTCCAATGCCGCTACGCTTGCTCATAGCCACTGTCCTGCGCCGCGTATTCCACTGCGTGCAGCGTCTATCGCGCAAATTCTGATGTTGTTACAGTGTCGTTATTGCAGATTCTTTTGCGTCTTGATCCGTAACGAAATGTGATGCGTGCAAGAATGGGGTTGCTTTGCGTCGCGTGGATTTTACATATTAGCGATTTAAAAGATCTCGAGGACATAAGTTTGACTTGCATGCAATGAATTAACTTATATGCAAATAAGGTTCTAACAACTTTAGCACCACAGGTACTGATGCTAGATCTAATACAGCAAGCGTTTACCTAACAGAAAATATCTTGGCGTACGGTATTTCTCACTTCCATCTGCATTTATTCAAAGAATTTATGAAATCATAATTTGATTATTAGCACAAGGCACAAGTGCTTTCTTAGCTGTAATTTTGCGTCACATACATTACCTAGGTCTCTGCACTGTTTTTCCGGTCTGGTCACTGCAGTATGTCTTTTGTAACGCGCTCCCAAAAAAAGATTGCTGCTTTATTCTTCTAACTGTCTGCGTTATTTCTACTACTGTTTACACATTTACACGTTGCCAAGGCGATTTTCAAAACAAATATATTATTATGTGGGCGTGCCTTGAGTATACAGTGCAAAATATTCTACTTACCGTTAAAGGAAATAGCGAAATTGAGTTTGCATTATAAAAATGGAAGAGCCATCTTAAAGATGTTAGGAAGGGGATTCGAGAAACGTTGTTTTACTGAATGCTCCGTTTTACTCATGAGTGTCCCAACGAGCCGTTTCAGGCAATTTTCCATAGGCACTGAAATTCACATTGTCTCAACCAAGCCCTTAGCCGGGGGGGGGGGGGGCTAAGGGCTTGGTTGGGGGGGGGGGAAGTGGCCCGAGCCACTCCCCCCCCCCCGAAATTTTGGTGAAGTAGGTGGTTATACCAAAATAAACACTGAAAATATAGGTGTTTTTCTCAAATAGTCAACAGACCTGCCAAGTACTGGGACACAGAATTAGGAAGACCCTGCCCGGGAAGGGGGGGGGGGGCATTTTTTTTATTTTTCTGAACAAAAAAGCGCACCTTTCGGAAGGACATGGTCTCCAGGCTTTTCAACTGAACTACCTCTGCATTAGGCAGAGCAGGGTCTGTCGGGGAAAACTTGTGTCGCATGTAGTCGCACACTGTCACAAAGTAGTGCCGAACTGCCTCGAAGAGTTCCTGTTGTTCCTTGGGCTTTAGCTTGTCTTATTTTTGAACAAAGGTGGTGGTCGCAGACTTGGCCCTCCTCAAGAAGTCTTCGTGTAGGTCTGGTTGTAGCAATGTCCAGCCTGGTCACACTTCGCAAGGAGAACATGTCCGAGAGTTTTGTCGGACATGGACGACCGAAATTCAGTTCTTGTTTTCCTCACAAGGCTGAAGAGACGCTCACACTCGGCATTGCTGTGTGGAATTGACAAAATTCCAAGCATCACCTCAGCAATTCGGCTGAACTTCAACCTTCCATCTGCAGTTCTCAGCTGTGACACCATTCTCCACTGGGCATCCACTCGTTCTTCTTGTAGAATATGGGGAGGAAGATCCTGAGCCTGCAACTTGGAAAACTCTACCTCCAGTGCGCCGACCGCTTCCATTTTCGACTCTCCCGGTTGGAGAGGTAGCATCGCTGGAAAAGAGTCCACAAAAAAGCGAACCTTTCGGAAGGACATGGTGTCCAGGGTTTTCAGCTGAACTACCTCTGCATTAAGCAGAGCAGGGTCTGTCAGGGGAAACTTGTGTCGCATGTAGTCGCACACTGTCACAAAGTAGTGCCGAACTGCCTCGAAGAACTCCTGTTGCTCACTGGGCTTTAGCTTGTCTACCACAGTCCTAGTTTCCTGTCCAATGATGAGGTCCTCGTCCCCTTTCTGTGCCTCCCTGCTATGGTAGTCCAAGTTGAGCAGCTCTGGGCTTCGTTTCAGCCACGATGGGTTTACAAATCTTGAGAAAATGTCTCGAAGAAGTTCCAAGAGAAGCGACCGTAGCACGTGGATCTGGGGAGCTTGTGCTTGCAAGGAGAGGTTCACTTTCTCGAAAATGGGAATAATATTCTGCAAGAAGAGACAATATGCTCGGTTGGTTTCCAGGCTGAGGAAAACAAAAAGCTGTTCTTCACGTGTTGGGCAGTGCTGGTCAGTCTTCTGTGTGCAGGAAACCTTGGCTTTCTTCGCTGGCACTGAAGGAGCCTGTGCCAAGTTCTTTCTTTTCGTTTTGCACTGATCAGGCTTTTCTGCTGGAGCTGTTGCTTGCTTTGCTGCTGCCTTTGGGATCTGGTATGAGTCCAGAAAGCTGGGACTCTTTTTGTCCTTCACTTCGTGCAAGAAGAAGCTCAACAGAGGCTTCCACTGATCCAGGAGCCTGGTCAAGCATTTCCCAAGAGATAGCCATCGAGTTGGGACATGTTTCAAGATTTTTCTGAAGTCTGCATCATGAATTTCCTGAAACTGCCTCAAGGCCTCCTTCCTCTTAGCACTCTTTTCCAGGTAATAAAATATATCTACAAGAACTTCGTCCACTTTTGCTGGAAGGCACACTGCTCCCTTCTCAGCTGCCAAGTTTATTAAGTGGCATGCGCACCCAATTTTAATCAAATTTTCTTGGACTTCCGTCAGCACCGCTGCCACGCCATTTTTTTTACCAAGCATCACGTTGGCGTTGTCGGAACAAAACGCTACACAGTTCGTGACCGGTATATGAAACGACGCGAGAGCCTCCAGAATTAGGTTGCCTATGTTGCGACCACTTGCTTGTCCCGTCAACGTACACAAAGAAAGTAGTCGACTCTCAACTAAGCCAGACTCCCCCACGTATGTCACCACGATCGGGTACAACTGCGAGTGGCTATCATTACTGCCGTCGATGGCAACCGAGAAAACTTTTTGCTTCAAGGAACTCACTATGCGCTCCTGAGTATGGTTTGCCATCTCGCCAACAATTGCACTTGTCTTGGTTCTCGCACAGCCGTACCGCTTTGCGACATCCGAAGTAGGGAACATCTTTCGTAGCAGGGGACCCACGTGGTCAGAGACGGTCAATGGAAGGTTATGTTCCAGCAGAAACCCAGTGAAGAGACATTCCGCTCGGATCACGTCACTATCAGAGTTCCGCTTTGAAAAAACTGTCCCAGCTGCTGCTGCTTTTCTTGGCATTGCACGTGACTTACGTGTTTCTTGGATGAAACGTGAGCGACAACGTCGGTTTTGCCTCCGTGAGAAACGCTGATGTCGCAGCAACACACCGCGCAGAACGCAAAATGCTTGCCCTTCCTCGATTCCACGATGCAGGGGAATTCGGATGTGTACTGCTTCAAAAACACCTGTAAGTACTGTTTTCGCTCCCGCTCTTTACTAAGAGCCATGGCTGACAGCAAACCAAGACACCAACACCACTGCTCCGAAGCACGCCAACTCAACCGCTAACAAAGCACAACATGGCGAACATCGCAAGCTCGATCAACTGAGTGATGGCGATGGCAGTTGGTTTTGATTAGTCTCACCAAAGTTGCCAGACCAGCAGTAAATTTTCTGCTAAAAACGGCTAAAAATTTCCGCAAAACTACGTTTTTGCACGCTTCCCGGAAGATTTTTGCGTCAACCGCACAACCGTACAAAGGGGTCAAAATTCGTACATTGTACGGGTAATCCGGAAGACTTGGCAGGTCTGTGAATGTGAGCGTTCATGTCCCCTAGAAGGATTATTTCCGCATCATGACCAAATTCTTTAATATCGGTGCTTATGCATTTCACTATCTCCAGATTCTTTTCTCTGCAGTTATTGCCTGTCCACAAGTAAGCTACACCTAGCCACGTTTTCTTTCCACCTACTGTGCCCGAAACCCACATGTGCTCTGAACACGTTTGTTTCACTCTATCCAATTTTGTTCTGCTATGAATTAGCATTCCAACACCCCCACCTCTCCTTTCTGAGGTGATCCTGTTACATCCTTCCCAAATATAATTGTCAATATGTGGTGGCTCTTCCAAGTCTCTAAGGTGTGTTTCTGTAACCGCATAAACACCCATCTGTTCCTTGCTTAACTGCTCCTCAATCTCTAACCACTTTGCCTTTTTTCTGCCACCCTGCATGTTTATGTAACTAATTGCAACACGCGCCTTCTCCCTTCTTTTACCTTTTCTCTGGTTTTTCGCTATACTGCCTGTCAAAGAGTCCCCCTGGTTGTTTTCCTCATTACAAGCTACCGTGGGCACCGAAGGGCCCGCGTGCCCCCCAAAAAAGCTACTGCGCGTCCTGCCAGTCGCCAGCCCACCTCATGACCAAGCCTCTTATCGAAGTGAATTCTGTCTCTTTGGAAACCGCCCCACCTGTGCACCTCCCTGTTTATATCCACTACCTCGAAGCCCTTCTCTAGACTAATTTGCCATATCTCTTTGTTTGCGTCGACAGCCGCTCTTTGCAAGTTGATATTTCTCACTGGTACTTCCGGTATTGTGCATACCACTATCTGCACCTGAGAGGAAATGGCGCGCATGTCCTCGACCCCTTTCGCCAATGTGGTCGCTAGTTCGGCTGATTCTTCATTCAAGACGTCGTTTAGAACCTCCCGCGATTATCACGAGGTTACGTCCATTAGCCTTAGTTGCGAGTTTTGCGCTAGCTTGTCTCATCACTGATCCCAGCCTATGTCCCGGGAACTTCCCTATTAAAACTCGTTTGTCGCCTCTCACCCTTTCCTTGACTGCTTCTTCGCATCTAACTAAATTCGAGTCCCCGGCGATTATCACGTGCTCCGACTCTTCTGCTGGACCGTCCCGCACCTGGCCACTGCCTTGGTTACTAGCGCGTGCCACTGCTGCTTTGTCCCCTCCCCTTCCCAAAACTACTTCACGGAAGCTGGGTCCTGTGACCCTTGCACTTGCCTTTTCCAAACCTGCTTCCCCCTTCGAGTCTACCACTGTGGGGGTCGATGCCCCGCTGTTCCCGCTGTCGCTTGCTTCTTTGTTCACCCTGACTACCTTTGCTAACCCCTCCTCGGCTGACTTAAGCCTTTCCCCCATAGCCATCGTTTTTTCCCGCTCTGTCGCCAACGCAATCTCCAGCTCGGCGATTCTTACCATGAGCTTATTCTGGGCAGCCATCATTATTTCCATTTTCGCCTCTAACTCGCATTGCTTACACTTGGCGTCAGCTCCCTCTGTCTTCTCATCCGTACAAACCTCTATTTTCCATCCCATTCCGCACCCTGAACACTTTACGGTCTTTTTGACCATGGCTAGATCGTTCACACGGCGGATTAGATACACTTAAAGTCAATTTTGGTATCACAAAACTCCGCAAGTATGCTATACTTCAAAGCACATGTGTGCCTTTCAGACACGTGGTGACCGAACGGAAAAAAGAAAAAAAAAAAACCCAGGCGACTGTCACACAGGAAACAGTACAAAATTTTAAGCCCTATTATGCTTCAAAGCTTCAATCTAGTGGCTTATGTACTCATATAACTAAAAAAACAAGCTCGAATCATGCAAAAAAAAAAACTTATCTGACGCTGTCATTCCGGAGCCCACGAAAAACACGTCCGTCCTCTAGCAGAACCCTCGAGTCTTAGTAATGTTTAGAGGCGCCACTTTTGACGAACGTCCGAACTGACGCGAAAGAACTTGATGTTTTTTTCACAGATGGCGCCACCGCCAAAAAATGTTTGAGAGATTTATTATTTCTTGAAAATATTTTGTTTCAAGCACCGCTTCGTAAAGTTAGTCAGCACTGGTGATTACAAGACACTACACGGTCCTTCTAATGTGCAATACTTGTTGTGAATTAGCCTACAAAAGAAAAAAAAAGTAAATTTGCACGAACCTGGCAAGCAGAAAAAATGAGCTGAATTCACTGCTGTCCTACAAATTTTCTAATTAACTTACTACAATTTTCTCTTCATAGAAACCTAGAGAAACGCTTGCTGCTTGAATACTGAAGATTTCGGAGTTTCAGCTTGGATAGTTTTGTCCCTTCGTCGGTAATGCCTGACCAAGTAGAGGCATAAATTGCTGAATAATTCAAGAACTGTTCGTCAGAAAACAAAACAACTTCGCGTAGACATAAACTACATCGTAGCCTGGAAACCCATTCAATATTGTTGTTCTGCACAGAACAGAAAAAAAGTTATTTACTCATAAACTTTCAATATTTTGCCCACTTTTATTGGAGTGTGCATCACTTTTTAATTGGTTTACTGCCAATATCTCTTCATAGGAACCTTGCATAACGCTTCGTTAAAAGGCTCTGCAAATTTCATTTCGTTATGTTGAACAGTTTTGCTGCACTGGCAGTACAACGGAGGCTTGTACAGCAAAAACGCTGTTTTTTGCTCACACTGTTTTCATTTCCATGAACTAACGCTCCAGACTAGGCGACAATACTAGCTGTCATTAGAAAGCGTAGAACGTAAGCTTTCTAATGCAATACAACTCATATTCATCCATTGAGCAGAGCAAGCACAGTGAGCCAGTAAACGACTAAAATGTCGAGTGCTTGCCACTGGACACGTGCCACTGGTCACGTGTTCGCTCGTCTCCATTTACGTTTCACCGATTACTTCGAGGGTTGTCCTAATGGTTAACGCTATTTTATAGTGCATATTCCAAGAACCCCACAAGGCCAGCTACAACAAAACATACAAAGCAATTTACGAATTTACACGTGCTGCTTAAGAACTGCATTGGCATTCTACTCATCGTCGGCGCTACTGCGGGAGGGTCTCGTGGGCCGCCGCTGCTTGCTGTTTTCAGCCATTTTGAAGCTGACAGCTTAGCGATTACTTACGGGCGCCTTTACACACGCGAAGCGTTGCTGTGTTTTGCCCGTGTACCGCGAAGAACAGCAATACCTTGTGAACTGAGCGTATACGCTGCATACACCGCCGCGGAACCCCACACACCGGAAGGGCGGCGAAACATCGCAGACGCTAGACGGCGCTGCGGCGGGGAAGTGCTTTAAAAAATGGCAGCCCCCTTGTGAAATTGGTGTATATAAATGGTACTGCAGTAAAATGCTGGTGGTGAAAACACCTTGAGGTTCCCGCACCAAGCGGCATGACATTGTAGATTTTGACGTCTGCTAGGGCCTACGTAGTTCCTTATCAGTAAAAATGAGATGCATTGTCCTCCGAGGGGGCCATAGACTTAACATGCCAAATTTGAGGAAATTTCGTAGAGCCAATGACGCGAAGTAGCGAAAAACAGACTCAAGTCCGTGACGTCACGCACGGAGATTTCGGAGCAATATTTTGAAGTAAAACTTCGACCTTAATTTCTCTTTTATTATTAGACCAATTATCGTGGAATTAACTATATAGTTCCAAGAGTAAAATTTATCAATCTAAACTGACTCACTGTTTCACTTGAGCGTCCCTTTAACTTACTAATGCCTGAAGATTTAATGTAATTTTTGTGGTGACACATGGGGCAAATCAAATAGCATTCGCCTTAATGCCATTTGTCACCTAAAGCCTTCGCAAGGGCTGATTTGACTGAGAAATGAATACCCTCGATTCCAAGGCTTGCTTACTTGTGCACTGCAGTGCAGTGTTTGAAATAGAGTCTATTGTGTCAGAAAGGTTTTTTTACATAACTTTTAACAAATATCCTGCTATTCCCTGGTTGCACTGCAGCAAAATTCACTTCAGATTTGACACGACTTCGACATGACAGGCACCGTGTCAGCCCCGGCCTTTGCATTCTACATGCTATGGCCAAAATTCATGCATTCATTGCTATGTTGTAAAAGACAGCAACAAACTCAAGCTAATGGCACCATAGTATGCTTAATTCTACATTTCAGTAGCCTTGAACGCAGGCTCAACTTGCTAAAATGAATGTTTATTTTTTTTTCTTATTACCCTCAAATTGCTCACATCAGTGTTATGGACATCGTCAGGTCAAATGCCATTAAATTTAGATGTGTGGCAGCTCCGCCGGAAACAATGTCATTCAGGTACTTAATGCCTTAACTACTGAATGTCATTTCTTGTGTCCGTGTGGCACAGGTATAACTACAACATGCTTGTAAACACAATAAAGCAGGTGCCAACTTGCCAAAGGTGCAAATTTCTCAGTTCAAATTTGTATGACGGAGTAAACATCCAAACTAGCTTGGATTCAGGCTCTAGTCTTGCACATTTTTAAAACCTAGTTTCGGTTTCTACTGTACCAGACGTCATGGCACGGCTTCTTGTCACATGCTCGCACAGGATGTTGTGACGTTTGCACGGCCACTCCGCTGCATTGGCGACATGCAAGTGGCAATTTTGTTATGTTTTTGGTGCCTGACGTCATCACAACTAACCCTACTGATGACCGATGTCCCCAGAATTGATACTGTAGCCTGACGTCACACTGGTGTAGATGTCAGCAGGTATGCCATACGAAAATTGACTTCCATGTCAAAATGTCAGCATTTACTGAGCTTCACACTTACTCAGAGTTGTCTCTGTATACAAGAGTTGGATGGCAGAGTAAACACCTTCGAATATTGGTGCGAGTACCCCTTTTGTGATGCTTTCCCTGCATGGCTCACGAGTCACCTGGCTTCTGCTACAGGTGCAGGTCATGCTGTAAGCCCGCAGAGTAGAGCAAGAGATTGCATGAGACCTCCCACCCTTCTATTCAAAAGACATAACAGCAGTCACCATCCTTAGTGACATCTGTTTATTGTGCGTATTATAAACTCATGGGGTGGTTATAACTGGAGCTTGCCTGTTGTCCTCTTATGGGCACACTCCCACTATGCATGCTTGGCAGCGGTAGTGACTTGTGGATGTCTTTTGCGCCCACAAATGGACATCACCTGCGACGACATTAGTTATAAAATTGGGTGCCTTGAGCTTTGAATACGCAGTCGCTTTGGGTTGTCACCAATGCGCCCGTATAAAACAGAAGCCACACTTTAGATTGGCCCTACTTTTTTTAAGAGAGCATGCATACCCAAGAAACCTTAGGCCTGGGCAGTGGCGTAGCCAGGGGGGAGGGGGGGGGGTGACCGAGCTACAGCACCTCCCCTCCTCCTCACCCTGCTGTGGACACGGCGCGTCGACGGCGATAGGGAGCCTTCATACACACACGCCTGGCGGGTGGCGTGTGTGTATGAAGGCTCCCTAGACGGCGAAACCACGTAGCCCCATCTGTCGGTACGTGTGGCCGGCTTCCCCGCAGTGGTACAGCAGTGGTAGCAGAGGGGGCGGTTGTCTGGGGCGCGCCAAACGTCGTTTTTTCTTGGCGGTGCGTAGAGCTGGCCAGCAGGCTGATGGTAGGGCGTCGGTGGTGGTGGTGGCGGCGGCGTTTAGCGGCGGAACCAAGAAGGTTAGGAACTGTGGCGGGGGTGTCGGGCGACGGTACTGCGGAAAGCGTATCCCCGGAGTAAGGGCTCTCCCGGTTTGGCGCGAAACCGGATCTGACGTTACCATAGGGAGGTACTCCCTGCCCCTAGACAGGTACCGTTGTAGCTAGGGAAAGATCCGACGATTTCTCGGCCTTGTCCCCTGCCTTTACTTTGTACCCTCACCCACGGCCGCTGGCCGTGCCTCACCGCAGTCGCCGGCCTTGTTTGAGTTATGCCTTCTTTGCGCGGTGTGGTAATAGGCGACAGCCAGGTTAAATTCATGTGCAGGAGTCGCCTTCACTTGAAAACATCCGTCGAGACCTGCACATTTAGTTTTGGAGGTTTTGACGCTGTGCGAATGGCTGAGGCCGTCTCTGCGATGCACTTTCAGCGCGTAGACTGTCGTTTTTTACGTTGGTGGTAACGACGTTTGCAGTGCCAACGCGGACCCTCAAGATATATGCGACAATGTAGGGGTACGTATTCTGAAATTGTGAGATGCTTGGCATCAGTCACTGAAGGTTGTATTTTCTTTACATTTTAGAAGTTAGTTCTGCAACTGCAGCACGATGTGGCCCCCGTGGTGTATACGTCTTCAAAGTGCTGCCACGTTGCTCCAGCTCTGAAGACGCCGATGCGGAGCGCCAGATCAAGAAAACGCGCTTGCTGAACCGCAAGCTGACGGCTACGCTGAAACGCCTGCCGTGTGTTCGAATCTTGAACGCCGAGGTAAGTTTACGCTGACATACTGGTGCGCGCCGCTGAGGGAAATGCCGTACCGTTGTGGTCGGCACGCAGCTTTTTTTAAGAACTTTTTAGCCGCGCTAGTTGCTCATTGCTTGCGGTAAAGTGATGCGGTAGAGGTCTTGCGGGTTAAAATACTGACATGCCGACCACGACGGTATGGCATATCCATATTGCTGCACGGTAAACCTGCACTGCCAACAGACCCGATTAAAGCGGTATGTAGATGAGTACCGTCCGCACCGCATTCTAACGAATTTTAAAACTTAGTTGTAAGTGCTCCTAGCAGTTTTCTCCCGTGTATATGCGTTCATCTGAAATACCTGACTGTTGTTATTGACAGGGCGTTCACACGATGTTGAGATACAGGGAAAATACCGAAATGAAGGTGACAATGCACGTTAAGCACATGCACACCTTTTACGTGCACACCTTTTAGTGTTCTTGCATGTGGTCATTATACACAGTGGAAAACAAGGCCTTGAAATTTATTGCCCTTAATTTAAGACGGTGACATACATGGACAGTGAGGATGCTTTTCAGTATTTAGATTTAGCGGAGTGAGGCAACGTGGTGCCATTTTTAGTAGAGGCATTTGAGAATACATGGCTTGCATGTGCCGTCACATGAGCTGGCTAGTATGTTAGAGACAATTTTGATAAACCATTCCAATGTCCGTGGAATGGTTCATCAACAATGGCAGTGGTAGTGACACAAGCATCCTAGCCTTTCTCACCGAAGGCCACTTATAGAGTAAGACAGTGTTTTCAAGGCATGGGAAAAGAAATGTTTGACTGAAACATCAGTATGTGGTGGTACCAAATTCAGAAAACCGCCAGTGTCCGCATCTTCTCAGTGACAACCAACTCACTATGACGTTGTTAGGTAACTTTTGTTACCCTTGAATAAATGAAAGCCCACAGGTCACTGCTATCTCGATCTGTTTCAGTGGACGAATGAAAACCTGTCGACGAAATGGGTTCATGTATGTGAGGTACCTTTTGAAAAGGCAACAATTAAAATTAACGTTTCAGAACCACTATGGGCCCCCTGTTCACAATAAAGAATGCGAAGAGGGTGATTATTTATGGCCTAGGTGCCAGTAGGTGCTGGTGTATATCCTGGGTAGGTCAACACATGTACAGCTAAAGTAAGTTGCACACATACCACATTTGAGATCAGATGTATAAAGATTTTCTTCATTGCGATTAGAGCAGTGGTGTCCAAATTAATCGCTTGGTTAGTAATGAATAATTATCCACCAGTGTTTGAGCATGTCTTGCCTTTCTCAAGGCACTTTTTATGGTGTTTTGTTTGTTTGAACTTTTCGTTCCACTAATGTAGGATGTGTCACAGTTCACGCATTTTGTGGGTAACCTCCTGGAAACTATTTGTCTAAGGAGCACTTTGATTCTTTGGGAGGACAAACGGGAACAGCAAAAGTATGTGGGCATCCCATGGTGCAGGGAATAAGCGAGTCACTTGCAAGATTTTTTTTACACTAATTGTGTGAGAATTTCCCAGATGCCAAAAAACTAGGTAACATGACAGCTCACACATGTTAAAGACCTCTTGGAGCAATAAAAGTTACCAGGGGTAATCTACAAAATTCCACGCATGAACTTTGATACGTGATCAGTGATACGTGATAGCATGATCAGTGAGACTAGAAACCTCAAACGAAGTTCATCGTCAACAAACAGTGCAGCAGTGTACAATAGACAAAGAAGGGAACGGTTGTCTTTGTTCCCTTCTTTGTCTGTTGTCCACTCCTACACTTTTTGTTGAAGATGGATTAGCAACTAGCCCAATCTCAAAGCTTGCCTCAGACGAAGGATTCAACACCAATAGTCACACTCGTTCGGAGCTTTGGCAATTTTAGAGCCCTGTAAAGCCTTTTATTCATCAATAGAGAGCCATTGGGTGTTTCCCAATAAGCCTTACAAGTTTGCCATTGAAAGTTCTGTCTACGTTAATGCAACAGCTTAAACATAATAATTCTAAGTTAGAAACACAGACAACTGGCTAGAACGTGCTATCATATCCTAGTGGAAATGGAAGGACCGTAAATTATAGTGATAGAACCTAGCACACTTCTTGCAGTTTCAACAGGATTTGCATTTTTAAAATGTGTTTCAATGTTGCAAAAACCGGTTTGTTGTGCAGCCTGGTGGACAGGCCTTCATACTGTGCAAAGGAGCCATTCGGATTGCTGTACAGTCTTCTGTTCTTTGCATGCACCATAATTCGTGCTTGATATTACAATCTATATTATTAGGCATCCCCACTTTATTCTATGCTTTTTATGAGGCAAAAGGAGTGATTGCTGAGAGGCGGCTTTGCCATCACTGTGACTAAGGGAACTGGCAACCTGTGTCAAGCCGTGGTGCTTATGCGCAGTGCGTATACATGCTGAGTGCACAAACACGAACCACAGCAACAGGGGCTTTATAAGCACAATGTTGCTTTCTTATAGATAAGGCCTTGCTCGTTTGCTGGCGTATTATTGCTATTGTGCTAAACTACCACTGTTTACAATGTGTTGTGTGTATGACTGAATTGGTGCGTAAAATTGTGATAAAAA
The DNA here is from genome assembly GCF_013339695.2 of Rhipicephalus sanguineus. Lineage (NCBI taxonomy): Eukaryota > Metazoa > Arthropoda > Arachnida > Ixodida > Ixodidae > Rhipicephalus > Rhipicephalus sanguineus. The sequence continues at coordinate 171,727,936 of NC_051181.1, read as the reverse complement.
TTTCGAGCCATTCCATTTTGTGAAGGCAGGTTACCAGTGAAGCTGTCTAGCACATAACACACAAATATGAACAAATGTATGAACTCGTTTCTTGTTATGATTGGTGGTAAATGTGATGAAAGGTACACACACACACATTTGTTGTCTTGATCGGTGGGTCATTTTTTGGTCATGGTGATGACGACGGCCTTATTGTTGCTATGATGCGCAATGATCAGCTTGGTTACAACCTTGCACATGTTCTTAGCCAGAGTCTCATCTATGCCTGTCTGGTGGTGAGAGGTGCGGTTTGTACAAATTGTGTCGCACAGGAAGCCAAAGCATTCTAACACAAATTGCATAACTACGGCGGTTTGTTTTTGTGTTTTATATTTTTTCAAATTAGAGGGTAAAAATTGGGTGCTATTTTTCAAGCTGATAATTTGAGAGAAATCACATTTTTCGTGGAACCATCATTGAACTGCATGTTTTTGGGGGGGTTTAGTTTAGAAATGCTACATGAAATACATTTACACAAATTGATAAGACAAAAGGACAGTAAAGAGCCTTGATAACATCTAGGAAAAGACACATTTAATTCACAAAAAGCTGATCACCGATTTTTTACACGTCCTTGTTAACGTACATTGCCATTTGCATGTGCAGCATGTTGGTCTTCATTCGAGAGCTCTCTCACCTTTGGATGTACAGAGGCATCCCCTTCCACCTTGAGCACCGCACCGTGTAGCCAACGCTCCGCGGAGCGTCTCTCGCGGGCGGCTGGGGCACGCAAGCGCAGTGACAACTGTAGGTGGTGCCTTCGCCGCGTCGTCTGCTACAGCGCAGCGGCTCCGCCCAATCGCGCTTTCTCTTCAATGAAGGTAACTTAATCTCATGGAAATCGAGAAGCGCAGCGACTGCGCCTCGTTCCGCACTGCTTTTTCTCCTACTGTTTTCTTTTTCTGCATGCGATCTTAAAAGTAATAAACCTTGGCCCGTGCATGAGTAAGATCGCCAAGCCGGGCTGGCACTCCCGCAACTAAGCTACTCAGATGCTTCGTGCCGTACAGTTAGGATATTCCCGCTACTCACACGGTTGTTTTCATCAGCTGAAAGTTTGGTGACACAAAGTCGACAATAAAAAAATATAAGTTTGCGCTGTGAATTGAAGGCTCACGGAAAACTTTCTGCTTCGTGCTAAAGTTTTGAGCCAAGAAATATATAAAGCGATACGCGGTGCTTTGGGTCACCTAGCGATAAAAAGGGAGTCAAGCTTTATTCAGCGCCTGTTGTAATCATTTGTCAGCGGCGCTTCTTTGGTGAACTGATTGCGTGATATGAGTTCAGCTGAAAACTCTGTTAGAATGCTTCATTTTTCTGCATGAATGGTACGAATAAGCATGGTTGCAAATGAGTAGCAAATTAGGGCGGCGTATTGGCGAGTTAAATTCACTAGCGCATGAAGGCAGCAGTGCTGATAACACCTGAATGTAATGTAACGTCTCTGAAATTGGCAAATTGCTCACATCCTTTTGTTTTCAGGCGAGTAACAATCCAAACTTTCGCACATTTAAAGCCGTTATGTCAGACCTTACCATGCATTTATCGCCAATTTTGCGGCGCCTAGCTTTGAAGCTGATCAAAAACATTTGCGTGAGCAGCGGGAACATTCTGGCTACTGGGCTCAAAGGAGCTGAGTTGCTTAGTTGTAGGAGTTCAAGCGCGGCTGTGAAAGTTTACTCATGCACGGACCGAGGTTTATTGGTTGTGAGATCGCATCCAGAAATGAAAGAAAACACTAGCAGCAAAAGCTAGACGGAACAAGGTGCAGTCGCTTCGCTTCTTCTGAACCGTGCCGGATGCTGGATTTGCATGCGCATAGCAAGAGCGAAGTTAGCTTCACCGCAAAGCAAGTACAATTCGGCAGAGCTGCCGCGCTTTAGCAGACGATGCGGCGAAGGCTCCGCCTAGAGCTGTCACTGCGCATACGCGCTAGTTACCCAAGCAACCAAGAGAGGCGCTCCGCGGAGTGCTGGCCGCACGGTGCGATGTTCAAGGTGGAAGTGGACGACTCTGTACCTCAGCTGAAAGAACCCTTTCAACATCACAGCTTTCATTAGCTATAGTCGGGTACAACTTTAGAAGGCAGCGGCATTTTCCCCTCAAAGGCGGATGCATACGAACCTCCACCAATAGGCGCGCACTTCAGGTGACGTCATGAGCCGGACGGCCGGTGACCCCGCCGACGGAGAACATGCCTAACATGCCTAGCGGGACTATTTCTTTAGTCGCGGAGGCAATTGGCTGCTGCGCTTCGGTCATCTGGGCGGGGCCTCTCCTGTCTTCTAAAGTTGTACCCGACTATAGGCACAGCAATGTCTTGCAGCATTTGCTGGCCTCGGGTAGTGAGCAGCAGAGTCATGCCAATATTCAGTGAGTTCAGCAGCTGGTTAGTGTGGATTGCTTCCAGCAAGTACTGGTTGCACTTGTGAAGTGAATTCATGTTTTGTCTCTAAAATGAAGGTAGGTCAGTTGTTATGAAATGACTGTCTCAGCAGACAAGAGTCTCTTGCAATGGATTCAATACTGCTTGCAATTTCCATAACGTTAGGTGGTTTTCACCTTTGTTTGAGACGTTCCATTTAACAGTGCAGTACCATTCTGTGGAGAGTTTTGTGCAAAACTCCACGCAACATCTTTTCACTAATGTGGTGCTGCTGTTGGGTTACGTAGACAAAACGGGTTTTACCAGTCATTGTTGAAAGCTCGCCGACCATCCGCGGCGGCTGCATTTTCGATGGAGGCGAAAATGTCTGAGGCCCGTGTACTTAGATTTAGGTGCACGTTAAAGAACCCCAGGTGGTCGAAATTTCCGGAGCCCTCCACTACGGCGTCTCTCATAATCATATCGTGGTTTTGGGACGTTAAACCCCAGATATTATTAGCTCGCCGACCATCTGCGGATGATGGAGGATTTTAGCAAGTTTTGAAGGTGTCCGGACGGTTGCTTGCATCTGTGTGCGAGAGCAGACAATGCAGCACTGCATGTGTCACAACTTTGTGGGTGCACTTGTTCTAGCTTCCTACACGGTGATGTCGGTGTCCAACTTGTCGCCCAGAAACCGAAACCGAAAGTCGTTCATACAAATAAGGCGATGTGAAATAGTTTCGAGAGAATACATGAATTTGGGAGTGTGTCTCATGCTTCCTAGATCAATAAGAAATGTTTGCAACAAAGAATGCACAAGCCACAAATTTGATGGCACCACCCCTTTAAGTGGTTGTGTGTGAACTTGACGTCAATTTGGACACTTTGGTGGCTTTGTAACTCCTATCTAACAAAAATAATGGAACATGTTTTTAGAGATTAAGTTAGAGCACGTGCTTGGCTTTAATTCTGGGGAGTTTAAAGAAAATTGAAGATGGCCTTCTTTTTAAACTGAATTTCGAAGTATTTTATTTTTAGAGATGTTTCTTACCATATGCATTTATGGTTTGCGTCTGACATCATCCTCGGCAATCATACTTAGCACAATGGTTAACCTAATGCGTGGCAAATCTCTGGAAAATTTGGGAAATTTCGAGTATTATAGACGCGGAGTGAAAAAATCTGAAATTAGAGCATTAGTGAGCAATGGGTGCCGTATTTGCAACTTCTTTTACATAAGTTATGGGCAACAGAACTGCAACATAACATTTTATAAATGCACGTTACTCACAGTAAGCCAGGAAAAATTGACTCGCAGCTGCAATAATTTCTTTGTAGGATCTCGTCAAAATCGTATTTTCGGGAAATTCGCGAAAAGCAGTTCTGCTGAGTGAAGACTTCCGTCCAAATTTTTTTGACTTAGGCAAATTTTTTTTTCGCAAAACTAACATTGGTTTCGTGGCCATGGGGACTCATACAGCAAAATATTTTTTTTTCAGCGAAATTAAAGGGGTCCACAGACATGCACCGATGTTATCTGAATACACTCTATCTGCTACAAAGTAGTAATCTTCATGTTTGCTCATGGAATCTTTATGAAATCGGAAAAATGTGGAACTAGCTGTACATTTGGTAATTTGCCCTACCTGCACACTGTGGCACATAGGCTATACATAGGCGCCCCACTGATGCTTTTTTTAGTGTGAGCAATGGGGCCATAGTGGTCCCAAAGCATCAATTTTACGTACTTTTAAAAAATTTGAGGCGCGTTCTAATATGTTAATCTGGTACCTTCCCCATCTGACGAGTTTTTATCAGACTTGACTATGTAGTGAAGTGTACATCACAGGCTTGCTGTGTCAAAATTCTTCTATTATCCGCACCAGGCTCTCTTCTCTAACACTGTTGTCTTTCACATATGAACATTGGATGCTTGCACGTGTTCTCCATGTATGGCAGGCTGAAATATTCATATTTATTTTCGTTGGCTGCTGCTTCCTTGCGTTAGTGTCAAAGGAGTTGGGGCATCATACAAATGTGCAGGCAACCATTAATTGAATCTGAAATGCATGTGCCATATTTACTCGAATCTAAGCTGATGTTTTTTTTATAAAAAACAATGTGCGAAAGTGGAGGGTTGGCTTAGATTCGAGTACCATGATTAAGTTTTTTTTTTTTTCTGGCCTTGCGAATTTCGAGTGTCGGCCTACAATCGAGAACGGCCTAGATTCGAGTAAGTACGGTACATATTCTAGTACTGTCACTATAGCTTCAGTGGTGATTGGTCAGCTTTCAGTAGTGATTCATCGTAATGTGGATGCAGGGTGTCGGAACGAAATGTTTTTCGTTTCGGTTTTAGTTTCGTTCCACCGAAAAAAGTTCCGTTTCTGTTCCGGAACTAAAAAAATAATGTTTCGTAACGGTTCTTATTTTTATGCGAAAATTTGAAGGTAAAGTAACGATAAAAACATAGGATTTGTGGTAAACTTGCGCTCCTCTTAAGAACGTGGGACGGGTAAAACACGTTCTTCCCGCATTCTTCAGAGGAGCGCAAGTAACTGTACGACGAATTGCTACAGACTAGCGCGAGCTATGTGGGGTGTCGTGGCTGTGGCTGGCCCAGAAACCCGTCAGGGAGGAGACCAAGACAAACCACCAACCATCTTTACTCCGCCGAGTCTCGGCCACAACTGCGAGCTGCGAGCGTGCCATCGTTCGTTTTCTTCTTCTACGGACGACGCGCTTGCAGCCGCCGCTTTTATACTTGTCTATACGCTTCTATACACTTATAGGAAGGAAGAACCAGAGGTCAGCAACAGGAAAGAGCAGGAACGGTGGCAGCAAGGCGGCTGCCACGACGACTGCTAACCCGAAAATGGATGCGGAGCCCCGGAGCCCCCAGTTGCCACGGACAACACCGGGACCTTGGTTACGTGGTGGACGAACCGTGCCGACGTGTGGTCGTGCACGCCACGTGCTGTCCGCTGTGGCCAAGGATAGCGGCTACTGCGCCCTCCTTCCCAGTTTCACCGGAGGGGAGGGGGCAGTATAGAAGCGGTGGCTGCGAGCGTGCTGGCCGTAGAAGAAGAGAATGATGAGCGATGGTGCGCTCGCAGCTCGCACTCAGCAGCCACTGGCAGCGGGCAGTTGCGGACGAGGCTCGGCAGAGTAAAGATGGTTGCTGGTCTGTCTTGGTCTCGTCCCTGAGGGGCTTCTGGGCCAGCCACACAAAACCTCAAAACTAGCACCCTTCAAAAGTTACTGTATTTAAATTTCTCAAGAGTGAATTACGAATTTTCTGAGCAGGTGCTATGTTTTGTGTCAAGGGAGTGAGCATTTTCTCAGAAGCAGCCCGTCATCGAGGGTGCAAGACCGCTGTTCTGATAAAACAAACTTCAGCACCGAGAATGCCCTCTCCACACTAGTGTGACTGGCACACGAAAGTCCACTTGCATTAATATAAACAGCTCTGGTTGCCACTCTTTTCATTTTTCATAAAATTTGAACATCTTTACTTTGGAATTCTTGCATGAGATAAGCGCTAACACTATACCCTGACATATGTATTATTGCTCACGTTGCATGACCTCTGTTGTTCCAGGTCACCAAGTTTTCCCGGGAACTGAAAACTGATAAAAAATATTTCGGTTTCACTCTGGAACGAAATAATAGATAACGTTTGTTATTTTCTTTCCGGCCAAAAATATCTTTTTGTTTTTGTTTTTGGTTTTAGTTCCGTTCCGACACACGGGGTGGATGGCTATGTAATTTCAAGCTGTGATATTGGTGCAAGCCACATATACAGGGGCAATGCAAACATTCAAAGGAGCGTGTATTGATTTCAAAAGTTCCGGCTGAGCCCCATCTAGCAGTGAAAAATTTTCACATTGCAGCATACTAGCAACATGTTGCCAAATTTATCCATTATCTTATGAAACTGTAGGCTGTGGTCCCATGTTGTTCACTTCCCTTTCTGTTTAGTGACTTCAGTTGATCTGCAAGTTCTTTCTTGTCTGAATGCATCACATTTTTCCTAGTTGCACTAATTTTTTTTGTTCCTACAGCATCGCAGGGTGTCTACCGAGTTGACTTTTCTGAATTCCCTGAGTTTTCCAGGTTTTCCCTGAGTGCTTTTGCTAAAATTCCCTGAGTGAAGCAGAACTTTGTTTTATGTCAAGATGGGTAGAGTATCGCTCAGTGATGTCACTCTCTAATACGCACGTTAGAAAATAAAAACGACTTAATCCCATTTGTGAATAGTACATAGAACAGTTAAACCTCAATATAGCGAAGTTGGTAAAAGCGGCAACTCACTTCGTTATATCGAAACTTCGTTAAAGTGAAATTCGACCTTTCATGCACCGCATAGTTACTGAAGGATTAATCTTAAACTGGAAATGCCACAAGAATGCTCGACTAATATGGCAACATGAAAAAACTTTTTTTTTATTTTTTGCATGAAAAAAAATTAATTCTGTTGAGCCTGAGGTGCAGCAATCACAGTTAGATACCTTGCCAGAGTTTCACATGTAAATACGAAACAAATGCGGGTTTAATGCACTGTGGAATTGCGCTTGTTCTGCTGCTGCGGGTTGTTGTCAAATCCTCGCGCGTTTCCAAGAGCAATGCAACGCCTTTGCTACCATGTTGCCCAGCCGAACCATTTGCTCTCCACGAACGCAAAACATCGAAAACCATCCCACGTTAGAAAAAAAGAGACAGTTTCACCGCGAGAGCAAAATAGTAAATCCGACAGCAACAAAGAGGGATTTTATATGAATATAGGCTAGCAGCTCACTCCTTCAGGAAACGCAACCGCTGCACTAAGAGAAGTACCCTATCTATGGCTCAGGGGCGGATTCAGATACCTAATGGGGGGGGGGGGGGGTACAAAGGCTGAAGCCCCCGCTCAGCTGTGCATTTTGGTGGGTCACGCATATTTACAATAGCCCAGAGGGCATTATGGCAGTGCCTAAGATGCCTTCGTTGTAAATGTGCATAGGGAAGCAGAAAAAGGTAGAGCGATGAGAGGTAGAGAGCAGGGACAAGATTCTCTTTACCCCTTTTGGGCAGTGGCAGGCAAAGCGACCTGAAAAAGGCGGCAAACTCAACAGGCAGCCTGACAAAAGAGGTGGACGACAGGCACTGAAGGGAGGGGGCGGGGGCTGGCTTGGGGGGGGGGGGGGGGCGATCGCCGCTACGCCCCCCCCCCCCCTTTGGATCCACCACTGCTATGGCTTCAATGGAAGTTTTGCAATTAGAGCACAACACCTACAAAGGTATGAGCCGTCTGCTGATCCCCACTAAAGATACCGCGGCGCACGCGACCACGCCCGCTGGTACAAAGTACGCACTTCCTGTCGGACTCACGCAGCGCCCTCCCCCCAACCTCCCCAGCCCGCCGGCTCCTATCTCCATGTGCCCATCGCGCGAACGAGACGGTCGGCTCGTTTGATCTCGCGCATGGAGCATACGACGCGCGGGGTGATGTAATCGCGATTTCGACTTGATAAGGAAGATCATGGCGAAGGCAATAAATTCGCGTCGGAGTGTTTATATAATTGCTATCGCAAAAAAAAGCAATATAGCTGCGGGCTAAGATCGCATGAAAACACTGTAACAGCCTGAATTACGGCACATCCAATTATGGTGGAAACGTTACTGTTTTCCGACATCGCGCGCCGAATCGAGCAAGTGGGACCCGTGCTGGTATCGCGAATTTCGGTCGCCACTATGCCGTGGCTCTGAAAAGTTTTGTAATTCGGCTTTGTAGCAAACATCCACGTGGTGTGGGTGGTAATCGCGAGCTGCAGCCCCCAAAAATATCGGTCGACTGCCTATAAAACTTGTTTCAGCAGTGCCCTCATCGGGAAAAAAAGAAAGAAAAAAGCTTTCACTTGCTGTGAATGGTCCCGTTAGTTATTCTAGCTCTCGCCTGGAAATTTATTCTATTCTTGACGGAGTCCTAAATAGCATCTTTGAAGCTCGGGATCAGAGCGAGTGAGCTCTCCGATAACAGCCAACAAGCGTCGTTTTTCTCGCCGATCGGGATGGCTTGCCAGATACCAGCCTTGTCGAAGACATCCGCTTCCTGAACGATCGCGATCGCTTGCAAGATAACTCAAGCTCGTTACATCTACTGCTACCGCTTCTACAACTAATCATGCTTGTTACTTGACACAAAACACCATATCGGGCGCTAACGCACAGCACGCGCGAGAAAGAATACAGAACTACACCGCGTAGTCACAGAACACCCGGATTAGCCGGATTCTCTCCCACTTCACCGCTCCGAAGGCGATGACAGCATCGAGGTGCGCCACTTCCCCGCAGCCGCAGCGGCCATTTGATTTGAAAAATGCGTTCACAAAATATCGAGCCAGCGCTACCGCGACTTTCGTTGCCTTTCAATAAAGTTACTGTGGATTTTCCCTGATGGGAGCAGAATTTCCCTGAGTTTTCCCTGAGAATTTCCAGACTACCCAAAATCCCTGAGAATTCCCGGTTTTCCCGGTCGGTAGACACCCTGCATCGGTTTCTGAATTCCTCGAAAGAGCCACGACGTGCGCTCTTAGCAATTGATGGGTACCATGTGCACAGAGGCCAAGGGATCGATCAGCTCGCCAAAATCATCGTCAGTTCTCTTGCCCGTGACTTCGGACCTGGAGTGAAGTCACATGGACACAGCGAGCTGGGTATCTGCTACAGGCTGCTGAAGTGCAGCCACTGCAACACAAAAGGCCACGAAGTCCTGCGAGTGCAGCAAATTCCTTCGCCTACCTTCCCAACATGAACCAAGACTGCTTTAGATCATATTAATGTGTAAAGCAGCACACAAAAACAAGACATGAAAGGAGGAATACAATTGAACAGGCCAACCACTGCACTTGCAATTAGCTTATTTTGAAGGGAAAAAAAGGAGGGGGTAATACACATATGCACAAGTGCACAACATTCAAAATTTTTTAAAGCACCGTTATGAGCAAAAGTCATTGTTGCATGTGGTGCACTTGTGGCAGGCACGTAGCCAGGATTTTTTTTCGGGGGGGGGGGGGGGGGGCCCAAGGCCTAATTTTTAGAAAGACAATCTTTCCATGGCAAAAACAAAAAAAGTACCCTGGGAATATAGAGGGCTGGAAAAATTTCGGGGGGCCCGGGCCCCCCCTTGCCTACGTGCCTGACTTGTGGGTATGTACTATATACATATTTTTTAAAAGAATAAACTAGTGGCAAGTGCAACAGTTGTCCTGTTGAATCATATTAATCCTCTTGTGTCTTTTTTCTGTGCGCTGCTTTACATGTTCAGATGCTCTGTCACCAATTCACCCGACTTTCAACCTTACTGAAACTTGGCAAATGCTGCCTGCCATGAAACGGCCCTTTTCAGGGCCACCCATGTGTTATCCGGCTAGTTACGAATGCTCCCAACTGTTACCCAGATAGCCTCCTTGAAACTTGAGAGGAGTTGTGCGGCGCATGTTGACTCTGCTGGCTGTATATTACTTTTGTATAATTAAGATTGTGCCACAGGGTCCTTCAATTGAAAGTAATACATATAGCATGACCTTGCATTAATTATCTTTCATAAATGCTAATCACTACTCGAACAAATCGAGAACGTTTCTGTACTGCAGCAAATAAATGTAGAAATTGCATATGTCATCACACCTTTATTGCCCAAAAAATTGCATTTATTGCACATTCATCAAGCAAGTGACCTACGCAGGACACTATCTCTGCAAGCTCAGATGTGCACGCGCAGGCCTTGCATTTATGGCTTTGCTATCTCGGCAGCCCTCTGTTCTATTGCTACCTGTGAATGTGCCAAGCAGATTGGTCTGAACGGCATCACAAGTAGCTAAACACATTTTAGAGCGCCATGAACTGGGCTAGTTGGTACTACTTCATTATGTCACAGTGCGAGGAAAGAAGCCAAGGCACACAGTGCTGTGTCCCAGCTTTTTCCTCGTTCTGGGAGCACTGGAACAATGAACATTTGAGAACATTCACTTTGGAGCTCCTACCATCACATTTGGCTACATGCTCCAAGCCCAGCTCGTCCAGACATGATTCAAGGCATCACAGTTGTGTTCGCATACATCATCTGTGTAGAGAACAAGTTATTTTGAATTGAAAAATGGCCATCCACCTGTTTTGTACAAGGCTACCAGGAAATCCATACTGATTTCTCAGAAAGGAAGACAAAAAATTCGTACTGTTCCTGGGCTCAAGCCTGGAACCAACACCTTTCCAGGGCTGTTTCTCTACAACTGAGATAGCCAGTAGGCTAGCAATGGGCAGTGTAAGGGCCAATTAGTTGAAAAGTCAAAGCACACAGAATGTGGCAAATGGGTCCTGTGGAAACGTGCAGCAGCTTTTAGCAGAAGATTCTGCGTTAATATCTATTTATGAAAATCAAACTTGAAAGAAAAAACATTACTTGCAGCTGGTTATAAGCTACTTATACCTACTGTGCTTTCCACAGAACTCATTTGTCATATTCAGTGTCCATGCGCTTCAAACTGAATTTGCCCTCGCACTTTGATTACTAGCATACTGGTTAGCTTAAATGGTAGAGCGACCATCCCGAAAAAAAGTCGTTCTCGAGTTCAAACTGTGGACCATGTCAAGTTTTTCACCAACTAAAATGCTGTTCTTTATGAGAAATCCATATGAATTTTATCGTAGCTTTGTGCAACAAATGGGAGTGGATGGACAAATGGGAGTGGATGGCCATTTTTACATTCATAACCCTTTCTATGTTGTGCAAAACTCCGCTGTTATAAACGAGTCATTTTCTAGCAGCCAACAGCATATCATAGTGTTTGTAGATCTGGAGTGCTTCCCAATACGGACCACTGAGAATGGCACAGTTGCATTGTGGGGCAAAAGTATATGGACAGTTTGTGCCATTGAGCAAGCTTATGTTATGAGGCCCAGCAGCACATAGTGCTGGCATTGTTGACATAGTTCCTTGAAAGGCAGTGGGGGTTAACATAGGCTGAAGTTGAGGCATCTCCGTTGTAGTGCAGACAAAACGGGTGCGGATAGTTTGTTCATGCTACTGAGAGAAAGTAACGGAAGACATGGCAGCAACACACAATGCCATTCATGAGTTTGCAAGGCAGGCCAACTGCACCAAGGCGGATGAACTGCAAACAAGAGAGCCACATGGTGTTTCTAAGTGTCAGGCTGTACGTCACGAAAATTTAGCTCAAGAAAGTGAGCCCATAGTGTGCACTATAGGTGACCGCCTCTGTTTGTATATAACATGGCAAATAAGCTGATTGGTACAAACTGAGTGAGAAGAGTTTAGCAAGAGTTTCATGCCACGTCTTGAATGTGCTTGAAAAAGTGCGTGAGCCAACATGTTAATAGGCTGCTATCGAACAATGTATCTAATTTTTCTTTTCTAGTAAGACCTGTATATCCAAAAGTTGGCCTCCCAGACAAATACGTATTATGGGTGTCATACTGTCAATTTTGATCACGATGGGACCTGACTGGGTAGAATTTCTCTACTGTGATTATTTACTGTATGCAAGTTGCAGAAACGAGTCAATCACTGTTGAGAAATTTGACCCTGATTGGGCTTAATTGCGATCAGCAGTGCACCATGTGACAACGGTATCATCCGCGTTAGTTTCTAAGTATGGTCTACATCCAAGCCATGGATGGATCAACCTGTAAACCTAAAGCGGCGGCACTTACGACTGCAGTTTCGCAAAGTCGTACTCTGTCTTGCTGCAGCTTTTAGCACACCATTCTTTCTATAACTGTTTGAGGCGCTTTGTATACAACTGTCTACATCACATGTTTTTGCTAGTCGTGTTGACTAGTGGCTAAGAAAGAACAAGATACATTTAAGAGTGGATAAATTGAACCTCCTGTGTAATAAATCTGTTTTCAACTTCATTTTGCAGTGTACTGTTAAATATAGTCAATTAGCAGAAGGTACTACCATGTTTGATGTTCCGCTTTTTCCAAGTCACCTAAAAAGTATAATTTATCTTTGCTCGAAATGATCATAACCAAAAAAAGAAAAATTAGTACTATATTTCTAGCCTGAGATTTCATTCTATTTTTGCAAAAAGCAGAACATGAATAACTTCAGGTTCAATGCAATTGCAGTTTAATCAAGATTAGTTACTATAAAGCACATACATGACAATATTTTTGTTGCAACGTCGAGTCCCTTGAGATAATGTGCAACTCTGACGAATTACAGGCAGTTCTTCATAGATCGCGTCTGAAAGGGTTTAATGTAGTCGAATGAAAGCTCGCACTTGAATCGAAAGTTCAACCCGACTTGCAGCTCAGTTGTAGCAAGTTCTACTGTGCGTTTAGTTCTGATTTTTTTTCTCTTTTTTTGCACGAAGTTATACAGAACACACCTTCAATTGGTGCGCTGCTAGCAGGCACTGATTAGTTACTGCATATGCTACCTTTAGGTAGCGTAGTCAGTAACTCTAGCACTGATAAGAAGAAATCAGCGTCTTTAGGTCAAGGGTGCTTGAACTCTTCCAAAAACACCTCCTTTCGTGAAAACGAGCAAGTGTAGCGCAAGAATTTTCAAAAGCTTTACGTTGCGAGGGGTGTTGGACGTGAACAATTATGTCTTATCAATAATGCAATGTCCTGATGCACTGACAGCGCAGAGGTCATCAAAAGCAAGCTATCGCTTCCATTGTAGCACTAAAAGCGCCTTCAAAGCAAAACTGTCAAATTGAAATCACGGTTTACATATATGTACAAAAAAAAAGAGGGGGGGGGGGGCTGGGCAGTCATCGACGCCCATTAGCAAAGCAATATTTGTTCGCGGAAATACCTAGTACATCTGAATTTGCTGCACAGCTTTAGCTTATATTTTGTGTGGTACCCGCGCGTTCATGCACGTTCACAATCGTGTCCCGATCATCGGAAATGATTTTTCAGAGCTCGACTGGCTCGATACCACATCTAGCGCAAGTTAACGATCAAAGAGCTCGATACCTATCGAAAGCGCAGAGCATGACACTCACACAAAGCACAATGTTGAATTGGAAGTTGCATCGGAACGTGTATCTTACCAATGACCTCACCTGCTATGGTGGGCGAGCGGAGTCGAGTACGAATTTCCACGGGTGAAAAAGGCACCACACCTTCACGTGTGAGAAGACATACCCTAAACTCGATAGCGAGCGTTAATGTTAACATTACCGCGTACAAGAAACTAGCGAAAGAACAATTTACATCGCGCAAACGCTGCAAATTGCAAATAAACAATCCGCCATTGCAGACGATGTCGATGTTGATCGAGCTCTCCTCTGTAATAAAGGATTCGCGCCGTAGCCAGAAAACGTGTGCAAATACCGCTGCAATAATAATAATAATAATAATAATAATAATAATAATAATAATAATAATAATAATAATAATAATAATAATAATAATCTAAGGATTCATAAAGAAAGAAACAGATCTAAATCGATTCTGACTGTGTCCTCGTGGCTTGAAATGAAACTGCATTGCGTTACTGTAATGAATGTAGTGCAGAAACCGCATGCCCAAGTATGCATTATCAACACAGGAAGACACAACCAGGTTAAGCTTTCACAATAAGGCTTTATTAAAATGCTGGTTTGGTTCCTCCATAGCTTTGGGAAATCAATGTCATTTAACACCTCTACAATCAGTAATACAATATATGAAATGAGAAATCATAAGTGAGAAATGGGCAGGTCAGCACATTCACCAATCGAACACTTTGCATTCCAGTCAATTATAAATTACAGCAGCAGTTGTGTTAGATAGAGCAGATGAGACATATGAGTGACTTAAATTTTATATTTAGTGGAAACCTCGGTCCAGTGCCAACATCAACACATAGTACTTTTCATATTTGTTGAGGCATGTGGTCATCATTGGCAATAATAATAGTAATAATTTCTGGGGTTTTACGTGCCAAAACCACGAGGTAGGTAAAGGCACGCTGTAGTCGAGGGCTCCGGAAATTTTGACCATCTGGTGTTCTATAGACCATCTGGTGTTCTTTAACGTGCACTGCCATCGTACGTACACGGGCTTCTACCATTTCGCCTCCATCGAAATGTGACCGCCGTGGCCGAGATCGATCCATGACTTTTGGCTCGGCACTGTTGTGGCCGCCTCCAGCTTTGCAATGCTTTGCACTATGCGCAATGCGCAATGCCCGACTCGTTTCAGTTACTGTTTCAGGTGGGCTCTCATAGTCGTTATTGTCACTGCTTGACAATGTGTTAGCAATGACCACACAGTGAATGTGCTTGCACACTTTGATGTGTATCAGGTGCGCACACACTGCACATTCATTGCATCTCAAGGGACGGCAAGCAGCATCCCCGACTTTTGTCACTGTATAAGAGTGCCCTTTAGTAGACTGAGATGGCACAGTCCACGTGCCGTCTTCGTTTAATTTGGCACAACCTGCCATTTCAGTGCCAGATCTGTGGTACCTTTCAACTGCACTCAACTTCTTGCCCTTTGATCATCTGGATTGCCCTCTTCATCAAAAAATGATATGTCAAGTCCATGAGTGCAGAAATTAGTTTATCAACACGCTTATTCTTCTCTCCCTCCAGCATGCTGTGCTTCATCGTCCTGTGCATGCTCTCAAGGTGCATGTTGGTGTTGATACCTGCCCTCGTCCTAAAGCAGTAGGCCCGCTCTTGAGGTCTAACTGCATAGTTGTCCTTGAAGTACTTCAGAAAATCCCTCAGTTTTTCTTCCTCAGTGTCAAGGAATGATTGAAGATACTTTTCAAATTCTTGCTGGTCAAGGAACTCTAAAAGGAGTCGCACGTTGTGGTACACGTCTGGCCTCAGTTGTTTTTCTACACACTCATGTATCTTCTGCCAATTCCTATCCACATGCCAGGTGCAGAGAAGTTTCTGCTGAGGGACACCCATAACTGACGACCATGCCTTGTAAAATTGTGAGGCGTCATCAGACATAAATGTCTTAGCAGCCACTTTTTCGTTGATGGCACACTCAAGAGACCTGAAAAATCTGCGAAGTTTTCCTCATTCATCCTGTTGCAGATGAAATAGGCTATAGGTATACCTTATCCCACTTCATCTAGCACTAGAAGAGTGGTCAGCTCAAACTGTTACCCTGTAGTTCCATGTGTCGAGTCAAGACACACAGTGCCCGTGCCCAATTCTTCTAACAGCTCTTTTTGTGGCTCTGTCATCAAAGCAAGGGCAAAATCTGTTGCACCAAAAGTACCAGTTGGGTCCACTGCACCTTGTGCCTTATACAGACAGACAAGTGTTTCACCTTTGTCTTACATTGCTTTCACCCACATATCTACACTGACAGCATCATTGGTGTGACACTGTTCAGGAGCAGCAATGTGAAACTGCCGTTTGATGTTATGCAGAGTAATGCGTTCTGCCAAATGTGCTGGCCTCAGCTTACATGCCCCCAACAGATGTTCTTATATTATTCAATATGGTTTTCATGGGCACACCACGCTCCAGGTCCTCTGCTACGTTGGTTAACCCCGTTGGCCTTTTCTTTGTCACTCATCCTCAAGTGCTGAATTTCTGCTTTATGGCCATAATGCTTTCTTTGGTACCTTACATTTATGGTGATATCTTCAGGTGCCGGGCTCTGAGTGTTCTCCTTCTTCGTCACAGTAATAAATGAAAGACATATCTTACCGGACTTGCAGGTACCCTGACTTTTTTCTCGACGATTACCATGACCTTCCTTTGGCCTAGCCACTCCTGATCTATTAGAGTAGTAGTGGCTCCTCGTTTCCCCACTGGCCAGCTTTTTGGGAGCCGTGTGAAGAACAAACCAACAGTTCTCATTCGCCTCTTCCTGAGCTTTCCATTCACTGAATTCTGTAATACAAATACAACATAGTATCAGAGAGAGACACTAAACCAACGAAAATAGTTCAAAGGCCTTAGACATGATTACAGGGGCGTAGCCAAGGGGGGGAGGGTTGGGGGATTCAAACCCCCCCCCCCCCGAAATTTTTTCAATTTTGCTTGCGCATATAGGCACGCACACATACAAACGCACGCACGAACATACATAAAGTATGGTTGAACCACCCCCCCCCCCCCGAAAAAAATTTCTGGCTACGCCCCTGATAGATTAATGTCAAATGTTTTATTTTGCTCCCTCACTCTCTCTGCTTCACAAAATAAATTAAGTCCTTCAGTTACCCTTCATCTCATTCAGTGCACTGATATTCTTTCTGAAAAACTTCTGAAGCATAAGTTTTTGACCGAGCTTACGAATGTGCTATCAACGGCAAAAACGACTGGGTGATAAATGTGACATGAGATGAACATGGGTTTTAACAAAAATGGGTCATACAAATGAAGAAACAAAGTGTACGGCTTAACAGCGGAGGTCATCAAAAGGTATTAAAAAAGGCCTTTAAAAGGTTAAAACTTAAAAAGTAAGAACAATAAAAGTCAACAGGTTTTGCAAAAACACAAAATCTTTCTTCGAGAGCACATGTTTTCCAGAGTTTTGTGTGACCTTGCGGAGACCTTGTTGCACAGACTCAAGAAAACCAGTGATGTGCCTCCAAAAAACAGAGATGGGACAAAAACTGCTGTTATCCCATACGTGCACCAAGTGTCACATAGGATTAAGAAGGCTGCAGGATGCGCAGGAGTCAGTGTAGTGTTTACCGCCCACAACAAACTTTGGAGGCCTGTGCAAGCGTGTAAACGTGAACAGTGAAAGGCCTGACATGCTGCAAGAAGCACACCACGCGGTTTTTGTCTTGCAAATGCGGCATCGTGTAGAAGATTCCGCTCTCTTGTGGATGTGTTTACATCGGCCAAACTGGCCAATGTATTAACGATCGCTTGCGTGAACACGCCAACAATTTAAAAGTCTGACGGCAACATGGCCTTACACTGTGCAGCTTGCGGTTGTAGCCCCTTTCTTGACCAGGCTGTCATAGCTCGAGAAATATATGATGCATCATGTGCAGAACAGCTCGGACCCAGCTGTGTCAGTATGCCCTCTGTGTCACTCTCGAAGAGTCTGCGTTTTTGCAAAACTTTTATTGTTGTTCTCACTTTTTAAGTGTTAACCTTTTCAAGGCCATTTTTAATACCTTTTTACAGCCTCCTTTGTTCAGCCGCATCATTGTTTCTTCATTTGGATGACCCGCTTTTTGTTAAAACTCATGTTCATCTCATGTCGCATTTATCACACAGCCGTTTTTGCCGTTGATAACGCATTCATGAGCTCGGTCAAAAACTTCTGTATGGTATCAAGGGTTTTTTCGCTTTGTCGCCCTGTTTCCATGGGCACGTTACCGCCTGTAATCTTTAGCGAGAAAAAAAAAAGCGTAAGGAAGAAAAAAAATTAAATTTTTTTTTGATAGTCTTGTTCTGAAGCACTCGATGTTACCACGTGATGAGTGTAGTGCATTAAATGTTAGTTGGAAGTAGCGCTCTATGTGTCGTTTTCACTGTCCCTGTCTTGTGCGCTCACCTGTTTCAACACATCATGTATCCACCGGACATATTTGCTCTGTTTTGTTTTTAGAGGGAAAACAAAAAAGCGACGCAAGCGGCAGTACTTTCAGTGTGATCGAGCAAATTGTGAAAATTAGTGCCTCTGTGCATACTTGTTTTCTTTTTTTTTTCTACGCGACAAGCACATGCGAATTATAACTAGCTGGCACAGTGAATGCACGTGGAAGCGGTCATGTGCTGTACAGCCTCACCACAAAAGATGATAAAAATGCACTGACACTGTCTTTTCCAACAACTATAAACTGAAAACAGGATGGGTACTCACCTTTATCTTTGTGGAACGCCTGCTGCACGTAGTCGGCGGCGAATTTGTGCGCTGCGATGTGGTGCTCCACATATTTTTCCAGTGAAGACAGGCCAACGCCACAAACGTCGCATTTCGTCGGAGTATTGACTTTTGCGGCTGCTTGACGACACTTCGTGACACGTGCGCGGAGACAGCGCCGGCGGAGGTGATGATGACACTAGGACATTAGGGACGAAATTCATGAAGCACGTGACATACTAGGCACTCCGTGGCGACACGGGGAAAAGTCAAAACTAACTTAGGGAAAAAAAGTCTTCAAGTGACGTCACACGTGAGTGACGTAGCAGTGACGTCATCTATTGTTCGCGAGAGAGCCCTTACTCCGGCGAAACGCATGTGTACTGCGGTTGTGCAGCGTCTTGACGAGGGCGGGGATACTATACTCGCGGACAACTTTTCTTGGCAATGAAGGAAAGGCTACGGGGGTGGAGCTACTTCACATGTACTTCCGCGATGTAGCCCGGTTCGGCGCGCGTTTAGAATTCAGTTTTGGCTTGTGAACCTTCCGTATCTCATGTGACGGCCATTTGATTATTCGAGCGGCCGTCACAGCCTTAGACAGCCATTTCTTACTGAAATTCGTCACAAGCTCCTTCGGCGAGTCGTCGGAAAAGCTGGAGGCTGACGAGAGCTCACTTAAAGATGAAGACGCCATTTTGACTGTTAGGTGCACGTAAGAGGTGCGACGTTTTCACACGCGCAAAAACGCGAAATGAAACTGCATCAAGTAAAACAAATACAAATACCTCCTTGGTGCTCGCAGACCCTCTTTTCAAACAGCGTCCTGTAGGACATAAAGTAATGTTCTTGTTCTTATTCTCACGCAGAAAACACGGACGTAATTGTGGGACTATATTCTTCAGCGGTAACGCACGCGTGGTTCGGCTCTGTAGCCTTCTCTTCATTGCCAAGAAAAGTACTACACTGTAGCGGGTAGAAGGAGCGGCACGGCAGGCTGCAGCTGCGTAGCTCACGGTTTGAGGCTGCGGTGGGGCTGCAGTTTAGGGATTCCCAGCGAGTGCTGAATTTCCTCTCTGACGATGTCTTCAATCGAGGTCAGGTGAGGCTGTGGTGAGGGTAACAGCTTGCGCAGTTCCTCCCGCACGATCGCTCGTATCATTTCGCGCAGATCGTCGGAGCCGAGGCCCGAGGGAATGAGCAGCTGGACAGTGATGAATCGACAGCTGATTGTACTGGCGGTTTCACATTTCAAGTCAGCAGGATAAGAACGAGTCTTTTATTTGGCGAATTTGTGCCAAGAAACGAAATAGTCACTTTACAAGCGATTCACAATGAGCACGGATTGCGGCGAACAGAGCGTCGACCGTCGATCAACTGAAGCGGTCAAGCGCATCGGCTTTTATACCGGCGCTGTCGAACTTTGCAGCGATATCGCTGGTGGCGGCGTTATCTCCCGACAAAGCTGGAACATTTTTAACGGAAAGTTCTAAAACAATCGCGAAGCTTCTTACACATCGCGGCGCGTTGCCCACAGGCTTCGTGGGTGAAGCTTCAACCCATGAAAAATAAGACGTGAAATATTTTCATAGTGTCACGTACGTACCGCCGACCAAAACAGCCACCTCCATCGAAAATTATGTGGATTTTTTTCCTTTCCACAGTCGAAGACACTTCAGTGTAAACATTGCTAATTTGGGCTGGCTTTCCTCGCTACGCCCATGACGGCCCTGTAACTGGCTACCATGCTGACTGCGCAGTGCATGACTCAGAAATACCCTGCAAACAGAGGCGTAGTGCCATGGATTGCAATTTTGCGACGCAGCGACACACCGATTAACGGGCTCCGCTCTCCCACGCTAAGCCGTGCTACCGCGAATGAGTATCTATTGTTGACTATAGCTGGACGCTTGGGATTAAGCTATAGTGAAGGTATTGAAATACACCGTTGCGGTAGGGACGTCTTGAACTGAAAGCGTTATATTGTGCTAGCGGAGGGCCCAAAATGGGGGTAGTCATATCTGAGTGTCCGCGGACGCTTCGTTCTGTTGCCCCTGCACGGGGAGTAGTTTTCGACAGTCTTCTTCGTATTTTTGACTACTGCCCCTCAAACACGGGCGAAAAGTACAGTACTTCAAAGTAAGCCCATTTCGTTGCTTTGAAGGACCCTTTGCAGAAAAGTTGCGCCGATAACACACGGCACCGCACTAAGTTCCTTAGGTGGTTCGTGGCCTCCGCGATTAGCTGCGGTTTCTCAGGTGAGCGCCACAACAAAAAAAAGTGAGATAAAAGAAAACATGGTTGATCCCTCAGTCATAGGATTCGGAATAACACGAAAGTAAAGCGTGCCCTTACAGAAGTAACTGAATGTTTACTGTACATTGATATAAGAGAGTTTGCACAATGTATATTGGCATCTGGCAGCTATAGCACCGTTTAACGTGGATGTGCCCACTTTTGATGATTGGTCGTACATCTCCATCTTGACGACTAACGTCCCTGCGAAATGATTAAACCCTTGTGGTAGCAGTAGTAGTTAATGGTGAAAGCGTAATCAGAGAACGACGTGTGATAGCCACAAGATCCTCGCATATTGGACGCAGAACTTAGTCGCCTTACCGCGGCGTGTAAAATGTGATTGAACACGACGGCCGGACTAGAGGGAAACGCAAAGCGCGTCGTGCCGCCCCGGTAAACCGGCCGCGATTTTTCTAGGGGCGAGCGCGTGAGCGGGGAACGCGGTGTTAAGGCGCGTTCACACTGAGACATTCGGCGGCCAGAGCGCGCGGAATCCGCTTCGGCGGCAGCGAGATCCGCCGGAAAAGCCCATTCCGCGTCGATCGGTCCTGGACCGATTTTTGCGGCAGCTGCCGCCGGATTCCTTCACCGCGAACCAATCGGAACGCGAGTCAAACATTCGAAAAAAATGGCGGCGCGCTTGTGATATCGCAGTTGTCGAAGCCCGCAGCAACAGCGAAGTCTTTCCTAATGATCCTGTAGCTCTCGACAACTGCCAAGTGTTGTCGCGATTAGCATCTTTGCAATACATCATCGCGATCTCGCAAAACGGGTAGCATTACCTCGGCTCGACCAAGCTTCTCGCGTCTTGCAAATCATGACGAACCAACCACAAGTGCTTGCGTCGTTTCTTTTGTTCCGCGAATGCATGTTTATCCTCGTCAGACATCGCCAGAACGTTGTTTTGCAGCAGGCCCAGCAGTTCGACGACCCTGCTCCTGTTTATGCGCTTCACCATAACGAAACGCGTACACAACGCCGAGCGCGTCGATGCCAGCGTTCCTTCGCGCGAAGGGACGATGACAACTAGACGCCCTAGTTTCGGCGGTGCGGTTGCTAAGCGGTGTGAACAATGTTGACTTTCGGCGGCGCGCGAATTCCGGTCGCTGTGGCCGGCGGATTCCCCAGTGTGAATGAGCCATTACAGCCAGGTGAGGCAGGCGCGCCTCGCAGAGCTATGAGCGAGGCCGACGCTTTTACAACGCTTAAAGTCCCTTTTCAGGGACTTTAACAACGCTTGGCTAAGGTCGCCACCTCGCGGTGTGTTAAGGCTTCTATTCAAAGAACTACTATTCAAAACGCGCCGAATGGGAGGGACGTGTAAAGGCCGTTTCACATGACACAAAAAGTAGCGATTTTCAGGCTGCGAATTCGCTCGCAGCGAAAAAAATGCCAGGCCTGCGCGGAAAGCGCAGCACAGTCACAGCGAAAGCTGGAAGAGCGGCATTTCTAGAGCCCGTTCTAAACTCTCTTGGGGCTACTAATACAAGTACACTAGCAAGGTCCCCACTACGCCATAAATCACAATATTTGTGAAGATGGGAAGCACCTACAACGCGATTATTCGTCATTGTGCGCAGAAGCGAGGTTCCAGCTACACATATGTAAGGCATTATGTGCACTTTGTTTACGTGACGACTGATGGCGATGAAGAATTGTGGCTCAGCCCTTCGTAATGGGTTGGAACGTTTAAACGGCTCACCAGTTACGTAATTCGCATTGTGTGACGGCCCGGTTGCTATTTAACTCTCCCGCCATGCAATATAACATACATTGACGTGAGAAAGAGAGACAGAGAGAAGGGGGAAGAACTTTGTTGAGACCCTGAGGAAATGGATGATGGGCTCATGGGCTTCCTTGGCAACCAATGCAAGTGCACTTGCGAGGAACCCACTACGCTATAAATCATAATTTCTGTGAAGTAGGGCAGCAGCCACTATGCCATTTTTCGTCATTCAACGGAGAGCCGTGGTACCCGCTAAAACATGTAAGGCATCATGCGCACTTTGTTGGTGTTGTGCCTGATGACGATAAAGAATTATTGCAGAGCCCCTTGTAGTGGGTTGGAAGCATCCAACAGCCCACTCGTTGCGCAATTCGCATTGTGTGACGCCTGGTTACAGAATTCACGTTGTGTGGTGCGCGGTTGTTATTTCACTCTTCTACCACACTAAATTACATATGCTAATGTGGTTACTTCTGGACATGAGGCCTGTATAGCGTCATTTTGCAGGGCAGTACCAAGCACCGGCATGGCTCTGAGGTACAACACTGGGCTCCCACGCAGAGGACCCAGGTTCGAACCCCGTTCGATCCTGGAAATTTTTTCTTATTTCGTTTTTTTTTTTATTTCGAGCGATAGTGGTTACGGACACCGGCGGCGGCGGCGGCGGCGGCGGCGGACAACTACGCCACCAAAAACGGCCGTTGAAATGATCTCATAACAGCTTTCGCTGTAAAATGACCGTTCGCTCCCGCCGCAGCGGTCAGTGGCGAGCGACCAACATGTTGGAAATTTTTCGCTCTGTTCGCAGCGGCAGAGCGATTTTTCGGTCTGAACCCTTCGAAATAGAACCGGCAGCCGTCGAAATTGCGCCAACGAGTTTGTTTTGGTTGTGGCCGTTGTTGCGTATTCTCAAGTGAATTTAGATTGTAAAGTGTTTTTAAATGACAAGACAGGCGTGCTCTTCGCTACCGGTGATGAAAAGTTAAGGATATCATAACGGCCAGATTGTTACATTACATTCGAAATTTATGCAGTGTCTGTCACGAAAAACGGCAGCAAGCAACTTTGCGCGCCGCGCCAGTCACAGAGCGAAAATCGCAGACCATTCGCTGTCCATGTGAAACGAAACCGCCATTAGCGGCGGTTGCGAACAGAGCGAACCGAGCGATTTTCTTCGCTGCAATCGCGGCATGTGAAACAGCCTTAACGCGTTGCAGGTGCTAATCGCGGAGGCCACAGTAATGACGAATTACTTTACCGCACCCAGAAAGCAACACCACCCCGCCAACCGGGAGAGTGGTAGATATAAAAGGCACGTTTGTAAAGCCCCTAGAGTCTGCGACCGTGGCGCAGTGGATGGCGTGCCCGGCATCTGTTGTTGCGGACCGAGCTGTCGTGGGTTCGATGCCCGTTGACGGAACTTTTTTCTTTGCCATCTGATCGTGTAATTTTTTCGACGTCATTTCCGTGACGGAAATACGTCACTGAAGTCTTGGTGGACCCCGGCATAAAACACTTTCGTGTTAAAAAAAAGAGGCTCTCCACGTTAAATCAGCAGGAGAGAAAACATCTTTAGGAAACCACACTGTTGTAGCTGTGGCTTTTGTTGACGGCACCCACTGTGCAGACTACGACGCACCACATTATTTACAGAGCAAATGAGACTGCCGAAAAATTCAACATGACAACGATTGCGACTTGACGCGGGCGTACAAAGGGTGACGTCACTGCTTCGGCAGTGCACTTGCGGGGGTCACTCATATTTAGAACATCACAGAGGCGGCACCCACGGAGCTTCGTTGAAAGGCTGCATTGTTGAGTTGTACACGTTGTGTGCGAGAGCACCCTTTACGTTCGAAAAGTATGCGAGATCTGCTTTCCCCAAAAGGAACGGATTGCCATTGTTGTGACCTTGCGTCACGCCGATTAACAGTCGCCGCGCTTGACCATGAAAGGGTTGTATTTAGAGCCGAAGGGGCTGTTCTTCTTTGAACGTTCGCCGCTGACATTTGATCCCTTGTACCTGTACCGGCGGCGATGTACCCCGAACCAGGTATTGGGCACGACGTCCGCCACTGGAAACGCCGGCGCCACCGTCGGCACGACGTGCTTGGCAGGATCACGTGGTCTCAGCGGCCGCGTCGGCTGCTTGTGGAGCGCTGCCGCGTGCTTTGAAAATTAGTTTTAAGTTCCACAGCTGCGCTGCGATCTGTTCATGTGCGGAGATTTTCTCGCATTTTTAACGCAGTTGAACCCATTGTAATAGGAGTGGCTGCCTCCGAAGGCGACGAACACGCTGCTCTACTGCTCGGTGCCGCAGTGCCGGACGTACGCAACGGAGCCTGGTGCCAGCTTGCACCCATGGGATTTCTTGTCCCACTGAGTACCGACCCGTGGGACAAGAATTTGCGTGAAGCGTGGGTTGTGAAGCTAAAAGCCGGCAAGCAGTCATCGGCTACGAGTCGTGTGCAACAAGCACTTCCCAGGCACAGGCTCGCTGCTGCGATGTTCGGCGAGCCCGAGTAGCACGAAATGTTCACCCACAACGTTGAAGTAACTTTCTCAATGTGGCGGCAACGTTGCGCCAACATTTGGTGCTACTAGGGAGAAAGCGCGGTGAGCCGACCGTTCGCGCGCGCTTCCCGCCGGCTAATGGTGCTTATCTCCCGCGCGATGGAAAAGGCGCTACCTTTTAAAAGCAGGTGCGATACCACGTCAGAACCTTCCCGTGCGACCTCTTGATCGTGCTCAGAGTCCACAAAATCGGCTGCAGAAACTTAAATCCCTGTTTAGATACGTTGGATTTACAAACTCACAGGGTCCTTTATGAGTTCCCCTAATAAGATGACTGGAAGGCGAAAGCCGGCTTCTTGTCAGTCGATGTATTGATTCTTCCCCGCCCCCCTCCGAAAGCTTTCTTCGTCCAACGCGGCTTTGCACTGCCTCCGTGAACGGTGGGCTGATCACGTCTTTCGCCTTCATAAGCTACGACGTTTGCTGGTGGATGTACTACATACCGAGCGAGTCGAATGCTGCGGCTGGCACGTGCGTGCTGCATTGACGTTGGCAATAACATTCTTTCAGTCAAGCTTGCGTTCTCCTGACGCAACACTTTGTGCTAAAAAGACCAAATTTATTTGTGCCACTCTCAAACTCAAGTTCGGCCTCTCCAACCGCATGTACTTTCTTGGAGCCTTACTTATTTACGCGGGAAAGATGCCGCGCTGTTTGCTGGGCAACTCGCCAAATAATGCAGCGCATTAAAAACCATGCTTTGCGGCTGCAAGTTGCTGCAATAACTTCTCTTTCTTTCACCGCTATTTCAAGTTGATGTGGTTCACAGAAGACGTTTGCAGAACAAGTCCGGCAAACGTTACTGTATTTTCTTAATTTTCCTTGGCGTTGTATGCTACTACATGTTTGGCCTTGTAGACCCCTGCTCCTTCCACCAGCAATCTCGAAGTGGTGAAGATTTAACTATGAATTGGCTGATGGCGGAGAGTGGCAAGTTCACTGGAATGCAAAGGGAACGATAATTAAGGAGCATTAAAAAAGGGAGTCGCATTTGCTCACGCTTTGTGTGAGCTCCAAACGAAACGAACGCACTGAAATAAGAAACATAAGCAGCGGCAATTACTCTCTGAGAAGGCCGATCAATATGCAGTGCGAGGCAATTTGTCAAATGACATTGAAACGTACACGAATTTACACCGGAAAAAAAAAATTGAATGGTCGGAACGGCACATCACAGTTGCCTTAGGCGCGCCGAAGTCGTAGTTGTAACGAAATTCTTTTTAAACTGTTCCGATAGCTTCCGCGCAACAATAGTTGTTTGTGCACGTACTCACAAATTCTCATATTTTGCGGCCTAAAGTTCACAGCAAGGTGCAAAAACGCGCTCGAAGCGAAACCATCAGTACAAACACATGCAGACGTTGACACATGCAGAAGCACCGTCGGTCGCCGCGAACCCGTGAGATCGCTGGCTTGAGGCTTATTTCTGTTATGCTGCATTTGGTTATACACGCAGTCCGCTCCAGCTCTAACAAGATATTTCACATAGTTTGCACTCAGCTACTGAGTGCATTTAACGCAAGATGCCGGTTCAGGGATCTCCATCGCGGTGACCGCGTGAAGGGGGCGCTCCGTTTCCTGAAAAGAGGCAGCGACTGTGCTTGTGCTTTCCGTTCGTCGAAAATTATTATGTTGACAGTAAAGAACATATCTCGTTTCGAAAGTATACTTACAGAAATGTCCGCTTCTGCGAGGTGTTTTTGTAGAGCGCCGACAGCAAATCCTATGGGGAGGCGGTATCCTGGTTGTCACTCTCGCTCACTTGAAAACCCTTCCATAATTAAAAAGGGGCGTGGCCAGTGTATTTCTAGGCCGGAGTTGCTAACAATGAAACGCGCATGATTGGACCCATGTGGAGGTCCTTTCTTCCCCAGGAGGAGAAGCGGGGGACACAAAGGGATATCGCCCTGCTGATCATGCAGTAGTTGCTTGTCTAACATGGTGTAGAAGCAGATCAGCAAATATCCCTCCAGAAGTTTTTAGTGTGGCTCTGTATCGGCTGGCCACCTACACTTAGCCGTTCGTCTTGCTTAGACGCGTAATTAACGTCCGCAACGTCGGGACTTTAATCTCAAGTTAGCTCAACCTACCTGAGATCGCCTTTGAGCACTAGCCCCGGGAAAGATCAGCGTTGAAACTCCGCCGACATCGCAGTCGTGCCAGACCTCTGCGACTTCTCGCATCCGATCGTCAGGGACTCAATGCTTCCGGTCACCGCACGTATGGCTCCATCTGTTTATAATTTCGAACTTTCACGTCTTTAGCTACTAACTCGATTAATGTCCGCTGTTGACCTAGATGTAACACCTGTGTTAATATCTTCTACTGTTTGTTAATCGTGTGATACTTGCCTCTAGTAAGCTGATTGATCGATCTTATACGTCAGTTAGTTTGCTTTAAGTATTGTACTGCTGAGATTCCTTGAGCCGCAACATTGAAACTGCACGCCTTTCCGGAAGATGTCGTAAAGGAGTGCCCTCGCGTCGGTGCCATAAAACGATGAAAAGGCTGGACGCGCTCCGTTTCCATGAGAAAATCTCAGGTGCAGGATGTACACGACATATCTATAGATGCAAAAATGTTCCAAAAGACGGGCGAATTCATGATTGTATTTACTCCAATTTAACAAACCCATTAACAAAATGACATAGACGTTTCGCCACATATGCACCCATGCGCACCCTGCACAGGACATAGCTTCCACTTAAACGATGCGACGACGTTGGCTCGTGAACAAAAGTGGGGCAAAAGAAAACTACTGGAATCGTGGTTGATTCGTCTTAAACCATCGGCTTGCAACAACAGCCGTGGTCACCTACTGGACGTTTACAAGGACGTATGCGACAATGGTCGATCTTCGCTCATTTGTTGCCAGTGTATTGATGGGATCGCGCTGTCGTGCTGCCAAGGAAGTGATGCTGGCCGGTTGAACTAAAAAAGGAACGTTTAATAAAACTAGCAAAACTTTGCAAACACTACAGGGTAAATAACGTGGGCACACGCACTCGCCCCTAACCTTGGCCCCGGCGGGGCACACCCCTCACAGCGTTCCGTCACCGACTGTCCGGCCCGCGCCACGGCTGCCGCTTTTAAAGGGACGCTAAAGAGCAAAAAGATTTTGCTCGCATTAGTAGTCTTCCACGATACCAAAAACACCACGCTTGCTGCGAGAAGACGCTTAATAAGCGAGAAAACGCGCAAAAAGAAAGTACAGGTGGCGACGCCACCTTGGAATTCATGCACCATTTGCCGTGACGTCCCATATTTTTGACGGCGCCTGCTTGGGCCTACGTAGTTCCTAATTGGTTAAATCGAAGTACATTGTCCTCTGAGGGGGCCAGAGACTTGACATAACGAGTTTGTGGAAATTTCGTCGAGCCAGTGGCGCCAAAATACGTTAAATGCTCTTTGAAGTCTTTTACGTCACGAGTTACAAAGTTCGGCGCGAAATTTAAAAATGAAACTTTGAACTTGGTTTTCTCCTCTAATAATAAACCTATGGTGGTGAAATAAACTACACGAGTTCCCCGAGCACACTTTATCAATCTAAACCAATTCATTGTTTCTTTTTAGTGTCCCTTTAAAGCCCGATAGTGGGCCACGCGCATCAGCACGTGTCAAGACAGCGTGTCGATGGGCGAGATCCCCCCCCCCCCGTGACGAAAGCGTTCGTGGCAGGTGTACAAGGGTAGTTCGCTTCTTCGGGTAGGGCTCGGCGGCCATGTCGGTCGACTGCAGTGCCGATGCTACTTTCACGTCCAGTCGTCGGATTCGGTCAGCTGGTGGTTGCTTTGAAGTCTCCCGGGTCGTCACGTACCGGTGTATCACAGCCCGCCTCGTAGCCACGCCGGCTACTTTTCGAACGGTGACGGCTGTCGTTGCTGCACTGCTGCGAGCAGGGGCGTAGCCAGAAATTTTTTTCGGGGGGGGGGGGGTTCAACCATACTTTATGTATGTTCGTGCGTGCGTTTGTATGAGTGCGTGTATATATACGCAAGCAAAACTGAAAAATTTCGGGGGGGGGGGGTTGAACCCCCATACCCCCCCCCCCCCTTGGCTACGCCCCTGGCTGCGAGGGTGGTTGCCGTCCTCCATCGTAGTAGGAATCACTGCCAGACTCCGAGGAACGCCGTTGTCTCCGTGAACCCGAGGCGACACTGGAGCGCCGCACCCGGTAGTCCTTGCGACTGTCCTGAAAGGGCTCACGGTCGGTTCCGGATTGGTCGGCGCTCTTCCTCACGCTGCCGAGCCAGACGTGCTTCAATCTCGGGCAGCCGTGTCAACGGGTCGCGCTCCGCCGAAAATGTGCGACGGGGCATTATAGGTGCAAGCTTGGCGCCCTTCGGCAAAGCAGCGCCCTCCTCATTCGCTTCCACGAGTACCGAGAGGGGCTTGAGCTGCAGCCTCTTGCGTTCCCGCGGCGCAGAATCTTGATCGCAATCGTTCCGGTTACTGGGCTTTCCGCTGACGTAGTCCGGCATGGCCCCGGAAACGCCACCGAAGGGGACGGTCGTCGTCACCAGCCCGCATTCTGCGGTAGGGACCGTCCGAGTAGTACTCGTTCTCTGCGGGCTCCAAGGCCTCCTTGGTCTAACCGCTGGCGTCTCTGTTATGTTTGCCGCTCATAAGTCGATCCTGCAGACGGGACGGCGCGGCACGGTACGTCGTACAAAGCTTCTTTCTCGGCTCTCCCCCTGCCTGGTCTTTTCGCTGGGCAATTATCAAGAGAAAGCAAACGGCTTCCTTTGAGCAAGCTTGTCTGCCCCGATGGCCGGCATGGGTTGCGGTCAAGCGACCGTTCTCAGGGGTCGGCGGCCTGAATGTGTGGGAAAATGAGGAGGACATCCCCCGCTCTAAGCCGTCGCTCGAGGCGACAGTATGCGTGACCCCAACACGGACCAAGGTGTGCTTTTGCAACAATGCAAGGTCGAATGCGTGGGAGGCAGGGTCACGCAGACGCCTTTTCTTTCCCGGAACGGTTTAACGACTGGCTCCGCGAGTTCAACTCGATGTGTATGGGAAAATGGCGTGAATGCACCAGGGCTAAAATACAGATGTATTTCGACCGTGAGAATCCCTGAGAGCGTGGGAAGGAGAGGGAGAGCCATGATGGGAAAGAGTGCCAAAACGCCTGTCTGCGCTGTAAAGACACTGCTGTCGAGATTAAGGACAGCCCAGTAGGGAGTGGCTTAATCTGAGGATAAACGGATTGGATAAGGGAATGTCGAGGCGGACCACCAGTGGCCACCTCCCCTTTTCTTTGTTACCGCAAGGTACTTAAGACTGGACGGAATTCGTTTCCCTTCAGTCTAGGCTGTAATCACTTAACTGATCGATCAGTAAGACTCCGTACGATGCAACTTTCGTCTGGGCCGTAACCACTCGGTGGTCGAACAGTGAGACTCGGTTCTTCGTATGTAGTAACAGTGCTCTAGGCTCTAACTTAAGACAAGTTAAGTAGAAGAGTAAGACGCTGTTGATGTCTATGTTATCATCAGTGTGCTTCGGCAAGATGTACATATGACTGTAAATATTTCGCTGTAATATACCTTCAAGTTTTCATTACCTCCAACCTGCCTCCTGCTTCATCGACGTCGATCATCTCCTTGACGGGACTTCAATCCACATCAAGGAGAAAACGAACAAAAAAAAAAACATAACTGTCTCCATCTTTGCTTTCGACGAAAACCTCGGCCTCGCGCTCTCCTTGAACCTGTGCCGGCGAGACCGTCCGTCGAGCCACAATCGCCACCCATCGTCCCTCGCCAGCTGTCGGGACCCGAACTCCTTTTGCCTCGAAGTAGGCCGCGGTCATCTCGTCCAGCCGTTGGAGCGCCTCGCGAACCTGTTGCATCGCCGTCTTGCTGGCAGCAGACGGCTAAATCCCCGTTGGGCGCCAGATGAAGGGTTCGCGCCGTCGTGATGCCAAGGAAGTGATGCTGGCCAGTTGAACTAAAGAAGGAACGTTTAATAAAACTAACAAAACTATGCAAACACTACAGGGTACAATAACGTGGGCACACGCACTCGCCCCTAACCTTGGGGCACACCCCTCCCGGCTGCCGCTTTTAAAGCCCGAGAGTGGGCATCACTGGTGCGCAGCACGCGTCGCGCCAGCCTGGGCGAGATTCCCGCAATTTATACCGAGAATGCCACCTGAACAGATGGCGGACTCCAAAGAAAAAACTGCTCCGACGCAAAAGGACTCACCAGCACTCTGCGGGACTGCTCAATTCCTTGACTCTTCGTACGCCAGCTTTTGTTTACTTTTGAACTTGTGTTATAGTTAGCCATTGTTAAGCATATGCTTTTGAACTGTTAGCGAATTGCGATTCGAGCTCTTACACACACACGCACGCGCACACACACACACACACACACACACACACACACACACACACACACACACCACACACACAGGCATATATGTGTTGACATGGTAGCCCCCCCTCCCCCCCGAAAAAAATTTCTGGCTACGCCACTGGGCCTGGGAACACCATTGTAAAAGTTTCTGGCAGCGGTGAGCATTGCTTATTCAATATCTAAGCATGGCAAGAGTAACATCTCGATCCCACAACAGGTTTCATCGTCGTGTTCCATTCACAGTGATGGAAGCGACATTTTGCTTGTTGGAGCACACTCTGGAGCCTAAAAAATGCTAGTTTCGAGCAGCTATTGACATTTTCGGAGCAGATGGCAAAATATTCCTAATGACTCCTGGTTTAAAGCATTTTTAAGCATCTCATAAGTATTAGTACTTATTATTAAAGATATTGCACATACAATTATCACTGCGAATTGCAACAAACAAATAATTAGGCAGATGGGTGGTCACTGAACACTAAGTAAGATGAGCTATATATTTAAAAAAAGTCACAGTTTCGCCGCAACGGCGAAGCAATGATTGCGATAGCAATAAATTGTAATGTAACGCGAAGAACGGAAAGCAGCTCGAAATTGCCAGCGCATCGCTCGAGCCCAAAGGACGCACGAAAAGAACGCACACAGGACGAGCGCGAACTAATGCGTCACAGCTCGACACTTGAAGCGCACTGCTCAATCATAAAGCAGGACGCACGAAACAAACGAACAGGTACACACAAGGCGAGCGCGAACTAATTGTCACAGTTGTTACTTATTTCTGTTTCAACAGCGCGCTCCTTTCGCAAACGCGACCGCTGCAGCGAGCGAAGCGAAGCGCCCCACCGGCCGCTCCTTCTTTCCTTGAGATAAGCGCACGAAAGCAACGACGCCCTGTAGAGCGAACAGCAACGGCGTTCGCAGGGGCGGGGCGACGATCTTTAAAGCGCGCAACACGCGCGCACGTCGCGCCATCTATGTGGCCACTAAGAAAGCATGCTGAATTACATGGTGTATATAAATAGCTCGCCGT